>NC_089985.1:39001082-39601082 GCF_036417845.1 Apteryx mantelli | reverse complement strand
CCCTGAGCTGCTCTCCCAGGTTAACCGCCCCAGGACGCAGCGGCGCCGTGCACGGCACACGTCGGCCTTTCCTCCGGTTCTGGGCCAAGGCGTTTGGACCACGCATGCATGAATAAGCCCTGCCTTGCCTGCACATTTGTCTTTTCACGACCATGGTGCTGTCTAGGAAAAAAAATCTTAATGTTTCTGCAAATTCTTGCAGGAGTGACCAGCTAAGTGACTGCCTGAAACCTCTTTTGGCTTAATGACGGCCAAAGAAAAGGCTGGAGCTGGTGTCAAAGCCACCACTGAGAGCCGAAGGTGCCAGAATCTTTTCTGTCTGTGATGATTCTGCTCCAGAAAACACAACTGTGAAGCCCCCTAGAAGAAAGGGGCGGCTCTAAAAAATAAAAGCTTTTTTTTCCCTGTGCACTTCCCTTTAATGAAGGTTAGACATACAAGTTTTCCTAAATAACACATACAATTTAAAATGATAAATTAAAACCTGTAGTAGGAGGCCTTCTTTTTCAGGGCTGTATAGTTGACCCTTTTGAACCTACATTACTCAAGGTATGCAAAATATATGTGTATAATAAATAGCTCTAGAATTTATGGAGTGGAACAGAAAGGATATTAACAGGCAAGTAGAGAGGCTGTATAACCCTCACAAGGCCTTTAAAGATTTATTTTTTTAAAATGAAGGAATGCATGCATGTAAAAGGTAGTACTTAATCGATACCCTTCTTTGTGCCTTTCAGAAACACATGCAAAACGACTCCAAATCTGCCCTCAATCTGGTCATTCTGCTGCTAGCAGCAGTGGGAATAAGATTACTCACAACGCTATTTTTCTTTGATTTTTAAAAAATTCCTCTCTGTGTGGGCTCGTTCCCACTCTCAGTAAAATCAATTACGAGGCTCCCATCGCCTCCGGAGGGATTTGGATCAGGCCCTGCGCAAGTGGGTCTACAGCAAGTGTAGAACAACGCAGTTAATATGATTTATTGTGTCCGTTTCTGGGCGTGCAGTTTTTCATTTTCTAAAGCCTGCAGTTTTGCTTTCATGCTCACGTTCGGGAGATAAGAGCTGCAGATCTGCGCTGATGTAGGGGCCGGGTTCGCGGCGCGCCGGGGGCTGCGTGTGCCGCGAACGGGCTCGGCGGCTGCCCAGGGGGAGCAGCCCCGCGCCGGCCAGCGGCGCCGCGGCAAGCAGAGGCTCCCGCGCAGGCGCTGCTGAAGGTGCCAGCTCGGTCAGGAGGATTCTGCTGCGGTGGGGGGAAAAACACCCTGTAGTAAAACTGAGAAAAAGAAAAAATCCTTTTCCTGTCTATTAAAAAAAAAAAAAAGTACCTTTAACATGTCACCAGCAAAGTTCCAGGAATTCACTAAAAGCTTGTTTTACAAGGAAGACTAAAGCTCCAAAATCAGAGATATTTCATTTCGCTGGGCTTTTACAGATTTTCCATTATTAAACCCTGACACTGCTGCTTTTTGGGCTGGTTGCTGAATACTGGGCTTCCTTAAGACTAAGAAACTGCAGGGTAAGATCTGTGGTTTGATAGTGGTGAAAGAATATTATCAAAACACGAAATAACAACATGCTTGGTGCCTAATAAATTCTAAATTAAAATATGATTTAATAAACACAGGCAACATATTCCACACACAAAAAAATTATCAGAATTGGCAGAACAAAAATCACAGTTTAGTCAATTCTTCTCTTAACCTCACAATCCTTTGGCTACAAATTAGAATTTCTGTGAACAGGATTGATAAGACAAATTAGGCACTGTCTTTCAGAAACAACAAAAATGTTTTAAGGCAATACATCTGGAGATGAGCAGAACAAAATCCCTCGGAATACGAAACCCTTCATATTTCAGTGGAAAGAAAATACAGGAACACACCCCCAAAGCCAAAATCTCATCCGGCCAACAAGGCCTATATTGTACGTCCTGCGACGTAAGCTCATATCTTTAAGCTTTTGGCGCACTTGAGTCCCTCAGCTCTGCTTGCCATTTGAGCCCCGATTCGGATGTGGTGCAGCCCTGAGGCAGCCCTGCAGCCTCTTGGCCCCTTGCAGCTTGTTCGGTCACTAATCAAGTCCTCCAAGCACCGGCGCACGCACTAGCCGCTGGAGGGACGCACTGCAAGATCTGAGGCAAGAGCAGCCAGCTGATTTGCAAAAGGGCTGTCGTAATTCTGCTATTACTTACACAATATTTCTACGTGAGACAGATTTAAATGTCCCCAGAAATGATGACAGGGTTTTGAGACGTAAACCCTCCATGCAAGCTCTTCTTTTCTGTGTAGGCACGGTAGTGCCCAGCGCAGTGGGTGCCCCTACCTCCATTTATGTCTTATAAAAAAAAATCTGGTTATGGATAAAAAGGTAAAGCAAAACTAGTAATAATAGTTAGTCAGCTAGTTTCACTTTGGGAGCTGCTATTTCTAAGCCCTCAATATAAGCAGTAAAAGAAAAGTCAGTTGCTGACGGACCGGCAGAAATTGCTGAGGTCTTCCTTATTTAACCATAGCAAGGAAGAGAAGCTGCTCCCTTACACACGTGCCTATCCTTTCGCATGCAATCCCTCCAGAAACCTGCTATTACTGAATTATTTTTTTCAGGCTGTTTTTTACAATGGAAGCCATTGGCTCCCTAAAAGCTATTGCTTCTAATTTCAAACCATCCTCGTTGAGAGAATCTTAGCATCCCCCAAAATTCACAGTCCCGTCGCTACTTCCAAATGAGATCAAGCGGCTGCCACCAGAAACAACGGTACTGGAAGCAGAGGGAGAAAAAGAAGCGACAAGCCACCGCTGGGTCTCCCCGCACTGCTCACCCACAGCACCTACAACCTCTAAAAGATGTCGATAAAAACACAGGCAGCGCTGGTAGCACCTGTCCCGGTGGGTGCCCGCTCGAGCGGCCGGTGTGGTTATAGGTGTGCAGCGCTGCCCTGAGACCGCACTGTTTGGGAGCGTGGCTGCTTGGTTTTGGTTTTTGGCAGGTTTTTGCGGTAGAGGACGGGTCTGCAGCAGCATATTTCAAAGCAACCATTTCGTTTCCCGGGACTCGCCGAGATCCTGCACTCTAAAACGACGAGCTGGCCACGCGCTGAAAGTTCGGTACTTCTGTGTGTCATGCGCGAGCATCAATAAACAAAATGAAGTTAAAAGCACATAGATAAAAACGAGAGCGATGAAGTACGCACCCCTGGGGGGTCGTGACTCACGGCCCGGGGATTGAAAGCCTTTGCTATGGAGGAATAAGGATAAGGGTTGCATACAGCAGGCTCTGTCACGGCATCTCCCTAATTAAAATAATTTTTTAAAGGAAAAAAGGTGTCTCTCCAGGACCTGAGAAATGCTACCTTAGTTTAGTGAAACAGTAGCATTTTAGCTATGAGGAGAGTACACAATTTATTTGCAGCTACCTCATGGCAGTTATTCTGAATAATCCTTTTATACTAGACATAGGGAAAAAAAACTTGATAAATATGGGCTGTTTTAATATTCCAAAGCAGGAGCAGCAGGTAAGAACTTACCATTTTCTGGCTGGTCCTTAATATCAGCTTCACTTGGCTGGCTGGGACTTTCAGATTGACTTGAATCTGAAAAACATAAAATACAGCCAAAAATTACAGGGTCTGCTATGGAAAATAGATCAGAGGCGCCAGACTTCCTCAAAAGGCTGAGAGTACAAACTAAGGACAGGAATGTTGCACTAGGACATGATAATGCAAAAGTCCCGTGCCTAGGTAAGATTTTTGCTGGAAAAAAAAAAAGGGAATCTTGTTTACGGCACTACGTAGGGTGCTTGGTCTGCGTATTAGCATAAATTAGGCTTTGAGAATCCTTCTTTTTAAGGAAGGCATATTTAAACTACCTTCCTACATGTTTTTTTATAATGCAGCCTCTATGTTGTATACAAACCAGAGCCTTAATCCAACACATAGTAAAGTCTCAAAACATATTTTCGAGCTAGCATATAAAGGTAACTAAGCAACGCTACGAAGTTGTGGAGATTGCTGTCTACACATTTCCAAAAATCTGCAAAACTGATGTAAGGGCTGATTTTCACCGTACTTCCGCAGCGGTCACAGCGCTACGCCGCCACTGAAATGAATGGCACCGCTCCTCATTTGCAGCGCTACAAAACGAGCCCGGATCCTGGATGAACTACTTCAGGACTTGCACAAATACCGACTTCCACAAACTCACAGCTAGGAGTCTCCAACAAACACAACAGACTTGCCTAAAACAATAAAAAGATCCATGAAAGAATATCTGTAGATGTGAGGGTTTTGCATTTTTTACACTGTATATTACCTCTATTTTATGGTAAGGTCGCTCTTTGGTTCAAAAATTGCTCTTAGCAAAAAGTTTAGGCAAACAGTATTTTCCTTCTTAATTGTTTCTAATACCACCGACTGGGAAAAAAAGCCCCTGACATGCGCGAAAAAATATTTTCTCAAAAAAATCACAAATTATTGTTTCCTTAATTAATTAAAAAGAGAAGATAGAAGAGCTCATTAGGTTTTTTTAATTGTTCTGTAATCACTTTATCCTCTAAAAGAAGTTTTTGCCGTGAAACAAAACTTAGGAAATGAAACCATTTGCTCCTGCATCAAAACCACCTACATCCGTGACAAACCTGCGTGACTTCACCTTGACTTTGCAGAGTTGCGAATTAGCTGTCTGAAATTTGACCACATTTCAGTGGGAAGTCAATGCCAGATCAAAAGGTCATGACACTTAACTGTGATTAAATTGAAAATCTTACTTCTATTGCAATAGAGTGATAACACCACCCCTTCTTTTTCTTTGAGGTATTAATAGCGCTGGAAGAAGCAGTACTACTAGTGACCTTGGGTCAAGCAATGCTAATTTATTGCTTTAAAAAGGTTCCTTGCTTTTAAGCAAATGAAGATTTTAATTACCGCAGAGCACTATAAAGAAAATGCCTATTTTAAATATTCAAATTTTTTTTTTTACCTGCTGACTGTATGCATTAGGTATCATTCAGAAGCTTAGAGGACAATCTTGTATAAATTAAAAACTATGAGTAAAAAAAAAAGTGCTCCCAAAACAAATTTTGATAAATTTCAGAATATAAACATTCAAAATATTTAGCAAAGAAAGCTGCAGTCCAGATATTTCTATTTAAAATCAATGAAATTCTGCTAGAGCATCAATGACATAGCTCCCAGCGTCTCCGAAATCTGTTTGCTTTTCCGTTTATTATTTTAATAATTTCTCCAGTCAAGCTAAATGAAAAAAAATATTCGCACTTCTCCAGTTTTATTTTAAATGTTGATCTTGTGGGCTATCTTTAATCAAAGCTCAGATCGGTGAGAGCAGATAGTCTACAGGGTAATATGCACGGTGCTGCTATATTCTGGACACCAGATTTTGGCAGGAAAGTTTCATCTTTCCAGCACCACAGAGGTAGAAACAACGGTAAAATATTGCAAAGGTAAAATACGTATTCAACATTCAAAGTCAACACTCAACGTATTTCATTTTACAGGGCGCACACGAAGCTTTTGCTGATTTTGGGGGCTTTTGTTTTGCTTCAGCAAGCCACGGTTCAATCAGCGTTTGGCCTTTATGATTAAAGTAGCGTTAGAACGCCATAAAAAATACAGATATTTTAAAAAGTTGCTGTGTAAATATGTGACTCAGGCCACGCTTTCCTTTAAAAATATTAAGGGAGGCAGTGAAGCAGGGAGCGGGCCGAGCGGGCAGCGGCACGCACCGGGGCCGGGCTCCGGCGTGGCACCTCGCTCCCGGCAGGGCTCGGCAGCCGGAGCGCGCGCAGCCATCGGCGAGCGCTCCTGGGCTCCGGGAAACAAAGTACTTTTGTTCGGGTTTAGCGCTGCTCTTCCGACACCAGGGCTCGTGGCACGAGAGAGCCGCCACCGAGCGCGGGGCACTCGTCTGCACGCCGCATCTTAACTTCCGTCTCTATTGCTCTGGCTACTGCGAGGCTTTTCTCCTTAATCCCGCTTTTCTGCAACCCATCCCTTCTGCTGGAATTAAACAACAATTTAAGAAAACGACAGCAAAAGCTTCAAGCAGTGTTCTTCACGGAGCGGTACGGGGCAACGAAACGCAGGAGGATGCAGGATTGAAAAAAAACCCCGCGTTGTGGCAGAGATCACGGACGGCTACCGAAAACGCGTCGCGGGCAAGCGTCTGCCGAGCATTGTTATGCAAGGTGGCATCTCGTGGAAACCCCAGATAAGAACCGGAATTAAGGCACTTAGCCAACATGTTTATATGCAGAATTTTGCTTCCCTGATTTTATTCAGATGCCGCAGATGATCCGGTACATATAAATGTGCCGCCACATGGTTAAGGGATTGGCAAAATCGGAGCCGTTGTGTTTTAGAGGCTCGCCTCGGACGGCAGAGGCTCGCTCACCCGCCGCAGCTCGCTCCCTGCTCCTGCAGCGCTTGGCAGTAACTCCTGTCGGGGGGTTTGTGTTTTGTTTTGCACATGCACAAACTTTAAAATTCCCCTTTTCTGAACGTTTAGTGGTTTGCGGGCTCTGCTGCAAGGGGAGGGGGGAACGTCTGTCCTGCTGAGTCAGTCAGCCAAACAGGTGACCAGAGGAATAAATTAATTTTTGCCCATACATAATTGATATAAATGGAAGATCGTTTTCATAAGCATTTGCATTAAATCAATAAAATCACTTACTATAGAGCAGTTTAACAATTCATTTGATTTTCTCTTTTCTATATATTTGATAGCCACTCTGCAAAACAGTATACACTTTATGCCTATTTTTCTTTAGCAACAACGCTGCCAGTTAAATTCTACCACCTGCAATAATTAGAGCCATTGGAAAACATACAAAACAAAATATACAGTAGATGCGAGCCCCTCTTGAATCCACGGCCCCCTGCGGCAACGAGTTTCATTGGTGCCTTAAGCTAAGGCTGGTAGGAAGCCAAGGAATCTGTATATTACAATAAAGTGCATGTTATTAAGGGGAGGATTTAAATGATTTCAGATGGAGTTGGAAATATTATAGTGAGGAACCACTATTAAGATTGCTGATTTAAAAACAAAAAAAAAAAAACAACCCACCAAGGAATCTAGTTTTATATTTAAGGAAGCTTAACCTTGAATAGCACAATGGGTTTTATTTGGGAGCTTTTTTAGTTGAAGAAAGTTAGTGGTCAGGATTTTTAACCCTCAACTAGCTAAAGTTAGCATGCACAAACACGCTGGAGTCCGGGCTACCGGACAACGGATGCTCGGCCGGGTCCAGTATCAGCAAGAATCACGGGGAAACACAATAAAAAGACTGCCGAAGCTATTTCATTCTCTCCTTCCATGAACTGAGTATGACCATGGGGTAAAAAAAGGCTCTTTTTTCCCAAGGAGCGTTTGGTAGCGTGCCTGTTTTCCGTCTGCGCGTGGCTCTGCCTCGCCAACGCAGGCTGCTGCGGCACAGCGGGGCGGCGAGCTTTCCCGGGACGCCGGCGCCAGGACGTGCCCGCGGCCGCCGGTCCTTTTGGTGGCCCCGGAGGCAGCCGGCGGAGAGCCGCTCCGCTCCTCCGTCAAAAAACCCTGCCGCTGGCGCCACGGCCTTTCCCGGCGCGAAGCGCTCCGCGGGCGCGCGGCTTTGGAGGAACGGGGCGTTTTCCTGGCTCCTCGCGCCGTCTCGGCACCCAGCGTTTGCGGCGCGCGGGTGGCAGGGATCCGGGGGATGGCGGCGCTGCTCGGGGCGCCCGGGGACGCGTTTCTCCGTTAGGAAGCGGTCCCGGCAGCACGGCGCCTGTCCTCGCTGGCCCGCGCGCTCCTTTGCGGCGACACGGAGCCCGCGGGAACAGCCGGATTGCCGGGCCAGCGCCCCACAGAAGCCCCGGAAAAACGCACCCCTTAAATTTTCCATCCGTATCAGGTTTTAGGGTGTGTGGGGGGAATATCGTATAATAAACCAACATATTTTGTTCAAGTTTCCGAGCCCTACTTGTAATAAAATATTTACATGGCTGGGTTGTGCTCATGCAATAAATTTTTCATCTATAATTTTGGGCATGGATTCTACCAAAGATTTACATATGTTAAAAAAAAAAAAATCTAAATCATGCTACTTTATACACAACCGTATGTGCTGAGCTTAAGGGAGTTACAAACAGAAACCAGCAACAGGACCGAGGCTTTTTTACGCTTACTTTCCCTTCATTATACGTTATGATATAAACACATATGCATCGCCCCATGCAAGCTACAATTATTATTTATGGATATTTGGTGGCTACCGCTGTTTCTTTCAAGGAAGGCCTGGGTCTCTCCTTCACTAGCCATCGCTTTCAAGTCAACTTTTCACGGGGAGTTCAAAGTGCTCCATCATCACCCACCTCGCCGCCCCACGTGGACCTGCCGCACCAGACTCGCCGTTTTGTTTTGTGCCCCCGTATCCAGTACGCTCCATCCCTGCAGCTCATGAATAAGCGGGAAAATCGCTGCCAGGCCAGCCCGTTTTTTTTTTCTTTTCCTTTTTTTTTTTTTTTTTATAAGGCAAGGACTCTTAATTCCTGTACACTGGGAAAGAGATTATCTTTGATAATGGAAATGTAAATCAAAGCTTGCTGTTGTTTATTCCAGACAGACATTTGTGTGTTAAGTCTGTTTATCAGGCAACACTTTGTCTACGCCAGGAAGTAGCCGGCCTTTGTACGGAGCGCTATGCAAATGCCTTTCCCAGGAGCCCTTGCCGCCAAACTTTTGTGGCCCAAAAAAAAACCCCTCCTTGTTGCTCCACCGGCAAGACGCTCCTGAGCCGCCCCGCGAGGAGACTAGCAACCAGGCGGCGAGCCCGGCCGCGCTGACGGGGCTGCGCGAGACCTGGCCGCCCGCTCGGTCGGCCGCCCGCCCGGCGCCGCCGCTTCGTCCCCCCAAACTCCGCCGCCAACTTCTGTCCCGCGCTTCCCTCCTCCTCCTCCTCCTCCTCCTCTTCCTCCTCCTCCGAGGAAGTAAGGCGAGCGCGACGCCACGATGCGCCGTGCCGTGCCGCGGGGAGACCCCGGCGCGGCGGCACCAAAAGGGTCTCGTCTGAAATCAACTTTCTTTGTTCTCGCGAGCCCATCGCTGATTTACTGCGATGGCGTGAGAGCCGCCAAGGCGGGGGATCGCCGCAGCCCCCCGCTCGCTCGCTCGCTCGCTCCTCGACGCTGCGAACAAGCGTTCGATTCGCTGCTAAGTGTTTGTTTTTGAAGCCGTTTACAGCCTTTGATTCCTGCTTACTGATTCATTTCTGGAACATTTTCTATTTATTCCTTTGCAGTAGCAAACGCTAATTTTGACTTAATTCAAATTGTCATCAAAGGCTTCCTTAAGAAATCCCACAGCACAGATTCCATTTGTTATAATAAAATATTCTTAAAGTAAACATCACGCAACTGTGTTTTTTCTTAATTCCGAGAGATGCAAAAATCCGTTACCCAGAGGACTCGGATTGGTTCAGCCCTTTTTCCTAGACAAAATAAACACTTTAGGACTTCACTTGTTTGTATTCTCCTCAGCGGTGCTGTATGCATCACCAGCTAAAAACAAAGAAACTTTTAGCTGCTCAGACAAAATGCAGAAGCTCCCCAAACAACGAGGCGGGGGGGTGGGGACGCATTCACCAAGTCTGACAGTCCATTCAATATAGGGATGATGGCCATAATGCACCCAGGGTCCCCTTGCTAATTAAATATGCATTGGCACAGTTTTGATCGATGCAAGCCATGGATCAGATGACACACCTGCAAAATCTTGAGCCCAGAGCTCCCAGGAAAAGGAAAATACAGGCTGTCTCCTTATCTTTGTTTTCAAAGGCTCTCAATTTCTGTGCTTAGATATCTAATTTAATTCTCTCACCCCTCAGCAAACTGGATTAGGAAAGTCAATACTGCCATTGTGCATCGACAGGAACACACAGCTTTCCTTTTATTCAATTTAGCCGTGACCTTTAGACAAAGATAATGACAACTGTCTAAAAGCAAGGTAAGGCCTTAAGGAAGACCCCGGCGAGGGGCCCCTCGCGCCGCCCGGGCCGGCCGCTTCGGGAGGTGGGACGAGCCCCGGCGCGGACGGCCTCCGCCGACGCTCCTCCCAGCCGCGCGGCGGCAGGTAGCGCCGTTAGCACATCTGGACGGGCAGGACGGAGCACATCTGGGAGGGCAGGAGGGAGCGCGCGGGCTGGGAGCGGACGGGGCAGCGACCCGCCGGGCTACCCACGGACGTAGGGCGTCCTGGAGTCGTCAAAACCCGTATTCACTGAGCAGCCCCGCTCCAAAAAAACGCTAGTTTTCATGCTGCACGATATTTTATTTTGCGGTATTTTTTTTTTAGCTGCGTTTAAAAATACACTTGGCATTTTCTAGCTGTGGACCAATATTTTTCTCATGTCTTTTTATACAGGTTTGGAGGGAAAGATATTTGTAATGGAAAAAAAAATATGTGCAAAGTTGGACTGCTAAGTTTCTGCAATCTTGGGAAATTAAAAAAAAGGCAGACTATGTAAGATCTACAAGAAACCATATGGATCAACAAGAGCTGCCCTCGTATCCCTGGGAAATAAAAATTAACCTACATTTCACCATCATAAACCCCAAAATAAAAAATCTAATTAGAGCTTCTACCCTCAGATTCACTCCTACAAAATTTGCCTATCCCCCTCACAAAAAGATTTACAGTACTTGCCTCCATTTCTTCAAAGCGATTTAAATTTATTGAATCATTTCAATTTTTAGAGAGCTTCCATTTGGATCTGTATGGGTTTCTAGACATATGCAGTGCTCAGTTATTTAAAATTAATTGCAGTACAATAATTTTAAATTGCTTCGTGCTATCCGAATCTCAAGTGCTTTGAAATATTTGAACCATTCTGCTTGGAAGCTATCAAAGTCCTGAGCACATGCATCCAAGAGTTGTTTTAAACGCCGACGGGCTGCGCTGATGATCCCAAAGCGCAGGTGAGCAGGGATCTAGGCATGCTCAGTACACGGAGATCTAAATTTATGGAATGATTCAACAGATTTTGCTTGAATGTCAATCTTTAATTAACAGAAACGGATTCTGTAATAATTTCAAACCAATAAAAAATTTCTAAAACTAGAAAAGCACTGTTATAAAATAATGGCACACATTAAAGCTATTATACTTCTAATGTATATTTATAGAACATCCTTTTAGCCTGGAAATTAAAACATCTTATTAACATTAAACCAAGCTTTACAATACCTCTGTGGGAAAGGTGAGCGCCAGTCTGCCCACTTTACGAAGGGACAAAGGAGGCACCGAGAGGTTAAGTGATTTACCTTCAGAGGTAGCTACTAAAAGGAGGGCGAAGCCAAAGGCTGGGCTCTCAGGCCACTGCTCTAAATAATAAAGTATCATTCCCGTCAATACATCCATTACAACGGCAATGGCAAGGCTGGCTTAGGAAGCCTTTAACTGCATTAACTAGAAAACGGCTTTTTCAGGAGTGATACCAAAGTCACCTAGAAGGGGTATTTCCAGTCACTCTCAGGTGCTGTTTCTCCTTCCCCCCTTTTTTATGAAGCATTTTGAGGAGCATTAAATCATTTCCGCACGTCTCCCCAGAGTATTTTCTATCTCAATGCAATGACGACAACAGCAACAGCATTTAGGGTGCCTAAAAAGCTGCTTTTGTGATGCCTCATAGCACGTATAAAGGCGAGTGAAGATGAAGCTGTCTGATTAACAGATCTGGAGGGTTTGGTAAAAGTCTCCCGGTCTGGTCCTTTGCAGTTTTACACTGGTGAGTAAACTAACATTAGCAAAGCAGGATTATGTCCACCATATGGTGAGACTCCATTGGCTGTAGTACAGTCACCCAATTAATCTCTATCCCCCCAGCATCCCCTTGTTATTTATTTATTGTGACAAACTCATCCTTCTGGGACCCGAGGCCGGGAGCTGCGTATTCCCAGGCTCTTCCCGTCAGTGCCCGCTCTCATCCTTTATCCGCCCGGCCCCCGCAATAGCTTGCAGCGCGGCACCTCCGCTCCGGCCAAGACGCGCCGTGCTACAAGGTCACCATCAAGGAGGCTCTCCAGATTTGCCACGGTGGACGGCGATAAAGCATTGCTCAGCTCTGCCCTCCGTCAAAAAGCCAAATAAAAGCGCTCCCTGACCAGAAGCGTAGCCTTCTGCGACTGCTCTCGGAAGCTCGTCTTTTCAGCATCACGCTACTCACCCAGCTGTTTCTGGAGACCATCAGCGCATTCAGGTTTTTCAACCTGCGCCTTTTGCTTGCTAAGGTCTCTCTGCAGCCAGAGCCAACCGAGGCTTCAACAGCCAGCAAAAAGCAAGGAAAAACTCTAAAGCGGCTCGCTTTCTCCTAAAGGACAGGTGTAAAATTTTCCTAAGATTAACGTAAAATGTGAGTAGGAACCTGTACATCAAAGAGAATAAAGAATACCTAAAAAGAAGGAATGACTTAAGGAACGGGCCCATTTTTCATATTAGGAGCTATTCTGTTTCACACAAAGAACAATAATGTTGCAAATAAAAATATGTTTGCTGAAGGAACAAAGGAAACGTGAACTAATATTTCAGATAGCATTTGTCAATAACAGATTAATACCGAATTACAGATGGGGCAATGTGAACAAACTTTAGGTACTGATTTTTTTACTCTGGATCTCTGCTAGCAGCTCCGTTTTCACAACTCTCTTTCATTTTGATGTACCTGACACCTTTCCTCTTGGCTCCCATTTCAGTCCCTGTTAAGTACATATTTGGTTGTAGTGGCCAATTTTTTTTTTTCCTGGCAGATGTCTTTTCCTTGTTCTGTGCACTCCGAGGAGTTCAACGTGGCATGTGAAAAATTTCCATTTCAGGTTTTCTTAAGCTTTATGCAAAATTAAACTGCTGGCAAAATACATACATCTATAAAATTATGCAGCAGAAAAAACTGCTCGATAGCTCCCTTTCTTCCCTACCTACCAGCTCAGCACCCCAAAATCTATCTTCCTCTCACTTGCTTTTTTTCTGAAAATAATTGCAGAAACACTGCCATCAGCCCAAAGCCTTCCTCGGGAAAGTCAGAGGATTTTGCACCCAAAGAATTGCCACTGATTGCTGCTACATGGATATGTTTCTACTCTCACAATATTGCAGACTGCGAAGAACGGAGAATTACCATAAAAATCAGGATGTGTTTTGTTGCATCAGTATCATGTTGGCATCAACAAGATAGACACGGGCAGGAAAAAAAAGCAGCTTTTTGGTAGGCAGCCTACTTGTTCTGTGTTTCTGCTGTGTTTCTAAGCCACACAAGTAGACGATGAAGTTAAAACTCGTGGAGAAGTAACATCCTGCAGGCTCGGTGCAGAGCCACCACACTGAGTTACAGCAAAATCTAAGGTTCAACGGCCATAAATAATGGAGAAGTGGAACTGTATCTACATCTCAAAGGACACTGCATCATTACAAATGTATGAAATAGTAGGGAATTATATATATATATACATATATATACACACATATATATATATTTTTATATATATGTATATAAAAGGCAGGATTTCCTCCCCCTCACACACTGAAAAAAATTAAGCTTAAAGTGACTGACTCTGAAAATACACCCTAAAATCCATTTTCACTTGGTCCCAGTACATAAGAACTAAATTTTGAGGAAGAAAATTAAAAACAAAAAAGCCCAGAGCTCTCAAAACCAATAACTATATTGTGTAGACAAAATTTTAATCAAATTTTTAAAGCCATGGTTATGATCTGATGAACAGACAGCTTGACTTGATTACATTTTTAAGTTTCAGTTTCTATTTCTGTTTTAAGATGAAAAAGATCATAGAGTGTCAGAAATTTGAATACTGAATAGCAAAAGCTCTTGCAGGTTTAGAAAGCATATAGAAAAGCTGGCAAAAGAAAACGCTATTCCATTGCCACCATCTGCTTTCTGGCATATTGAAGAAACTTTACTAACAGCAACATTTTCTTGCATTAGAATATCTGCTAATTAGTTTTGTTGTAAATTATTTTTTTTAAATTACCTTTTACACAGAAGGCAAATAGCCAGTTTTTTTGGCTGGCTACACCTTACGCTATGTCTGGTAACATTTTCACATTAAGTGCAGTTTACCTCACATTTTTTCTATCGAACTCCTATCTTTAGTGTATTCAAAGCCTGCAAAAACTTTGCCTTGCTGAGACTAAAGAAAAAAACATCAAACATACGAAGTGTTAAAAATCGCTGAATAACTCAAAGGAAAAAAGATAATTTTGAAGGCGTTTTGGCTGAAATCTATTTTCCTTTGAATTGCATGAGTGTTTTAAAATGTTAAAAACACTACAGAGTGACTAATGAATGTAAAAGAATGATAAAGAGTATGGGTCCAGTTATCAGTGATATGCCTAAACCAAAATAATTTTGGACAGTCTGACATGCAAATATTGACTAAAATGTCATAAATAATGTCTGCAACAAAGGGAATCCTGCAAGGGAATATTCTGTTGTACTTAATGCATTATAGAGTGTGCCTTTTAGCAAGCAGCACGTTACTGAGACTGGAAACTTTAGTTGGGCAAAAAAAGCTAAAATTCCCCAGATAAAAATATTACTGATGCTTTTTCAGAAGTAAACCTTCCAAAAAGTCAAAGGTACGATGTTACCTTTGGAAAATGGTCCGTTTAGAAGCTGACTTTTCAAAAGAAATCAGAGAGTTGTCCAAAAATTAAAAATAGACCAAATGTAACCAACTCATTGGCTTATGACTACTTTCCTCTGCCATTTGTAACATTATTTTCATACATTTATTTACTGGCAGGGCAGATGTTGTTTGTAGGTTTTTATCGTAGTGTACTGAAATAAAATGCGAAGACATCAAGTCTACCGCTGTCGTTGGCTAGAGCTGAGACACTGAGAAGATTCTGTTCAAATACTTCTTAGGACCTAATCCTGCATCGGTTGCAGACTCCCGGTACACTTTGGGTGTAGAGCTGTACGGGAGGACTCCTGTGAGAATCATCACAACACACAGTTTTGTGCTACGGATGCTCTGCAGGAAGGATCATCAGCTACTTTCAAAACTCAGCATTTTGGTCATTTTATTATTTGGTTAAGAGTGTTAAAATAACTAAGTCAAAATGAAAGGGAAGTTGCTAAGGGAAGTTGCATGAACAGCTCCAGATTACTTGCATCTAAACTGAGATACTGTGTTACATGTAATCACAAACGACCCAGTCGCTTTTTCTGAAACTCTATTAAAAAAAATAAACAATCAGTGCTACACTGAAACCTTGTGTGTGTGTTTTCAAAAACTTAATTTCTGAGCAAAATTTCACAGCTACAGAGATGACAAATACCAACGACATTTTACATTTCTAAAGCATCTTTCATCCAAGATCAAAGAACTTCACCAACATTAATTCTCAAAGTACTCCTTTGAAATAGAAGTACTATTAAACCTATTTTATCTTTATCTCACTTGATCTATTTTATTTATGAAACGCTAGTTGCTGGAGTATCCCGGGGGAGCACGACTCCGCGGGCGAAGTAACTTGACCAGAGATACTTGCTGGATCAGTGGCAGAACTGACAGTCATCGTGTCCAGGAGACACGGATCCTAAAACCTTCCTCTCGCTGCTAGACAGCTCCTTGACCAATTAAAAACACAGATAGGCAAGCTATTTTCAAAATAACCGCTACCACCATGGGTTTGAGGCGCTGCTAAAGACGGTGAGGCGGCTGGAAGCAGAGGACACGTAAAGCAGTCGATGGGAAACACTGTGGTGTTACAGGACCGAGGGTGAGAAATCACACTTGAACAGAATGAGCCCGCACTGCCTGTTTTCCTTTTCAAAATCCTCTGGAAAATTCTAAGTTAAACTTTGTTCACAAAGATGCAAGGTCCCAGCACTGGAGCAAGCAGAGAGCAGAGGAGAAAGGAAACGCCACGGCAGCCGGGGGTGTTGGCTCGCTCGCCCGGGGAGGCGGACGCTGCTGAGGACGGACGCCCTGAGCTTTCCACACCGTGGGTCGCCCACGAAAACATCGCTGGGATGCAGGGCAGGGCCTGAGGACGAAGAATTTATTCAACACTAAACGTAAGATTATTTAAAAATAAATTACAGGTTGCATTACGAACCATAATTCAGCCTTTGGGCTAAGCTTATTCTTTACATAACCCCATTGGAATTACGCTAGGGATAAATTTAGCCCAGTGCTTTCATAAGACTCTTTTTCTTATCAGTCCTGCAATCGGGTCGTTATGTGTTTATAAATGATATTCTAATGTTCTGCTTTGTAACACGGATGAAATGTTTCTGCCCGTGTTCTGCTTCCTTAGAAAACGGGGCACGCTGTGTGCCTGCGCGCAGCACCGGCTGCGGATAAAAGCAGCCCCGTTTGCAGAGGTGCATTTTATAATCCTTTGAGGTTTTGCACCAGAGGAACTGCTGGACAATGAAGAAAAACATTTCAGCTCCCCTGAAAGTTTGACTGTTCCTTTTCAAACAATACAACACAAGACTGGGGACATACTGCTGACACAGCAACATCAGGGCCTCAAAGAAACTGTGGGAAATGTCAAATTTATGGTCCTATGGGTGATTGGTGGAAGTTTTTTCTCCCCCCTTCAGCAAGCCTCTGTCAAAACCAGAGCCTCCAGAAAGTTTTTGGCCACCTCCCAGCAAAGCAGAAGGAAGCTGTATCCCACACTTCCCCCGGGACTTAATGAAATATACAGCCTCTGGGCTTCTTTCAATTTGGTCTTTCAGATTGCTAAACCAGTGAAAGAAGGATCCTAGCTGTCACAAACGTCACATGTTTGGGGTCACCTGCTGCTCGGGGGTTCTCATGCCAGTTGTTGACATAATAAGCACCCCTTACACTTTAATTACAATTCACAGTGTGCAAACTCTGCAATCTGCTTTAAGGCAGACAGTCTTTTAAATCAACACTAAATTCTACTACCGTTGGAGCAGAAACGGGAGGCAAAAGATGTCCAGCTGACTGAATAATTGTATTCAAATATTTGTGATCCCGTAGAAAAGTAAGCAATATCCAGTGAAAAGAGCAACTGTATCGCCTGCGACGCTTCCGCAGGCGCGGTTAGAACTAGCCGTGCTCCTCGCGGTCACGCAGAGCGCGCACGTGAGCCGTTCCCCTCCGGCGGGCTCCTGCCACCGGCGGCCGTCACCGCCGCTCTTGCGAGCGCGGCCCAGACGGACGCCGCAAGCCGGGATGTTCTGTGGGAGGGGAATTCTCGAGCCCTCGGAGTATGAATTTCAACGAGACTCGTGCAGTGAAAGCCTAAATGGGAAGACGTGTTTGTTTTCTTCTGGAACGCTTAATTTAGTCCAGTACAAGAAACATCAGCTCTACTTAAATATACTTATTATTCTGAGAAAGAGATGAGAGTCCTTCAGTCTCCTTGACCGCTACCTCTTTTTTAACTGCTACCCTTACTCCTAATATTAAGACATATCAAGACCACTGCACTTAAATAAATTATGCCATCCAGAGAAGAATAAAAGACTCCTCTTCTTATATTTTAGAGAAAATCCATTTTAGTATTAGCGCATCTAAAAATGCCTCCAGTTAATTATGTTATTTACCATGCCTTGGTCCCGTCCATCTTTTCCCACAGAAAGAAAAAGAGCGTGAGAGGGGACAGGCTCTCCGGGAGAACTTCTGGAAGAATTTCTGCGTTCTCTCTGCAAAATGTCCCCTGCTAGAAATGTTGTTAACTTCTGGGGTTGATGATCAGCGATCACGCTGTCCGTATAGGAAAGTATTGGAGCTTTCCCCTGAGGCAGCGCAACCCGCAACAGCCGCGCTCCTCGCTCACCCTCCTGCGCTCTCAAAGAAACAAAGGAGAAGGCAACGGTGCAATATTCCTATTTACACCAACAAGAGCTTTTCCAGTGATTCTGGCCATAGGAGAAGACTGCTGTTGTCCAGCTGACTTCCGAGAGAAAAATACCTGATGGCTTTTCACCGTATTCAGCTGCCAAATGCTGGCAAGCGCCGTCTTCCCCTCGGCCGAGAGGGATGCGACGGCACAGCCTGCGCGCCGCTCGTCCTGCAGCCTTTCCCTGCGCCCCCTCTCCCTCCTCACCCGCTGTGCCAGCGACCTCGGATAAACTGGAGACATTTTGAGATTATCATTAGTCTGTGAAGCACTTCAATGAAAATCTATAAAATAAATTTATAGCGTGCATTCACATGTATTATATATACACTTAGAATGGGATTTATCATTTAGCCGACCTTTGAAGCACTGATATTTTTAGAACCAAAAAAATGTGTGTTGATTGTACTTCAACCCAGTCGCCTTGCAATGTACCAACTCCTTGATATCTTACTATAGGAGAGATAATTGCAATGAATTTTTATATTTCAGCACATGGGAAGATAAGATTAGACAGTAGGAACATAAAAGCAAACTGCACCACATAAAAGATAAGTTTCTGAAAGTTACAATTTACACTAAACGTTACAGATGAAAATGTTCTAAGCTATTTATAGGGCCTAGTGCTGATCCCATTATAGACCACTGGAAGACTGAAAAGAACCAGCAACACCTTTTATTTAATCAGTTATTGCCATAACTGGTAAACCCTTTGGAACACAGAAATTATTTATGATATTATTACGATTACTAATTTCCATTATCACTGAGGTGCCTCAGTAACCCGGTCCCAAAGCCATATGTGCTACACAGACCTCATAACCCAGGACAGTCCCTGCTCCAACAGAATTATCTATAATCTGGGGGCCTCATCTCCAAGGTATATATGCCCCTTTGTATGCCACTGTTTGCCTTTGTCCACTGAGTGTCTAATCATACTTTCTTTTATGCGATATTCTTCTTCCTTCTTCCCTACCATGAAGTTGCCACAAATGGTAGGTTGTCCAGTGGGAGAAACGAGCTGTCAGGACGTTGCAATGTAATATGATAACCTTTAATGCGATCAAGAGTTATTTAGTGCTGCAGATTATTAGCTCTTCCCGTCTTCCTCCCATGAACTTACAGAACAGGGACTACTCTGTCAAATATTGCAAAATCTGTGGGGAAGAGGAGGAGAAGGAAGAAAAGCAAGGGAGATATGTTTACTTAAATACAAGACACAAAAGCCTAAAGCTAAAAAGCAAATGAAAAGCAAGGAAATGTATTTAGAGGGCCACACAAGGTGCAGTATGATTAATCTGTGTGCAGCAGACAACAGGCACAGCCATTGCCCCACTAAACGGCACAGGTGTAACAGCAGAAAAATAAGCCAGTGCAAAGTAAAGTTGCTACCCCACGAGCTAATAAACAACGTCCTTTGGAAAGCTGTCCCAAGAGCAGCCAGCAAACGCACCCGCTTCGTCCGCGTAAGCACTCGGCTGCTCCTCGCAACACAAAAGCAAAGAATGGTAGTAGTACAAGACAGGACTCCTGCAGACATGCTCAGAAGTGATTTTTCAGTCACAGTTTAACCATATTTTCTATTTTCCTTTGCAAACTTAACCTTCTCTAAGGACTATTTCTATGAATAGTCTCAGATTTCAGCCACTTTTGATGAAGCCCTTTACAAAAAAAGTGTTACTAGAAATGTCTGACAAGGGAAAAGCAATTTTTTCCCTGCTACACAATTACTAAAAACATATGGTTGCAGAGATTTTGTGCAAACCTGGAGTGTGGTTTGCTTTTCACAGAGACTAGGCAGGAAAACTTGCAGCTGCAAACAAGGGATTGGTAAAAGGAGGAGATGGAAACTATTTTGAAAACTTTATCAGCCAACGCAGGAAAGAGCAAACTACATACACAATTACATGTATACTGAATCAAACCCACTCTCAGTGTTTGTGGGTGCGAGCTATATACAGAGTGTTTGGTTAAGCCCAATTCATGTTCAAAAGAAAATTAAACCAAAGAATAAGTTATTAAAAGGAGCCTTTGAAGCAAAAAGCAATGATGTGTGAAAGACAGAACCAGAAGAGTTTATTTAAACACACAGAACAGAAAACAGGGAAAACAGAAATTAGGAAATGAGAAGAACAGTCATGAAGGCACCCAGCAGCCCTTTCCTGGTACTAGAAGTTCTTATATCTATGAATATTTTATCCAGATTCAACTATCTTTTTCAAGTCCTTCCTATCAAAATTCCAGACATTTTCTTCAATAAAATCAGAAAAGTGACTCAAAATGTATTGGTAGAAGACATAAAATGAGCTGTGTGTGGATATTACAAAGGATCTGGGAACCTTACACCCTTTAGATCTACTTATTTAACTATTTAGCAGCACAATTTAAAATTTACATACGACTGGTTTGATGCCAAACCATAGCAATAAAGCAGGAATGTCTCTCACCTCCTATGAATTTCAAACTCAGGGTTTTTTTTACTTAGTCTTCAAACGTGAACTGTGTTCCCCTCCTAAAATTACTATGTAGCCCATGACCTGTTTGGAAAAGTATATGTAAGATTTTAAAATAGTCTGCTTCTCTGTCCCCTTTGACTTCCTATCAAGAGCAAATCATTTTTGAACACGCTCAGAAATCAGATATTTCATGCTGGTGCCAAAAGAGGAATTTCTCCATTTAGCAAACTCAGTTCTAAAAATAAGTGTCCAAAACAGAAAAAAAATCAGTTATAAAACTAAATTCCTCATTGCACTGCAGTGCCGGCAATGCTAAGTCACTTAGAAACCTCCTCAATCCGTCCAAGCAGTTACATGTACCGTGAATCTGGCCATGCTCTTAAAACAGTTTTCTCAGCTTGAAAAAGTTCTGAAGACAATCTCTGGGATAAAATCCACTCCTCCTTCCCCACACAAGTGCAGATTCTCGCTCTGCGTGTCTCGTAACTCCTGAAGCGATGCACCTCTGCCCTTCCCGTTCCTAACGGTGCGTCCGCGCAGCTCCGGCACGCTCGAGCCATGGAAGCAGAGGACCTGGGTCAGCACCGTGCTCGGCCCGGGCGAGTGTCCATGATGGGTACTCAACGGGGGAGCCCGCAGCCAGGGCAGCTTGAGGTGAGCTGGTTTCTCTGCTTGGCTCTGCACTGTGCATCGCTTGGGCTATTTCATATGTTGCTTCATGCTGGAACCATTACGGACATACCACACGCATCCTGCTGAGTAAGGTGGGAGCGCGTATCCTAATGATTCACCTTCAGTCTGAAGTTAGCGTACTGCTACGGGGCTCTTGTTTATCTGCTTTCTGTTAGATACTAATTTTCTTATGGTGGGATAAATAAAACAGGGGTAGCAGGGGCAGAATGGGGAGAGGGGACAGACGGAAGTCAGCCAGGGGAATTACAGAAATGTATGCAATCATGGCTTGTTGTATATGCCTGAAATTCAACGTCAGGACAAAAGTGAAGGCTCCTGTAACTCCAACTAGCCTGTACCTGAGCATGGAGGTGAGATTCAAAACATCATGCGGGCCCCACACCTTGTTGTAGGACAGCAGAGAACAGCCAGAAAGGGACCTTGGTGATAGGTGTTTCCATTACTAGCCCTCACAGCTATTAGAAGAGCCCAGAGAAGGAGCCCTTGGCCCTATATAAGGGACCTGAAAAGACAGCATTCACGCGACAGTGGTTGGGACAGATATGGTGGTGGATTTTGTCACCTAAGTCCCCCATCATTTTACATAACAAAAATCTACCTAGGAGAAAAGCAGAATGTCTTTTCTTGCAACGTATGTGGTTTGGTCCAAACAGAGGGAAGAGGCAGAAGAAACATAGTAGGTTTAAGTGTCACAGCCCAGTTAATAAGGGCTGAATCCATAACTCATGACAGGCAAGCCTGCAATAAATTATGACTGTCTTATTCTCCCCCACTAGGCAAAATCCTTATCTGATTTTTCTCCAATCCTTATTCAAAAGCAATACCCCATCCATATTCCAATACAATTTGCTGTGTTCTTGTTGAGCTGAAGAAACAGGGACAGTGGAGGGGTGAGTACACCAAATATCAGACTTTGGAGGTTTCTCAACCTTATGTAGGTAGCATAATCCAAGCAGAAACTATTCCTGTATCTAAGACTGTCAAAACTGCCCCTGCTCCACATTATCTACGGCAGCTTTCTTTTCCTTTAACCCTCTACAGGCATCTTAGTGGCAAGTCCAAGTATTGCTGATTATTATCGGAACGGCATCTAGAACTGCCACCCAAGAGATCCCCGTTTTGCTAAGCTCTGTATGAACAAAGAACAAAGAGATAGTCCTTGCCTCAAAGAGCTGACGATTTACTGGGCCTACCAGGAGAGCAGGAGAAGCACAGCATCTTACTCTCCTGCCAAGTATTAAATCTTTAGAGCTCTGCCTTCAACCTGTCATAAATAAAAATGGCAAAAAGTATAAAGTAATTCTGCTGTTCAATTTGTTTCATTTCAAACCCATGAAGAAAAGAATATATTATATACATCTGAGTCCCAAATATAATTTTTTCTAAGTATATAAACCACAGAAAAATATGATTTAGATTTAAAATACCACCTCAGCTCTAACTACAGTGTCAGTAATGTAACATGTTGGTAAAGAGTGTAATTTATTAGCCCCCTTTTAGCCATGGATAATGCAGCACACCTAAAGAATGCCTGGGACTAGTGCAGAGTGTAAATAACGGCAAAAAGGAATAATTGGTGGATAAGTATTTATGCACTCAGGACTTACTGGGTCGAAACTCATAGCCTGATTAAGCCGTTGCTTTTTTACAGCCAGAGCCCCTCTAACCGACGTTCACGCGCTTTGGATCAGGTCCATCCTGCTGAACAACTGCGGTAACACTGTGGCCCCTTCAGCTACGAGTCTCCTTTCTCCGCTCGTGGGCCGGCGTGCCCTGCGCGCGCTGGACGGCAGCTCCCGGCGCAGACCGCCGGCGCTCCTGGACAGCCGGGCGCTTCCTGGTTTCTCTGAGGGCCACACGTGAAGGGCAAGGAGAACATCTGAGCCGAAAGGGGCTGGGCAGACTGGAGGGTGCATCAGCCCTTGGCGATCGGCTTCTTTAAAGAGGGCAGAAAACTGTATCCTGTGAACATCGGCGGGCTTTAACGCGCACGCTGACTTGCAGACAAAAGATCAGCTTTTACAAATATTTTCTAATTAATCCAACCGTGATCTTGAAGATGGAATTTTATTTCCTTTTTTGTGGTTAGTTTCTGTATCTATTATGTACTTGGGGAGACTTCATTATCCAATTATTTTATTATTTGTTACACAGAAAAATGTATTTGTGAATGGCTCCATTATTTCAGTAGTTAGCCTTCTGGTGCACAGAAAGTTTCCCTTCTGAACAGGCACCCATTCATTCTGCTGCACCATTGTACACTTTATGGCTTGCCATACCAAAAAAAAAAATCTTTTCTTTTTGTTTCCTTCAGAGCTTCTATTATTATAATAGTTTAAAAAGTGGCTTCTACTTTATTTATACCACATCATTTGGGTAAAGGATAGCAACCCACAATAAATCTAGCTATTTTCCAAAATAGATTGCTCATTAAATATTGTATATAAAAGAGCCCATTGAGATTCTGAATAATCCACAAAATATTTTTCAGATATCTCTTTCTACTTAAATAAATAATTGTAATCATGAATGTGAACCAAGTATTGTACTTATAAGGTTGAATTAATAAAAACTGAACTTTATATAAGCCTCTGCTATAGAACATTACACTGGTGAAGAATTTCAGGTGCAAATAATCAGAGATTACTACACGCTAGGGAATTCACCAGTGGTCATGAATACCCTCAATCTACTTCCTTGAGGTTAAGTAATATATTCTCTAATATGTTATAGTGCAGGGTCTGCTATTGTGCTTTAGAAGTTTTTACTGAACTGAAAGTCTTCTTCCTGTTCCACTCATATTGCTACTTATCTGTAGGTAAAGAAATTATTTCTTTAACTAGTGCTTTTACAAAATGGAGAATACACCACATTCTGTTAAAAATTTCTGTCTCCTAACTTATATACTTTGAATTACAGTTATAGTAATGCTTTAAATGCTTTAAAATCAGTATGGGGGAAAAAGGGAATACCTACATATGATATCTTTAAGTCTTCCCCAGTCTAGCTAACTCAGTCTAGCTGCTGCTAGCAAATATAGATGCGGGATCAGTGAGTGAAAGATCCTAATTTAACTCTATGGCAAAACTGATTTTGCCTCTTAGTTATAATAGGGTCTCCCAGTGATAACTGTAAGTAATAACACTGAGCCGCAGAATTTACTTGAACTTTCTTAAACTGTAGTGGTAATTTAAAATGTGGAGTTCTGTGTTACAGATCAGATCCCTAGCTAGATCTGGAATAATTCCATTAAAACCAGTGGAACTACAAAGATTTCTATCAGCTGTGGTATCACTATAAACCTCTTGGAAATAAAGCCTGCATTGTTAATTCTGTCACTGGTGAAACGAATGCTGCAAGCAGTGGAGCAGAGATAACCTAGGTAAGCTGATGAACGACACACAGCATCTCCTAACTGTTACATAAAGTTGATTTCAGTCACAACCAGATCAGATTCTATAAAAAGCGGACTCTTTACCTGAGTAAGCATCACCACATATTTTCTACAGAAAAAAAGGACACAGCTCTTAAATATAAAACTACCAGAAAGATTCAAAAAATTATTTTAAAAGCAAGAAGGTATCTGACACAGGGAAGGGCAGAAACCTTGTTCCTGATACAAGGATAGGGATAAAACCTATCCCTGGAAATCTCTAATCCACAGACTTTTTTACACTTTCTTTTTGAGTTAGGATGGGCCACGTGGTGATCACCTAGTCCAAACTCCCTGTTCAAAGCACGGTCAGCTAGGTCAGTTTTCAGAAAGTGGGGAAGCGTAACAGGGACAGCATCACTGATTGCTGATCCTCTTCTCACATTTTTCCCAAAGCCTCCAATACTGATTTCTGTCAGGAGACAAGATAAGTACTAACCAAGACGGACTTTGGTTTGAACCAACATAGTCATTCTCAGCTTCTTTTGACATGAAGATCACAACTGCACATGGGAAGAAGATGCATCTTCTTCACCGTGTCTACATATAAATATCAAGAACTATTTAAAAACCTGTAGCTGTCTTCTAATGTCCTGTAACATGGAAAAGAAGAGAATGGCCTAATCAGTTTACTATTAGTTTAAATCAGACTGTAAAACAGAGACAAGTTTCTTCTTTTCCATCACAATTCCAGTTTGAAACCTGCCAAACCAAAACCAGTCCTTCAGAAACTCTAGGCAGGTGTAGCGAGGTGACCCCAGGCGGGAACAGGCCCACACTCTCCAAAGGAGGTGTGATCTTATCACCCACTCTCAGACTGCAGGGAGTGAGTGACCCAACCTAAACGGTCACTACGACTTGGCAATGACAAACGCCTTGCATGAATAATGTGCTGCGAGGCAGAAGAATTTTGTCGGCCTGGTCTCCCACTACGTGAACCTGACTTGGACTCTCATGATTTTTGCCAGTTTCACTCTTTGAAGAGACCTTAGGTAGAGCAAGACACAATGATTTGCTGTCCTGTGCCAGCCGAAGAAATAATCAAAGAATGATAAGGGGGAAAAAAGGCTTTGAAACGTACAGCAAAAATATGGACAATTGAAACAAAATAAAAACAGGCAGTTGGCAAAAGGATATATGAAGTAAAAAAAAGGAAGGATGAACAAAGACAGAGGAAGAAGAAAAAACAGTAAGAAAGGAAAAAAAAACAAGCTGGAAAGATGTGAGAATGAAGGCTAAAATGTCTTCTTGCATGGGGGGAATATGAGGTCTATGCATTACTTAAGATCACTGAAAATGCCTGGGACTAAATTGTTTTCTGGGTAAAGTTCAATCTAGACAGACAGTTAAAGGCTTGCATCGGTTTGCAAGGAGTGAGTGCCGCACGGCCTTTGTCCTGGCCTCCCAAGAGTGGGAGAACTTGATCCAGAAACAGTGAAACACACAGCAGAAAGACGCTGAAAAGGAAGGATTTCCCCTGCTTTGGCTCTGCTCCATAACTATGCAAAGGACTACACTGTCTGATAACATTTATATTTTTTTAATGTTCAAGAATCTGCACGTAGAATAATTTTGCTTGCTAGCAAATAGTGAGGAGCAGCTGCAAGCTCCCCCGCAGATCCTGTCTGGAGAACTCTTTGGAGCCACAGAGCAACATGTGTGACACTCAAAATCCTGCAGGATCACCTATATATGTGCTTCCCTGTGTATATGTAGTCACTTGAGAGAATGATTTTTGGGAACAGGGCAACTAATTCCTTCAGGCCCTTTAAAACCCAGGTTAGTATGCGAGTACTAAACTATCCGGCTGCCTACCTCATAGCGTAGTGATTTATTGATGAAGAACAGAAAATGTTTGAAAAGCTAATACTGCTGTTACTCTTTAGAGTACCATGTGTTTTTTCCACTCTAATTTTTCTTAACAGTTAACTGAAATCCCCATATTGCTTTCCTCATTCATACCAAAACCTCACAGCATTAAGAAAACCACAGATACTGTAATAAGTCATGACTCATATCATCCAACATCACCCAAGCAGGAATTACACATTTTACTGTAAGGATATCTAGGCCATCTCTACATCTAACATTTTATCTAGAATAAGGCCAAAACATATCACTTTCAGCATAGCGGGAAAAAGGAAGTTTTTGTGGTTAAAGCAAAGGCCACTGAGTCAGATGATGTGGATTCTGTTTCCAGGCCTCACGCAGACTTCCTATGTGACTTTGACTGAATCACTTCACTTCTCTGTGCCTCAGTTTTCACATCTGTAGAAAGGATGTCAGAATGTCAGATCCATTCATCTTGGTTTCTCAAATTTTTGGAGACATCTGGGTGGGACATGCAAAGTGTTATTATAACTACCATGCATCTGTTACTCCGCTGTGAACAGGATGATTGCCTGCTTCCGGAGGGAGAAGAAAGGCAGGAGAAAGGCCAGCCTCAGATCCAAAAAATGAAGATATATTCTAAAGGAGCAACTCACCTCTGTTTTGACCAGAAGTAAAGTAGTTCAAGGAGTGCAGTAGTACAGAGCCATGGAGAAGAAAACACTGAGAGACCTCTGAAATCCCTTGACCTTACTCTAGGTTATTCCACTGTGCTGCATCAGATGCAGCAGTCCTTTTTATTTATAATTCACAGGCATATAATTAAATCTTGCACATTCATTTTGAGAAAGCACAATAGCTAAACCACTAACCCTTAAGCATAGTCTAGTAGTGGCATTTGGAGAGTCAGCCACACTCTCTCACCTATGCTGGCAAACACATTACTCTGGCTGTGAAGGAAACCACAATGTGGGAAGGAAAGCCTACAAAAGAATGAAAACAGAAAGTGTCTAAGGCCTTGGCAGAAGGACACTAAATAAAATAGAGAGTGGTGACTCATTTTGGCAGTGAATCCACCTCAACCCCTTCAAAGGCTTTGGCAAGAGTCCTCGGAGGAGACCCCAGGCTTTTGCCAAGCCACAAAACACCACAATTATTATCGCAGCAGTCATCAACAAAACAGATTTTGTAAACTGACTTGTTGGCACATAGATTAAAGAAGCTATAAAAAGGAATAACAGCTGTTTGGGTTGCCCTATGCAGAAAGTTACTATATAAAAAGTACTTTTACACATATCATATATATGTACACACAGATGCACATGATGTGTACATGAAGAATATACAAACAAGCAAAAGTGCCAAAAGCTTCTGAAGGATTTCGTTTCTATTCATGGAAGATAAATTCTCAGGTTTGAAAACTTGTAAACTAAGGACCTGATCCTCTTCTCCGTCCTACCGGTTTCGCAGTACCCACTCGACACAGCAGCATAACAGCATCAGAATCCAGAACAAGTAGTGGCTACTTAAAGCAAAGTACAATAGACCCAATTCTCCTCCTCTTTACTGGGGCATAAATCAAGAGAAACATTTTACATCAAGGAATCGCACTGGATGTGAGACAATAAAATGGCCCGGAGATCATTTAGTATAAGCTACAACACAGAAGTGTCCTAATGGCCCCCAGATTTATAATGTTCCACTGTTATGTGCAATTTTCATAAACTAGGCATCTTTGAATATTTATATAAATTAACAAATATTCAACATTAGCAATTTAAAATTGGGTTCACAGCAGATGATGATGGTTTTACCTAGGCCTGTAACACAAAGGCGAGAATCATGCAGCAGAATAAATTTCTAATTCAGTCAAAAAAGAGGTGATGCACAATTTTTATGGTAGCATCTACCCTGCAGATAGCTTAAGCATTTCTGAAAGCCTGTTCTTTAATTTAAAGCAGATGAAACACTGTCCTTTAAATTTATAGTTTTTGATTAAAGTAGCAGAAGGAAAGAAAGAGAGACAAAACTGAGAACATGACACCAGTATCCTGCTTTAATCTTTCTTTAAAACTTCATTAAGGACAGCAGTGTTCACCTGTAGATTTCCACAATGATTTCTTTACCATGTCGATGAGCAAGACACAAAGCACTTTTCTTGAATTTAAACTGCTCTAAATTTTGGTAATACATAATATTAAAACACCCTGAAAACAAGTTTCAGAGAATCTGTTTTATAACTCAATACATGCACATGCTCAATTAAACTCCACACGCCCTGAATTGGTATCCGATAGTTTTTTTAGAGGCCACGTGTCTTAATTTTATCTTTTCACCAAATAATCGTGAGTTCAGATTACACCATGAAAGATAATACCCTGTTCCACAGAATTACTATGGATATAAAGGTGGCCAGTGAAAGAGGGCGAACCTGAGCTGAAGGGATGTTTGTAACTTCTACGGAGGCATAAAAGCGTAGGTTATGGGAGAAATGTGTGCATAAACAGCAAACAGAGCCGAAAAAGCCTCTGCATCTTTGTGACTTTCCGTGCAAGGAACATTTCGGGGTCCTTGCAAGGAGCAGCGATGTGGCCTGTGGACCTCTAAGGCAGTGCCAGCAGGGACCTGCAATAGCAGGCATGAAACAGTCGGACTTAGGTGCTGACCGTGTTGTTTGGTTTAATTCCTTCCAAATGACCGATCGAGGAGCAACGCTTGCCTTTCTGCTGCTTTCTTAAAGGTTGCAAATACACGGAGGTAACCCTAGACACTGCAAACGCCCAGCAGATGAAAAGCGACAAGTTGCGGGCTGAGAGGGAGACTAAGAGAATGGAGGGTATTGTATTTACTAATATAATCCACCTGAATATAGGTATTTGCACAGAAAGAAAGACTCTACCATTCTGTTATTTTAACTACAAATATTTTCCAGCTGCATAAAGAACCATTTAATATTTTAAAAATTACATGCCCTTAGACATTCTGTTTATTTGCAAGTGCAATCCAGAAATTTTGAACTAGGAGCATAATTACAGTTCATACGTGCGGGCAAGCGTTCAGCACAGGAAAGACCGAATATAAATAAAATCCTCATTTTTTTGAAGCTTGTAAGTCTCACTATTTGTCTTTTAATTTTATCCTTTGCCTTCTTCATTTTCTACGTTTTTTTTCCTCGCAGCTCCCTTGGACTCCATAATGCATTAAACAGACACAAAACGAACTAACGCGCCAGCAGAAGTAGTCGGCTTCACCTATCCAAGTATTTAAAAAGCTTCCAAGCACACACTGTCTCCTGTGTAGCCTGGAGATCCCTGTTGAGCCTGTGCCAAGTCCCTGAAAAGTTGGACACTGCATCCGGTATTTACACTAAGCTAAAATTCTAATCAGCACTAACAGCAGTGTGTTTTAATTCACCCTTATGATTTTATTTCAATCTGCTAAGTAGCACAACTGCCAGAAAGAAACTGCTATAAACTCCAGTAAACAAATGCAAAAAAAAAAAGAAAAAAAGGAAAAAAAAAAGAAAATAAATCTTAAACCTGTTGTAGATAAAGTTTGCAGCACTTCAGACACGCAGTCCGAAAGGAAAGTCTGAAGCATTGGTCGAAGCTGCTCTCGGCTGAGTTCATTTCAAATATCCTACCTTCCACTTTTTTCCTTCTTTTTTTTTTTTTCCAGTGTGTTTGGTACTTTCTAGCCAAGGAAGGAAAACGCTAATGTTATTTTACACCGGCTATTTCACCTCACGTCCTCCCTTACATAGCTTTCTGCCAAGTACTGTGAAACAAGAACACAGTAACTACTTGAATCTCTGGATGACACTATAAATCGTAGTGCCAAGAGGCTGGTGCCAAGTCCGGCATCTTCCTTATTTTGGGGGGAGAAAAAAAAAAAAAGAAAGAAAAATCGGCAGGAAAATTCTGCGAAGTTGGTCACCATTTTGGACCTGTTCAGTGCAGTCAGACCTTGGCAGCCATCTTACAGCTTGGCAACCATTTTGAGAATGTGCCTGGCAAGCTCTCAGAGCTCGCCGACGCTGTTTCAACAGCGCGCTGGTTAAATATAGTCCAAATTAAACAATACCATGTAATATCAGGTAAACTCACCCTTAATAAATCCACCCAGCACGGTGGTTTACAAGAACATCTTTAAAAAGCGAGGGGCACCGTGATTTCGGTGGCAGCAGTGCGTGTGCCCCAGCGAGGCCACAACGCGCCTTAACCCTTTCCCGGGTGGTGGCAGCCAGCCCTGGCACGAAGCGCACCCACAGACCCACGGCCGGCGGCGAAATGGGAGGGACCACGGACCGCAGGACACAGAATATATTCTCCCTTTTAGCTACTGCTTAATGAGGACACGGAAAGTAGCTGGAGGACAGGAGGCAGGATCCGTCGGAGAAGGAAATCCCGTGTTGGGGGGAGACAGGTTTTCAAGGAGACCGTACACAAGTAAACAGGCAGCGGTTGTGTAAGAAAAACTACTTTCACGGTTTTAATTTCCTGGTGAACTTTTCCATGTGCTCCTTTCCCAGAAAAAAAAAAAAAGTTTGAGGAGAAAAATATATTCCAGCAGCCAGACATCTTAGAGAAGCGCAGTTTATTAACAGAGCCTAGCTCTGGGGCGAGCTGTGGACAAACAGCTTCCTCCGTCTCCCCACCCCGCCAGGGCAGCGTGTTTTGGACCCCGGGCTGTTCACTTCGGCAGTGCCAAAACCCGAACTAGGACTTTGTGCCAGTCGCAGAAAGGCACGGTTGTTAGAAACCGCTTTGGCCCAGAATTAGGAAAACCATTTAACAGATAGAGGCTGGAGTCCAGGACAGGACGGATAGTCCCAGGGGGAAGCGTGTTAGCATTGCGCCGTGGGAAGAGCGGGGAGGCGGCGAGGGGGTATTTTGACTATATTTCTCTCAGTATTTTAAACAATCCTTTCACTGAAGAAGTTCATTTTTCATATTTAATGTAGTGTAAACACATTTAATAACTTCATGAGGAATGCGGGGCGAGTGTTTTTACAGAACAAACAGTGCTATCTCCACGACTGCTTCACAAAAGTTTAGTCTACATGAGCTCTACCTCTGTAAGCCTATTTGAATAAAACTTAAAAGATAATATATGGGTAAAACTCAGCACTTGGAAAACTGAGTGTGTAAAAAGGCAAATATTTGAAGGTACTAAACAGTATCCAAGTATTAAAATGACATTTTGGGGAAGTATTTAATATCTGAAGACAAATGTCTATTGGAAATGCTTGCTACACACATTATATTCTGCTTCTTATCTTGAAATAATTTACAGTGGAACAGAAAAGATCAAGTTTATGCTCTATTAGCATAAAGTTTAAACTATAAGGGTTTTTTGACCTTGAAGTCTGAATTAAATAATGTCTGGGATTTTTATTCTCACTCTTTTTCTTGCCCTTTTGAAATTTTAATTTGGAAAAAAAAAATTTAAAAGCCAACTAATTAAGTATAATTTCATAGTGAATGAAATAAATTAATTAAACCATAATTGAAATGACAATATTAAATATGAAAATATTATGCTGGAGTAGATCAGAATAAAGTCTTGACACTGCTGGGTATCTTTTATATTGAAGGACAGTATCTGCAGTCGCATGACGTCAGCCGGGCTAGAATAGTTGGGAATGCATTGATAAATTGCTCCATCGATTCTGTTCTGCTTCACTTACCATAATTATAGCACAGTAATGGATGACATGAGTGATATATTTTTACTTTAGAGAAAAGCCAAGAGTTTGCCTGTTTCTTTATGAGATTAGACCAAATCCTTTCAATTAATACAGCATGATTGATATCTAAAAGTGTACTAGGGTAAGATACTTGCCTCATGTGCACATCTTTAAACGTTATTGGTCAAATATTGAAACACAATTCAAAGAGCAGTTTTGGTGCCTTAAATAACAGTGTAATTTTGGTAATATAAAAGTTGTTGTATCATCACAATTTTCAAAGGCTTTTTTAGGCCCATTTCAAGTATTCTGTTTTTCTTAGATCGAAAAATCACATTTGCACTTAATATGCACATAAGCCAGGTTGACAAGCATTTCTCCTGAAATAATGCTTTACAGAACCAGTGAAGTCCCTGGGAAGGCTACTAACCACTAAATTGGGATAAAAAGCGGGAGGCCTGGATTAAGCTTCCCAAAATACTTAAGGTCCAGGTTCTGTTTTCAGCTGCTCTTCATTGAAATCCACTCCCCTGGAAGCCAGCTGATGAGCTGCACATGTAGATCTAAGGACAGAACTTCCTTCTGACTACTTGTGCCCAAATCTGCAAATATCGATTCATAAGATCATGGGTGAGAATAAAATGTAGCAGGTGAAGGAAATAAAGAGAAATCTGGGATGTTTTATGTTGCAGAGGAACTGCTACACTGGTGCACAGCCATCTATCCCTCCTCCAGATCTGCCGGCGTTAGAAGAAAGACAGCAGTAACCTGCAAGGATTCCTCAGCAACAAGATATAGAGCTATCTGCACTCCCCTGCTCAGCCTAAACTCCAAAAGTTTAAGGTAGTTTTAAATGCTGAAACAAAATGTTTCATCTCCCTTCCAATATTCTATTAGCATAACTAACTATAATTCTGGGTAGTTATGTTATCCTCTTTTTAAACTTTTTTAGCATATGTCTCAGAAAAAAATGCACCGTAACTCTAATGCTTTAGGAACAAATAACCCAGTTACCTCACTGTACTGGCAAGAAGCAAGAGAGGAAATGTATGCTTGCAGAGGAGATGTGGAAAAAGATATTAGTAGGTGAGGCAGAGAGACAAAAAAGCCACTATCACAAAAGACAAATCCATATTAAAGGGATGCACAGGAGAGGACTCTTTTACGAATACTGGTAAGACTGTCTGATTAAATGCAGAAAAGACCTGCATGTTTCTCACAACTCAGGCTTCCCTCTTGATACGGGTACTTCCTTGTGAATGGAGAAAACGTACACTGTAAATTACCATATACACATATTCTTATTACTTTAGCTGTTCCTTTTTGGAAAATAATACTGAAAGAATCCTAAATGGGTGATTTTCTTTAATTGATAAAACTTTTTCCAACCAGTCCATTATAACCACATGCTGAATAATTTCTACACAAAGGTGAGTAAAAAATAACCAATACCAATAAAGTTTGACACTGATCCATTTGAATGAATCCACAAATATATGTGGGGAAAAAAAATAACGTTCCTGAAACACAGCCCTATTTCACATAGCGTTTTTGTCACTATATATTTCAAAAAAGAACATAACCAATATCTGAAAAAAATTTAATTTGTCCCCTCCCTGCAAACAGTAAGAGTAAGAGATTGATCTGTACTTATAACTGTTGAATTCACTCCCTTCTCGTGTTACAAAGGCTGTCACTGGAAATAAAGTGTAACTTGGGATGGCTGTGGCAGCTATCAAACTTCCTCTGACACATTAGAGTGTCTGAAACCCAGACACCCAAGGTTTACAGCAGAAAACTCCAGCATGTAGTGAACAACTCAAAACCAACTATCGACTATCCTATTGATTTCTGGTGGGGAAACCAAGACGGGAAAAGCACCAGAAAAGATAGGATTTCTTGTAGTGTCCTCATCTCTAACTTAGTGGCTGCCAAAGTCAGGTCTTCTCAGGCTTAAGCCATCAGAGGTTTGTGTTGCAGCTAGCCAGGATGTCTGGCTAAGATAATTCAAGCTGAAAGCAGACAATGTGCAGTGGGAGCTGATTAGCCACTGACTTCCAGCATGACCTGTCTCAGTCCCAGAAGAAGCTTCTTGACAGTAAGATATGGAGGCTACAGCACGGCTGAAAAAAAAATGTGGTTATCTTTTCAGATGGTATTTGAGGACATCTGACTTTCATACTTAGGCAATTAAGAGAGGCACTTTTTCAACTGGCAAGTTTGAACCCTGGATTTTAAAATATTTGAGTATATACTGCAACAAGAGGTTTAAAAGAGATTATTCTCAAAAACTCCCTGTAGCCAATATGAAATTTAGTGAGGATCAAATGAATCTTAAAATAATTCACAGTATGGAAAGAAGGTGTTAAAAAGGCCACGTATTTTTCATTTCTTTTTCTTCATCAACAAAGTCAGTTCATTACGTGTTTCAGTAACTCTGCAGAAAATATTCCAGATTTGCATCGGTGTAGCTGAAGGCACTTTTGACCTTATGTGAAGGCTGGGAAAATAATAACTATAGGTGTGATTTTGATCATTCATAATTTAAAAAGAAACATCTCAGGTTTGCTGCAGATCATCTGTTTCACTCATTATATTCATATCCTACTTAGTATTTTCATATTAATTTTGAAATTGCATGGTGCCAGTTCAAAATGAAGGAAAGATTCTGAAGCCCACGGACTTTGCAGCTGAATCTCAGGCACAGGAGCACCCTTCTCCAATTATAAAGTATATGGTTAGGGTGTAAATCCTAGTGCATGTTTTATACTGGAAGTCGCAATGTTAGCAAAACATTCAAGAAACCTCTGAAGATCTGTAAAATCATGATGATTTCTTTGTAAAAAATCAGAAACATTTTCTGCCTTTAAAAATGTGACTCTGCTACAGTATCAGAGTAAGATCATCATCTGTTATTTTTAATTTGTTATGTTAATGCGCTGCAAAGTCCAAAGTATTTCACGTATATGAACCATTCTATTGCTCCCTTTTGTAAAGCTACAGCATTTTTACACAGCTCTGCAGGAGCAGACACCATAACGTCTGGAATGTTTTGATCTTATCTGAAGTTTTTAATAACTTTCTTTTTTATATATTACATATTTTACATTTTTTTATTTCAAAACTCACTTTGCAGCTGTTTATTTCCCCCTAACTCTGCAGGGTTCTGTTCATCTCCAGGTCCCTGAAGGACAGAAATGGAGCCGCTCATTCCCGGCAGCAGCAGTCCTGCCCCAAGGGGGTGCTGCAGAAGTGTGAGGCACCCACGGCTTCACCCACTGAGGAAGAGGAGTCAGAGCTGCTGGCCTGCAGCGGGGCCATGGCCAGGACACCCAGGAGGCAGCTGCTCGTTGGGCAGCACTGCAGACGCTTTACAGCTGCCTCCTGCACGGCATTCCCAAGAAAGTGATGCGACTCCCCCCTGGCAATGAATCCACCTTCTGAGATACAGGAATCAAATTGCAGTGCACTTAAACAGTCAGGCTGAATCAAGTCCTGAGGACTTTTTAATTTTCTTTTTAACAGCAAAGAGAAAATATGAGTGTATACTTTCATAAAACTACACCAAACTACTATGTAAACACTGCATGGTGGAGTGGATATTTTAGTTTATGGTGGGACAGCAGGAATAAGCTTATAAATCTACAGCCCAGGGTCAATGCTTAAGAAGAGATTATCTCTAAGCTTTACTTACACATTCTATTTTGGCCCAATAATTTGCAATGTATTTCTGGAAAACAGAATAGTCCCTCCTTATCCCTGCTGGCACAGGACACACAGCAAGACGCATCTTCCTGAAAGGAAAGGACTAACACATAAGGAGCGACAGTAAGTTCCAGTTGAAGCTGTAGGGAAGCCAACCTGACTTGAGCTGCAATGGAGATAAAATAAATCTACTCAGCTTCAGTCCGCGTAGATTCTTTCTAGCTAACGACACAGGCTTTCATGTAGCCTCATCATCTATCGGACAGCTTGCCACAACCCTCACCCTAACAGCTTCGCCTCAAGCCATGATCCGCGAGGGCTTCTTCTGAAACAAACCCACACAAGGTTTCTCTGAAGCAATGTTTTTCTGAACTGAACAAGATGCAACTCCACTTCCACCCACGTAATAACCTTTGCACGTGCCCAGAGGCACATGACCAAAGCATATGAAAATGCATAAACCACATATTCCAGTTGCCAAAAGCTTAGATCAAAAAAGGAAAACGGGGCAGAAATTTCAAAGGGGCCTCAATATAACTAGCAAACTATGTCTGCAAATCTGTATCCCCATAGTTTTTTTCACGTACATAAGCTCAGGTGCCATTGTAGAGGCTGCTGTCTAAAACTGGGCCCATACAGTTCTAGCTATATCATCAAACTCACAAAATGAGGTTGTAAAGTAAGAATAACCTTATAACAATATGGTGTTATTTGAGGAAGGAGATTCTTAGTACACAAAAAATATCAGAAGGGATCATCAAAACATTATGAGATATACTAAAATGGAATTCCTGTTAAGATGATAACTTACATTTATACATAAAAGCAACATATTTAAAGTGTGCTTGTTAACGTTCGCAAAATTATTTTACTGACAGGCATTCAGAGAGCATAATAAGGAAGTTATATTGGTAACAAAGCAACCATTTTAAATAATATTAAACGTATTATTTAATATAAGTTAGTAGTATAGATTAATAAGCAGCACACATGTATTCTTTGGCTTTGCACTCCAGTGGTCAAGGAAGACAAAGCAGCAGGGGAATCTGGAGATTTGCAATTTACAGCTGCACAGTCTCATGGCTAAGTAACCGAGCGCCGACCAGAGATCAGCCCAGCTTGGTTAACCGAACCCCCCCGAGAGAGACACGTTCCCAGTCTCGCTCCCAAGGTTCGCTGGGACACACTGTTAGGCTCCTCATGAATAGCAAGTAACTCCCTGTGATCAGAATGATAAGTGTTATGTTAAAACCCTTTTTTAGCACATAAGAGGTATGCTTGCTAGATCTGCAAACCCCAGCACATTTCCTAGAAGGAAAGTTAAGCTTCTGTCACAAAACTCTTCTTCAGAATACACCCATAAAAAGGATGGTGGATATATTTATTTGCTCTTTTTTTCTCCTTGGACTGAGAGGCACAAGACAGAAAACCGAGCGGGATCAAGTCCAGAGAACTATCCTCTTTAAGGATACACTACGCGGTATCATCAGCGAGTCTCAGCCAATATTGGCTAACAGTCGCTGTCTGTTTGCCAAGCAGAAGTTTGCCATGTTAAACTGTCACTACAATGCCACCTTGAAGAGGCGTTATCATCACTCTTGCGATGATACACGGCAACCGTGAACGGAAACCAAGGCTGGAGCTTACACATCTGAGCAACAGACAATCCTGGTGCCGCGGATAAGTAACCCAGCAGACAGCAGCGCAGGCTTATCGCGGTGGCGATCCGGGAGCCCTCTGAAAGAGGGACTGCTCCTTCAAATGGACATTCCCCGCAGTAAAAATTGTACCATTTTATGACCTTCTAATGGGCCAATTACTGGGTTTTATTAAAAATGTGAGAATCCAGAACCACCCCCCTTTTTTTTAATTTATTGTTTCTCTGCTCTGAATACTGCGTAAAAGCATAACAGAAAGTCACAAAGTTACTTAAGCACCTCATGGAATTGATCCTGACCTAAAATACCATTGACAAAAATTCATCCCTAAGGCGCCTGCCCCAAGAGCCTCCCAGGTAAAGGACAGGAGACAGCCAACACAGAGGCCACAAAGCAGAGTCTAGATTTCCCTGTCCACTAGACTTTTCTTGACATTGCATCAGGCATATAACCTAGGGAAAGGAGAGCATTACACCAGACAGAAGTGCTATATGCTGCTAGAGACAAGGATCACCATATGGGAAAATACTTACACAATATATCTGAAGAGCTTAGCCAGGATTACTGCACAAACCCCTCATTAATATGGCAAAGTTATAACCTAAGCATAGAGAAAGCAGGACCTGAAATTTGATTAGATACAGAGTGGGAACTTTTTTTTTTTAATAATGACGACTGTATAATATTGACCTTAGTAATTACGGACTGGAAAAGTGAACTTTGCATTAAGGGCACCATATTGATTTTGCAAATGCAAAAGTACAAAAGTACTTTTATGCCTAAGAAAGGTTCAAGTTACCATATTTGAAAGACCTTAGGAGAACGGTGTCTTGGAGAACGGTATTCTTCATTCAGTAGGACTCTAAAGCAGAGACCTAACAGCTTTACCCAGAAGCCCTAATATTTAACCTGATAATGCCTCCTCTGTAGTGCCCTTAGCTCCCTTTGACTCAAGGTGACACTCACTACTTTGCCAAGCTGGAATCAACTGTAACGGTCAAATGCAATTTAACTTATTAAAATAGTTTATTCAATATATAATATATCAGTGAATTAATATATTATTCACCAATACATTTTGAACTACTCAGCCGGCTGTATGAAATGTTTCTAAATAAACTATTTGACATTTTTAATTATACAAATACTTTATTTAGCAAATAACTGTTCATTATTTGGCAAGCCCTACAAATTATACACATTGTTAATTATTTTCATGTTGGTATATAGGTTATAAATAACTGTGATAAAAGTGTGATATCAATGCTGACAGAATTTTACTGGAAATTGACATTTTTCTCTATTGAAGTAACTGCGATCTAGGAACAGAAATGCTGCCTCCAATAATGCAACTGGAAATGAATAAACGTTTCCGTGCACAAAGCTATTTGATTATTGTTTTAACACACTACATATTTTACCTTCAATTCTTATTAATTTCATATTCATTAATTATACTTCAAAATGAATAAGACAAAAACAAAAAATTGAGAAATTAAGTTTTCATTTCTCTGCTTGTTGTCTGAAGTATTGTATAAGTTAATAATGTTTTAAAAGTTTGAAAAGGATTTTTTTAAACTCTTTATCAAGGGGAAATATTCAAATTCGTAAAGGACCTGCAATAAATCACGACAACACATCACTCATCCTGTATTCTTTTTTTAAATAGCAACCTCTTTTCCATAATCAGAAAAGTTAATGAAAAAAGCATTTAAAGAACACAGACAACTCAGAATAGTTAAAGCCTGGCAATGTTATGCTGGACATGATGGCCACACAACATGTTTCAGAGCCAGATCCTCAGCAGATTTATACTTGCATAGTTGTGAATCTCAAACTGTAAAGATCGACTCTCGATCCTGTGTTAAGATCTGTATGAACAGTCACTGAAACCCACATATTGCTAAACTGGAGACTGAGTAATAAACCACTCACTGGAGACTGTGATAGCTGGAAAACCTCAGCATCCAACATCATCATCTGAGCCACAGCAGGGATCTCTAACGTGCTGCAGTCATTTTTATGCATTCAAACGGAGGCGATCAGTTTTATAACGCAAATAAAATAGTTAAACACCAAATTCTAATAGATTACGGAGCTCATGCTGTTTCAGTTATCTAGTCTTACACCAGCCCATGAAGTCAGCCCCGGTCTGCCTCAATGCAACCCAGTCAAAATTTGTTTCAGCCTGTGCCTTCTGCAAAGCCATACCCTACCATCTGCTTGGGGTTCGGCTAACCAGCCTCCTTCTCCGAGATTCCCTGAAGTAGCAACCTGAATATCACACCTGTTTATCACGACAACTCCCTTTAATAGATCCTTCTGTTTCCCTGTCCTGACTATTATATCTGTTAGCATCCTGTAGCAGGCAAGGGGAACATGACCTCTTCCCGTTCACAAGGGAAGAGGCTGAAATTTTGAGCCACGGTGATGCAGCCTGTCATCAGGTTCATCAGGTGGGGATTAGCTGTTCCAAGTCAGTGCATGTCACCATGCTTCGAGGATGTGCGGAGGCGAGATGAAATTCAGCACAACAAGATATATCCTCAACTTACCACATCCTCCACTGAAACAGTCATGCCTGGAGGGACCATTTCCCATATTACTGTATGTAGTAAAATACAACAACAACAAAGAAACCCCAACCCACCCAACCCAAAAGAAAAAACACAAAACTCAACTAAACTAAAAGGAAAATGGATACCTTTGGCAAGAGAAGTATTACTAGATGGAAAGCCAGTTAAAAAAGAGGAAAAGAAAAGAAGACAAAAAGGAGAGCATACACTTCAGTAGAGGAAGTTTCTCCTGTAAATTGGCAGTGAATCAGTTACTAAATGACATGCCTAAAATCAGGTGCTGAATTATTGGAAATGAAATCTTAGTCCCCAGGAAGTCAACAGTAAAAATCCAATTGATTTCAGTGGGACAGGGTCGTCTCTCTGGACTTTACAGTCAATCAGGAAGAACTGGCAACAGAATCTGAACGTTGCTGTTTGTTATTAGACCACGGAAATCCTTATTAGTTTGCTTCATCTGCACTTATGACCAGCACACCAGTACTTTTTTCTTTTTTTTTTCCCTTGGCATGGAGGCGCAAACAAGCGGAGTAGGTTCATTTTTTTCAACCTAAGCCACATGAATTGGAGCTTTGCTATTTTTCCCAAGCATTTCAGAATCCATTTTCCTGCTGAAAGGGGTGTGCAGCCTTACCACTAATGGAAGGGCTGTGTTTACAAGCAGAGGAGAAGTGTAGCCTGTAGGGTTTGTGCATATTTGCAATACAGCATGTGGTTGGGATCGGAGAGAGGTTTGTTGGAAGAGGAAGACGGTGAGAAATGGTGCAAGAAAGAACCTGGTCCTCAGAGGCCATAGTACTACTATGTAGTATAGGTAGTCCTCATTTTCATCAGTCCTTTTCACAGAAAAACTTTGGCAAGGAACAATCAAACTAACTGTAGATATTTGATGTTATAAATATTATATGGTGGTATAATGTTCCCATTTAAAGAACTTTTCATGAACAACCTTTCAAAATTTAAGTGCTTGGAAATTCTTGGATGACAAAACTCCTAATTATGACTAATCTTTTTATCTGAAAGCAAAACTGGGTCCAAATAAATAAAATGACAATAACATAGCAACAAATGTAGAAAGAATGTGTGTGTGCAGTGCACACCCACGCAGAAAAAACAATAAACAGATTTACTAGAGTAAAGTATGTGATAGGCAAGATACTATTAATACGGTGCCCAAAGTCCATCACTGAGAATAAATATTATATGGAAATCACTGCAGATTGATACAAGGCTGTGTAAACAAATGATGCAAACTGTAGCGGGTGTATTTGTCCAGACATCTATTAGTGCGATACACAAAATGGGATCAGTGAACATTTAAAGTGAAAATTTGTGACCTGTTAGTATCCCCCAAATGCCCATAGAACATTATTCTCCCTTTTAACCTTAATTTTTATTCTCTGTCTCAATTTCTGCTCTGCTTCTCCCATCATAGCCCGAGTTACCTATGCTGACAGCCATACCAGGCCAAGGTAGCACAGATGGGGTGGTTACAGCTGCATCTCACCTGACAGACTGTAAAACCCACCGGGACACTTTCCCCATCCCTTTATGTCTGTCTTTGAGCGTTTGCAACAGCGCCTTTCTCGGGGCCTTTACTGACTGTGTCACCGAGGCGGCGTGGCTACGGCTACGACGCGCCGCTAACAAGCCGCAGATCTGCAGCGTGCTTCTGGAAGGAGGAAGCCGGAGCGGGGCCTCCCCCAAAGCGCACCTTCGGCGCTGCGGTACGGAGCCGGCCTTTCAGCCATTCAACACGCTTTGCTCCCCAAGGGCAGAGCGCTGCTCCTCGGGGACAAAGAACACCTCAGTGCAACTCAGCCGCAAACCCTGCTGGGTTAAACCGCCGCGCTGGTGGGCTCCACGTTTGATGCCGGTGGGTCTTTGTGAGCCGCCAGGGCCCGGGCGGGGAGCAGGGCGAGCGCGCAGGTGCCGGCGCGGGCGAGCAGCCGGCCCTTTCAGCACGCCGAGAACAAAGTGCTGCCAGCCGAACGGAGCAGAAGTTTCATCGGCACGCTGCTCATTTCGGCCTTCGCCACGAACTTGGCCAAGTTTCCCCCCACCCCCCCCCAACCCCGGGGTCCGAGTTTTTCAAAAGCGTTGTGAACCTGTTTTCCTTCCTTTCATCTCCAGTTTTGTGCCTAATAATAAGGGATGGATCAGTTTTTCCATACTCTGCTTTTGCAGGGTGCAAAAAAAGTCCCGCTGCCACCTGACCGGCTGCTCGGCAGTGCGACTGGGCAGCGAGATGTCTGTGCGCTCTCATTTACTTCCACAAATAATCCCACCTGCAAACAGAGAAGTCGAGTTTCAAATATCAGCCCCTCAGGTTCGGCGATCTTTGAAATGAAGCTGTATCAGATTTATGGCTCCGGCGTGAGCACGGAGGAAACCGTGGCCATTTTGAGTGAGTTTTGCACTGAGCTTTCCGACCTGAACCACAGGCTCCGCGCGCAGCTCAGAGTACAAAAGTTTTTGCAGAGCACGCTCACCGAAAAATATGTGCACCGCTGTAAACCGAAGCAGACATATTGCACATGTCTCTAAGCAGCACGCTCGCATTCCCCAGCCTGCAAATGCAGCTATTACAGCGGCATTTATTAAAAGCTATAAAGAGAGGGAAAGTCTCCACATTATATTGTCCCCGAACTGCTTTCTATTAAAGTAGAAGACAATTAATGCAGACTGCCCGCCCTTTATTTTGGATGTATTTAAGGTTTTGCTGGCTGCTACCCGAAAACTTCCCATGCTGTGTTTACTGAATTGAATACAATCTTTTTTTCTTCCTACCTTAATTTCAATATTTAGAATAGCTTAATTATATCTGATATCGACTACGTGTTAAATTGCTGCCATGGATACTGCACTTGGTTTAGGCTTTGCCCATAACCCAAAACGCAACTGAAGCCTAATAGAACGTTGAGATATTTTTGGCTGCGAGTGAAATTTAATGAATAAACATTTAAATAAATTACCCCAATAATGAAACAATGTGCTATTAATGCCAGAGTTGCACTAAATGCTTCAGCTCTTTTACAGTTTATGCAGAAGAAATTACAGTGGTGAACTACATTAAACAAAACCCGTCCTAAACCACACCCAGAAAACAGTGTCTCTACAGTGCCGGGAACAAAACCCGCGGCTTGTCAGTCAAAGTGTCTAACTATGGCATATGGGTAAAGGTTTCAGTCTGCTATCTCCAGACTCATCTTATGGCCCCGGTTCAACGCTGCCGAGCCGCTCGGGAGACAAAAGGCGAACTCATTCGGAGCGGGTGCGGGAGCTGGCTGGTCAGCGCGGCCGGGGCGCCCGCGCGCGCTCCTGGCACGGCGGCGACGCAGCCCGCTGCCGAGGGCTGCCGAGTTGCCTGCGAGCTGGAAAAGCAGCAGCCTGAAGGTTAAAGCTGGCTAGTCAGAATGGCATACTTGGCTGCATAGATAGCCAGGTGGCCTGGGCATATTGGCAAACAACTGGCAACGTGCCCAATGCATATGGCTTAGATTGCTTTGCTCTTCCCATGAAGCCTTCTTAGACTCTTGAGCAAGCATTCATTTTAGAGCAGAATGCATCCAAGTGTTAAATAAAATCTTTCCCCAAATATATTGGATGTAACCTTATTCCTTAAATAATAAAAAGATAACCATATTAAAATAAACTAATTATATTTTGTAACGTATTCTTACATAGAAGTGATTTTTTTTTCCTCTCTGGTCTTTTTTTAAACAGATCTGCCTTTACTTTTGTTAACTCCTGAAGTACCAGCTATGCTATTTTTTTCACATGTAATTGTTTTGAGGGGTAAGCACTCGTTACAGTATTTAAGCTTTTAGCACACCATAACTTCCACTTCCACTGCAAAGTCAGGCACTTGAGATGTGCTGTAGCAAGTGCCCCGTGCTCCTGCCACCACGCAGAAGCTATGGCAGATGTTCACTCTTTCTTCCAGTTTTCTAGTTACTGCAAGCTTTAGGCACATAGCTGCCTTTGTTAAATGACATTTTATTCTTGAAAAGTGCTCCCTCTTACAATCTTAAAGTGACGCTCCAACAGAAGTTTAAAAAGGCAAAAAATTTAAACCAAGCACTTGACCCATCCTACAGAGCAAGTATATGTTTAAGCATCAATCCTGCAGCACGAGTCCTTATGCTAAAGCTAGGGCAAATACTGCATTAAACATTCACAACAGCTTTGGCGCAAGGGCTAAATATATTTAAACAATTAAGACATGCTGAACCCTAAGCCTGTGCTTACATGCCGCTGACTCTAAGCAGAGGTGGTGACAAAGGAAAATTAAAAGCAACGGGACTTCTGTTGAAAGCTCGGCAAATGCTGAAGTGCTTTGCTGAACTCAAGCCTCAGCTAATTGAGAACCAAGGAATAATTCTCCTCAGTTCCAGCAAAAATGTGCTTGCTCACCCTCCTTCCACCAAACCCTTTCTGTTTCAAAACCAGGACACTGAAGCATGTGAGTGCTGTGAGCTGAACTAACACAATAACCTTAGTTTCATTTTAAGAGACTTTTAACTGCAGCTTTTCAGAAGTTAAAAACTGTCCGAAAATGGGTAGCTAACAACTTTTTTCAATAACAGTTTAACAGCTAAGAATGAGTTAGCCTAATTGTGTCAACCACGGGTAATTCTGCATCCCTCCTGAATCTACACTTTAATACCAAAATGTTTTCATTAAAATCGATGTCTGTCTTACTTTAAAAGCAAGTGAGTCACCTGCTAGTAAAAGCAAGTTCTAATAATCTAAGCTGGATGCTACTCATCTCTGAAAGGATAAATATACCCCAAATGTACAGATTCAGCTTTACATCAGCCAGAGTCTCCAGACATTATTTCTGTGCAATCATTTAATCTCCTTGTACTTTGGGTTTTTTTTTTTGATAGGGCTAATAATATCCCTTTCCTCTATTCTTTGCTTGTTTTGTATATTTGAATTATGAAATCATCAGGTCAAGGAGTAATTTACTTATATAGCTTCTTATTTATATAATGTCTACATACAAGGAGGACCTGACCTTCACCAGCACCCCTGTTAGCCAGCTTAATATAAATAGCGTACATTATTTACTTAACTTCCTTGCTTCGGTTTCTTTAAGGGGGGAATAATATTTACAGGGATGTTGTGAGGATTAGCTCATTACTTCAAGAGCCTTGAAGATGAAACACGCAATGTAAATGAGAAATATCAAGTATCCGTGACACTGATGAAATTATCATCCCCATTGTTACGAGTGCTGCTGAAGAGTGAAATTGGGAGGGAAATGGCTCTTTCCAAAAAAGTGCACCGCTCTAGGCCAACACAAGATGACCTTGGCGCCATCTTTGCCTTCACCTTCCTCATCCCCCTCCTCACTGGCAAGGAGCATCACTCGGAGCTTTACGCGAACGTCTCCACGCCAAGTTGGCCGTGCTCCAGCCGCGCTGTCCTCTCCAAGGGCAGCGGGTGAAGTGCTCGCAGACAACGCCGATGGCCTGGGCGGAGGGACGGCGAGGGTGGGACGGACAACCCGGGGACTGTCACTTCTCCTGCACCGCGGTAGTGGCCGCAGGACTTGGCCGTTCGGCATTTCTCTCGATGGGGTGAACGGCAAGCTCTGGCCACTGCAGCCAAGGTAAAACTTGTGCCTCCGAGTTCTCCGCGGCAGCGTGCTATTTGTACGGGCTACGTGTGCTGCCGCGACGTGCACCGTAGCTGCCACGTGACTCCTGAGCACTACGGTGGAGGGATGGTAATCTGTTGGTTTTGCATCTTGGGTAAGAAAGATCCAAAGAAACCCAAGCGCTAGGGATTCTGAGATGCTTCACTCCGACCTCGCTACGTTTGGAAAAGGGTCGGTGGGCCAGATCTTCACCTCATTTAGCAGTGCTCCTTCACTTAATGACTCAGACCTCGTTACTGGGGCAAATCCCACCTCCCAGCCCCTCTGCCCCCGAGTCCGTGCCACCTGAAACCGGCTGCGCCTGGGACGCATTGCCAGGATGGGTGCGCGAGACAGGGCAAGACCACCGAGTTTTGCACGGCAAACGAAAGAAAGCCTTGAAGAAAGGAGTAGAGTTACCGGTCCTTCGGCGTAACCCGAGCACGCTGCATAAAATCAGTGCTTCGGGCTGAAAGCTACTTTTTACCTGGGGAATTGCAACACACGGAAAAGTCAAGGCGCAGCGGGACGGGGGCGACCCCGTACCCATCAGGAGGACAGCGGAGGCTTGCACGAGCCCTGAGGGCTCAGCGCGGTGCCCGCCCCAGCTCCACGCTGGGGACGTGCCCAGGCACCCACGCTGCCTCTTCCCACACCTGCCCGCTGGTTGCATGCAGGTTGTCCACCCTAGGGTTGTCCACCTTAGGGTGGTCCACCCCAGGGTTGTCCACCTTAGGGTTGTCCACCCGGCAGACGCCAGGAGCGACTCGAGCAGCCTCCAAGGGGCTGCTTCGCGGGCAGAAGCAACGTCCCTGCGCTCGCTTCACTCCCACGTCCCCGAAGGACGTGCGGCAGCTTTTTGGGGCTTCTCCCCGCGGGGCCGGCGGGCTCCTCACCTTGCGCCGCGCCGGCACAGGCGCACAGCGCGGCGGCTGATCTCATTCCCAGCCGTGCGGTGAAGTAAGTGCGTAAGTATGCAGGATTGGGGCCCTGGGAAGCGTGGAGGGACTGGCTCCCGCTTTTATTACAGACAACTGCAGCGCCTGCGGACGAGCGGCACAATGCTTGTTTTCACCAGAGGAGGACCTGGTCCCGGGCTTTTAGTGGTCTTTAACATATAAATGATTTTATGTGAGACTTTTGATTAAAAATAAAGACTCTTCAAAAGCTTAAAAATGTTGTCTAGCTACGTAAATACCCGGACTTAAAGCATACGGATAAAAATGAATGTTGCCATAAACATGCAGCACACTTTTTAAAAGGATTCTGCACGAAAGATAAACTTTTTCTAAACATACTTTGATTAAAGTTTGGAAGCTGTTTATTGTAAGCAATTGCTTTTCCTCAAGGAAAAACATATGTATAGATGCAGGAGTTTGTTTCGTCTTCTCCCTTGTGTGAAAGTACGTATGAAAAGCGTTCCTATAAAAGAAATACAAGAGCTGGAATTGTTTATGTCATTGTAAAGATAATAATAAATTAGTGCTTTCTGTGCCTGGAAACCTGCCCTTCCTCGTGCCGACAAACTTCCTGAATTATGGAGAGTAGAATTTGCCCCAACAGTCTCAAAAGTTTTTTTTTTTTTTCACTTTGCAGTTTTTCTTAGAAAAGAAAAAAAAAAATCTTTAAAAATATCCGTGCTGCCCAGGGTTGAACTACAACAGGAGTTGTAAATCCTTTGTCCCTACCAGTGCCGGTCTGTAGTTTTTTAGAAAACTTATCTGGCTCTTATTGAAATCAACAGGGTTTCTGACCGCTGACTTTGGCAGGATCTGGCCTCAGAGCTCCTCTACCTTCTTCCCGGAGACAAAAGGTTGTAAAGGAGGCCAAAAGCTCCAGGCTTTGATAACGTTCCCAAACATATGGGAACGTACGGCTTCATGAAACTGCATTTAACAGATGTTTAAAGAAAGACAACTAACAGATCCAGAATGTAGTAATGAGGAAAAAAGACAATGTACATAAATTCAGCTGCATGTCTCTTTATAGGGCTACCAATGCCCTGGAGACAAAATGCAAATTAGCCCACTTATTTGCAATATGACACGCTCCCATTTTATATTTAATATTTTAGGGCATTACTAAAACTGATTTTCTTTACAAGTGATTTCTTCTGGCACCTAAATGGGAGAAGATTTACACAGTCTGAAGCATATTATACTTTGTCAGCTTGCAGAGTCATAAAAAAAAATGCTTGACTATCAATTTCAGACTTAAAGTAAATGAAGAGCCCCCACGCAAACTTTACGCATCGCCCCCTTTCCCCGCCAGCGGCCTGCAAATATCTTTCTTTTTCCATTTGGAAACTTCCGAGCGAAAAAATCTTGAGTTTAGATAGTTTGGGAGCCCAAAGACCAACTGTTCGGTTTAGCAAACCAACAATGTCTGCTCATTTTGTCCCAATCTTTTCAGCTTAAATATTCACAATGTGCCATTATTACTGAATCATTATCTGCCTTTAGCTCTGACAACAGCATCATAAGGGCTATGAAAGGCTCCTTTCTTCTCGTGATTAGTCTCTAAAACATTTCCTCATCTTACAGTGCTCTGCGGCTTCCCAGAATGCACCGCTCAATTACAGTGCTGAAATTAACTGTACGCCGCTCTTATTTATTGATAAAAGAATAATCAAGTGCTGCAGCCCATCGCCCGCTCTGGCCACAGGTTTTCTATCAAGTCTCCAGCAATGCGTTTTTTAACTCTTTGGCTTCTTCCCTAAACGGAGGGCATTGTGCGCGGCGCGGGGCCGGGGCCGGGGGCGCCGCGAAAGCCCCCGCGCGCCCGGGGTGCCGTCGCGGCGCAGGGAGGCCGCCGCCACCGTCGCCGCCACTTTCAAAACCGAAAGGGAAGAGTTTGTTTGCTTTCTGTAGCTCGCGCTGGTGAGGAGCCAAAGAAATCAGATGCAAAGAAAACACAGATACGAAAAACTTGCTAAACTTCGGTCTGAAGCTGTCTAAATTCCACGTATACCAGGACAAATGTTAAAAGAGGTTTTACAATACACCTTGCTGAGAGCAATCATTTTGGCTTGTAAGTATAATTAGAAGGCTTCTAATGTCTGCATTTGAGGCGTATTCCTAGTGTGCAAAACATATTAATTGCAAAAACCTGAAGATGGGACTAGGGCTATTGTAAGTGGGCTATTTCAAAATGTGACATTAACTTGCGATTTAACAGATCGCATGCACGGAGAAAAACTGCTTTATAAACAATGGCTTTCCGTCTGGGGAAGCTGGTGGTGAAATTCCCACCAACTTCAAAGCAAACAGGATCAGCCTTCAAGTTTCTATCACACACTGAAGCAAAAAGATTTTCTGTCCAATACCAGAGACTAACATGCAATTGTGCTATAGCTTAGTCCAGCACAAGAATGAAAATAAAAACACTTTCTAAACCTCAAAGATACTTGCTAAGCCATGTATACATTAATCATTTATACCACATGATTATTGTTCATTATTTGGGCAATAACAAATGGAAGGGTGTGGGGGTTAGTGTGGGTTTTAACAAACCACATTCTATTTAAGCAAAGCCAACTATTAAAGAAAGACCTAACTTGCCAAACCAAGATAAATATATGCCATTATTATGATCACATAAAAGCTACTACTCTCAGCATTACAATTTCTCTTATAATTGGTACTATTATAATTAAATGAATGCATATGTTTACAGTTCTTCTTTGAATGGTAAAGTGATTTAGCAATGATGGTGTCTCTAATTTCTTTTAACTGTACTGGCAAACTTCACTTAAACAGTGGTCTAAATACCACATTGCCACAATAAATTAGTAAAGCATCTACTAATGTCCATATATGTTGTTATTGAGTTTAAATGCATCAGAATAAAACAGCTAGTCACCCTTCAGTACACGCAGGTAAAAAAACCACACCCTTCATACAGAATAAAATTTGGTAAAATTCTTGTATAAAATATGTATTTAAAATATTAATATATGAGCAGTCATAAATGTTTGAGTCCTTTTTGCACCACTGATCAAATGTAGACTATTGTTCCCTGGGAGGATCTGTGTAATTTCAAGCAACACAGTTCAATAAGATATTTGTAAGCTGTCAGCATATACAAAAAGGTGTCCAGACACAGGATATATGTGTATCTTAAATATTCGAAGCATTTGTTTGCACTGACAGTCTATTCATTATTATGAACCAGCGCTAGAAATGTTAACAATAGGCTTTTTCAGATGATCACTTTTTATTTCTATCTAGCGTAAGAATTTGTACCGTGTCCATCACGCCAGCGTGCAAGAACTTGGGTTTCAAAGCGAGACTGAACCTCGAGCCACATTCATGGCCAAACTGTTCCACGGCACGTATCAGTCATGCCAAGCGAAAATATAAGGGCTTTTGTAACTGTTGTTATGATTAGATTCTCGGTTGGAAACCTGAAGTGCCTCTCTCGTTTTCTAACCGCAGCGAAGTATTGTTGGGATTTCTGTATTCCCTGTATTTTGCTAAGTAACTTACCTGGCGTAGTGCAAAGACTTTTAAGTAAATGTTTCTCACGAGTTTGACCAAACACGCTGTCAAACATACTGGAAAATTTGGATTAAGTTGGGACTGTCTCCTGTTGGTGTCATCGCTCCTGACAGCCGAGCTGGCACACGGAAACCAGGCAGATGTTTTAGGTTTGGTGTTCAAGATTTTCATTTTGACACCAAAGTTTTGAGGAAAATGAGAATTTGCTGAAGATGGTTGAAAGAAAAAAGAAAATAATTGCAAACTGAAATGCAGGCTGCATATGACGTGAGCACTTTTCATGGCCGCGTTTCAGCATACGGGAGAAAAAATCTGCTCGTGCCCCTCCAAACTAGGTGAACACAGCCCAGGAGCCCTTGTAAAATCTGCCGAGATCTCAGGCCGGTATGTGTGGATCTTTACCCAGGGAGGCTTTGGAGAAGGTTACAAGAATGAGGATTTTTTTTAAAAAAAAAGCTTTCTACTAAGCTCGATCAGTAATTCTATTAAGAAAAATAAGGCAGGCTATAAGGTTGGAGTTTAATAAGCGAAACACAGCAAATATGTGAACAGAACTTCTGACTTAATATTCTTAAACAGATGTTTTATAAAGTACAGATTTAAAAGATTTGCCTGTCTTATTGTTCTGGCTGTTGCCATATTATATGGCCACATTTTCAGCTCCAGATTTTCCCAGCTGTAACAGTTAAATAGTGAGGGGTACAAGCCTGGATACTGTAGGCAAAATGCCCAAATCATTCGCTCCCATGGAAAAACACCCTGGTATAAAGGCAGCAATGAGAAGGTGGAGTTAATCCTTTTGGCAAAGGAATAATCTGCATACTCTTAAAAATGGATATGGTCATTTTAATGCACACTATTTTATGAATGATGCTTTAACTGTGCTGCCAATTAGCAAAGCCTTAAAAATACCTCACTTATACAGGCCTGATAACTGTCTTTCCTAACCTTTAACTGACCTTTTTTGTTTTTGCCATGCTCATAAACCAGCATATGAACTATCAAAGAGAACGGCACTGGACCTCTATTCAAATGTTATATATTAAGAAAAGGGGGGGAAAAATACAGAATAAAAAGACAGGGGGAAAGAAAAAAAAAAAGAAGAGAAAGGAATGAAACCCAGCTGGTCAGCCAACTTTTAAAAACCATCAGCAGAAAACATGCTCTTCTAACTGGACCGAGAAGACAAGATCTGGAGGAGGTGCAATTTTATTGCCGCAGCCCGGACGGCTCGCGGAGCCCCGACCCCATGGAGCTTTCTTGGACATCTGGAGCGGTGCTCCGGCAAGATGCGGAGGGACCTCGGCCCTGGCAACCGGCACGCGAGCCCGGCCGAGGCAAGCTCGCCCCCAGAGACAGCCGACGAAGGATTTTGCTCAGCGGGGTACGCAGAACAGTATTTTTACTCCTACCCAGAGGGTGTAAACTGCGTTTCAGTATTTGGTCTCAAGACCCTGCGACTCCACAGCGAGGCAAAATGAAGCTATTTAGAACAGCAGACTATGGAAGGGAATCTAAGACTATTGGCTTTTTCAAACACACCTAAAATAGACTCTGCAATATTTCATCTAAAACTGTGTGTATTCAAACATATGGCTAAGGGAAGATATATATGCAAAGGCTTATGCACACACAGTGTTTAGCATCTCCCTTCAAAATATATCTTACAAAAATTTCAGGAGGCCCTCAAAATAGCAAATATTATTTGCTTGATTATTAACATCTTCTCCCTTTATATCAGTCAGTTGAAAAGTATGCAATCGCCGGGTATTTTTGGTGGCCTCTCAATCATGTCAAAGATCACAAGACAAGCAGATGGTGTACATCTGGGCTTACCCAGCAGTCAGGAAAATATTCTCCAGCCCAGGTAGAATGATAAAGCCTGGATTAAACATACACCATTCCTTTTGGACCCATGGAACTGGATTAGTCCCATGTTTCTATTTACCCGTCTGGAGCAGGATGACCTGGCTGGGTAAACACAGCAAACATCACATGAAGCAAAACAGAAGCCTTGCAACATCGCCTGCGCGGCGCTCGGTGCTGCCGCCGGCTTGCGCCGCCCCGGTTCGCGCCACCAAGAGTTGGAAAGCAAGAAGCTAATGGAACAGATCTGCAGGGAGGCGCCGGGGTGAACTGCCCCGGGATTTCGGTGGGAGACGGCACCCGGGGCCAAGCAGTCGTGCAGTATATAACATCAGCAGCACCGCCCGTATCCCCAGGGACCCGCATCGATTCGCACCGAGAACCTGCCCCAGCCTCTCGAACGTTAGCTAGGTTCGTTTTGGCCACGTGCTCAGGGTTCACATGAGCACAAGTTTACGGCCAAAGTCTGCCCTGAAGAGCAGTTCTGCCCACTTACGTAAAAAATTGCCCTTGGTTTGGACTCTCCTCCTGCTGCTGAAGCTTTGGATGAGTTTTTAGAAGCAGTCTCAAAAATCAAAAGAAATTAAGGAAAATCATTAGTAAGGACCTGTTGCTGTTCTGCTGTGGAAAAGGTTTATCTAAATATAATGCATGAAATGATCAGTATTTATTATTCATAATAGATGCAGTTATATGTGCTGTAGGTCCTAACCCAATTTTAACCTTTTCTTCCACAAAACTCCATCTTGAAACAGACCACCTTCCTGCCTAAGATATTCAGGATCTGCCACTAAAAGTCCAAAAAAATAAAAATACGTTAATTCCATCATTAAATCAGTCCTGTTTTAACACCGCATGGAGGCCCCTCTTGTGAAAGCTAAGATGCAACGAGTTTTGCACACGTACGAACTTCAGGCACTGTGCAGCTCCTGGAGCATTTGCTTCACTGCACCAAGGATCTAGATGCCATGCATACTTCGTTTGTTCTTTCTTTTCTTCTTTTCTTTTCTTTCTTCCCCCCCTCCTCGAAATACCAAAATATCAGATAGCTGATGACAGGGAAGAAATGTTAACACTGCAGTTTGAAAGTTTTTAACCCTTGCCTTTCATCATCTAACACTTACTCAATCTCATGCCCCTTGCTCCACTGCTTCAAAACCTCCTGTACATACCAAGGCGGTGACCACAATATAAGCTTGTGCACTGACTGATTAAATTTAATTAGATGGATACCTTGTTCGACTGATCTTTCAGCTATAGAGAGTATTGGGTTACTTAACCATATCAGTGAAAAGACTGCTTACATGTTTGAATGCTATGGATGTGTGTGACACTGCTCCACGCTAAAAAGTACAATAATTGTTTAAGCTTTAAGGACTAAAGGGAGATATATAGAGATTGTCTCATTTTTCCTATTGTACCAGCCAGTTCAGGAAAACACGATACCTCTACATGTATTGCCTACGTCCTTAAGCTATCATGGCTATAGTAACACACCACTAGTTTTAACCTTTTTCTTCTTTTTTTCATATTTTGCTTCTCTCCGCCTTAGCCACCGGGTGCACTGGCCATCGCGCCCCGGTGCCCGTGCACGGGGCAGTGCTCGCCGTGCGAGGCCGGCTGCTGCGTTTGCTTCCCGCGGCAAAGCACCGGCCCATCGGTCCGCCACTGAGCAGGCAGCTAGGGCACCGCCAGGGAGGTCAATAGTCTGCAACCGATTTAAACCACCGGGGGATCTGGCGTAACGTGAGCAAGGGGATCACAACGGAACCACTCGGCATCGCTGACTTGCCACAGTTAAGGAGTAATAACCGCCCTCCTCTCCGCGTCAGCCCAAACGCCGCTCTCGCGGCAAACCCCGGGAACGCCGCTCTTCGTAAGAGCAAAGCAAACCCGCGCGCAACCAGTCACTCCGAAAAAGTCTACGGCTAGGTCAGCCTGGCGAGGAATCCGCCCGCAGCTCTCCTGGCAAACTCGGCTGCTGCAACTGCACCTCCTACGAATAAAAAACGCTTTTGCCAATAAAGTTCATACTAGGTCCCCCAAAGAAACGGGTTGTTTTGACAGAAATGCCTTTAACACCGAGCCTTTTGCCAGTACACAAATGCTGTACGCAAGATGTAATAAAAAGACAAAATTAGAACTAATGCAGAATGTTATTATTTGAATAAAAGTTTCTGCTGTAGGCATGATTTAGATGAAATGATAATCCGAAAGATGATTTTACTTTTTTGAATTTATCTTTTTTTATCTTTTATTACTGTTTAGTTTACTATTTGTTCTTCATCCAGACCTTATAACTAGTATCTGAGATGAAGTCTATTGGAAAACTTTCATTTTAATCCAATACTTAGAGCCACGTATGATACTGCTTTTAAAAAATAGCTCCGTATAATTATTATAATCTCAGTGATACCCTGAGCTCAGATCCCCCTGGTCAATAATTAGTGCAATTGTGGCTTAATACAATTTTCTCTTTTCCCTGAAGCAAATACAATCTTTTTAGATCAATTTGTAGATTGTTTCCCTAGAGGAGGACAACAATGTAAACAAACACTTTTTAAAATATCATATTAGCTCATTTAATTTGCACACAGATAAAAGCGTGAAAATATTTAATTTCACCAGCGGAGGGGCAAGGAAGCTTCGCTCGGCTGCAGATCAGGCCCAGAAAGGGGGCTAGTGACTACGGCACCGAGGGAAATCGCCGGGCTGAAAACCAGCCCCGTGCGCAGCGCTAGCTATTTTTCCACTGAAAGGCCCCAATTCTTCGCTGCACCGCGGCTACTTTCTGCTCCAGCGGAAGGAAGCTGCTTTAACCTGGCAGACCCTGGGGAAGGGAATCCCCGTGTGGCATCGGGCCACCGCGTCCTCGCTGGCCGGGGGACAGGGCACGGCACAGCAAGGTCCCCGGCACGGCGCGGGTGCCAGGCCGGCCCTGGGAATTGCTGGCAGCCCGCAGAGCAGCCTCCGACTAGCTGGTCCCCATCCCGTACAGACTCCTTCAAGGTCTGGCCAGCCTGGCTGCATGACCCCTCGGGGTCTTGAGCCATTTACGTTCCCATACTTGGCTATTTTGCAGGTCAAAACTTCCCCAGGACGGCAGCGCTTGCCAGACCACCGGCAATGTGAAGGAGGTTTCACTCCTTGGAGCCCAGCAGAGGACACAGGAGCTGGACATAAGTTTGTTAGGAGGGAACTCCAAAGAAGAGACCAGGAAGAAGAAGAAGAACCTGGAGACGCCTGGCAAGGCCTTTTGCAAGGAACCAAATGCAGCCCTCGACCAGCGTTTGCTGCTGCCCCCTTCGCTATTTTACCCCGAGCTCCTGCTGCCCGCGGTTCTCCATACGTCTCCGCTGCCCACAGGGCAGCGATGCTACCGAAGCCGGATGGTACTGACCATACCTTGGCTAGACCACTCACAACGGCGTCACGGGTATAAGCCAAAACCCTGCTCGCCTCTCGCCTGTGCGTTATGCACCTGAAGTTACTAAACCACATTTTCATTCATTACTGCCTTGTTGCACCAGTATTTGCAGCGTAAAAGGGCCTAAGAGCAGGCAAAATTAACTTTGTCTAACTTCAAGGCTTCTTCAGACAACTGCAGAAGAGCCCAAGTGTCAATTACGGTTCGGTTCCCTGCATCTGCATGTGCTGTTACAGTATGAACAAAGTCAATAATTTAATGATAATTCAATGTCACAAAAACATTCTATCTATATGAATAGGACAGGGCATTACTGTACTTAAAATACAACGAGAAATGTGTTGAAGAGACGCATTTTTCCGTTGCCACTTCCCCACCTCTTTCAAGTATACGTTTTTAATGACAGTTCTTAGTTTAATGATTTTTTGGGGGGGAAATAGGCTTTTTATTATTCAGCATGTATAACAAAACAATGTTGTAATGGACGAGGGAGAAAGGAGGGGACCTCTGAAAACAGACAGGAACACTGAATACAAAGGACAGCTAAGTGAGATATATTAACAAGTCAGTGCCGCAAAAATTTCACTTAATTGAAGAGGGATTCCTAAGAGTACCATCTGGGAACACCTAAAGAGCCCTTCTGCAGGCTGAAATAAGAGTCTGCAAACGAATCTTTGCTTAGACTCCTTGCATATGACAGTGCTTTGACTTACAGTGCAGGTGCACTATAGGAGAATAAATTTGTTCACAAGAAAATTATGGGACTGCCTGCATACAGATATTTTTCTACATCCTGTTTTAAAGGTATACTTGGTATTCAGTGGCTTTTGGGGGAGAAAATACTCATCAGTCATCTGAAGCACTTCATTTTAAATCATGAATATCTCAGCAGCCAGTGGACATTTTAAAACCTGCAAGGAGTCTGCCCGCTCCGGTCATACCTCCACCCCCAAAATGTAGGAGCCTGTAAGTGCTGGGATATTGCTTTAGCTGACGGCAGAAGAGCCATTCCCAAGGGGCTGTGTTTTAAGCACCCTTTTGCCATAGGTGTTTGCCATAGGAATTTTTATGCTATACACACACACGTGCATGCGCACGTACACTCGTTTCAGGACAACCAGAGCCAGATCCAGGCAACCCACCAGCAGATGTTCCTACAACTCCTCAAGAGCATCCTGAAGGAGATGGGTGCTTTAATGGATCCCCAGTTTGCAGGGAGGGCACCTGAGGCACGGGTTTTGGGGATCAGACTCTCTTTCTCTTCCCCTTTGGGAAGCACCCAGCCGTGCAAGAGGTTTCACGGCGCTGGGGAGCCCACCCGCACCTCTCGGTGCCTGGCGCCATGAGGCTGAGCGCTTGAATCCCTCCCCAGTAAGTTGCCCAAAACATCAGTGACAAAGGCACAAACTAAAACCAACTGTGTGTCCCAAGCCATTGCTTTTACCACAAGGCCCTTCTTTGGCTGTAGGTTACAGTCAGACCATTAATCTTTAAAAAAAAGAGCAGAATTCTGCCGCTAATGCAATTGGAAAGTACAGTAAAGCAGGCTTCCATTAATGGCAGCTAGCTTAATACAACAACTGACTTCTACATTTCTTATCTGAAAATATATCCCCCTGGAAACCAGGGATACATTATGGGCTTAAAAAGAATAACTAGCGCATTAATTCTTGTCAGATTTGTGGCGTCCTAACCCATGGCTGCTTCACCCACTGACCTGTGTGATATTAGTAAGAACTATGTAATTTAGTAAATGAGGGGCCAACTGTGCACCATGCACTCGTGCTGCCATTTGGTCCCGGTGTGAGCAAGGGATACCCACTCAGGCATTAAGGCTATCATTTAGCACATTTCTAGGCTCTTTGGCCTGAGATTTAAACAATTTAAACAACTGCATTTATACTAATACAGACTTCTGTGCGGCGAAAAACAACTCCTAGTAAACGTAGCTATCTCTTTTTATCCCGTGTGAATCCAGGTGGGCTGAAGATAAAATGGCAACTACAGAATTGAGCAAAAGTGCACTAGATGTTTGGGGATTACAGGCTGACTTTGAGAATCCACTGAAAACTGTCCCGTGTTGTGGCACAAATGATTAAGTGGATATTTGCAATCGCATCGGTGTTGAGACAGACAACTGGCTGCGGATGAAGGCAGCTCTCATATGCACTTCTGCGCAGTCCTGGCTTTGCACACACATGTGAACGGATCTGGCTGACTAAATCTGGGACTCTTTGCCTGAATGCGTTGAAATTCTGGTCCTCAGCGCAGTTATTCCACTGCCTATTTCCTAAAAATAGCCCCCAACGGTAGCGCGTCACCTACGGGCTGCAGGGTGGCCTACGTGAGCTGCCCGGGCCCTGCCGGTGTGTGTGAAGGCCACGCAAGCCCAACTCCTTCCCTGCCACGAGACAAAAATGGAGCCTCTTCCCTCACAGGAAAGGAGAGAACATCCTGACAGCAGTGCCTGCGTTTTGGACGTGTGACAAAGCTGTCATGGGAAAGCGACGGCAGCTCCCTTCTGAGCGGGGAGGTGGGGAGCAGGATCAGGAAACTTCTGAGCTCTTCTGGCAGCCCAGGTCTGGCGCCGAGCCACGCGTTCCCCCTTCCTCGCTGCAGATCGGCAGCTCAACACAAGCAGATTGACACCGAACGCTCGAGGGCTGCTCGCTCGTTTCTGTGAAAGGGATTTGGTCTTCGGGGACCCGAGCCCAGTGGAGAGGTTGCCCAACAAGTATTCGCCTCCACGGTGAGCACCAGCTGCTACCTCGTGGCAACCTCTGCAAGGACCAAGCACCGCCCGAGCCTGGGAGGGGACCTCTCCAGCAGCGCCCAGGAGGTCCCTGCGGCGCAGGTTCGAGTGTGCCTCGGAGGGTACGCCGTGACGCTCACGGCCTGAGCTGGCCCTCCTGTGTCCCACTCAACCACCATCACACACGTCATTTGGGTTTCCTTATACAGAGGCCGTATGTGGAAGGGGCTTGTGCGTGTACGCAACGGGTGATGGCCAAGCGAGCGGGAGGAAATTAAACCGGAACTGGGGCAAAGATCTTCTAGAAACACGGCGTTGTGTGCCCTGATCTTGGGTTTCACAAATCATGACGTGCCACATGATAACTCAATCCTTTTCTTTACGTGCACCTCCTTGTCACCAGGAATCAAGGAGTCATGACACGGGGAGGCAACTACCCCAGCACCAGCAGGGGCAGAAAGAAACCAGTCACTCCCGTAACCCGCAGCTTGCTTTACAAGCCTAACTTTCCATGTTCCCAGGAAACTTTTACATTTCACCTCAGCTTCGCTCTCCATACAAATTGTCAGACTTTCATTTATCCTCTACTTCCCGCTCCAGGTGGTGCCTAGCCCCCCGGCCTGCATCCGGGGTCTGCATTCGCCCACTGCCTGGGGAGAAGCACGAACCTCAGGGGGAAAACGAGAGCGCCCGAGCGCAACGTCTGCAGCTAGCCAGTCTGCACGCAGGTAAGTACTGTTTATGACTTGCAGAAATAATAATACACATTCCCGGACAGTCATTTTTAACCCTGGTTTGTTGATTAAAAAAAACAGACCTTTTCTTTTAATTCTGCGAGTTTTTGGTATGTTCTCTAATAGTGCAAGCTGATTTATGATGTTAATTCCATTCCTGGGCAAGCAGTGAATTTCCAGTTTTTAAATATGCATATGAAAAAGTTCTAAGGAGAAGTATTTTCATAAATGTTAACATTACCAAAGTCACCATTATTACTAAGTAATGAACTTCATATGCATGATTTCATGGGTATTTTGTTCTTAATCATTTTTAAAACTTAGGCATACTCTGGCTATTACAGGCCTGATTCACAAATTCACTCCATTATTATACCATGCAAATTCCAAAGTTTTGCTGGTGTAAAACTAGAGTAGCACAGTGGTGAATCAGGCCCTTAGACAAAGAGTACACTGTATACATTTTTATTGTATAATTTATTGTTTTTTCCACTGAGCTGGCTATATTGTTTTATCCATTTGCGTGACAGGATGTCTAGGAAACAGCTGAAAGAATTATTTGCAGTGAATTTAAAACACACTGGATTAGAAATATGCAGACACAAAAATCTTTGTTAAGCAAATAACAGGGTGCTACCCTTGTGTCAGATTTGGAAACTTAACCCCTTCGTATCATAGACTGCACGTATGATAGGTACAACAACTCTGAATCCTTCACTACGCGTGCTGATACACTGGGCAGGTTTCCCCAAACTAGTTCTACCCATCCAAAAGTTAGGCACCTTGTCAAAGCTGGTCACCCATGCTTTTCCAGGGTGCCGATGGATAGAGAGCAGATAAACAGCCTTCCTACCTTAAATGCCTCTCTTAGTGGGTTGGAGTCTTCTACATCTACCTCAGTCTCACTCCGTTGATGAAAGAACACCCACGTGACTTGTTTTGACTAAATACCTAACTTTCAGAAAACTAAAGGATGTTTTCCCTTTCCAATTTGGAAAACAAAGCTCATTTAATTGAAAAAAAAAATCTGGTAAGAATGAAACCATCACTAGCATTGCTGGGAAAAAAAAAAAAACAACAAGAAAGGACGAGCTGAAAACCTGCAAAAAGGCAGGAAATCACAGGCAAGCGATGTAATCCTGATGTCGGGATTGCAAGTGCAATTGTCCAGTGCAAGCAGAGGGCACAAAATAATGGGATTTCACTTCTGACAGCACATCTGCAACAAGCAAGCCCCCGAGGGCTAATTTGGGAGTGGGATGGCCTTCCCTTTGCATTTACAAGATATTGTGAGTTTAAGTAGGACAACAGAAGTTATTTATACATACTTTCTGGAGGTTTATCATTAGTAAGGGAGCCCTCAAACCAATTGCTGGCTGTACAGTTCCTTGCAGCTGAGACTAAAAGTCATAATCATTCTCCGTTTGTTGTTTCCCAGATCCTTCCTCTGCAGCCAGCAGTAATCCATAAGACGACCCTGGCACTTGGAGTGGCTTTCACGCATGACGTCATCATCTGCGTCTAATATTTAGATCTTCAGCTCCACTAGGTACTTACATTTCAGAAGGGAACATTCCTCACACGCTTAATTAGACCAGGACTTTCATGTGCTCAAGAGTCCTGGTCTGGGAAGCAAGGGACAAAATCTTGCCTAAGCCCGTTTTGACTGCGCAGCACCTAAACTCTGTGTCCCCAAAGGGAGCCCATTCCAGAGGCATGCTGCTCAGGAGACATGCATGGGAGATGTGGACACACCATAAGCCAAGTGTTACAAAGCCCTTGTCTCTTAGAAGGCTTCTCCAGTTAATGCGTAATCAAACCTGTACTACCCACTGCTGTTTATTGGCCAGCAACTTTATTTACCATCGACTGCCATTTTGATCTTTCAAAAAATGGGATCTGTGTTTGCGTCGCTGAAAAAACATCCAAAAATATTGCTTAAGACTTAAATCATCTCTATGTTTGTTTCCTTTTAACCTAGAAAAGGAATTTTTTGAAACAGTAACACTAGCATTTACAAAATACAGGGTTCAACATCTACTGACTAATTAATCTTCACACTGCTTCTCTGAATGGCATTATTGCCATTTTATGGAAGAAGAAACTGAGACACAGGCAAGTCCCAAAGCCCCAAAGCAAGTCAAAGGCAAAACTGGGATTAGACTTCATAAAAACTGATTTCTCCACTAGACATAGCCTCCACATCTAACATTACAAGAGACATTTAAATGTTGTATTTATTATATGTATCAAATTAGAACAGGCTTTAAAAAGCGTAAGAAAAGTTGTCCCAAGAGCTACTTAATTTCCTCTGTTGCTATTCATAGCAGCACTACAAAAAGTCAGCAGTACATCAGACGACAACACAGGTTTAGTGGCAAGGTTTTTAATAGGCTGGACAGTCAATATACATTGAAAATAAAACATATGCCAGACTCTGAGCTACTGTAAATCACAGAAACCAATGGAACTGTGCTAGCCAGGAATCTAGCTCAATAGCTGATTCAAATATATACTAAATAAAAAATGGCAATGAGCTCTGCTACATAAATAGCATCTCTCTACACTGGCATACTACCCACCAGCAATCGGTTGCTGAAAGAGAGCTGAAAGTGTGCTTTTGGCATTGTCTTGGAAAAATGTGACTGCCCAGAAAAATGAGATCCAAATACATCCCTTTCCCTGCACAGATGTTTGTGCAGAGTGTATTAGAGAAGTTCTGCTTGTCTGGTAGCTACCATCAAGGTAGCTGATCAACTCTGCAGGTAGGAGTGATAACAAGGGAACCAAGACTGAGGCGGTATGTTGATAGCTCTCTGACTTACAGTAAAAAAAAGTGAAAATGCCATTTGTGCTACCTGCTCTAGTAACGCAAACAAACTGACAGTTGTAAGGAGGGGATGGAGTTTATTTCCAACATGCTCTTGTCCAAAATCTGACTCTGTTGCAAGTGCTCCCTTTTGGCCACTGTTTGGAGCAGGGATACTGCTTCCTTCTCCTTCTGTGATGGGAGAGACCCAACTTGAAAGCAATGCTGCCTGTGGTCCCAGACCTCGAGCAGGCCAGCACTTCACCATTTTTGGCTTCTAAAACATCTTCCCCCTTCAAAGCAAGTAGGAGGTTCATTCCTACCAGATTCATCATATATCCTTTAACTAAACTGCAGTGATTTATGAGATTCAGCACAGACGCCATACCTTGGTTTAGAGGGTGAGCACTCTAGATTCCCCTCGGGGACAGGAGCAACATGGTTTTTAGAACAACTCTCCTAAGCCACAAAGTCTGCAAACAAATTCAGAAATGGGCAACTGATGTCTAACACTAATTTCTCCTGGTTTTTAAAAGCTGGCGGCCAGATACTTTAATGCTACATTTGCATGCCTTTTTGGAAGACAGCTCAAAAAGTGGTTGTAAGCTACACAGCACTACATAGAGGTGGAATAAATATGTGTGTGTGTGTGTGTGTGTGTGTGTGTATAATATAAATATTTATTTAGTATATATTTATTATAAATAAATATACATGTACATATAAACAGTGGGACTCCAAGATATTTCATCAGAAGCCATCTCAGCTTCTTTTCCCTTCTCTCTAGCTCCTCTTCTCAAAAAGACAAGTTGTTCCCTGACCATCAGAGCAAACAAAGCTTGGTTTCCTGAGGATTTGTATCGCGTGTCTTCATTCCTCCCAGGACAACATCCTGAGCTTCTCCCCCAACTCCTTGATGATTCATCTTCCCCTTCCCTTCAATTCCTCCCTTCCCGACCTATGGCCCCGCACATCTGGATGAGCAAGAGGCAGCTTGCATGTGGCTGGGTCCAAGCTCCGCATGTGCTGACGGATGAGCAGGCAAGACAAAGGTGAGGCTCACCCCGTAGATGACTTTGCTGGGAGGATACGAACAGGGGTGTCTCTTCCCCGCTCAGCCACCATTTTCAACAAAGCAAGTAGAAACTCAGTGTATTTGAGAGTTTTGTCTGTCAAACTGGAATGAAACTGGCCAAAGGGATAAATATTACATGAGCGTTACCTGCAGACAGAGGGGGAAACAGGTGAAGAACCAAGCTAAAATATGAAAGGGTTGAGAGACACGACTAGGGAAACAACTTGCATTTCACAAATTAGCTCAGTCCCAAAATGATCACTCAGAGTGAGTCACTGCCTCTGAATTTAACAGCCTGAAGCGTGCCCTATCCCTGCAGTCTACTGATACCCTTCTCCTTGAACACAGGGAAAAAGCACGCAAGCTTTTTAATACAAAACTCCTTGAAGGAAGTTTTTCTGCCAGTCAGAGATGAAGCTTGTTTCTGGAGGTGAAGGGATTCATGTTCTTGGTTTAGGAAAAAAGCTACACCTTAGAGCTTATAAATCAAAGCAAATTAAGCTGTGTTACCCCATGTATAAAATAGTGACGGCTGGTCTTGAACGTATTGGCAACTTCAAAATTTCCTTCAGTGGCAATCTGACAAGGTTGTGTTTCAACAGGAGTACGTTATCTCTCTTTCCAAGGCTGGGCAGGACACTTCCTAACAGACAACTCAACAGGCCCTAACAAGCGATTAAAAGAAGTTAGGTTTGGGGGGTATTTTTTCCTTTTCTGTTCCAACATTTCAAACCAGTACTCCTGAGTCAGTTGAAGCAATAACCTTGTTCCCGCAGTACTGATAAGGACAACAGTCCCTCGCAGGTTCAGCTCTGAGGCAAAGAGCTGGATGGGAATGGAGCTATTGCTGTCAAAGTAATGGCTTCAACTGCACCACTGCCAACAGCGCATTTCTACTGGAGGAGCGGCATCGGTGTGGAAGGAGCCTCTGCCATGCAGTGGGCTGAGAGCGGTTTATGGGGATGGCAGAATGGATGTGGTTAAAATTTTAATCAGGATGACATGTGTTGTTGACATATGGCAACGCACCACCATCTGGATTCAGAAACAGACCTGGGTTTTCAAGCTGTTGCTGGCCAAAGCCAAGAACATTGCTGAGGTGCTAGGTCAGACTGGCTGGGAAGGGTTCTGCCAGCAATCCCTCTTGACACAGGATTGCTTTCATTAAAGCAGCCTGCCTGCCTACCCAGCTGAGGTGAAAGAGGGATAAAGTCCATGGAAGGTGGAAGAAACGGCGATAGAAAAGGTCAGAAAAAGAGTCGAGCTAATGCGCCCGCTTTCTACCACGCTCCGGCTGCTGCCGCACGCAGTCACTCGGTTGTAGGCGCTCGTTCTGCGGCCTTGTGCGGCGAGCAACGTCGCCGGCTCTCGGCATGAGCGCGGCAGCTCACCGAGAGGAGTTTCTGCCTGCCGCCCAGCAGCAGGCATCCAGCAGAAGAACAAAGCACCTGAGCTTCAACTCACTTAACCATTTCCTTCCCACCGCAAGCCACGCACGGGTTATCCACCTTTGGCCAAGAGGGAAGAAAAAAAAGAGAGCGGGAAGAAAATGCAAGCCACATTTCTGCAGGCTTGATCTAACAGAGTAACAAAAGCAAACGAAAAAGAAAATTCCAAGACAACTCTTAAAGGCTTAAAATGTCAAAGCAGCTAACATTTTATCCTAGCAGAATTCCTCTGGGATTAGCTTGGCTTTCCAGGCATAATAAAGTGTTTTACAGTTCCTTTATTTTACCCATCCCATTTCTCTTTTTTATTTGCATAACACTCTCATCAATTAGTGCGTCTCTGTTTGCTCTCAAACAGATCCACTGCTCATGGCTAAAACTACCGCGCGCAAGAGCCTCGATAAACTCCTGGACACTGCGAGTCGTGGCCCCGTTCTCGTTCGATATGCTGCTTGTTTGGAAGGGTCTGACTCTCAACTTCGCTGACCTGAATGCGAGTTGGGGGGGAGGGCTCAGCATTGCTGAAATTTGGCTCCAAATCATCATGTTGCCATGAAACATGCCTTAGCCTAACAAAAGCCACAGCACTATGCTGAGGAGCATTACGCCGCCTAACATCTCACTCCGCAGACAGACCAAGGAAGACACTTGCGAGCCAGCTTGGGATCAACAGCAAAAATTCTTCCTTCCTTCGGTGAAGCCAGGCTTTTATCCTGTGTCTTTAAAGGGATTACCTATAAAATTCTCAGCTACAAGGCTTGTATAATTTCAGTCTAACCCCAGAGAAATAATAAAAATCAAATTCTACAGTTCTCATTTGTGTCTTAATAAGACACCATTCCCCAAATGCCACTCTCCAAAAATTGAGATGGTCCTATTACCTCCACTTTTTGTGGGTTTTTTTTGGTTTTGCTCAATGTTTTAAAACTCCTGACTTCAGATTTCAAGAGGATAAATTTGTGCTATAGAAGGCATCTAAGTGCAAACTCTAAGAACAGTGATGCAATTAACAGTGAACATATGTGAATATTCCTCCTCTTTCAATACAAGGATATGGTTCTATTTTAATGTTTTTTTTTTAAACAGTGTTATATAGGAGAGATACCACATAGCACTTTCTATTAAAAAATTAAATATGAATGGAATCACATCACAGTTTATTCTACTTCAAGTTCATTTTTGGAAAGCCACAAACAAGTTGGAGATTAACATCAGTCATCCCAGACTTCAGACAACACTGCTACAAGCTGGGAAGTATAGATATTAAAATTTATGTTCACCAGTTGCAAAACTATTAGCTAGTTTGGAATGCACACACATATTTTGTGCAGATCCACCCTAAAAACCCATAACGTTACATTCTGCATGTCAATATAAAATTTGCAATGACTCCCTTTTAGATATTAATTTCAGTGAAATAGCTAGCCCCAGTGCTCAGAGAACGGAATATTAAAAGAAGTATTTTATTTCTCAATCTATACAAAGAAGAGAACTATTCCCTTGAAAAACGTTCCCTTGATATGTTTCATAAATAGGTTAATACAATTTGAAATTAAACTTGATTCTGTGGCATGATATTATAATGTCAGAAATGCATTCCAGAGGAAAAGCTGGCATTAATCATTGATCCCGGGATGTAGTTACTATTTCATCGTAAAGCAGTAATGCCCACAGAACATTACACGCTGCACATAGTCTGCACAAACAGGAAGGTGCTCACTACCCCAAAGAGTTGCTGTCAAAAGCTAAACGAAGCCTTACGAGTATCCTTAACTGCAGATTTTGAGAGCAGTCCCATTGATTTCCATCAAAGGGCTGGATCAGAGCCTTGTAATATTCATTTCTCTGGCCGTGCACAGCGTATGAAAACAAACACAACATTTTCAAGGGCTCAAACAAAAATTTAGATGAGCTGAAAGAGGGCTAATTTAAAAATATCCTGTACTCTGACATTGCACTCCCACCTCAGATTTTGTTCTGGGCTGGGGAGAGAGAACATCTCTTTGGAAGTTTAGAAGCAGATTAGATTCTCTTTTGGCTTTTACTTTAAAGATCATAGGTTACCCAAAAATTGTGTTGCACTTGTGTTATTTTACAAAAATAAAAATTTCAAGGAAAACAGAATTAGATGCATAATTCACTCAGATGCATAATTGACCTATCACAGCCCTTAAATATCACTTACCAGTGCATATAGCTACCTCACCTTCTGCCTCAGACATCCACACCTCTACTTATCCACTTTCCTCCATCTTAACCTTGTGTCAATGTTTTCTGTCTTCTTTTTCCTTTCTCTTTTTCTCTTTGCTTCCCTCTCATTCCTACTATAGTTATTACTTAACCTTCAGGTACCCACTTAAGCAACCCACCAAATAGCAATAATGATCACATAGAGTCAATAGTGTGGTACGTAATCACCTTGCCTACTGTGTTAATGTCAGTTATCTTTTGCTAATGTACATGACATGCTTTATCTTTGCAGCATGATAAGAGCAAATTACTGTTTGTTTGGGATCAGCCATTGTTACTGCACCTGGGCTCTTTTTCAATTCTTAAAGTTTTTTTTTTAAAAAGAACATATTAACATATTAAAAAAAAGAGAAGCAATACAAGAGCCTCCTATCACATCCATGTAAACTCATTCCTGAAGTTAACGGAGTTACGCTAGCGTAGCGTGCGCATGGTCGGATCCAATGATACCCCTGTGACAACCATACTACATAACAACAGCTTTAACTGTGCCACAGTACTGCCTGGATCCTGTTCGGAGTCACGTCACACCACCTGTAAGGGTGTGCTTCTCTGCAAGTTACTTCCTTTTCACCCCTCATTTATTGTTTTTTTTTAATATATATATTTTTATAGCACTGAAAGCCAGGTCTTTCCTGGGGAGGAGCACACCACGCCGAGGGGAAATACCGTAAAGCTGGCCACAGGACAGAGTGGATACATTGCAAAGCTGGATGTTCCCTGAACCCTTTGTGCCAAAATGGTAACCCAAGGCAAGCTACGTCTCTGGGTGTAAAGCTCATGTAATTTGTATTGACTTCTGATGGCCTCCTGGCCACGGGACAGCAGCTTCGGGTCAGGCATACACAATTCCCAGATATTTCCCTGCCCTCTAGGGAAAGAGTTTGCTCCAAGAGGCAAACAGCAGGGCAGCACAGGACCCTCTACGGTACTGTCATTACCTATTGGAGCGGAGTGATTCGGTCAGGGTTAGATATACTCAATTTACAGCCAATTTACAGCCTGTAGGTAGTTCAGAGTAGATATGTCCACCTCGGAGTCTAAGCCCATCTTTCTACATCAGTTTCACACTTCACTAATTTAAATTGTAATTGTATAAAAAGATTCTAACATTCAGAAATGATCTCTTAGCAATTTATTTCACTTTTATAATGCCATAGATATATCCAGCTCTTCTCCACCGAGTGAAACAATCAAATTACACCGAGGAAAGAATAACTTATTTTACATTTCTGAATCCTGTAATAATATTTGTTCTGAAGGTTTCAGAGCGAAAGAGAGAGAAAACAAGTATGTGCATATACACGTACACAGACACATACACACATTTAACATGATGTCAAACCCTTATCTGGCCTTAAAAAACTGGCAGAAAGGTTGACTTCTTTATAGAAGTTATATGTTATGTCTAATATGTTAGACCATGAAAACTACAAAACCTCAATTAAAAAACTGCCAGAAGATTTTTGTACTTTGTTCCGGTAGGATATAAAACCAGTTATGGAGGGGGAATCTGTTTTTCACATGGAAAGTCCAAACCATAATTACTGCCACACTTAATGTTACTGCACACCAGGATGACTCCAAGTCCCATATCATTATTTTTTATTTACTATTTATTTTGCATTTTCTATGCTGTACTTGATAAGGCATAAAAAAAACAAATTAAATAATATAACATATCATTAATACGGTTTATTTTTCCACGGCCACAACCACAGTGAACCTGTTTGTTTACTCTGGGTTTATTCTAGCCTGTAAGCAATTCGGAGCAGGGACAATAGGGAGGAGTGGTGCCCTGCACAGTGGGGATTTGATCCTAAACGCAGCTTCTGGGACTACCTGAATTTCTCACATGAAAAATCAAGCAACCATATTTCTTGGGGAAAAAAAACAGTGGCGGGGCTTTTTAATAGAGCAACAAAAGAGATACAACCCCTTTTTTTCTCTTTGGCAGGCCAAATTTGAGATACAACCTGAGAATTGTGCACTATCTTATTTGCTTTCTTCAGACAAATTTCAGGATGCAATCCCAACCAGGTCTCTGCTTTAGATCTTGGTGTTTATCTACAACAGCGATAGCTATCTTAAGATCACACAGGATGGCAAAGGGATGGACAAAACCAGCAGGAGCACTGAGAGGGTAAGAATCAACCTCTGCTCCCATGGACTTTGATCCATTTTAGGGGAAATCAAGATGCGTAGATGAGATGTAAAACGAGTATAGACAAGGCTTCTGCCCATCAGTTTGTGCTCTGAGAAGCAACATCTGGGCTGAGGAGGGCAGTCTCCCACCCTTTCACGATGAAGGCCCACCAGGTGGGAGGATGAGATGTTGAGGAGCTGTTCTGAAACCAGAAAGTTCTCGATATTGGTGTTTTTCTTACGTGTTAGCCATACTTATTCTGGCCTCTTTCCAACCCCTGTAACTGCGTTCTGCTGGCCTAACGACCCCTCCAGGTTTCCAGAGGCGGCGTTGGATTCCCCTTCCTATTGTGTCGCTTCGCACTTTCCAAGAGTGGCCATGCACAACCCCAGAAACACCCGCATTTCACCATGAAGCTACTGAATGCCCACTTCCCTTCTCAGGGAAGCTTAATTAATTTATTACTGTAAAGTTGGTTTGGTGCTAGGAGTTATTACCGAAGCGTAAAACCAGTAACAACAAACCCAGCTAATGCTAGTTATTTTAAGAGGAAAACCTGTATTTCTACATATGTTCTGTTTACTTCATAGACACGCAGTGAGAGAAAGGGTTTTCCAGAAAGACCTTTTTTTGCTCTGATTCCACCCCCTCCGATGGCCCCGGTTTAATGGAGTGCAGCTCTGTATTTAATGTGTGTTTGCTTGTTTTCTGAAGGGAGCGAAGTTAAGTAAGAAAAGGGGACGTGTAACGCAGGTTGGTGATCTGCTGCAGGGACGACAGGGTTAAACCAGCCCTGAGCACTATGGAACATGTTTGAAGGAAGTCTCACAAAAGTAATTTTAACTCTCTCGGTCTCGCTCGCATGCTCGCTCTCTCCCTCCCTTTCTCCTCCCTGTCCTCTTTCCCCCTTCCTGCTCCCAGTTGTTACATTATGCCTCATTCTTTACATCGTAGTTATATTTATTCCTTGTTCCATTGAAGCAGTATATTAAAAGTGCCAGTTCTGAGCTTCTGCTGTACAAGGGGGGGGAAAAAAAAAAAAGAAAGTGCTGGTATTCAGTTCCTGTGAGCTCTTGCTCACTTTGAGCACTGTTCCTATTACACAATAATGTGTTATTTTGTTGAATTTTGGCATCCATCTAGCTTGTCTGGTCAGGAGCCAAAAAATTAGAGTGTGTCAGTCCACCAGTTCCTCTGCAGAGAAGCGCTCTTCTCGCCCAGCGAGTGCTCTGCACTCCTGGCCCCAGGCCAGGAAGGGAAATCCATTTTACATAAAGAACGCGCAGCGCTCAAGTGCTCGGAGACTTTTTACCTACTAAAATAACTTTATGGACAAATGCCAGTCTGCGAGACACATGCGGCAGAGAACATTTGGCACCAAAAACAAGGTAAAGCGGGGAGCTGCAGAGGTACCAAAGTTTTCAGAAGCGAGGAAATGGCTGTCAGTGCCGTCGTGGCACGTCACGTGACTTGGCACCGCCCGCCCCCATTGGCCGGCCGCGCAGCAAAGGCAGCCGCCATGTAAGGAGCGCAGAGCTTCGCCCCTCGCTGCATTCTTAAAATGGCGGACTTGCCGCGCGCCCGGCGAGGCGAACCCAGCCCCAGCCCCAGCCCCAGCCCCAGCCGCAGGGTGGTTTTTTTTCTTTTCTTTTCTTTTCTTTTTTTTTTTCTTCTTTCTTTTTCCCCTCCCTCCTTCCCCCTCCGCTGAAGTTTTTATAAACCTTTACAGATTTGAGTAGAAACAGATTTCTCACAACTTGCTCTGCGTCTCAATTTCACAGCTCAGCATACACTCAGGCACTGTCAAAAGCTTGACAGCGTTCCAGGGAAAATATTAACTGTAAACTTTCCAACAGGAATTGAAGGCGCAGGCTCCCGGTTCAGGATGTCCCCTTCGCAGGACACAGAGGCGGCAATGTTTTTACAGGTTTTAGAAGTTTGCGCCGCAGCACACGCCGTTAAAGCTGGAATGACCCCCAATATGGTCCCACTTCACCATGGCACGAAGGTAATTAAAACGGACACATCCTCTTTGGCTACAAAGCACGCAGCGCTCTCCCTCGCTCTCGCAGGCCTGACCAGTTGAACACTGCATGCTCTGATGTATAAATATTTGCCTCTGGCTAAAGTTCAAGCAGCCCTCTGTGGCTGCCAGACACAACAGAAAACCAACATCCAAGGGAAAGTGTTTACTGCAGCATTGGCCAAAGAAGCAACTGCCAGCAAACAGCCGAGCCGGATTGGCCCCGTCCCGCAGGCGCTTATCGCAGAGTACCTGGCCGGCCGCCACCGCAGGGCTGCCACCCTACTCTGGAAATGGTTAATTTATTTAACGTGCGCGTTCGCCGCCGCTCACGCCTTTACAACCACTGCTGGCCCGCATACGCACGCGCCCTGCCAGTCCCCGGTGCTCAGCGGAGGGCAAATGCAATGGCCGGCTGTGCAATCTTCCCCAAGGCTCTGGAAATTAACCCTTTCTTAAATAAATGTCACTAATGCCACTGGTTCGTTTAGACCCTTTCTGTCCAACTCTGTGTCTGGAGTTGAACTGTTATCTTGGACATACACACACACACACACAAAAGCTTGCAAGCAGCTATTCCTTCACAGAGCCAACGCCTGTAAATGCTGGAAGGAGACAACAGAAAAGCAGTTGCATATGGGATGTCTTTCAGCAACAAAAATTAATTGATTTTGAAATATACGGCACTAGTTGGTGATGCAACACAGTTTAAATGATACCAAAATAAATTTTCTCACCCATCTCTTACTCTCCAAACCAAATATTACTTAGTGTTTTCACCAAATAAGGGTAGCTAAATCCAAGTAATTCAACTCATGAATCAGCAGCTTAAGATGTTCATAAAACGACTGTAGAAAGGTAAGGAAAAGGGGAAAAAAAATCTTGTAGAAACTCTGTAGTGCTTAGCACTCTGCCTTGCTACGCGACAGGAGTCATGCTGTGGAATAACTTAACGCTGAACGCACAGCTATAGGTGAACTGAACAGCGTCTGCAGAAACATCCAGGAAAAAACAGTGGAGCCCGACAGGAGCCCAAACTGCAACCAAGGCTGTTATCATCATGGGCATCCTTGAAAACAGCTTCCGAGTACACCAACAATCATAGTGTTAAAATGCAGTAACTGAACATGCTGAGACCTTGCACTTCTGACTTCTTGTTCATACTATAACTGAAAGAGACTTTACTGTAGCTGAATAGGAAGAACCGTATTTTGGGAAAAATATGTCTTAAGAAAGAAAGAAAGAAAGTGGACTTAGAAAAAAAAAGAAAAAGAAAAAAGAGAAAAAAGAGAAAATAGAAAAGAAAAGGAAAAGAAAAGAAAAGAAAAGAAAAAGAAAGAAAAGGAAAGAAAAAAAGAATAGAATAGAAAAGGAAAGGAAAGAAGAGAAAGGAAAGGAGAAAAGTGATAGAAAAGAGAAGAAAAGGCCTCAATATTATAATTTAACTAAAACTTGAAGACAAACAATTATTACACAAATAATTATTTCAAATGTTGCCTGTAAAATGCATATTTAAACCACTGAAATATCTAGCATTTATTCTAACATATACATATGAAAGTAGATTTTATGTAACAAGTTTTGTAGTTTGTTATAGCTCTAACCTGCAAAAATCTTTACTCCTTACTTCTTTCTTAGTCGAGGTTTAAAAAGTTCAAATTCACTATAAAAACCACACAAACAATCTATCAGCTAATCCCATTTTCTACTCTGTTTTCTTAATATGAGTCTTAACAGCTCTGCTTGCCCTATCCTGTCTGACTGTAACCCACAAGTGGTCTGTGATGTCAGTACCGTCGAGCTACTTTAGACCTAAGAAGCCCAACGCTAATAGTATCAAGAGTGGCTTCCAGGAGGCCCAAGTGAATCATGTGAAAGAGGATCACAGAGGAATGTTCTGTTCCCACTGCGAACAAGACAGAATTAACTCTGAGATGCTTCCTTCTGCTGCCCTGTTTGTCAGAAAGGTCAAGACGATTAGCTCTTGTATACTCGGAACCAACCGTCAAAACAAAATATATGTTAAACCTTGATCTATTTTAAACAGACAAGAAAACACACTTAGGAGGGATCATTTAAGATACATTTAAGGTGTAGTGAGTTATGATTTTTCATTCTCCTTATTAGCTGCTTTACAACAACAGCTGTGCGTTAACTTTTTGTTATTTCAGGAAGATTCAAGGAGGTTTTTTTAAAGCATAATTACCTTTTTCTGGTAACCATAAAGAAAGAAACAAAGAATGTGGACAGAAGAAAGCAAGCCTGATGTTTAAGTCATCATGTATGTAAAAAAAAAAAAAAACCACTCCTAAACTGGCAAGCTTAATTCATTACAGCAATTACTCTATCAGGCAGATTCCTATGGAAATTTATATATTGTTTATCATACTGAGGATTTCTTTACTAGTCATATGTTTGAAGTCCAGCGATTAAAAAGCTGATATGCTGAAAGCATTAATATTGTACAAGTACTTTGATAGGGTGTTTGTCTACATTATGCAGAAGAAAAGGTACTTACTGGATCTTAATTGACTATATATTTAAGAATGATCATAGCAACATATTCAGCATATTACCAACGGGTATGAAATGTTACACCCAATAAATGTTGTGTGACATGTACCTAATGGGTATTCTATCATGTTCAAAGAGTATAAAACAAATACAGAAAAAAATTTCATCCAATTGTATCTTTTTCATTGAGCATCAATGTAAATATAGACTGAAGCAATCAAAATGTTGGAAATATAAATATTCCTTTTAAAGCCACTGAATCCATCACTTTACGAGGAAAGGCTTAGCTATGTTATTTGCAATTCCCTCATTGCACAACAATGTACATTACTGTCTGTAAGCTCTAATTTGGCATGGCGCATCATTAATGACCTGAATGGTGGCTGTTTCACACATACATATTTAATTACAACAGCTGAACAAATTACATATTTATGCTTTATAAAGGGGATTGCCAGTCTAATTCATTTGCTATGCATGCAGGTACAGGGCTCCATCTGCAACAGCATCTGCACAACAAGAGCTAACAATTATCCATTGTAAGTGAGTGAGTGTATCTGGTGAAACCTGTAAGAGATGCAATCGTATTAACCACTTCACTGCCTACAAACTAGTATTTTCTCAATGGACCACAATATTTTAAATAATTTATCAACAATAATACTACTTTGCATTTTCACAACATCCCTCATCCGAAGATCTCTAAGTACTTTATATGCTATAAAAAATTAAGCCTTAAACACTCCTGTGAGGAAAGTAGTTCTTATCCCAACAGTATATATGGGGAAAGGAAGGCTCCTAAACCTAAAGGGCTAATTATCAGAAGGCACAATGGGCTTCAGTAAAACTATGCCGATTTATATTATTTTAGCCTGTGGTCCCAAGTTAAAGGTGACTTGCCCTGTGAGAAAGGTGAGACAAAAAATCAGCAGCAGAGAACAAAAGTCAGATCTCCATAAAATTAATACAGTAGTTTAAGCCTTAGAAGACTTGGCTTCCATGGGCTTTTGATCAAGCTTAAAATTATTACCCACAACCTAGCATCCTTAATTGTACAAAAACTCTTACTGAATTATCTAACAAGCCTTCCAAAACATGAATAATTATTTCTAAAAATTCACAGAGAAATGGAGAGAGATCAAAATACTGGAAAAATATAAATGTGATATAAATCTTCCAGAAATGAGGGAAGAGTAATCCTGGCAGTAACAGTCAAAACTAATGTTTACAGAATCAAAAATTAACAGAACAAAATCAAAGTACATAAGGCAGACAACTGAGTTGCCTGAATCAATTAATATTACGATTTTAGCAAGGATTTTTTTGTTGACAAACTAGATACATTTATGGTGTATATTAAGTAGAATTACGGTATTAATAGAACAATAGAAGTTATATATATTTAGATTCTGGCAAAGTACTTAGTACAAACGCTCATAAAGTTTTACATGCACAGCATTATTTTGGCTTGGTTCTGAGGTTATCATATGGATTGAAAACTTATTGCAACATATGAAAATTATGAACAATCACCTCCTGAGCTGAACATACTTGTTTAGTGAAATACTCCAGCAAAAAGAGATAGTTAAAAGGTGATCCTCATCTTACTTAACATCTTTGCTAAACGAATAATAATATTCGAATGAAAATTGTGTATAGCCACTAAACAGATGTTTGACATACTTCCAGAAGAACCGAGAAACAAAGAAAGGTGCTAGAAATTTGGAAACAGCCTGAGCACAAAATGAATTTAATATCAGAAAAATGTACAGAAACAATAGAAAAATGAAACAATTACTAGGACAGAAAACTTGAGAAAATATAATGTCAAAATAAGCATATGAGTGACAGCAAAGAGATGATTATATGCAAATTTGTAATGCTGTAAGGCAGTAGCAAAAGCCAGTGAAACTTACTGGCAGTGCAACATTTTAGAGATGTGGAAGATTTTTTATTACTTGGGACATTTAGAAGTAAAGTAGATAATCAATGCTCTATAGGGAAGACTATGTACTTACAAGACAAGATCAAACAAGCCTTTTCCATCTCTAATTTCTTTGGCTTTACAGGAATGTTAAATAGCTTGAGAATTTCCACATAATAAATATATAATAAATCTAAGCATCAGCTTAAGTATAGGATTATGGAACATAATTTCGACTTCAGTACCTGAAAGAGGAAGCATTTAGGAGTAAATGAATCAATAGTGAAGTTTCCCATTATCATTTACAGGCTCTATTTAGAAATAACTAGGACTAAATAGGCTGCTTGGCATGGGGCAGCTGTAGGTCAACATTGTACATCAGACACTGTAATTTGCCATAAGTGCAGAGGTGCTCATTAATTACAGGGAAATCTGAAAGTATCCCTCAGGCCTGTGCGGTAGCTGCCAAACTGTGCAGTGAAGTGCAGGCACCCTCTAGGAAGTTCTGGTGTTGCTGCTGCTTTAAAGACGTGATTGGGCTGTGCAGTACAAAAGATCAGCTGTCCCAGGATGGATATCTCAATTGGAAAAGCTAGTTTATCGAATTAACAGCTATGGTATTCTGCGAGTGCACCAAGTGCCACAGCTGCTTCCATGTCAGAGTCCAACATCATCTGGATCTGCTGGCCCTGCGGAGCACCCTCGGACAGACTGCTCTGGCTCTCCCTCAGGCGACAAAGCAAAAATATGGGACACATCACCATTAAAAAGAAAAAAACCCCTCCCTGTTCAATGCTGTGAATGGGGGAATAGGAATTCCAGACGTCTCCTTCCTTCAAAAGTGGAACTCTGACTTCCTCTTGGCCCAACCTGCCGATATTTGTGGATGCTGGCACCAGCCAGCGACAGCGGGAACTCCACACAACGTGTGAGTCCGAGCACACCGACACGCAGGCTCCGCACGTCTTCCCTGACGTGTGCACAGGTATTCTCTGGGATGCACAGATGAGCGATGGAGTTGTTCAAAGGTTTAAACTGCTCAAAAAGGAACTGAAATATTTAAAAAGAGAGCTGGGGGAGGGAAGGGGGGGGGCAGAATTGCTTAGTGGAGAGATGCCAGACAGCATCTCCTCAACTACATTTTCCTATGTTGCAAGGCCTGCTTTTTCTGCACCCTTAATTAGGCAAGAAAAATTGGGAGAAAGATCATCCCAATTTCTCCCGGGTTAACATTTCACAGGATCAACTACTGTACCGAAATGCCCTGTCACGGTACCTCGAGTGACCTTGTCAACTTTGAAAGCTGGTCAACAATCCTCTTAATGCTGGGGTGCCCAGTGCATAGTTTTAACAGCGGTGCCAGAGGAAGATGCTAACGAGAAAGCAAGATTTATCTATTGTTTATATTCCCCGAGTCCCTTCTTACACATAAGAGAGTCCAAAACAACCAGTCATTAAAGCTACGTTTCAAAAACAAGCAGGAAAAAAAAAAAAGGATCGTCTCAAAATGAGGTTGCCTACTACTTGGATTAGAAAGGAATGCTTCCAGGGCTGGCAGGGAGCGCCGCGGGTAAGGCCAGCTCTACTTCATTTCAGCTGGGGAAGAGTATGACATTGCAACAGCCGTCAGCGCAGCCAGGCACTCGCCCCTCAGGACTGCACGCTGCAGATAACGGCTTTCGAGAGCTCGTCCTTAAATTTTAAAGTTTTTACTTCTCCAAAGTAATCTCAATCTCTGGCAGATATACATGTTATGTTTCACTTATCAGCTGAAGGCTTTTAATGTCCTTAATACGGTGAACTGCGTATTACATCAGAACTGTGCACTCAAAAACAGAAGATGATGAAGCTGTTTTTAAAAATTATGTTTTTACACAGTACATAATGAAAGTGCTTAGAATACTGTATCAACAGTTTGTAAAGATCCAGTTGCCTTCCTCTGGAACCACAGAAAAAATATTCTGCTTATACAAGTAAATCTACTTTTATAATATATTTTCTGGGTCAGTTTTGTTTTGTTTTGTTTTCTTTTGTTTGTTTTGTTTCAGCTAGTTGGAGCATTTACATAAAAAAGATGGGGTCAGTGGGTTAGCTGATATAAATCAGAATACTTCAACTGAGATCAGCACAGTGATGTTTTTTTCACCGGTTATGGGACTGAAACATCATGCTTAACTTGCTTTATTTGCATATCCGATTTTAACATGCCTCATGCCATAATCACTCCTCTACGTAACGCTGCAATTTGCAACTGGAGAGATAATAACAATTTCATAAACAAGATTATAACTCCAGGTATTTAATAAAGCAATGGGAATACAGGATTACAAAGGAACAGCTAAGGTACTGCAGTAAAATTCCTTAGAAGAAATTAAAGCCAAAAAAAAAAAAACCCAAACAATAATTGAAGACAGATTTGTGCAAATTTTCCAGCCTTGTTCTTTAGGCAACTATAACTCTTTAAACTGTCATTTGTAAAATTCCACTCTGGTGCTCCTCAGTGTGTTGCAGAGGGTGCCTGAAACTTCAGTCGCTGCTCTCAAGACTGCAGTGCTACTGCAGCTGTGTTCCTTGCAACGCAGAACACTGCTACCCTGTGCATTGTCACCAAAATATTAAGAAATGGTATAGCTATACAGTAGTTCAATTTAAAAGCCAATAATTAATAAGGTTTTGTTGAACTGCCTGGAAATGCGAAGCTATTGAAGCATATAGTGTCTTACTGTGTACATGCAGAGCTGACAAATGTGTTAAGAGCATCAAGTTCGAATGTCAGACGCTGATCCAGACTGGCGGAGGCCTGCTAGGTGCAATGAACTCTCCCCCGAAGAAGTTTACTGTAAAGTGGCCAAGTCTTAAAATAGACTGTGTTAGCTGGATCCAAGAATTACAGTCCCCTTGGCCAAAGGTGTACAGTCAGGATGACTTCTGCTCCCTCTTGTCAGACCTTCTTGAGCCCAGGACAGTCATGTCTCTCTTAAATTAAGAGAAACTGCTTACAGATCTAGAAATTTAGTGCCAAACAGGGACAGCTCTGAAAACAAGTCAATATGGGTCAGTCAATGGACTATACTGGGGACGACATGAATTTCTAGCATTTGCCAAGCATAATCAGGAGATAAATGAATCAAAATGTTGTAGGACTCCAAGTTATGCTGGAACTCCAAATTTCATTAACACACAATGGAAAATCCAGGTGTACGGGGCCTTTCTCGGTTCACGTACTGTATCTCCTTTCCAGGATAGAGCAAGACCGAAGTGCAGACCCAGCCACTTTTTGCTATACTGGAGGAACAATTGGAACTTGAATCCTCTAAACGAGCCCATCAACCACTCCGGAAGGGTCAAGAGGAAGAAGAAAAATTAAAACCCCTCTCACTTCCCATCTGACAAGCATAACCCACATTAGGTTAAATACAATATGACTACCAGTGGTATTTTCTATTATAATGATTGATCTATTAGACTGATTTGCAGGTAATATTCTTACCATGCAGCCTCTTGCTAAAAACAGCAGAAAGAGAGCCTCTTAGTAACTTTTGTTTTGTTTAGAAAACAAAACAGATGCATTGTATTTTTTGCCTGAATAGTTCGTATTTTAAAATTCTTATTTCAAATATATATTTGCATTAAGCTGCTGCTAGACTACTTGATTCTTCCAAAATACACGTTAGTGAGGATAGATGTTGGGCTCTGCCACTTTTTGACTTTAGAACAAAGTTTGATGGTAAACTCTTATTTTTAACAAGTTCTTAATGTGCCTTCCTTTTTAAGAAGCAGAAATCTGCTGCCAGCACACGGCTCCCATTCACGACAATATTTATTGTGCCGATAATTGAACTCCAGTCATATGACTGAAAGAGGCTAACATAAAAAAAAAAAAAAAAAAGCAAAAAGCTCAACTGTAATTTCTAGACATCTATAAATTTCTTATTCTTTCTGCAGAGAGGAAGCTCCCTGGGGCTTTCTGGATAGCCTCAGTTTTATTTATCACCCACTCTCTTCCAATCTATGAATGTCATAATTCTTCCTCTTGTAAAGAGATGAGCATGGCCTCAATCACACACTCTCCTTGTATCAACTAGACATTGCTAAACAGCAGTTACGGTAATGGAAAATATCAAGGACCCAATACACTGTCTTGGGATCAGTTACAGCTCCTGCTCCCTTAAAGGATCAAATCTGAGGTCAAAACCAGTCCGTGGTCAATTCTAACCATTGCTGCCCCTCCAGCGCAGTGTTTGAGAACGGGATATGAGGAAAAGGCACTCCCAAAACGCCACTCCTTCAGCTGGACTGCTCTCGGCGGACAGCATCGAGAGGCAGGATGCAGATCTGATCACTCACTGGCAAGGGGAGACAAGCCCTGCTCATTCCACCAGAAAGCTATTGAGTCTGGTCACAGCAACTGTGGTGCTTACAAAATACAAATACTGTATTACTGCAGCTCACGCACAATAATAAAAAGCAACAGGTTCTGTGTAACCAAAGGTACCTGTGCTTCTGAACAAACAAGTGAACATGCGCCCTGTAGCTCATCTCTTACAAAGCACAGAACTATCTACTTTCCAGGCTCTTAAATGGCTTTTTTCAACTAAATGAGCTCCAATTGGAAAGAGGTCATAAATCTTCAAAAAGACTTCCAAGTAATTTTAAATATACTTTATTATTTTCACTTTACTTTGTCAATGATATTTTTATTACAAACGTAAAATACTTCTGCAGATTGATTTTATCCTTAGCAGTTTGGAAAATGCAGATTTTTTTTTAGTGCCTTAAACAGACCTTAATTTAATACCACTATTTTTGGTTCAATCACAATCAAATCTATGTTTATTATGCTTTCCTGTTTCCAAATAGCTTTCTGTACTCCAGCACACATTGTTTAATATTTCTGCATTAAAAGAAGCTTCTTATTTTGCTCAATCTAGGTTATTCTTTGTGCCAAGAAATATTTCTGAGCATGAATAAGCCATGAAACATATATTCAAATACAGGTTAAAAATTTGCATCTTTGAACTTGGAATCAACACTAAACACTTGGAATCCAACCTTGGCCCTATTAGGGTCAATGGGAACAGTTTAAAAGTGAATTGTTTGTGATTAGGGCGATGTGGGTTGTAGTCTCAGCTCTGCCTTGCCTTGTGCACTGTGCATATTCCAACTATTCCAACTATTACTGCAGTTTCTTCACCTATGGAGTGGGAATGATGCCATCCCCCACTGTGGCAGAGCATTTTTGAAAAATTCAAAGTGAGGTATGCATTTGAAAAATAGAGAGTCACATGAACAATCAGTAATTTCGGTAGTCTTAAAAAATGATTCCTTATGCAGCAGGTAGCATAACTGAATCAGTCACACGGCAGCTTGTGAACTTTAAGAGCGCTGCTTTGAGAAAAACAGTGTGTACGTTAAGTAATTTTTTACACTGAGGAAGCGTGCAGAAATCCTGTGTTCTTTCTAAATGCCCAAGCAAACTAGTTTTTGTTTTGAAAACATTTATAAGGAAAAAAAAAAAACGGTCAGATTAGCTGTCTTCATGAGGATCTTGCACATCCCTTTGATGTACACTAGGTAGAATCTGGACACTCCTCTGCCTACTCCAGCGCAGCTGTGCCAGTTTTCACTGACTGACTAACTGTTCCTAAAAGTAAACTTTTCCTTTTACTTGCTCTTGGGCTTCAGGGGGGTTGTAGTTCTGCTTTCTTCTCTCCTGCCAAACAATATGATAAGTCAAGCCTTGTTTTCCAAACAAATGGAGAACTTCATAATAACAAACAAGCCAAGTCCTGCTGCAAACGGAAAACATTGATAAGAGAGTACAAAGAAATATTCTCGACTACTGGCCACAATTAAACTTCTTTTCTAATGAATCATTACAGCTGAGTGCCCACACAATGGAAAATATTGTCACAGCAGATACCACCAGACCTTCAGTTGTTAGTGGCCTGAGGTAAGCTTGGCTATTCGGGTCCCTGCAAATCTTCCTGAGAAATTTCTGGGGCATCCTAGCTTTGGGCAAGGGTTTTTATCTAAATGACGGCCTCAAAGAAAAACAGCGGAAGAACATTCCTCACAACTCCTTGTGTGCTTTTTAAAGCCCAGCCTGCAGGTTTTGCTGTTGCCCAAAGCCAGCTCTGACCAGATCTTTACAGAAGCTTAGACTGGAATTCAACAAAAAATGCCTTACGGTTTCGCATTTGATTCTATTGGATGCTTCAGCAAAATCCGACTCATTTTATTTTGTCTATTTATGCCTGTGTGTGCACTTATTAGCAGTGAACAGTATCAGATGGCTCCTCACAACAAATAAAGCTCAGGCAGTTGCTTTATAAGCTTCCCTGCATTAAGACACAATCAAAATGTCGATGTAGACAGGGAGCATCCAGATGAGAAAGCTGGTTTGCCATGTAATCTCTAAGCCGCTCTGAGTCCCACCTGGGCCCAGTTTCCCCTGGTCTTTCCCTTGTGGTCTCTTCATGCCTGCATTTAAAGTGCCAGTTGCGCTATGGCTATTTTTGTGATGAAGCAGATGCCTACACGTCCCAAAGGCCAGCTTCTCCAACGGACGCGTTTCGGAGCCATGCTTGTATCCAACTGCCGCGGCAGTCCTGCAAGGCTTCCTCAGCTAGGGTATGCCTTGTTTTGTGCCATTTCAGTACAGTGCTATTAATACTGAAATCACTGATACAATAAATTGAATCAGAACTAGTAAAGTCCACAGCAGTACGTGCTAAGACACAGCATGGAACCATTAAAGCAGCATTACTGGCTCAACATATTGTGCATTATATAGATGAGTTATCACCCAAATGAAATATGAATCAAAGCACTGCACAAAATAAATGGAGAAGAAGCTCTATTAGATAATCCAGCCCACCTTTCTGTCCACAGCATGATCCCTAAGAAAACATTTTTAGTCCTTTCTCCTGTTTTCAAATGACTCAAACTGAAGGGCATTTAACTTTATCCTTGGGGAGTATTCCACATCCACTACATTTCTTTGATGGTATGTTTTTTTTAGCTGCACTCCCAAGTCCCAATCTAAATTATCCTTCACTCTCCTTAGTGTTCACACCCTTCATATTATCAAAGATCTTTCACATCCTGTCCCTAAGGTGAGCTATACACACTTAGTGCACCGGACTGTGATAGCATCATCCACAATAAATAGCACATACATAAGGAACCCATTGACTTAAAGAAGTCTATCAATGGACTAGGTTGTTACAGAAATAAGGACAGGGCAATCTGGCCTTAATCTTTTGTCCATAAATCAGTTATACCAGACACCCCCTGCAATTTCTCTTTGTTTTGACTTTCTTTGAGTATAGTCATTAAAGGTTCCAGTAACTGAAAATGTAGCATTTTTTGTGTAGCCAAAGAAGTCAAGTGAGAGAACTGACAACCCGTTTAACACACCGGGATGGTCCATGTAAGTGAACAAGTTTAGAGAACTTCAATGGATTCCTTGCAATTTTTAGTAAGTTTGCTCACGTTCCTGCTCATCCAAGGATGTCTCCATGCAACTGAATGAAATTTGGAGAAGGTTACCGAGACAACAGACTTCCAGCCAGAGGGTACAAGCTTGGACACGTAATTATGAAGGGATAATTTTCATTACTCTTCATGGGATAAAAAACAGAAGGAAAAAAAGCATTTCTGACCCCTAAATGAGGATCTGTCGAACAGGCCAGCATTTAATGGTTTGTAAACACAAAGACAGAGCTATAAATGCATTGCTTATTCCCACTATAATCCCTTTTCGAACTGGTTGCCCTAATGAATATAAGGAGTATTGATTTTTAAACCCGTGTAGGTTCTTAGAGACAATGCAGACTGACTTAATTATAATCAATAAAATTTACAGACAGTGATGCAACCCAGCAGAAATATTCCTACCAAAAAGTATGGCATAAGAATACTCCAGTTTCCCTACTGCACTGCTATAATATGACCTTAATACATATTTTATTATGTATAGAAGCTTGTCCCAGAATCCATCAGAAGATCACCTGCATCTCCAGAGTCACAACTAGTTTGGTGGTGTATATGGTTACCTTTTCATATTTTCCCGCAGAGATTCTTTCTTCTGACTGAGATAAACAAAAAACAAGGGGAGCTGAAAGTTCAAGCAGTCTGTGTAAGAGTTACTGCAAGCATCTCTCTCCTTTCAGCTATTGCACCATCTTTTAATCTACTTACTCTCACCAACTCTCCTGAAGAAAACGTTCCTATTGCACTGATGAAACACGAAAGAGCAGAGGGACCAAGGGCGAGATTTGCCTCACCTAAATGTGGCCATCTAATCGTTGGACTCTTCTCAAAGCCAGATGCCTCTGCTCTTTCTACAGTCACCAGTGAGAGTCAGGCAGTTGCACAGTCATTTTGCTGGACTGCGATGCCCTCGAGGAACGCCCGGACCATTTCCCTGAACAAGGACACCAGCTTACACAACCAGTTTAGAGCAAGCACCTTAGTTTTAGACAGATAAACGTAGATGAGGTGAACCCCACCACAAGCGGTTTGTTTGGATCACAATGCCTGTGCCAAGCAGAAGAGGAGCGAGAACCTGACATCATTCAGACAAGGGCAAAAATTCCCAGAGCACCCTCTCTTTCTTGAAGAGGCAGCAAAAATCGGTGGCTCAAGGAGGAATGGGACAGAAGTCTCATGAACTCGAAACTAGCTTCCTAACTTGCTTTCTTCTATTTGTCTCTCCTCTTTTACCTTGCCTCTGCCTGGATGTTTGACCCACCATTCCCAATACATTATCACCTTACAGCATTTCTGCACTACGCAATGAAGTGGGTTGTACAGTGCCAAAATGTCCTACGCAGTGGGACCTCTCTCACCTGCAACCAGAAGCCACCAGACATGTGATTACAGCACTGTAGCAGGACTGTTTGGACGTGCTAATGGTTATTAGACATAAAAAGATACCAGCCCGCGCACAACATTTGGCCAACAAGCTTCCAAAATCCATGTTTTCCTACCCTCTACCTTTTTGAGCCCAGGTGCTCCAAGGTAATAAATCCTCTCTTGGCCTGAACTGTGTAATACCATCAACCAGACTGACCTCCTGCGATGACGACAACCATCTGATACACATGGGACCAAAGAGCACTCTCAGTTACGTCACTGAGGTTACAGTGCCCCCCAAAATGCTTAAATATGTTGAGGGGTGTGGGCTGGGAGCACAAACTCCCTATGATTGTGCCAGTGTAAGAATAAACAGTTATTTTTGTATTATAAGAACGCTTTACCAGAAAACGGTCAGTCTGCCATCTCCCACTAACTAATCTCTACAAAGCTGCTGTATTACTAATTACCAGTATTAAATTTGAGGGGAAACAAGGAGTGTCAACTGTTTGACCACTCATGTGGCCCAAAGCCCACCTTTCTCTTCAATAAATGCTTTTTAAACAGTTCTGTATTAATGTTATGACAGATTACTTGGTGTCGACAGTACAGGCTATCCATAAGTGTTGAATAAAATCTAAATAAAAAAACAAGAAGATACCTTCTTTTGTAAATATCTTTCAGCTGGCACAGTAAATTACATTGATTCAGAAGTGACTCATTTCAAACGCTGCGCACATTAGCAGCCAGTATTATTCAATTTGAGATTTTAATTTATAACATACTCTTGGTAATGTACTCCCAATACATTCCTCACTTCCCTACCCTGCAAATGACAAAAGATGAAAGATCTTTATTGTATAAATATTTTATATTAAACCCTTCACTCTGCTGTATTTCTTCCATTGTCAGATCCCATTTGCAAATACTATACATTGCCCCCAAAAGTGCTGAACTAGGCAGATGGGCTGCGCACAAGTGCAGGCTTGAGCAGCCGCTGCTCTGCCACCAGGGATGGAGACCGCGACTGGGGGCTCCTCGTTTCGGGACCCAACTCCGCTCTCGGCAGGAGAGGAGAGGTTGGCGGTGGGATTTCAGACAGGGGGTTGCGCTTCCTCTCTAACCAGCCACCACAGCTCTTTGTCCCAGCAGGTCCTTGCTGCCTAGGAGGTTTGGCCATCGCAGAGGGCTGGTGAGGGCATGTGGCACCTGGTGGCGGTCACACCAACCTCCAGCACCTGAGGGCCGAGTTCAGGGAAGCCGTCCGAGAGTGAAAGGGTGATGCTGGCACTGGGAGCAGCCTCCCCTCACTCCTCGCTCAGCCCCTGGCACCACCAGTTTGGGTGAACGCTTGCAGCTTTGCAAGCTGAAGACCCCTGCTCCTGCTTCACCCGGGTCAGAAGGAGACAGTAAAAATGCCTCTTTGTTAAGTAAACATTTTACGAACTCTGCTGTCACCTTGTCTGAGAGTGAAACTGTGTCAGCAGGCAAGATTAGATAACTTGACCTAAATCGTCCTGGAAATCTGTGGCAGACCTCAGCTCAGATCTCCTGACATCCTGTCTTGTCTATTACTGAGAAGACCAACCCTAATCTAGTATGAGAATCCTTTTCCAAACAGTTACTTAGTAAGGGCTAAATGCCACTACCAGACACCCACAATAAAATCCTCCTGGCTGAGGCCAGATTGGTTCTTATTTCTAAATTAAATCATAGGGAAGTTCTAACCATCAGCTACATTGCTTCTCCTGACACTTACTGCTATTCCCGCCTGTTAAGCACTTGCTGTCTAATCCAAAAATACTCCCTGCACCATGGAGTGCACAAAACAGAGGTTATTTATCCTGCTCTGGGCCAGTTCTTTGACCAAATTAAAATTGCTGATTATTGTTCAGTCATTATCATGCTGCAAAAGGTCCTTCCGTCGGCTACTCTTACTTTTTGTGGTCATCAAGAAGAGTTATTTAGGGATCCTGTAGTCAAGATCATGCAGGTATTTCATTACTAGATTTAAGGCAGCATGTGTGAATGCTACCCTACTTAGATACATAAAAAATAATTTCAACTGGGCTAAATTACCTTTATTATCAACCCTGGTAATTCCACTGCAGCCATTTTCTTGACTGATGTACAGAACACTATGAAATGAATCCTCTGAGAAGAAGATGGAAAAAAACAAGACAGTGATCAATGGATTCAATTAGTTACAGTATAATTCTACCAAGATGAAAAAGATCAAGACGCAATGCAACTTCTCCAGTTCAGCTAGCAGAAGTTAGCGAGAGCCTTCCACTAGTATATTTTTTTACTCCCTGCAACTACTAATCCATATAATGCACAGACCGAACAATTACCAAGAGTGCTCAGCAAAATATCAGCCATACAGAGAGGCTGTGCCACAGGTGGAGGCTCCTAAAGAGTGTTTTAATGGACTAGATACACATTATGTCTGTATTTCTTCACACATAGAAAGCGTTATAACAACAGAGAGATTTCTCTAATGACAACAAAATAAAACCTTCCCAACGGCACATCCAAGCATGAAATAACAATGCTGCCGCTGCTCCGCGGAGGAACAAATTTCGCTTTTAATAATTCCCCAAACGTTTCGAAATTCATGCTTTCAGCATCTTTCCCACATAATGCCAAGAAAGCAGATTCCCTTAATGCGCAGGTCATCTGCATCACGCCTGGCCTCGGAGGGCGGCAGGCGTCCCTGCTCTGTGCGGTGCGACACCTCCTTGTCACCGGGTCGCGGCACGCAGCCTCGTCCCGGCAGCTGATGCCACTCGTGGCCACCACGCTGGCCAGGAGGCCGCGGGCTCTGCAAAGAGCCTAAAAATACTGTTTAGTTCATCACATTATTAAGATATTCATCAACTGGAGTAGTTAGCACATGGCAATAGCCAGTTTACGATATCTGAGCGGAGCAATGTGTGTATTACGCCCAGGACGCTGCAGCGCCAGGAAATATCTAAGTGTCATCAGCTTAAAGGACAAAGGCATGTACGAAACAGGGGTTTTTGCATGTAAAGGAAATCAGATGAGTGAATAAAGCTGATCAAATGAGTAATAGAATCCATAATCTTAATCTTATTATTTCTAAAGAAGAAAAGGCTGCTCCGTCAAGACCTAGTCGTCTCCGTTTCATTAAGAACAATTATATTCCGACTGATCAAGATCTACACTGCTCAGCCTTCGCGGCAGACGCGTTTTTATATTTCCTGTCATTTCAGCAAGGCGAACAAAGTTGTCGGTGATTTGCAATGCTAGAGCTCCAGCGATGGGTGCAAACAGATTTTAAACCAGAGCTTTGGCCACGGTGACTTAGCGTCCCCATCCGTTCCCCCCCACCCCGCCCCCAAGGAGCGCAGTGAAAGGCAGGCGGGTGTTTGTTTCAGGATGTCTAAATTCTAGCCACGCTATCCATCTGAAAGGGAAAAAAGCTCTTATAAAATGTTTTCACACCCTGTTGGGTTAAGAGACAGTGGGTATTAATCCTAGGGCTGCTACACCAAGCTTCCTCTTTGTGGTCAGCAGAGAAGCTGTGTGGTTGGGCGGAAGGAGCCCAAAGTCGCTTTCTTTCTTTTTTTTTTAAATCTGTGTTAAAACAAGGGAAAGTGGACCGGTTACACAGCAGAGCAGAAACCACAGCCAGCCCTCTCTGCTGTTGCTTTCCCCCTAAATGTGGCCTACAGCTATTCTGCTTTCCAAAAAAAGGTTTAATTTAAACCATACAGCGCTACAAGCTGCCACGTTTCCAAATTCCACATTCCTTTCTAATCTGTGCACTTCAGAACTGACAAATTCTGTTTCCAACGGTACCCAGACTAACTGCGATGGGGAAATTACTGCTAACCAGCTCGTCCTCGACTTGGTAACAAATGCCGACCCCCCCCTCCTGTCCCGCGGCTGATGTCTTCTGCTGAACTTTGGAAATCATCATATTTAAGGGGCCAGATGCAATTTTTGCAAAATCACCGACTCTCTGGGGAGACTTTTTGCACAGTGAGAAAAGGGTTTTCAGGACTCGGGGAGGGCGGTGGGCGGTGGGGGGGGGAAATTCCCAGCCTGGTATAAATCCACAAAACGCCACTGACGGCTCTGCAAGAGCAATTTACCCCTGCTGAGAACCTGCCCTCCGAGCTCTGTTTGTACAAGCCCGCATATAGGAGGACAATATTAGCTTTTCTCCGTGCTGCAGCCCAAAAATGTGCGGTGCAGAAGAGCGTTCCCTCATTTGAAGCTAAATAAGTAACAGTCCCGGAGGGGAAGAGGGGAGCAAAGAAGATGCCCTGCTTTACCCTTGAGTTGGAAAGGACCTTGGTGGTTGAACTGGGGAGGGTAGGAGGGTGCAAGACGTGCACAAAATTTGGGATCCCTGCAGAGACGGGCAGAAGTGGCGGGAAGAGCCAGGGCCAGAGGACCAGCCTTGACCTCAGGCTCAGGGGCTCTGGCCTGGCCCCAGATTTGGGGAACATCAGTGACCAGCAACTCTTCACAAGCAACACGAGGACGTCTGGATACTCGCCGCTTCCTTGCCCTCTCGCCCATCACCACCGTATGTGCCCATCCCACGCAAACAGAACAAGGTCTGGAGGTGGCCCTGGCCCACAGCGCATAGAAGTGAGTGTTAGGTTGCCCAACAGATGTTCTTATTTCTGTCCCAACATATTTTTGGCTCTCCTGCAGCTGTACAACATGTAACTGCCCGTATGACTTGCCGATGGAGGGTAACAGCAGCTAGCCCTCCAGGAGCCTCGGGGCTCTCATCTTCACCGATAGTCAAGAAACATTATAATTTTAGGGCACGTAGGCAACTATTTATTGCAACTCCTGAAAACAAACTGTAGCAAACTGCTGCATGACGCGGCGCAGTAATAATGAAAAGACACCAAATCTATTCGATTGCGTCAAAAAGGAGGAAACGGAGCCCATCTGGGCTCCTGCACCTGCTTTCTGACTAGGTTATAACCACCATACAGTGACTGCTGCCAACCTTGAGCGTAGAAAAAGCATATGCCACATCTCAAACATCATGGCATTTGAAAACTTATTTTCCTCCCTTTGCCTTCTGGTTTCTGATCAATTTAAGTGCACACAAGGAAGGTTTTCAGGCTTTTCTCAAGAGTCAGAAATGTAGTCTTCTCTCTTTTCTTCTCTTTTAATGTCAGCTGAGATGCACATGTAAATCTTTCGATACCTGGGACCTTAAGGAAACCATCAAACGTGGTGAGACTCACCGCAAGATGAACTGCGTGGTAACAGCACGTATCTCAAACCACCAGTTAAATCACAGAATAGTTCAGCTCAATGTTTATTTTCAAGTAATGTCAGAAGTTGAGTGTTGAAGGCCAGATTCTCAGCTAGTGTAAATCCATTTAAGTCACAGGCTCTTTTTCTGGTCCAGAATGGTCGTTTTTATATGGAGGCAATATACTAGACAGGCACCAGATGAACGTTCTTAGCCTCATCTCAATGATTTTTCTGGAAATGGAAAGAGCTTATACATGGGATCCTTGCCAGGGTAAGAACTCTGCTTTTTTGAGGTTGTGATTTTCTATAGGAGTTGGGTCTGCATTTTCCTCATGCTCCTTTGAAAATCTAAGCCTGTGCTAATAAACGTGGTAAGGTCCTTTTAAAAAGCAGAAATAGTATAAAACTACCACAGACTAAAAAACGGTACTGATGCAACGCATGCCTTAACAAGTCAGTGAAACATTCAAATTTAATACTGGCATAAACCTGAATTTCTATCACTACTGCCAGGGCAGTCCAATGAGGCCTTAAGTTTCAGTAAATGTCAGTCATTCTCAGTTGTCCCACTAGTAGTCCCATAATGGGATGTGCTGGCCAAAAATGGAAAGGAGGCACAGCATCTGCTTATGTTTAATTTATTTTTGCATTTTGGCGTGTTGTCCCGGGGGAATCAATGTTTTTAAGTGGCTGCATCTTTTTGAGCCAACTTGCTGTCCTTTACTAACACATCAAGGACATGTTTCTGGAAATGGAACATGCTCCCTTTGAAACCAGAGAGGTACAGGTATGGCAACCTACCATTTTTTAAATAATTTAATATGTATTTCCAGAGTGAAATTCCCTCCGTTTCACTCAAGCTGAACTCCAGCTTCCCCCCTTCGACAAAGCCATAATTCTCATTAGCAGGAATTAATGTGCATGGATCACTGAGGGAAGAATAAATCCTTAAGTGGATAACTTAACCCAATAAAAAGCAGGGCAGTTCAGCACTTGGGCTAAAACTAAGCATACTGGGCGCTGAAGCGCACGCGGCTACTCCGGATTTACACAGAATAATTGACCGAAATCAGCCCTCTGTTTTTAACTCCTGCTGCCCAGGCAAAACCCGGCTGGCTGCAGCTCCCTGCGGGATGCTGTCCTGGGATGCTGCACCCGAGGGCACCGGTGCAGGCGCTCTGCACCGCACGCGAGGCGCAGAAGCACATACGGCGTTCATTCCGGGGCATTTTGGGTAAAATAGCGTACGCTTCGGGCACGCTTTTGGTTTTCGCATGCTAACTTCATCTTAATAACGAGCTGCTTGTTTAAGAAGTCAAAATGGTTCTGAAACACAAAGGTGCAGGTATGTCGCTATAACTAAAATAGGCCTGATCGGTAGTTTTTTAACAATTTGGTAACAAGAAAAAACGGTCACACGCTGGGACTTTATACGCCAAGTCTCAGCCAGAGCAAAATTTTACGGCCGAGTTATAAACCCTTGAAAATAAGGGTTTATAATAGAAACGCTGACAGCCCCTTAATTATAGCAGCACTAGCGGGCACTGTTGTAATAAGGCCCACATATTTCCCTCTTTGATCATTATTTATAGGATGCATTGGAAATCACCCCGTTGCCAGCAGCGTGCGGGCTCGGCTCGGCTCGGCTCGGCTCGGCTCGGTGGCGCTTCCGGCGCGGGTGAAGCGGGCGGCTCCGGCGGGCCGGGGGCTCGGCCGCGCGGCGTTCCCGCGGCACGCCAGCCCGGGCGGCAGGCAGTGACGGATGCCTCCCCTCCTGGCGCTTGCATAAAAGGTTGGAGTTCAGCCTGGTGCGGCGCAGCTTTCCCTGGGACCTGCTGCCTCCTTAGGCAGGCGATTAATCACATGATCGATAGACCATATGATTAGGCACTAATAGCTGATAGGAGGAGAGAATAAACAACCATAAATTTGCTTTGTACCGAGTAATCCAAGTGTAAGAGAGGTCAGATAATGGCCACGGAAGGTCGTGTTGCCTAAGGAGCCCATATGGGAAAGATGGGAGATACATACATTTTTAAATATCTGCAATTATTATTGTATTGCGGAGCGGAGCCCGGCCGGCCGACGCACCCCGTCTTCGAGCGCCATTAGGGCACATAGGCAGGCTACTCCGAAGCAGGATTATATTAAAAAGTGTCAGCCTTCTTTTCCACATCTGGGAAAAAAATATATATATATCTTGTGGTGATTTCCTACTAAACATCGGTGTCAAGTGAGGTTGGTCCGATTTAATTGGCACCGCGTGGTCCAGGTCATCAGCGCCTTCCCCAGGAACTGGATGAACGTGGGAGCGATCCCGACTCCCGGCTGTCTCCAGCACGGGCTGCTTCTCCTTTCCGGGCGGATTGCAGCCCCGCGTCTCGGCGCCCCGGACAGGGTGCTGGGCACCGACGCCGCGTTTCGGGGGGCCATAAACCTCCGCCTCCCCCAGCCTCGCGCTGCCTTCGCTAAGGCTCTGCCCTTCCCCGGGGGCAGGAAAAACGGCCTTTCCAGGATCTCGAGATGCAAACCAGGTTTACAGCCCTTTTCTTTTCCTTTTCTTCTTTTTTTTTTTTTACAGTAAACGCACCCTTTGTCTACGTCCGCGAATTCGAGAAGAAACAAAAATGGCTGGTTAAAAGGAAGAAAAAAATACTTCAGTCACCCCAACAAAGGCAAGGAGTTTACAAACCTTCCCTGCCAGTGCCTGGAAGCAGGCAAAGTAGTTACTTCATTAAGCTGAAACAAAACTCGACCAGTAAAAACGTCAGCGCTGCCGGAGACAACCAGCAGGCCCCTTGCAGCACGGTCTTGATTGACCATCGGCAGACTATGTAAATCGCTCTTTCTGCCAAACAATCGCGGGGTATAAATGCCCGCCTTTATCTTTGGGGCTCTTTCTAAGCTCCCCTTTCTCAATGACGTGACATTCATGGGCTGCAATCTTATTTTGCTACTTCTCAGCCTTAGTGGGAAAGCGCATTCACGCCGGGCCAGGCTCTGCTGTCGGCGCTAATTTCGCCCTCGCTTCGCCCCCCTCTCCCCGCGTATTAGACGCGGGCATGTGTGTGTATAACAACACATCCTTGTGTTTGAAACCAGAGGACGAGGATGCCGTTCGCCGCGGGTTTTAAAGCCAGGCCGCGCTTCAGACGCCGCGCGGGCTCTCGAGCGGCAAAGGGGACGGCGGCTTGAGAGCCGCCGGCGATTGGAAACCGCTGGAGCGCTGCGAGCGCCGGGCGCGCGCTTGACTGCGGGAGCCAGCGTCGGAACGGGCGGCCTCCGCTCCGAGACGGGTCCCCGGCCAGCCTTGCCGTGGCGCGGCCGGGGAGAGCGCAGCCTCCAGCCACCGAGCCGGACGCGGGTCCTCCAGAAGTTTGAATTGAAAAAGGGATTTTTTGTGTGTTTAGTCATCTTGGCGTTGTTTGTTCATTCATAGCTTGGCTTCGCTGCGTGCTTAAGAAGAAACGCAACTTTTTTAACTATCACTTACGCTTGCAAATAATATTCATGGGTGTAATTGCACTTCAATCCACCGGTGCAGTTGTCTGGCTTATCCAGCCAGTGCATCCTTAGCCATCTGCTCCGTGGTTTAATTTTAAGCGTTAACCTAAGAGCGAAAGGGTGTTTCCTGTGATGAATTCATTCAGAACCATCCCGTACATATTTATTTGTGTCATAAATAAAGAGCAAGAGAACAAACTACAATTATTAACAAAAATATGAAATGTTGCGGATCCACGTGGCTGGAATCATCTCTAACTAATCTTTCCAGTTGTCATCGGAAAGTCTGTTAAGGCCGACTGAAGGGATATACATGTAAGTACATACTTTCTTCTTCCCACCCTTTACCCCTGTTGGTGGTTAAAGCAGTCGGAGCTGTTATTCTGCAGCATGAACTCTCATGCGCTCTTCAAGGATGCTGACATTTATTTAATTAATTTTCCTGCCGAACTTCCACACTGGGCCTGTATTCAAAAGCGTGCATGAATAATGCAGATCCGAAAACCGCATTATTACAAAAGATGTCAAGTTCGCACGCTGTCAACACTAATAAAGTCCCCAAAGTGCTAAAGCCCAGGGCGCCGGCGCCCCGTTTCCTCCTGCCTCCGCTCGCCCCTCGAGGACAGCCGGCCGCAGCCTCTCGCCTCCCCGCGAGCCGAGCGACGGCTCCGCCGCCGCCACCGCCACCGCCCCGGGGATGCACCAGCGCGGTCCCTCCAGCCCCACGGAGGCAGCGGCAGCCACGGCCCCTTGCCCGGCCGCTTGCAATCTAATTTAAGATATGGAAAAAGGAGCGAGTGAGACAAACGCTCGGAGGAATGGGGTAAGAGCAGCAAGGTCACATCGTTAGGCTGGCAGCCATTGCCAAACTTGCAAACTATCTGAAAGCTATTTATATATAAAATAATTAAAATCAGCTGTCCCGTTCTGCCATACCATCTCGCCATCCCGGGTTTGCTAACGCATTGCCCGTCACGCAGCAGAATAATTCTGGAGCGGCGGCAGAGGTGGCTTTAGAGAACGAAGTGGAAACCCGTGCACAGTGTGGCACAACAGACAAAATACGTTGAGCGCAACAAGTCACCTTCTTCCCTAGGTGCTGCCCCCACCCAGGGCTTTGCTGTGACACCGGGGGATCCCTATAAACAAGATTTCAAGACAAATGTGACGAGCCTGGTGGCGCTGGTAGAGCGTCCTTTAATCTGGTGACAATTTGCACCGATTATTAGTGTTTCCAGACTAAATTCCCGTGGAATTCAGCAAAACAAGCAAATGAAAAGGATTCGGGAGCTGAACTCGATCCTGAAAGCTATCTGCTTCCTGCAAGGCTCTTCCCACTCCCACGTCACACTGGTTGAAGAATAAAATACTCTTGGTACCTTGCCAAATGAAGCCCTTTTGGATGATTTCCCCCTCACCCAGGGATATAGCCTCCACTCTAGGCGTCATTGTGAATGAAAGCGAAAAGCAGAGAGAGGTACAAGTGTCTCCTAAGGTGTGCATTAAAGCATTAATGATGTTTGAGACTGTATATTCTACCAGCACGTCTGAGATGTATTAACGACCCAAAGGGTAGTCTTTCTTGGCCCAGCCTTAGGCAGTTACAACACCTGAGACTATCCGACCCACCTACTAATACAGATGAAATAAAATCACGGTGTCCCTGGGCAGAATTCAGCCTTGGGATACACCTGTGCAGCTTCCACGCAAGGCGGCGAGGGCTGCACACAGCGTCGCACGACCCAGCTGAGCCCCTTTCCTGTTGAGGAGATTTCTAAAGCATGTACCGTCTCGAAATCACATGTCTGGAGAGCAAGAGTTAGGAGGGGGATGAGACCCTGCTTGTGTTCGAGACTAGTCGTCGGGAGGATTATCCAAGGTTTTCCGAACCCTGTGAGCTCCTTACAGGAGAAGCGTTATCGATATGCAGCACTGCTGTTATTGCCATGAGCACACTCAAGGGAAGGGCACAGATCTTCAGCGTGCGTCTGAGCAGACGTGTCCATGAACAACCACATGGTGCACACTTCAGCACGCTCACCCAGATCATCAGAAAGATCTGCCTTTTCTCAGCTTGCACAGGCAGGACAGTGTGCCTAGAGCGGCACCGAGGAAAGCCTTGGATATAATTTAGCCCAATGAGCGATCCTGCCTGGATATCATATCCTTAGGTTTCCTTGCTGTCGACAGGCAGCAGAGCCAACTTCACAGATACGAACGAGATGGATGCGTAACTACATTTCAGCTTGGACAGACAAGAAGAGAGCAGGATGGCAAGAGGTCACCCCCGGAGACATCTGTGATCTCTCCACGCAGCAGAGGGTCATCCTGATCCTACCACTCTTCTCATACTGTGTCCTGCCCTTGCTTGACACATGGTGGGGGCAGGAGACGTGAGGGGCAAATATGCTGTGAGCGTCCAAGCAGCTCTTCTCAAACCCTGCTTGGCGGCTTCTGGAGCTGTCACCAGCGAAACCTCCCCGACACCGGACCACGGCCTCTCTGCCTTTATGCTCCACCCAAACCACGGCCCAAGCTGACCTCAGGCTTTTGCGCTAGTTAAAGGGAATTGAAGTGTGTGACAGAAGCGCCAGGAGCGAGGGGGAAACAAGGCTTTGCTCAGTCTGCTTTTGAAAATAATCCATGCGCGGGATATACTCAATTTTCCTATGACATGAGAGAACATTGTGTGGTGGAAGAAAGTTTGTGGGCAATAGCCGGGTCCTTTATGTCCTAGGAGCGGCAGGAGGCCTCGTGCAAGAGCAGCACATGATGCAGACACATAGCGAGACAGGATGTCTTCCCGCAAAAAGACCTAGTAAATAGTGCATAATGACAGGATTTCTATTATTGATGCTTCAGCAAATCAACTTGGATCCTTGGAGGATCAATTAATCACTGGGATTGTCAACACCCAACTACGTGTTTTAAGTTCCTGCCATCCAACTCTCTCATCCTCCCCTACACATAAATGATTCCGGGGGCACAGTGCCAAAACGAAACGGGAAAGAAAGCAGGGAAGAGAAAGCCCCGAACAGAGAGGCTGTTGTCAGGGATGGACCCTAGCGTTGGTGAATAAGATCAAATGCAGCTGCCCGCATGGCCGCATGTGGTTAAACGCGTCGTGCCTGAGGGCAGGCGGGATGGGGAGCAGCCAATCAGCTTAGGACGGGCACAGATAATTAAATCATCTGATTGCCGGGCAGGCCACATTAAGAAGCTCATCGGTTTGCATGTGGCCCCTTGCTGTGGCCACCCGTGAGCTAAGTCTTGCCGAGATGCTAGCACACAATTAAGACAAATTGTATGGCTGAAGATCAGACTTGAGCACTGCCAATGCCCTTGCCTGGAAGCTCTACTGAAGAATGAGGGCACATGTGTGTGGGAACCAAAGCTCGGAAGAGAGCTTTTAATGAACAACGTGCCAGCACTTGTTGCCAGAACACACTCTTCATTTCAGCTCTTGGAGAAAACAAAACCCTTAAAACCAGAGTTTACTACATTTCACTGATCTTCAATATGGCTAGAACTTCAGGATGCTTCTCCTCAAGCTAAGTTTGTATCAGTGAAAATATGCTTCTTGTTAAAGAAACTATTTAAAATGTGGAATCTAAAATCAAGCAAAAATAGCAGACAGTATGTTCAGCTTCAAAATTGGCTTGCACTCAACCAAGTATACCATAAACAGAAGGCAGAACTGACTATTTTTATCTTAACAGCCCTTGGGTGATTAAAATTTGGGGCCAGAATAAACAATTTTTTTCCCCCACTCCTTGCAGAAGAGTATCTGACATGGGTTTGGAGTCCTTGCTAATTTTTTAACTCCCTTTCTAGCTGTTAGTTGTTTGCATTAGAAACGTTCCCATGTACCCAACAGCACAAAGGCTCCTTTGCACTAGGCACGGGATGAATTATAAGAACATACAGACCACTGTGCCCTGAAGAGACTGCCACGCAAGATAAGCCAAAGACAACAACGAAGTGCAAAGAGGGAGCAGGTGAAAAGTTAACACGGAAAGGAATGTGTAGATACACAAGGTACTTGGTTTCCTTTACAAGAACGATGTAGTATCATGGACGACTCCTGTGGCCAAAAGACACGCAGGTGAAGGGGGTCATATGGATACACCTAAGACAGAAAGGACGGTGACTTTTCAGAGGAGTGACAGGTGGCTCAAGACATAGAGATGCTTCTGGCTCAAGGAGCAACGGAGGCTGGGAGAGAGGGAAGGGAGAGGGGGCAGAGCGAAGGAGGTCGGTGAATAGACGTGGGAGTGCTAAGGGAGAACGTGCCTGGAAGTTAGAGACGAGACGCTTGCATGGAGCGAGAGGGAGCAACTGAAAGCATGCAGAAGAGGGATGACATAGTCAGAGTCAAAGGCCAGGGATAAAATCTGATACCAACATGAGAGGGCTTGAGAAGGCCTAGACAGAAGAGACTGAGAAAATCCAGGCCACAGAATTTACAGCTTTGTAGCAGCAGGGACCAGAGAAAAAGAGCGATCATATGTTGAGGGATGGGCAGGGCAAGAGCGAGACAGAGAGGTACAAATTGATTGCACGTTTGCCGAACAAGAAGTTGAAGATGGAGCACAGGTTTCGGCCATGAGTTGGCAGAGGTTCCAGCGACAGGGGGAAGAGAGAAGAAGCAGTGGTAGGAAGAGAAGGAAACAAGAAAGTCAGTTTTGATGGCGTTAAATAAAGCCGATGGCTTAACTGTTTCCGGAGAAGTAGTTAGGGGAAGGCACTGAGCTGCGGGACTGAATGAAGGGGGGCAGACCCAGGGAGGAGGAGTGGGCTGGTGGTTATGGGAATTGGAGCCATGTGAGCTGAAGCCGTTGCTTTGAAGAGGGGGTAGAGGAGGGAGCCTAAGTGGGGATTTTGGGAGACCTACAACAGAAAGAGACAAAAGGTCCTGACATTTACTTCAACAGCAGCGACCTGCTGATTTGTTGGGACACAAATCACTGCCAACCCTCAAAACTTCTTGCAGACCTTTATGTATGCGACTCATCACCTTTTCATCACAACCTATACATTTAGTACTAAATACATAGGCACTCTGGTTCACACTCCACAAGGTAGCGACCGCTGAGTCCTGCTGTGAGGACCACCCCAGCAGTATTTATTTATAAATAAATAAAATGAAAGATTTGCTGGAAAGATCAGGTAAAAGCCGTGTGGATGTCCAAAATGATGGTAAAGAGACACCATGTATGGCAGGCCCAAAGAGTTCGCAGTCAAGGCACCTGATACAGAAGACATTTCTGTTTCTGAATAACGGTATTCTTGGGAGCTAAAAAGACAGCAAAGCCATGGGAAGGAAACAAAATATCAAAAAGGAAGAGCTGATTCAAAGGCAGGGAAGCAACCACCATACATCACTGCCTCCAGAAAGGATTCCAGCCGCTTCTGCCCTGCGGTCAGTAAATTTATTTTTAGTCATCATCTGGCTTTATTGATCACCAAAGATCAGTTTACTTTATGGAAAATTATAATAATCATGGGGTGGGGGGGAGGGGGGAATTTTCCAGCAAATTATTTTTTCCTCCTCCTCCTTCCTTTCTGCACACCCCGATCGTGTTCAGTCAAATCCACTCCATTATTCTGCCTCTTTTCAGCACAATCATTGTTCCCAACTTCCACATCCGGTTCGGGGCTATTACTCTAGTTTAGCGTGTTTACATTCACACTGTGTCAGCAGAAAGGGTCTCTCACCGCAGCAAAGCCGTTGCATGTGCAATAAACAAATAGCCTTTGACACGCTGGTTAATTATATCAGTTAGCTACAATCTCACATGCATGAATGCTGTGCTAATGAAAACACTTTGGCAAGCAAAACAGAACAGAGCAAGACGTCGGAGTGTCCAAACCTGCAAACTCTACGCGGTGCAGCCCGTTAAGCGCAAGCGGACGCTGCGGCTACACGCACGAGGAGCCCGGATGAACCGAGAACGTTGTAGGAGCCGGCTCTGAACAGGGGAAGGTGCAAGTTTTGGGCTGCGAACAGGTTATCTCACATAAAGGAAGCTATATGTTAAGAATAGGATCCTACACCTCTGGTGCCAATGACAGCATAGATTTCTATTAGCGTGTAGCCAGCGGTGAAGACGTCTGTTCAACAAAGCATCTATATATCTTCTTAAATAAGGCACTGGCTGAAGGGACGCACTCAAGCCTGCAACTCCAGCTCCCCAAGCCAAGCGCTTTCCCAAATCGGAGCCTGCCCACTTTTCTGCTCTCCCCCCAAATCAGGAGCTCCATGCCCATGGCCGGCCTCCGCCTCCTTCCCCGGCACGGCGAGCCCGGCAGCACCGGCGGTGCTCTCCCGCGGCGAAGCCGGGGCAGCCTCTTCCCTCGGGAAGAGCAGCTGCCCAACGGCAAGCGCTGGGGGCGTCCGGCCGTGCCGCAGGCGAGCGGCTCCCCGCCGGCGCCGCATGTGCTGCCCAGATGCCGGCGCCGGGCCGCGGCGGCTGCAACAGCGGCACGTGTGCCAGCAGCCCGCGCGCTCACCGCAGCCGCTGCCTGCGATTGCTCAATGCCCAGCAGCCGAAATCACGGACGAAGGGAAAAAAAAAAAACCCTGAGCTGAAGAACCCCCGGAAGACACGTTCGGGGAAGCCGGCGCCGCTCGTACGATTGCCTTCACCCTCCGAACGCACACGAGCGAGGACCCTTTTTGCAGTCAGGAAGGACTTCTTTGGCCAAACCAGGGATGGAATCCCCCTCTGTAACTTATCCTTGAGTTTTTAACCGCATTCTTCAGCTACCTGGGCTCATGACTCTCGCCCGCTCCTAAAACATTACACGACTAGCTAAAAAGCAAAACTCTGAATTCAGAGCGCCAGCGCTCTTGCCGGTCGGTAATGCTGCGCAGAGCTAACCGCAGCCTTAATGCCCTGACAGTTAAACTGCTTTTATCTCTTTTATTTTCCACAAAGTTCTCGCACAATAATCCCCCCTGTCATATTTATTTTTTCCAATAAAATATATGAATAGCTAGTTTAGTGGCTAGCTTTACAGTGATACGCGATCTTCCCTTATAATTACTTCCACAGCTAAGTAACAAATTCCTATCAAATGCAATCTTTTTACGACTTTTGGAAAAACTGTCTCCATCCAGACACTCGCCATCAATTTGGTTTTAACTCCCCTTGCATGTCTGAGAGAATGGACTGACCCTAAATTTAGGATAAACACAAGAATACTACTAGGCATTTATCTACAGAAAATTTCCCCTACTTTGTTTCACCTAGAAACTTCCAAGTTCAAAAGGTAAGGAGCACTTTTCTCCCCCTCCTTTTAGCCAGGAATAAAATCCACACATTGCAAAAGAAAAGTTTGCAATTAAAACGGGCATTTTGGAGCTTGCAGTTGGTGGCAGACCTCTCGTTAAATAAATTACGTCATTTTTTGACCGTGGCAACTTGGGAGCGCGATGAAAGCCTGCGAGCGAGCGCGTGCTTGGTTTTGGCACCGGCGTAGCAATCATAAAAAGCACTTTAATGTTTACAAACGAAGCCTGAGCTGCGCCCAAAGGCTCCGGCGCGAGCAGCAGGGAGGTGCCCACGCTCTGGGACACGCTCTCCGCGAGCGAGAAAGGCGGGTAATCCCTCCTGCCGCCCGCGGGAGCCGCGGCGCTTCCTCTCTTTGGACGTCAGCCTCATTCCTTTGCTTTTCACCCCAGATATTTCCACCCCCCTCTCATCAGCCCCTTCCTTTCCTTGCTGCTGCCTCCTGGACACAAGCGCCCTGAGAGGTCCAGGTCATCTCCTCCGCCCCCAAAGCCTGGTGCTCCTCACAGCGCTCGGCTCAGCAACGACAGCCCTTCTCCCTGCTCTCTCGAAGCCTTGGTGCGCCAGGTCTTTGGGGCAGAGATTGCCCCTGTCTCCCCAGTAAAGCAGGGCCTCGTTCCTAGCTGGCCTTCAGGGATGTTTGCAAGGTGCCGCTTCAGGAGCAACGGGGACGGCAGTAACCCAGCGCGTTCCCCTGTTAGCCCCGTAAAGGCAAACTGCAGCCGATGATTGCCCCTTGCTTCCACCCTTCCTGAAAGTGAGACCTCACGACTCGAATGCAACTCTGCAAAGCCTCTGTTTCGCCACAGTTTACTCATCGGCGACTAGGCAGCAGCATGCATCACGGGGGGCTCATATTTCACCATTTTGGTATTTTTTAATCCCTGAATAAGCAGGAGGGTGCTCTGAGCACTAACATATCACGTGCTCGCTGCAACCTGCTCTGAGCTCAGAGCTGACCTCCTGTCCAGCCTCAACCAAAGCGAAGTTAAATGCTCCCCTATTTAATAACAGGTGAGACCATAGCCCGGAACAGGCCGTGCGGGGCAAGGCTGGTGGAGCCGGGGGTGCTGGAGACCCTTCTGAGGAGCGAGGCCGAGGAAAGCAGAGCAGGAGCTCTGGGGCTCAGGGGGCTGGGAGTGACGAGCAAAGGAACTCTCAGTTCCTGGGAAGAAAACGTTGTGCAATCCCCCGAAGCAAAAAGCGCTGCATAAAAACCGCATTTGCCAATGGGCTGTGGTAAGCTTAAGGCTGACGATCTGAACCCGGAGAAACGCGAGCGTTGCAAAGAGAGGTAATTTCCACAATGAGCAAAGAGGGAATTTCTACTGATGATAAATAAATGAAGATAGCTGCAGCTCTGCAGAACCGGCCAGCCTCCCCCCAGACGGACACGGTTTTGCAGGGCTCCGCTCCTCATGCAGAAGGTTTATTTGTGGGTTTGCCAATACTGCAAAACCACTGCATTAGTGGGGTGAGAACTGGAAACCATTTCAGCGGTCAGCAAAGCGTGACGTAGCGATTTCAGAGCTGAACGGGGCTGTTGTGCCTTCTTCTGATTTGGTCCACGTCTTCCAAACCCCTTTCACATGAGACGGATGGTTTGGTGGGAGACACAGGAACCCAACACACTTGGGAGGATGGCAGCTTATCACAGCGTGAGCATTGGTTCCCTGTGCATAATCTACCGCATTAAAGGACTTCCTGGCAGTGGCCAGACCAATAGGACTTTTTAACTACTATTTCCATGCGAGAAACTCTGGGATCAGGACACATCATGCATCATTGCAACAGCTCTTTAGATTCAACATCCTAAGGTCATCTTGCCAGGTGGCTGGCAGTGCTGCGTTGCTACCTCTACAGGAGCACACTCAAGGAAAGGTCATCCAAATCAATTAAAACTGTGAATTTAAAGTGGATTAATTAAACTGCATTAAATCCCTGTGTAAACTTCTCGTTCAGACTTAAAGGAGCTTTATTAAATTTCTAAAGCAAATTAAACCAAACCAAATTAAGGCCGTTTTATTTCTAAGCGACAGTGTCTACACAAAGATGTAATGCAGTTCAGTTAATCCACTTTAAAGTTATTTCACATTAATTTCAATTGTCCCTGTGTAGACAAGCCCGAGGAATCTGTTCGCGCACAGGCCTGTGTACAAATATGGGTAACAACAGTGCCATTTTTAGATTGCCTTATTAGGGCATTATTTGCAAATATCATCCTAGACAAGAGAGCAAAGAAGCGATTTTCAGCGCGAGAAGCTCGGGGAAGGGGAGCTCTTCCCCTTTCGCCTCCCAGGTCGCGGACGCGCAAACGTTCCCGGTTTACCCCATGGACACGGAGACGTGGAGGACGGGGAGGGGACGTCCACGACCCGAAAATTGCTTTGCAAATGCAACTTGCGCTAAAAAGGCCGTCCCGAGAATAGCACAGGAAGACGCTGCTTTTCCCAGTAGGGGTTAAAGACGAAATAGCCTACGGAGATGGGGAAAGCAAAGGGTGCTGGGCGTAGCTGCAGATGCCCGCCGTGGATGCATGGAAAACCGAGGTTCACAAGCCGTGTCATGACATGGTGGGCACCTGGGGTGGCAAAGACCTCACGTGAGCACAGCGGGGTGAGACGCGGGGTCCCCCCGCAGCGGCAGAGCCCGGCCCCGGGGAGCCGCAGCGGGCGCGAGCAACACCGTTCTGCACCCGCGGACGGGGGAAGCTTTGCATCCGCTTTCCTTCGGCCCAGTCGGCCGCTTTGGGGCCGTGTCCTCCCGACGGAGAGCAGCCCCTCCGGCGCATCCCGAACCCTGCGGCTGCACGGGGAGCAGCCGCCAAAGCGCAACCACGCAGCCCGGCGGGGCCGGGAGCGCGAAGGTCCGGTGCGGGAAACCGGCCCCAGGACGGACGCGGGGAACCGGGCTTTGCGCGGAAGCGGCCGGGTGCTCCGTGACGCTTCCTGCTGGGACGGGAGCAGCCCGGCGTGGCGGCAGGGAGAGGGTTAAGGCAGCCTCGCGGCGGGCGAGACCTCGCCAGCCCAGCCCTTCGCGGGGAGGCTGCAGCCACCGAAATAACTGCTGGCTGGAGCGACAACACATCCAGAGGCAAGCGCAATAAAAACACAGTGGATTACTTCCCCTTAGAAGCCCTCAAAAAAAAAAAAAAAAAAAAAAAGAAAACAAGGCAGGGAAAAAAAAAAAGAGAGAACGAAAGAAAGTGCTAACCACAGATTATGTCTGTTGCCTGTTTTCTGATAAGCTCTGCTGCAAGCGCTGTGCTAACGAACGCGAGGGACGTTTTCTGCGCGGGGCGGCCGCTCGGCCGCGTTTCGCCCGCGCGCGGCTGATTTCCGAGCGCGCTGCCAAGCCCCGCGGCACGGCACGGCACGGCCCGGCACGGCTCGGCTCGGCTCGGCTCGGCTCGCCGCGAGGGCGCTCCCCCCGGCCCCGCTGCTCTCCCCTCGGCCACCGCCGCAGTCGGGATTTCGCCGAAGCGGCGTGAGTCAGCAGCAACCGAAGGAAAACCCCGTGGAGAGGGCGAAGGCGCCGGCGCCCCGCGGACCCTCCGTGCGCCCGGCCAGCCGGGCAGCAGCAGCGTTTTCCCGGCCGCCTCGGAAGCGCGTCCGTGGAGCTCCTGAGCCAGCTCCCGGCGTTAATCCGCCCCGGGCTAAAACTCCTGAGCTTCACCCTTTCATGCTCCCGGGCTCTTTATTCGCCCCGACGGCGACTGCGTTCCCAAGGCGTCTGCTGGGTTGCGCATAATTCGTCTAATTAAACGTAAAGAGGAGATGGGTTGGTGGAGCACCGTTTCATCGTTTCCCCTCTTGCTTCACGCTGGGGACTTTAATGAGGACCTAAAACACCATCTTGACTTGGCTTTAGTTTCAGGCCAGATGAGCTTTGCTTGTTAAGACAGTCTTCGCTTGTCAGGAAAAATAGCTTTATTAAGGTCAGGCAACGCGGAGGGTTTGATTAAAGCTAATCAAGGGAGGAAACCAGACTGCAGCCTTGCGAATCAAACTTAGTGCAACACGTTTAACATAACTTAACCTCGCCTATCTGTTAAAAGCAGACATAAATAAGATCGTGTTACCAGCAAGAATGCCTGGGCCAGGAGCGCGCGCGCAGCGACGCACACGCTGCAGCGCGGCGCTTTGCTTTAACTCCAGCAATGCTTTACGCCAGCGAGCAAGCGCTCCTGCCCCAGAACGACGCCTCCTTTTAACCAGCTTCTCAAACTTCGGAGGCCGATTTTGCAGGCGTTCGTTTGGCCCCGGCTGGTCGGTGCACGGTCCCGCCGCACGCGGCGGCGTTTGCAAACGCGGCGGTCCGTCCCGTCGCTCCGGGCTCCCGCGCTGCCTGCGGAGGCTCGTCAGGGCAGGGCCCCCTCACCACTCCTGTACGCGAAGCAGCACCGGTTTTTCCTTAGATTTATCCTGTGTGTGTTTTCCTCCCCTGTTTAGTCTAAAATGCCTGCAGCTGGGAAATGCCTGGGAAACCAGGGCGAGCGCTGGGGCCGTCGGCAGCTGGAAACGAAATGGGGGGTTGAGTTTTCTCCACTTTTCGCTTTCCAGCCTCGGAGCAAAAGGCTGCCGGGTGCTCGCGAAGCAGGCGGATGAACCAGAACGGCACGAGCTCCCACCAGCAAAAGCAACCAAAGCCAAGTTAGCAGCTCGGCGTTGAGGAAGAGGCTTTTTAAGGATAATTCTCTGCAGAGAAGCTCAGGAACTCCAAACGTACACAGGGATATCCTGCTTAGGACAAGGCACGGCATTAAAAAAAAAAAAAAAGGCAGAGAAACAGTCTAAACAGAAACGCGGGGCTACTCCCCTGCGCGGCCGGGCCGGGCCGCGGCGGCAGGCAGGGGAGGAAAGCGGGGCCGCGCGGGCGCTCGCCGGCCAAAGCCCCTCTGCAGCGCCCAGCGCCCCCCAACCCCGTCCGCGACGCACCGCTTGTCGGCGCCCGCCGCGTTTCGAGCGCCCCGTTTGCCTCCCCGCGCGCCAGCGGGGTTTGCCTTTCCTAACGAAATTGCCTTCGTTACCGCGTTGGTTCCTCCAGGAAAGCGTTCCGGGTTAAAGAGGGGGCTTTTGGGTAAAACGGCGATACTGGCTCTTTCTGCGCCTCTTTTCCGAGCGCTGCACCGCACCTGAGCACCGGTCGGTCTCAATTAACCGCGTTTAACGAGGCGAAGACGCGGCGCAGCAGCCCCCCGCCCCAAACGATGCCCGTCGGTCGCCTCGGTAGGTGCAAGCGCTGGGAGGCAGCAGGAACGAGCCGGGGACGGATCAGCTGGGGAAGTTTGCTGGGAACTTTCCAAAGCCCTGCATCTGCTTGGCACCGGCTCAGGAAGGGATACGGTTACTCTCTTAACAGCAACGCAGCTTTCCCAGGCTACGATATATGAAAAACAGCTTGCTCCGAAGCGGGGAAGGGCCGAGCGGACCTGCACAGACCCGCCGCGGTCCCGGCTGCCGGCAGGAACGTGGCGCGTCGCCGCCAGCGACCGGAGCAACCGCGAACGACGGATCTAAAGGCGCTGTTTTTAATTATAACGTTAATCGATCTTTTTTTTTCTTTCTTCCCCCCCCCCCCTTCCAGCTGCTAATTAGAGAGATAACGTCTCGGTTACTTTACGAGCGTTAGAAGACTTTTGCGTGCACGGAGCTACTTCTGCAGCGGGGAACAGAGATGGGTTTAGCGGAGAGCAAGCGTTTCAGAAAAAAAAAAAAAAGAAGAAATGATTTACCACAGTTGGGTGCATTTCTATATTTTAATTAATCTCGCCTTAGCCGAAGAAGGGGAACTTCCCGCAGCCTGTGCTGCGAGCGCAGCGCAGGGAGGCGCGAGGACGATTTAGTGCCTCTGGCGGGTCAGGAAAACACGTGAGAAACATCAGGGCTCAAAACAACGGTGCGAGAGGGACTGCCGGCCCGCTCGGCGCGCCGCGCGAAGCACGTGGCGGGCAGCTCCGCAAGGCGCCTCCCCGGCCGGGGCGGAGCGGGGCGAAGCGGCCCCGGAGCCGCCGGGCACGAGGAAAGGTCCGCGCTTTCTCAGCGGACCCTCTCGGAGCGGCGCGGCGCCCAACGCGGCGGGAAGAACCCACCGGGCCGAGCTGCTGCCGCTCGGCCAAAGGCACCGTTTCTCCCCCCGACCAAAAAGACGCAGGTTTAGGCGCAGTTTTATGACCAGGCAAAAGTTCTCGTAGCTGCAGGACGCTCTGCTGGCACTGCCTGGTGTGACCCATTTCTACAGTAATTACAGCTTGAGTCGCAAACCTGTTAAGACCCAATTAACAAAAATGTTATGCATCACTGATGCATGTTTGGTCCAGAACTTTAATTCCACAGTTTTTTTCCAAGTAAATTCTCTCGCTTTATTTTCTAGCCATTAAATCCCCTCCCCTGGGGGCGAGCGGTTGCCTTCCCGTTGCGTGGCGAAAGGGGTTAGCGGGCCAGAAAGGCAGGAGCAGAAGGGTGGCATTACTTGTTGCCACTCTGCGGTGGAAAAAAATAAAATAAAATAAAATAGAACAGAACAGAACAGAACAGAACAGAACAGGATAGAATAGAATAGAATAGAATAGAATAGAATAGAATAGAATAGAAAAGAAAAAATAGAATAGAATAGAATAGAATAGAATAGAATAGAATAGAATAATATAAAATAAAATAAGATAAAATAAAATAAAATAAAATAAGATAAAATAAAACAAAACAAAACAAAATACAATAAAAGGCTCCTGCTGCTCCTGAAGGGGGCTCGGGCGGGGAGAAGGGCAGCCGGGGGCCGGCCGGCGCTGGCCCTCGCCGGCAGCAGGAGGCGGCGAAGGGGCTGCGCTCGGCAGATGGGTGCAGCGCTGGCGCCGATGCAGGAGTGGGGTTTTGGCCGCCCGCGTGGGTAGCCTGTTGTTTACTGTTTATGGATTTGTCAGTTTTAATTATTGTGAAGTGCCCAGATGCTCCGGCGACCAGTGCCATAAGCATCTCGGAAGGAAATATCTAAGGCGAGGCGCTCGTGAAAGCTCCGCTTGCTCCTGCCCCGCTCTTCCCTGCCCGCGGAGCGGCCGCCGGCGGAAAGCCCCAGCGGCCCCCGGCTCCGCGGGGCAGCCCCGTCGCGCCGGGTCCCGGGGCGCGCGCCACGCGGCGAGCGGCCCCGCTTCCTTGCACCTCGCTTTGCTCTAACCCTCCGTCTTTTCAAGGTTATTGAATTCTGTTTTATATAACGAGGTTACGTGCATGGCAAATAGCGTAAATGTATACCAGACGCGGACACGGAGGAATTCTCCTCCCTGGGTTCCATGTGCACTTTCCATCTGCAGCAGCGGGGCTGCAAGCGCACTTTTCCAAGCGCTCGGCAGCGCTCGCTGCTGACTCCATTGTAATCCATATTCCTCCTCCTCCTCCTCCTGCGAAATGCTGCGCTAGATAAATTCCACTGTATTTCAGAAAAGTTTTCCACAGCTCCCTAAGTGTTTCCATATGACACTATACTCTACAGGTAACTTGAGTTAAAGCCATTCCTTAAGCAAAACTCCCTGTAAAATTTTCCACTATCTCAGCAGTACTCTATGTGCTGTCATTAAAGCAAAGCACATATATTTCGGAGCAGGATTTGCGGGGATGTCAGATTGCTCGGTGAGCCCCAATTAGGTTTTATTTTATTTTATTTTATTTTATTGAACTTCCTCACGCGGGTCTTTTGCCTGTTCATTTACCGGAGTCTTTTTGCAGTCGAAGATGCAGTTTTCTAAAAAAACCCCGAGCAGCGAGGGCTTACAGCACGTCGCAGGGTGGAAGCCGGGCGCATAATGCCGCCCTTGTTCGGGCTCCCTTGTCACGTTGCTCTGCCCCGTTACAGCTCTTTTCCCGCTGATTTCCACTGGAACAGCAGCGAACCCCAAATTGCAAACACCTGCTCAACAAATCATCCTCCGGGCTGGCAGCAGCACAACGGCGGAGACGCTCCGCCGGCTGTGCTCACCTCCAGCCCCAGCGGCGGTACCCGGCGTCCGCCTGTGCCGGGGGCTGCGGTGCCGGGGGCTGCGGTGCCGGGACGGGCGGCGGGCAGGAAGGAGCTCCTGCTCCTCGGCGAACGGCGCTGCGCTGGCGAGTCGCTCACGCCGTGCGGATCCGCTCCGCCGGTCTCATCCGGCGGCGGCCGAGAGTCGCTCGGGTGAGGGCAAGCGGGAAACGTCGACGCCGAGAGCGTCAGGGACGGCAAAAAGTGGGAGCCGGGTAAATCCCGGGATTGCAGCGCGCTCTTTGTACCGCGACCGCAAAACATCTGGCTGGATCCTGCCCGGAGAATCCAAGATGGCAGGAAAGATTAATCGTTTTGTAACTCATTCTGCTTCCAGTGAACTTTCTCTGGTTGCAATCAAGTTTGCGAAGGGCAGATTGGACGCGCGCCGGGCAGCGCGAGCGGACGTGGGGGCCGCTGTCTTGGGGAGCGATAGAAGCAATGGGACAGAAACCGAACCTGCGGCCGTCCCGGGGAGCCAGATAAGCTCCAAGAGCTGCTTTGCCACCGGTTTAATTAATAAGCTGTGCTGTTGGTTACTGTTATACTATGCTGAACTTTTGTCAGGAAACAATGGTTAATTTTAGAGTGGTTTTAAGCGGTAGAATAAACAGTAAATAAACAACTTTTTTAAAGGTATGGCTCACAGTTTTGTTTTTCTTTCATCAAAATCCATATTTTAACTACAGAAATAAACCGTGTCTATTATTAATAGACTCCTTTACCGATTTCTTCTATAAAAAGATAAAGAGTCTTCAGACTGCTTTTTACAAAGCTACTAAATACTCAGCTCCCCTTCCAGGGCTTTACACATGCAAAAACACCCCTGAAGAGTCTGAATTCACTTTTTCCCCCTCATCTACCTCCCCGCTTCCCAGCTGGACCAGCAGCTTCCCACCGCTGCCAGCGACAGCTTGGGCATTGTTCGCTTAAAACAAAGGTGACGCGTTGCGGGTCCGGCACGACGTGAGGAGCGGGGTTAAGGACAACACGCGCGGGCGGAGACGCGGGCGCGGGAAGGCGTCCCGGCGTCCGCACGGGGACCCCCTCCGCGCGGCGAGGGTTAAGCTTGGCGAGCCCGGCCGCCCGGCCGCCCAGCGGTTGTGTCACCGCGCCGCGGCACCCGCCCGCCTGTCATGTGCCCCGCTCAACACTAGCGCTTTGTTTCCGACCCGACCTCCCGCGGGAACGAGCAGGGCAGCTCTTCGTCCGCCGACAGCCGAGCGCTCGGCCCGGCGCCCCCGGCCGCTGCGCTCCAGCTCCCGTGGGCTTGGGCAAGAGTTTATCGCTTCCCTGCAAAGCGAACGCCGACTTTTGCAGAGCGCAGATTTATACGCCGTGATCGGATTTGTGCTGGCAGTGATCCCTCTGGACAGGTATAGCTGGAGGGATGTGGCACTGCTAAGGTTTCAGGGAAAAATCATGAATTGGAGGAGAGGTGGAATTTATCTTTTATGTTTACTTACAGCAAAAAAGAAGCATTTTCAAGCTGCGATGTAAGAAAAGCAACGTACAAAAGCTGCGGTTTGGCCACGTGCTTGGTGATGGAATAGACTTAGAAAAAGCAAAATTCCTAGCTTAGGCGCTGGCAAGCTCGGCATGGCTTCCTGCCGTAAGGACGGTGATCCAAGACACAAGCCAGTTTCTAATCGTTAGATATGCTTGAAAGCCAAAGAGCAACACATCTAATAGCAGCCCTCTTCTGCCTCCTTGCCCATACTCACACACGCGAGACATCTGCAGCTCTCCAGCACACGGTGCGGGGTGAGGAGCACCCAACACTCGTGTGGGAACCATCCAAGAAGGTCATGGCATGGGGTGAGGAGCACCCAACGCTCATGTGGGAACCACCCAAGAGGGTCATGGCATGGGGTGAGGAACACCCAATGCTCATGTGGGAACCACCCAAGAGGGTCATGGCGCAGGGTGAGGAGCACCCAACACTCATGTAGGAAACACCCAAGAGGGTCATGGCGTGGGGTGAGGAGCACTCAACGCTCATGTAGGAACCACCCAAGAGGATCATGGCGCAGGGTGAGGAGCACCCAACACTCGCGTGGGAACCACCCAAGCAGGTCGCGGTGCGGGGTGAGGAGCACCCAATGCTCATGTGGGAACCACCCAAGAGGGTCATGGCATGGGGTGAGGAGCACCCAACGCTCGCATGGGAACCACGCAAGAGGGTTGTGGCGCAGGGTGAGGAGCACTCAACGCTCGTGTGGGAACCACCCAAGCGGGTCACAGAAGAACACGATGCTCCAGGATGCCCAAGGCTGGTATTAATGCTAAAATCTGTAGTGTTATCGACGTCTCCGAGATGCCAGTTTGCTGCCATCAGCTTTGTGTGACAGGAGAGAATAGCAGGCAGATTGCGTATCTAATGAGCCACACATACTGAAAATCCACAGCGATCTCTGGAATACATGTGGATTTGTCTAAAACTCTAAAATATGGCCTGTATGGTGTCCTGACTGCCAAAACCACAATGAATTCACTGTTACTGTCACTAATCTCCTTGTATGTTACATATGGTTGACATTTTTCTTTAACGCTCATATTTTTTGCATGTGTGCGTGTATAAATAGGGTAGGAGGGAGTCTAGGAACAGGCAGACAAACAAACAACCGGCTGCAATGCACAGCCTTCCCATTAGCCGCTGGAAAACCCCACCGATTAGTCAGGACCGCATTATACAAATATGCAGACCCCCAAACAGCCCATTTTTAAGGCTAGGTGAAGTCTAGGTCCTCTACTCTGGGAAACCAGATGTGCCTTCCTCGCGTTATATTAAAACATTTAACCTGAACTTGGGAAGGGCTGCTCTGAAGCTTGCCGAATCCACTGGGGATCTCTGCTGATTTCAATACGATACAGGTCACTTAAACGTTGCGTGTTCCTCCAGGTCTTTATTTTAGAAAATTTAATTCCTATTTTATCTTCAGTAATTTCACGTCCATATGCTATACAATCACTGAGAAATGTTGAGTGATTGGAATATGAGCCCTTTTCCCAGTGCTATGCTGTGCCAATAGTGGTGATATTGTTCAAAAACGGGTAGAAACTTCCTTCTATTAGCAATGCAATATTGCATAGCATACGGGCAGAAAAGTCAGATGCGAAATAAGAAATAATATTATTTCATGCATTCCTTCTAATTTCTAGGCAAATTTATGCCAGATTTGATTTCACCACAACATCCCGAGCTGCATTGCTTATCGCTGCTTCAGGGCACTCCTCCCAAACCGTAGGTTAGCTGAAAACTTTGTTTACTGCCTGAGGAGAAGCAAACAGTAGTCACACACGGCTGGCAGTGGCTTGGGCTATGATACATTCACTGCTTTAATACGGCTCATCATATAATTTAAGTCTACTGTAAACATGCTATTTATGATACATATCCCTTGCAGACATGCAAATTCGCTGGCTTGCGAGAAGAGCATCACCCTTATGGATATGCTCCTCATACCAGGCGGCATCCTCTGGTGGTTAATAATGAACCGAGAATGGTTCCAGGGGAGGAGAAGACATCTCGTAATTTTTACTTGAAATAAGCCACAAGGAGAAAAAAAAAAAATCATAAGACAACTCAAAATCCCCAGGTAGGGTTTTCTTTGATGGCTTTTTACTGGGAGACCCACTTGTCTCCCTCATCTGTTTTTCAAGGCTACCTATTCCTAGCAGACCACTTGTTTTGTTCTGAAATCCAGTAGTAATTTGCTTTTGCCTTAAAGCCCTAACCTCACCGACAGAGCTGTGGGGATGGTACACATGGCAAAATGTGGGTGCTAGCAGCCCTAAAGACACCAGAAAACAGCACGGCCAACAACTCCAGGGATGAGTGAGAAAGCGTGGAGCCACCGAGGACGTGGCCACCCAATGCCGCCGGGGTCCGGGCTCCCCTGGCCGCGTCTCTCCCGTGTCATGTCGGCGACCGGCTCCAGCCCGGCCCCATCCCTGCCCACGGCTCCCGGCAGCACAGCGTTCGCGGCTGTTAGTACCGCGCTTTGCGAGGGTCTAGCCCCGGGTCCGTTATCCCAACGAGCAGGGCCGGACCACGACTTTGCGCCTGGTGCTGTGCAAAAGCCGTCCTTTCCTGCTCGGCGTGAAGAACCATTCGTTATTTTTATTTGCCTCCTTTATGTTTGCCACTCAGATTTTATAGAAGACACTCAAGTAGCTGCATGCCGCTGGCTGCGGGTAGCACTGCCAGGAGCGAGCCGGGAGTTGTACCTTACACCTGATTTTGGAAGAAGAGGCTGCAAATACATGTGCTGAAGCCAAAAAAAATCTAGCCTTTGTCATTGATTTTTTTAACTTTCCAGAGCCCAAGAATAGCACTGAGTTGTCTGAAGCCAACATTTCTAATAAAAAGTCACGTGGTGACTTTCTATGCACGTGTCAGTGGAAAGCACAATCTCAGAGCGTTTCTGAAACCCGACAAGGAGGGATACATAGGACAACGGGGTTGGGTCCTACCACTCCATGCTCAAAAATTCTTCTTCTTCCATGACTTCGCTTCTGAAGGGACTTGTCCCTGGCAAGAGGCACCAGAGATCTCTTAATTTTTTGCAGGTGTAGCTGGAACTATTGACAGTAACGATTACAGCCCTGTTTATGACAGAAAACACTGTCATATGAACGGGGAAGGTTAATGAGAACAAGGGCAGCATTATTCAGACGGACAAAGTACGTCTGAGCGGATGGGCAGCGGAGGAGTGGGTGTAATCTGCTTTCATTTTTGAACATACCAGACAGTTTTATAGTTTGTTACACTTAAATAAGTTCTTCCATCTCTGATGGGCAGCCTGAACCAGGCTGGCAAATATGTCCCGCCCTCAACCTAGACTGACCGTAACAGTGATAACAATAATATCTGTGTTGCAGCCGGACGAGGCACTGCGCAATGGTGCAGATCCATAGCCTACAAAGTTTAAAATCTTAAGAAAACAAACAGAAAAGTATTAGAGAAAAGAAACTGTGGTAGTCCCATTTTTATTCCTGAAGAACATTTCAGAACCAGGTAAATAATTTGCCTGAGGCCACAACACAAGACTGTGAGCTGAAAAGTGAACCAATCTCTGAACATCTCCAACCACGTGCTTTAACCCGTCCAGTGCTTTCCCCTATCAAAGACTACCACATCCAAAAGTTTCCTAAATCCTTCTGAATAATTGCAACCACCACGTACTTTCATCCTGACTGGCTGCAAAAAGCTACATCCTCTCTTGGTTTGCTTTCTTTCCCCAGGAAGAACTGCATTTGAAAAGAGCAGGAGCAAGAAAAGCATGAGAAAGGGATGGGTTTAAGAGGCAGGCAGTGATTACACCGTGGACGACCAGCGTTGGATTAATCAAATGCATACCCTATGGAAGGCTACCTGCAAGAAAGAAAAAGAAGCCCCAGAACTCGTTTGTATTTTTGAGAACCTTGACTGTGATGACCTCACCCAAAACTTGCTCCCTTCTCCCCAGATGGGAGCCCACAGGAGAGCAGATTTCATCCGCCAGAAAAAGGGGCCACAGTCAGCCTTTAACCGTCAGTCTCTGGCCAATGCTAAAAGACAAACCTTAGTATTCATGAAATATCAGCAAAAAGTTATGGCAGGTACACGTATTATTGCAATCGATTAATGCCATGCAATCTATGCCAAATAACAACACACTGCAATGCTCGTTCTGATTAATGTGATCATGGCTTACATTTCTTGGGAGTTTCCCCTTAATGAGGGGCAAGCAGAGATTTTTCCCCACTAAACACTTACCAGCTTCGCTTTACTTTCTAGTGCTTTCCCTTGCCGTGTGTATCATTCATTTTGCTGAGCACCTAAATTCGCTACTATTATGCAGCTATTAATTATCTAGCCCTAATGGCAAGGTGACAGTGCATTGCAGCGCCATCAAGGAGAGCACATCTGAAAGTCCACGGGAGTTAGAGAAGGGGGTTTTCAATAAAAGCAAGGTTTGTATCTGCCTCTTCCAGGCGTTCGAATGAACTGGTATATGGCCAAAGGCCCAAAGGATCGCTGAGGAGCGTTTCGAACTGCTGGATCTCTTCAGCCAAAACCATCCGCCACCAAACTGCGTCCCCCCTGTGTGCCTCCGAGCGTTTATACGGTCTCGATGGAAATCCCCGGCGTCAGCGGGGAAACAGAGCCTGCCTTGACCGTTTCTGAGCGGGGAAGGAAGGGATAACAACAGCTATCTGTTGTCCCACATCGGATTCATCAGAAGCCAAGGGCCGTCGCTTAAGAAACAACAACAAAAAGCACTAGCATTAACGCAGCCATGCGCTGGCTGAGGCTAGGCAGGGTTGGCGGTGCCGGCGTGCCGACGCCACGGCATCGCCGCCCGACCTGCCCGGCTGGATCAGCCGAGCGGTGCTGCGGGAAGCCTGCCCGGGGCGAGGGGGATGCGTCCCGGAGAGGCGGGGAAGCGCGAGGGTCCGCTGGAAAGGCAGAGCGAGGAAGCGCCGCATCCTCCTCTTGTCACATCTGCACACAGATGTTCTTAATATCCCTCGCTCACAAGAATAGGAAGTGGTGAACAAAACTTCAGGAGCTTGGGTACTCTTGGCAAACGGCGCCGGCTTTTTTTTGCAGTTGGGAGGACGAAAATGAATAGTGGTTTTAGTGGGATTCCAATCTGTCCAGAGCATCGCCGCCTCCATCGCCGCTCGGGATGTGCCCTGAAGGGAGAGCCCAGACGACGGAGCAGAGAGCTGCTCCTCAAATGCCGCTCCGGATGAAACCAAAGACGACTCACTGAAAGCCCTCGCCTAAAATTTAGACCTTACACATTTCTGGAACAGATGTTCCAGGGACCAGCAGCCTCGTACGCGTCTATTCAGCCCCTCCAAGCACTTTTCCCTTAAAGGCATCTGGGGTCTGTTCTGCCATCACGGCACGGGGATTTATGTGCATTGCTTCCATTAGTGTTAATGGTAGTTAGACACATACAGCAATTTCTCTCCTGCTCCAGGAAGAGAACAGAAGCTTATGGCTGAAAAGTTTGCTATTAAGGATTCTTAATACAATGGAAATGTTCTGTCTCTTTTAATTGTAATTTACTTCTAAGTGTAACCGCTCTGGGTTGGGAAAACCAGGATTCAGTCCAATTCAATTATGCAATTCTTGCCACCTGGTAAGCCTTGTTATTTTATAAAGAGTACTGTAGTAGAACTGGCAGATTCATTCATGTTCGAGATTTAAGCTTCGTATACTGTGTAATCACTGTCTCATAAAAAAGAATGCAGCACGCAAGTCAACCACTCAATTATAATACAATCTTTAAAAGAGAACATGTAAAACTGATAGGCAAGATTCATCTGGTTCAGCTGCTTCATGATTATAAATTCACTGTGATCTTTAGCGTACAAAGCTCTGCAATAGCGGCTCAAGTTCACGTTAGAGCCGAGTACAGCGGGCACCTCGGCTCGGTGCAGCAGGCTTCAGTCGAGCAGCCCCCATGCGCGGGCGCGAGCTGATAATCTCCTTTCAGAGCCCACCGGCAGGACGGGATGCTAAATCACCGCGGCGCCGAAAGGTTTTTGCTGGGCGAACGCACGCTCGCTTCGACTCGGCTAATGAAGCCGCAACGAGATAACGCCGGGAAGGAGAGCGCGTAGATAGCCCCCGACGAGACCTGCGCGCCGTCGGCAGCCGCCAGCCTCCCCGGGCAAGCTATCCGCTCCTGCCCGCTGACCGGCTTTACCCGAGCCCCGAGACACCGGTTTTCTTGTCCCTGTTAGAAATCCTGAGCAGGCCACGGATATAGCGACTGTAAATGTGAGGTCCTCGGGGTTGTTCAGAGCAGCCCCCGCGTGCACGCGGTGGCAGAAGGAGCTCTCTTGTGAAGGTCAACCACGACAGGGGTCTCTAGATGGGACTTTCTGCTGCAGAGTACACCGTTAACAGGTATATAAAAGTAGCAGAACTGGCCAGTGGGACAGTTTTAATCTAACGAGGGTAATAAGCGTCTGAGGGAAAACTCCTTTTGTCTTCCCCAGCTCTGGATTAAGCCCTGGCGATCCTCTCTGCCTGTATCACGCCGTTACCAGAAGTCAGATGCCCAAACGAGACGCGTCAGAGTACACGACTAGGTCTTTCTGGCAAGCATTGACCGTTCCTATAAACCAAAGCCTGAAACAGTCAAGGGAAGATCACTTGTGTTTCTACCAAAAAAATAGCATCAAACTTTATTTTGCAGTTTTCTTATATTTCTTGGCAAAAATTTTTTATGTAAGCAGCTAGGTTGCTCCTAGCAGGTAGATACTGTGCTCCTCAGCCTCACCTTCGCTTTGCTTTTGCAAGGCTCCAAGATAAGGGCCTAGATTTGTAGTGACCTTGGAAAATTTGAACATACATGGAGAACCTAAGTGGATCAGTGAGCTCCACGTGTGGGAGCCCAGTGCCAGGGAAGGACAGGAAAGTCTCTGCTCCCCATTGCCATCTCCACTGCTCTCCTGCAGCCACTATGCATTAGTTTACAAGTCCTCTTCTGGAGGACCAGACATGACTCTCCTCCCCAGCCTCTATCCCAGCATCAACGCACGAGCTGCAGCACCGTAAGGCAGGATTTGCCCAAGTGCACGAAGGAGAGGAGTTAGGGACGCTGCCGAGATAGGTTTTGCCCATTGCAGAGATGCTACTGAATCACCCTTTGACAGTTTTGCATCTCTGGTTCCAAGAACAGGATGTTTGGAAATCTTGCACCTCATAAATAAGAGCGGCACGGCCTGATTATAAAAATGTAAAGTATTAATTAATAGTATAACTTCGGTTTGTATTATAGCTCAGACATAATGAACCTGCCAATTTTGATTGCAAAGTGAAAACTCATCTCTTTATTTTGGACAAATAGGGTTAAGCTTCTTAAGCAATTCTTTGTTGTTTTGACTTCAACAATTTATGCAAATGAGATGTTAATTAGGGTAATTGTAACTTAAATTATGCTTGTGTAAACCTCTCCATTGGTAGGAAAGTGTGGGAATCCAGACAACTGGTATTTAAAGCAGCTGTACTAACTCACTTCTGAAAGCAAAGCATACCAAGATCACTTTCATGTCTTTACAATTTGTTTTTATGAGGTGATAACATTTTTACAAATACCATCATTTTTGCTTTTTTATATTGTAAGTGACAGTCTGACATTTTACAACTGGCTTATTGAAAACAAGAATTGAGCACTCTAGCTGTAACGGACATTAACTGCTCAATAGAGATTCACATGCTAATGAGGTGAGAGGGGCTCCAGAAAGTTTTGATAAATGCGACACACACTCTAACTAGCAGTGAATGTGAGTTGACAAAGAACATCTACACCAGGGTTCAATAAAATGTAACCCTTTAAATTAATCATACTGGCAGTATTTAATAGAATGCACAACAATCTCTTTTCTGATGGCTATAAAGCAGAAGAAATGCAAAGTCTCGACAAATGAAAGTTCCCACATTTCCCTCTTCACACTGCTACTTTCATTTGAGCTTCTACAATTGTTAAAAAAAGGTAGTTACTGTAAATAACAAAGTAGGAGGTTTAATTGTTTCCTTCTTCTAAAGCATGATGCTTTTCTTCACGTTCGTTTGTCTGGGCTCTATTGAGCAAATACCTCAATCCTAAAGATTCATCATAAAAAGCATAACCGGTTGTGCTCGCCAGCAAATTTAAGAATACCACGTAGCAAGAGAACCTTAAGCGAACAACTTTCTGTTGGACCTTTTTTCAGCCCAACTCGGTTATTTTTCCTTCCACTAAATACAGAAATAGCTTGAAGGAAAACACAATACAACGGTCAATCCGAATCTGAAAATGAACCTGAGGGGCACCACCTGGCCACCTGATTCACAGCAAACTCTCAGGACTTCACGGAGATTTTGTCAAACCGGAGGCAAAACCGGAACTTGACCTCAGCCGTCACAGGAGGGAGGTGCAACCGTTTTCGTCCAGGTTACCCTGGAAGCTTAGTTTTTATTTTCCCCTACTGCAAGCATCCCGCCTTCCCGACACAACCGGGCCGATCGCTACCCGTTAGCTCGAAAGCGCCCGGGAAGTGAAAGCATTCACGGGATCATCACAGCTCTTAGACCAATGCAACACACCAACATGTTATTTCTTCTTAAAGTGACAATCCCTAATACCCCTTTTGGTTTTAGCCAATTTTAATCTTGGCAGGGAGTGTAAATCTGAGCGCTCAGCAGCATTACAGGCTTGCTGGCTGTCAAAATTTTGTCTCAGCCAATGCTTGAGTGGTATTCTTGTCATTTCACTGAGGTAAGAGACTTCTCAGTCTGACATATAAAATCTCCCAAAGTAGTAAGTTATGCCAAAATGCAGACAAACTTACCCTACTAACTGCATTTCAAGCCATTTTTATAACTCGCCTTCTTGCACGGCCTTCCTCTTACAGCAGCTACTGGATTCCTACACGAAACAAAACCAGCTCATCTCGAGCAGCCTCACAAATCTAGTTAGATAGGCAGATAAATGAAATGCATATCCATGAATGAACACAGGGAGAAAAAAAAAATCCCACTCATCTCCCCACTGGCTTCGTACGTTATAAGCTTACTACAGTACATTTTCAAATTGATTAACAGCTACAGTTCGCTCCTTTGAGACTGATTATTTAAACACATATCTATGCTCCCCAAGAGGTGCCAGTGACTACTCAACTTCTTTCTGCACAGAAATCCCAACTCTCAAAAAATGAGCAAGCGGAGAAGCGCGTGCTGCAGCTCAGAAATGGCCATTTAGCCAAATTGCATACCTGTGCTGTGTCAGCTATATAGTAGATTCATCTCATTCCATTGGTCTAATGGATAGCAATTGAATTTAATTAGCAAAACTACTTTGACTTAGTCTCATACTGTGCTGAATGTAATGAAATCTTTCTCCTCTCTCTCTCTCTCCTCTCTTTTTTTTTTTTTCCTCAAATAAAGAATGTCCTTAACTGCATTCCACTGTTAGAATATTAAAAACTATATATGTTACTCTTAAGGACAAGGTACAGCCATCCCCTTTCATAGGATTTAGATTTAGTTATTGTATTACATAACATAAAATAATTAAAAAGATACTTCGATAGTTACACACAGTATAAATTCAATTACCACGCTGTCTCCTTTAAAAGCACTTTTATAGTATGAATAAAATGCAAATCCTCTTCATGGATCAATACCAGAAACATAATTCTAGGCTTCATCCTGAGAAGGAAGTCAGCCTTAATAAATCACCCTCCTCTATTAAAAAAGGAAAAGTTGAAAAGATATTTATTTGAAGGTATTTCTTTAAAGCAGACATTAAACTCAGGATGCCGCATTTCTTCCGGGCTCGTTTTTTAGAGCAGACGAGCGTGGGCCTCCCGACGGCGCGGCAGCGAGGTTCACGCTCCGGCCGCTGCCGCACCGGCGTCCGCACCTCGCAAAACGCGAAGGATGCCGAGAGGGAGCAAGCCGGCCCCGGCGCGCTCATCCATCGGCATCGCGGAGGTTTGCGGATCTGCCTGCGCTTCTCTGAACGCGCCGGCTCTGCCGGCGAGAAGTTTGCAGCCGCTCATCTCACCTGGACGGAACGGGAAGAACAAAAATTCTTCCCCACGGATTTTGAGGCAATATCGCTCCGCGGCCTAACTTTTGCCTGGCTGGGCACGGCGCCACAAGTTCCTATGATTGATTATCGCGGTATCTCGGTATCTTTGACTTTGAACCATAACCTTTTTTGCGCGCAGTGACGGTTGGGACCTACCATTTGCCATCTGCAGGGACGGAGGGGGAGAAAGGGACTTCGCTTACATTAATCAACCAATTAAGAGCGGACTTAAACAAAACACTAAAGCATAATAAAACCCTGACTGCTTAATAGCTTCCCACTTTTAAGAGTTGCCTGCCTGTCGCCAGCCCGTGTGGCCGCGCGGGGCTCGCAGAGGGGCCGGCCGGGCCGGCGTGGGAGCGCGGGGTCCTCTGCTCTGCGCAGCACCGAGGCCCCTACGGCACGCGCGGCAAGGAGAAAGTTTGGAAGCGCCAGCTGGAAGTCACAGCGATACGAGAGCAGGCTCTCAAGTCACCGAAAATTTCCGTTTTTCACGTGCAAAGAATCAGTAACTAATCAAAGACGTGACTCGTTGCTCCGCTGTTAACCTTTTCCTTCGAAACTCTGGGCAGCACCCAGAGCCCCCGTGATTTTGCCTCTGCCTCCTCTGCCTCTGCCATCCCCGGTGTGAGGCCGAAGCAACGCGGGCGATGCTCTGCCCCAGCTCGGGAGCACCGCGCGGCCGCTCCGGGCAGCTCACGGGCAAATTCACCTCCCCGTAACGGGGGTAAAACTACGCTGCAATCGCCTACGCTGGCCCAGAAATCTGGCTTCGCGCCGTTTGGCCTGGGCACGCGGATGCTGTGCGGTGTCAAGTGCCCGTGAAGCATGTGCGAAATGGACCATTTTCTGCATAAGAGGTGAAGTATAATTATCAAATAGATGCACAAAAAAAAAAAAAAAAAAAGCTCAAGATCTGATCAGCTACAAAGCTACTAAAATAAATACTTTTTTGAGATTTTGAATAACCAGAATTTGGAACAAATCCGTAGAAGCTGGCCAAGCCAGTCTCCTCGCGCTCACGCTCATGCTAAGTGTCTTTTTGTTTATTGTTCTTATTACTTTCCATCTGCAAAAAAATTACAACCTACTCCGCACACTTGCTGCACTGAAGTCACAAGCAATCTATCAAGTTGTCATACATTTTCTTCACATTAAACCTTTTAAAAACTTTTTTTTCGACATTTCAGGAAAATACAGAAAGAATATTTACTCGGCCCAAGAACGAGCTGCATTGAAACACGTCTTTAATCAAGTCCCTTAACAAGACGTGCTTGCGATAGCGCGTCACGGTAGCAAACGATCGCAAAAGTAGCAATATTGACGCTTTAGAAGGTTTGTAAGTCAACAAACTTCAGAGCATAAACAAACCTGCAACTAACAGGACTCAGAAACATTCCCGCTGGACAGTTTATTCTTATTAAGGTTTTTTGAACCCCCTTTTTGTGGTGTCTGCCACCACTCACGAAGACGGGGAGCCCAACCAGCCTTACGGGTGGTCACTCCCCTGCAGCGGCTCCCACCTCCCTCCATTCCCCCACCATCATTTTGCATTTGCAGACAGTGCTGTGGTAGCGGCAAAAGACAAAGTGAAATTTGAAGTCATCTGCATTACACCTATTTTCATAATGGACAGAGATTCAAAGCTGAAGAGCTATCATCTCAGCTACACCCCTTCTAACTATACTCAATGTAAGACAACTGCAGAGCTCTGGCTTTTTTGAAGACACCAAGACTCTCATGCTTGACGCCAAAGTCCCTGGTTTCACCCCAGGCACTGGAGTCCTCACACCTGTACCTAAATGGGAGCGCCGGCTGCAGGATGGGAGATGTGGCCCAAACCTGGCACGGTGTGGCCAGGCCCTGAGCAGGCTCCTGTCCCGTCCCATCCTATCCCATCTGTTCCATCCATCCCGTCCCACTTGTCCCATCCCATTCCATCCATCCTGTCCCATCCCATCTGTCCCATCCATCACGTCCCATCCCATCCCATCCCATCCATCTCATCCATTCTGTCCCACCTGTCCCACCTGTCCCATCTGTCCATCCCATCCCATCCCATCTGTCCCATCCATCACGTCCCATCACATCCTGTCTGTTCCATCCATCCTGTTCCATCCCATCCCATCCCATCTGTTCCATCCATCCCATCCTGTCTGTCCCATCCATCCCATCCCATCCTGTCCATCCTGTGAGGGGTGCTCCCAGCATGGTGCCTCCTGGCCCAGCCTGCTGGAGTCCTCTGCTGCCCCGGCTCCTGGCTCTGTCGCTACCCGTGGCACTTTAGTTCACCAGACAAAATTTAACAGACAGGGATGGGACTCATTTTCCCTGGGAACATCCCAGGTCCGGAGAGGGGAGAACCTCTAAAAAGCCTTTCACAAATACTCAAGCTGGGCTGATGCCTCAGTGGGTGGTGGTGGGCACGGGGCTCGAGGGGCTGCAGCCGCAGCCGAGACCCGGCTGATCCTGTCCTGCTCCCGCCAGGATCCTCCGTTTGCCTTCCTGGGAGTGAGATGGGCACAATGGGCACAACGGCACTGGGTCAGACGCCGGGGAAACGTAACGGCGGAGCATCCGTCTCACTGCAAAACGCGGAGAGCAGCTCCTGCGGCACGCCGAGGGCACACAGGAGGAAGGAGACGTCGGCAGGGACGGGCAGCGGCTCGTCTGCAGGACAGCACGGCATTACCCAGGCCTGTTTGCTATTAAGGAAAGTGCTTTCAGCTAGCAATGGCACCCGGAGACAACGAGCAGGAGCGCTAAGCAGTGGAGGAACAAGAAGGAACGCGTAAGGGCAAATCTGGAGTTATTTCACCTGGAAACTAGACGAAAGGTGTGTGTGGGATTATCACAGAATCGCAGGATGGTCGAGGTTGGAAGGGACCTCTGGAGATCATCTAGTCCAACCCCCCTGCTCAAGCAGGGTCACCTAGAGCACGTTGCACATTATTTCAGTTATTAGCTAAAAAATTCTCTGAGCTGAGCTTTTCAGAATGAGCGTGACCATCTTTATTTTATACGACCTTGCAGAAACGGGCAGGTTCTGCCTTAATTTCCGTTAGCCATCGGCAAATGAACTCCACAACAACGTCCATGATAAAGCTCCGCTGAGTCAAAGAAGGGGATCTGTCCCCTATGGACCCCACGGGCACCGCAAAGCCCACACGCGGTGCAGGGCTGCAGATGCCGACGCCGCGCGCGCCGGGCCCTGCTCCTCGGGAACGCAGAAACCCCTTCGGCCCTGCCACGTCCCGCGTGCTGCTGCCACCCATCCGAGCCCGGCCGCGGCTGGGGCGTCGGGAGGTCTTCGCGACAATCTCAGCGTAGTGAAAAACCGTGGGCTTAATTATCTTCTTCAATAATTCCATGGTATCTAATTTATTAAATGGATTCCTTATTTGTAAACAAAACCAGACCTACAAATATGTAAAGAGAGTTGCACTTCCTGGCTAAATAAGAGGCAGACAAAGAGCCCTAATGATGCACCAAAAATGCTAACCAAAAACATACTCTTTAAAAAGATCACCAATTTAATGCTTTTTGTATTTCATTTATCAGCCATGTAGTCATCATTCCCCTCCCTACCACCATCTGTACACACTTTCCCAATAGACCATCACAGCTGTCCCGTTTCTCACACAAACACTACCTTTTATATGCTTCCCAACTGTTTTTAATAACTGTTCTGCGCACAGCACTGTACTTCCTTTGTTTTCCTTTTTTTTTTTTAATACGAAAAAGAGATATACTCCAAAGAAACAGGTCATCACCACAATCGGGACGGGAAGGCAATTAAAACGTGAAACGCTCTCACGTTCATTGACCTGTTCCCAAGCCGCACGAGGGGGCTTGGCGTGCCCAGCGGACACAAGGAAAAAGTTCCTCCAAGAAGTTGCTATGGGAAAAGGAGCTTGTGCAAAGAGAGGCAGACACGAGTGAGACAGTCCGAGAAACCCTCCGCCCCTTTTCCCAAGGAAATAGTGCTAATATTAAATACTATACAAGGTGTTTTTTTGAGGCTCGCAGAGCAGCTTATCGAACCAGTATTGCTAGGCCCAGCTGCAGAAGAGCAAGCGGCTGCGGGAAGCATCCTGCTTCTCTCCACGTGCTGGTGGGGGGGGCGGGGTCCCGCGGCTGCAACACCACCGTTCTCCAAACTCCTTCCCAGAGCAGACCTTAAATTCAGGTCGCTAAACCGCGCTGCTGATAAAAGCGGGCACCACCACTAACCCCAAACGAGGAGGTTTCCTCACGCGGGAGGGTAAAAACGTGGAGGAAGCCGGGGATCGGCGGGGGCTGAGGCTTTCGGGGGGCCTGGTGCCGCTGCCCGCGGCGCACGTGAGCCGGGGCGGGCGGCTTCACTCCCAGCGCTGAGACACCAAATCTCACTTTTTTTATACCTGACTTTAATCCTAAAGACCTTGCACGTGGAAGATAACTGTTGCATCCTCCCAATTCACGTCAAGATTTTGAGCAGAAAAAGAAACAGCGTTGACATTGGAAGTGGGTTTCGAGCGTTTTGCCCATTCACTGTCCTGGAAGAAGCATGCACCCTGCAGGGAGCACCCCGCTCCCGGCTCCCGCGGCTGCTTCCGGGCAGGAAGCGCCCGCGCCGCAACCGCCCGCACCGCCATCCACCTTCCCCGAAAGGAAAACACGTCCTGACCACAAAAATACCACTTCTTAGCTGTTTTTTTTCCACCTTACTGCACTTTTCGCAGAAACTTTTATTTAGGAATATAAAATTCCAGCTGGAGCTGAGCAAACTCCAGGGCAACCCCAGGGCGCAGGCAGAGCGCCGGCATCCCGAGGACCCTGCTCTGGGGCAGTGGCAAGTGAGGTTTACTTTTTAGCGCAGCGACAACTACTTCTGAGCACTGGGAGCAAATGTAAATAGGGTCGTCGGCTATTTTTAATGAAGTCCTCATGGCATCTAGAAAAGTCCTCGTCATCGCACAATGAAAGCATTGCAGCGGCTATCTCTCCCGAAAAGGAATTGCAACAATAGCTGTGCTTTTGGAAAGCGTCCTGATACAAAGAATTCATTCTTCTAATTTACTTGGAACTACTTTGCTTTAAAAGAGAAAAAAAAAACTGAATTAAATTTAAATTTTACCCTACATTTCCAGCATCATTCAGGAATTCTGTCATTTTCTCCCATATCAAATTAAAGCTGAGTTGGGTAATAAGATCAGACAAAAATTTTAGAGATTCTCCTTAGGATGAAATCTGATTGACAAAACATTTCTGCATTAAAATCTCCAGTAGATGTTCATCTTGACAATAAACATAGCAACTATCTAACTTGTCTTTTGATACCTTTTCAGCGGTTGAGCTGTCTTCTTTCAGTGCATTACAAGGTATTTTGCAACACATGTGCTGGCTTTAAACACAAAAATATTCCTAGGGTAATTTAGGCAGACGCGATGTTTATTACAAAGCGCGCGCAGCTTGTTATCTGCACCTTGCGCAGAAGACCAAACCTACAGACAGAGAAATACAGCGTGAATAAAGCTGTCTCAACACTTGGCTTCGCGTTTCGTCCTTCCCCTGCGTTGTCCCGTACTTTCTCCCGCGACCGCCAGCGTGCCGCACGCCCAAATCGCCTGCTCCGACCCTGCAGACGTCCCGTTTGCCGGGCGCTGGGGTTGGGGACCACCCCAAGCCGGTGGGCTGGATGAAGATGCACGTTTCCCCATGAAATATTTCTCCCAAGTTTGCAAACGTGTTTTGCACCCAGCCCTGACCCCAGCATGCCGCGCTGCTGTGAACGGTGACTCCTCACGCCCCGGGCTAGAAAGCACGGTGACACCCCAGGTCATGCTTTACACCATGGCATGACCGGAGGAGACGTGGGCACCGCAACGGAGGCAGCCGTCTTAGATGCCGACACCGGCAACGTGTTATTAACACGAGGGATGGATGAAACCAAGCAGCAGGAAGAATGGCAGCGATGACGCGGCAGGGTGGGGAGAAGGTGCCGTCGCCCCCGGGGCTCGCAGGCAACACAGCCTATGTTTGGCATCTCACGGGCCTCATGCAGCTCTTCTGACACAAGAGCTGCCTGCAGCACCAGCAAGAGCCAGGGCCACACGAGCTACTGCGGGAGAGAGGCAGCCAGGATACGGTAACGGCCTCAGGTGACACCGGAGCGCCTGCGTGTTTTCTGCTGGGGAACACTTTGGTGAGACCTTCTCCTGCACACAAAACCTCACCCTGGCATATTTTTAAATTTGATGTCATCGAAAAAGCTGGGGCGCCGCTGAAGTTTTACAGCATCGACCTGGCCAGAACCACCACGCGGTCGGTGCCGCGGCGCCCCAGGCGTGCTCGGCGTGCTCGGCTCACCTGGCCGCACGCTCCCGCTTTGGAAACCCACCAGCGCAATGATAATTCTGTGATTCACGGCAGATATATCTCACCCCAAAACACGAACATGCTGAAACATCCAATCATGTTCTGGCACGCATGCAAAAAAAAGCCCATGGCAACAAAGACGACAGCTTGCCAATGGCAGCTGCTGCACGCACACACAAAATTAAACTATATTCTTCTGCAAAGGGATATTATTATGGCATTTGTTTCCCCTCACCCATCACCCTCGCCCATTCCCTCCCAAAACACGGGGAAAACATCAACGCGTATCGGACGTCAGGAGAGCGGGACGGAGGAAGGGACGGAGAGGCGCCGCCCTGGCGCGGGGACGGGATGGAGAGCAGAGATCCGAGCAGCCGATCCTTCGGGCGGGCGGGCGGGGGCTGCGCGCGCCCAGGAGCCCTGCGGCCACGGCTCGCCGGCGGGAGCCGCAGCATGGGCGTGGGTGAAACGCGGGGCCTCCACGCCGCCCCGGGCAGGCCCGCCGATGGCAAATCCCTGCAAGCTCGGTCAAGCTGACCCTCGGCTGCAAGGCAAACCTGCAAACGCGCGTACGTACGTACGTTAAGTAATATCCGGGGATCTTGATCTCCGCTTCCTTTCCGCCGCGCGGCGCTAGCCGGGGCCTCCCGAGCTGTTATGTAATCCCCGAGCTATCTGCCTCCCCGCTCGTGAAGATAAATGTCATATCAGACCTCTGACATCATGTATTCTCCAAGTAATTATTTCTGATACCCTAAGAGTTACGCAGGGTGCACAATAAAATTAAAAAGTAGAAAGCAAGGTTAATAAGATTATCGTGTTGGTATAATAGGTAATGCATTTTGCAGTATATCCTTAAATCTGCCCTCTCAAAACATAATTAAATAACTGTGATTTATTTTTTAAAGGAATGCAGACATGCAGTGTATCCTCCTACCCAGATAGGCTAATCGCTTCAGCCCCAAAATCACACCGCCGGTTGCAGCTTTCTAATCCCCATGTGTACACAACCCGCTGCCGGCCCAGGCTGGGAACAATAAAGTCAAGGAAACTTTCAGACTAGCGCGTCATTAAAGCCGTCTCGATTTTATCTCTCTAATCTAACGGCGCTCGTGCGTCCCGAAGCCCGTCGGGAAGAAGGGATGCCTCCCCGGGGCCCGTTGCGTGCCGCGGCACCGGCTGAGCCAGCCGGACCGGCGGGGTGGACGTCAGGGAGCTGGGGGAGAGCCGAAGCCTCCCGGGGGGGAACCGCCCGCCCTCCCGGCCTCTTCCCCGCGCGGTGGCCGGGCGCCGGGCTCGCCTCGCCGCGGGGGCACGGGGGGAGGATGTTCCCTCTTCCGCCCTCCCGGCGAGGCCGCGGGCTCCTTCCCTGCTGTCCAGCTGGCTCCCCAGGAGCGCGCTGCTGCCGCGGACCTCTGAATTCGCTTTCCTGAGCGCTCGGGACGCGCCATTCCCGGACGGTCCTATGGTTCACGCGCTTTTCTCAAACGCCGAGGTTTCCACGCGCTTCAAAGCACCCGGCTACAAGGCCAGGTCCCGGCCCCGTCGTCCCTCGCGCGCGCGCCGGGGCAGCCGCTCGGCCCGGGTGAAACCCAGGCCCGCAGAACCAAGGCGCGCCTCCGCCGCTCCCACCTCCATTTCGCGCTCGCCTGTGAGAGCCTGCTGCACAAAATGGAGGCCCCCGCGCGCCGGACGGACAGCGGCCGCCTATTCACCTCACCCCAAACCCCCCGGCGCTGAGGTGGGCACGTCCCGCCGTCACCTGCCGCACCACTGACCGAGCCCACCTGCCCGAATTCAGCGGTAACGCTAGACAGAGACGCTTCCCAAGTAGATAAATGCACTATTTTCTCCTCAAACGGGATCACCCTGCTCTCTGCTCAAAGGACCCGGGCACCGCCGCTCCCAGCGGGCACGAAACCCTCCCTCGAAGAACGAGACGAAGGACCTCGCTCGGACAAAGCCCCCGTGGGTGTCACCCGTGTCCGCGGTCCTTCCGCATCTTTGGAAATGAAGCTATCTGTGTAAGCGCCCGTACGCGACCGCGCGCGCTCAGCCTCTCCCTCAGCCCTCGGGCGACCTCAGCTTCGAAAATCCTCGCTTACGTGAGCGGCAAATCCGGCCTGGAGGGCCCGAACCCAGGGCCACGTGCCAAGGCCTCCCGCCGCGAAGCCGCCGCGGCCGGCGCCGGGGGCTGAGCCGCCCTCAGCTTTTTGGTGGCCACAGTAGTACGGGTGTTAATTAACAAGACTCGAAGGTAAAACGAACGGAGTAAGGGATGCCGCGTGAAAGGAGATAGCAGAGCGGTAAAAACAAGCTGTTCGGCGTGCAGACAACTCTCTGCTGAGACCCTCCCCGCCGGAAGGAAATATCCAGCCACTGGCTACGGGAAGCCGTAACAATTTGCCCTGAATTTACAACCTGTAATTTAATCTGCGGCTCAAGTCGTCTCGCCTACTCTTAACGAACGGGTGGCGGGGGGGGGAGAGCCGCACCTCGGCGCGGACGGCGCCTCCCGCCCGGCTGCACCGCGGGCTGCTCCGGAGCGATCCCACCGGGAACGTCTTCCGGGCCTCAGCCGGGGGAGCCCTGAACATCTGAGCCGTGGGACGTGTGGCAGAGCGGAGCCGTTTGGAGAAGGGCTGGAGGCATACGGAGCAACGGGCGAAGATTTATGTTCTGGTTGTGAATGGCTCGGCTGGTATGCGAACTCCAAGTGTTGAGGGGAGGAGGAGTTGTAAAGACGCTCGAGGCGCGGGAAGCTAAGGATGCCCTTTCCTTTACATCTGCACGGAAAGAAGCAAGCAAATACATAATCGTAATAATAAGTAGTGGCTTTTACGAACAATTAGAATTCCTCTGTTTCTTTGAAGGGTTTGAAAAGCTGACATGATGTTTTGGGTTCTCCAGATTCAGCTCTGAGGCCTCAACCAAGAGAAACATTCAGCCCCGCTGTGTACAGCAGTGACCACAACAAAGATTGTGGTTTCTCCCACACTCGCCTTAAATAGATCTAAATTAATGCTATTCATCATTGGGTGGAAAAGAAGGGAAATATAAAAGTGCAGGCGCTTGTAGGCAAGCCAAGAGTGTTGGGTAACTTTCTTACCAACACACAAACCTCGCTGCCGCATCTGCGCTGACCTCCATCCGACGGCTTCTCCCCGTCCTGCCCCTCCGACCCTGCGGCGCGAGGCATGGGAACGGCGCTCCCGTGCTAGCCTCCGCCATCACCTGGAAAGCATTCCAGACGTATTAAGTACATCTTTATCCAGCGTTTATTTGTTGTTGTTGTTGGAGAACGGAGAAAGCTAAACCACATGACTGAACCGCTGCCAGGGCTTCGTGATGGAGCAGACAGTCCCCAGCTCCACACCAGCGCGGAGGAGTGTTATCGCGGACCCGCGCCGGCTTGGTTACAGCAGCAAGGCAGGGCAGTTGTCCCAGCCCGAATCCCGCTTCTGCCAGCTCCCGCTCCGCCGCTGCAAGGAGCAGCCGGCCCCGCTTCCCCAGCAGAGAGCCCTGGGAGATGGAGATATCTTTCCGCACCACGGAGGGCGTGTGAACGTTGGTGTTACTGCGTGCACACGTGCGATAGCGGGGTATATTAAACAAGGGGTGTTGAGGAGCTGTAACTTTCGTCTCCCAAATCCGGTTCTAATTGTGATATAAATGTAGGCTTCCAGCGCTGACTTTTTATGGGAGCCTTTTACAAGCCTGAAGTAAAGCAAAAGCTGACTTCTCCTGGTATTCCTTGAGGGCAGAAATACCACGAGATGACTTCATTTCACTTTTTTTCCTAACTATAAATGTGTCAAGATGGCAAAAATTAACTGGGGGAAAAAAAACTATGAAACCCCAAACTTTAAAATCTTATTTGAATACTGAACTTTTCTAGTTCCCCTGGATGCACGTAAGGAGTCCTGTATACAGAAAGCATATAAAATGCCTCCCGCAAAGCTGCGTGAATGTTTTTTGGTAAGAGTAAACGCAATCTGCGTGTTCTGCAGAAATGCACGGGGACTATTAACATCCCAGTTCACGACCAAAACTTTAAAGACCATTTTTCACGAATGCTGTACCAGCTACACGTTGGAAGTAGGTTTTCAAAAGCATTATATAAGGATGAAATGTCATGGACTCTTTAAAAGTCTTCAGATGTGTGTAAAAATGACATGTACGCTGCATATTATCTTCCCAGAACAAACACCATTTGAAATGTGCCCCTTTTTAACTACCATCATGAGCTGTCTAAAGAGCATTTTGGTTGAAACTTGGGAGGAAAGAAAAAAAAAAAACCTACTGATCTTACACCTGCTCTTTAGCAGTGGGAAGTGGGTTCTCAATCTGTTAACATGACCATCTGGCCAATCTGCATATCACGGCTATCTGGATCACTGTACGATGGAATGACAATACCGTAGCCAAAACAAAAGTAAAATGCATCAAAAACTAACAGTAGCGCAGCTCTTTTGATTTAAATTAAATAATAAATGCGGTATCACAGCAAAGCAAGAAAGCCATCTAAATAATTAAAAATGAGCCTTGGCCACGGCATAATTAAGTAAACAATATGGTGTGTGTGCGCTGCACTGGTCGGCAATAGTTTCTACGGGCAAACACCATGCTTCTGCAGAGCAGCTCCCAGGAGTTGGAGACGCTGCGACAGCTCTTTCCGTGATGTACAGTATTGTTCGAACACCTTTCGCATTACTGCTACACACGGAACTGACTGCAGCTATTAACAGGATTAACGCAGCAACAATCAATAACGATTGGACTAAAAGATTGCGGTGCAAAGTGTTATGTACCTTTCTGACTTGGAACTCCAGGACACTCGCACGGCTACGTTGGACTATCTGCAATCCTTTTCTCTATGAACCAATCTCTGCGTTATTTCAACTGATACCTCTTTGCGGTAGTCCCAGTATAAATATTTTAAATCCACCAGTCGGAGCATAAAATGGGTCTGCTTAAAGTTCAAGGTCATGCGTTATCTACTATTACCTAGCCGATCAGCCACAGAGCGTATTTAAACGCTAAGTAAATTTTCACAGTCGCAGAAATAAGGCTGACGTCTTGCGTCGACTTTGGCTTCTATTCTAAATATTAACAGAATCCAAAAAATGAGCTCATTTAAATAAAAATCCACCCCCCGATTTTACTCAATTGTAGTATTTTTAAATGTCCTTCTGAAAGATTAAAAGATCTTGTGCCACAAACATCTCCCCGGCTTAATTCTCGCCCAAAGCGCATAACGATGTCCGTCAAAAAATCAGGTATCGTAGCATCGCTTTCTGGCCCGCGAGCCAGCTTTGTCCACCAAAGGAGTCTCTAAAAACTGTGACCTCTCACAAAATTTAACTACTTCAATTGAGAACCTTTTCTACAATCTGATCACATTAGCAGAAGGAACTCCAAAGCAGTAAAAAACTCCAGAAAGTTCTCGGTTGAGTGCCTACTAATGAACAAAGGTTAACTTTATCTAAAAGGTCAAATGCCTGGTGGCTAAGGTTATGACCTTAACAACTTAAATTGTGACCTTGCCACGTGCCTAGTATATTGTAGATTCTGATACAGATCATCTGGTAAAGGACCGGTCATAAATTAGCTTTACTGTTAGCCTCCCACAAAGAAAACAGTTTGCCACAATGGTTTCCAAGTTGTCATTTGATACAAGCGCAGAATAAGCGAAAACTAAAAAGCAAGCCCAAGTTCAGGGTATGAAAATGCTGCCTGCTTTGAGTTAAGCAGATTATAAACTGCAAATTGAGAGCAATACCCTGAATTTCAATACGTTTTCTGGTCAACCTCTAATTCACAAAACACCGATGTTCTTTTCCTTTCCTTTTTTTTTTTTTTTTTTTTAGAAAAAACAAAAATGACATGTAGTTTGTGTATTTGCATATTTTTGTTTTCTTTTTCTAGCCAGTTCTTAAAGAGAATAATTGATTTCAGTAGCTTTGTAAGAAGCACTATTTAAATCGGTGCACATGTGTTCTTTTACAGATGATAGTGCCTACTGAAGAAAAAGCGTGGATTCAAAGCAGTAATTATCGTGCGTGTTTAGAGGGAAAGGAGCTTCTCGCAGAGGAAGGCATCTCGAACAAGGCGTCTTGGAAGAGACTACTCCCCCCCCCAAAAAAAAAGAAGGAGAAGAGTGAAAAAAAAAAAAGAGAAGCGAGCACCACGGGTGAAAAGGTTACAATGGTTTTGGCACGTATCTTGGAGCACGTTTCGGAGTCTGTGCCTCCTGCCAATACTGGCAACTCCTCAAAACTTTTAAGGAGGTAAAAACATTGTTTAGTGTTTACAAATCTTCGGTGCTCCAGCAGATGCTTGTCGGCTCGGCCGCGCGTAGGTCGACCGGCCTACCTACCGTCCGCACCGGCAGCCTCCGCGCGGGAAACGAGCGGGCCGTGCCTTTCCGCAGCCGGACCCGCCGGAGCCGCAGACAAAGGGCCCTTAACGTTTCCCGTCCGCAGCGTCCCCAGCGCGCACCCGGCGCGAGCTGCCATGGCTGCGGGTGCGCGGGAGCCAATGGCTGGCGACTTGGCCAAGGTTCAGGTGTAACACAGCCTGCCGGGATACAGCCGGGTGGGGAAAAGACACAAAAAGGAGGGGGGGGGGGGGGAAAAAAAAGGAAAAAAAGGAAAAAAAGGAAAAAAAGGAAAAAGGGTGGCCCGCGCCTCACGCTCCCCTCGCGCCCCTGGGAAGCGCCGAGCGCCCCGAATCGGAAGCAGCCCGCGGCCTCGTGCCCTCGCTGCGGCCGGCCGACCGGCGCGGGAACACGCCGGAGCCAGCTGCCCAGGCCTCCGTCTGCCCGCAGCACGCGGATAAGGCGCTGCGTCCCTAATCGCGCTATCGAACTTTTACAGCGTCTATCGCCCGGCTGCTGCAACAGGAAGCAGCTTGGCCCCCTCGCACAGCACTTTCGCTCCCGTTTTTGCTCCTTTTCTCCCCAGCCCAACGTTTCTGTATGCAGACTAGAGCAGGACCGTCGGCTCCTGTTAACAAATTTTGCACTTTGCAGGAGCCTGCTTTTTATTAAGGAAACACAAAATGGACTAGTATTTATCGGCACGGCGCTATATATAAATCTAAATAATAAAACCCCGCGTGCCGTCCAGCAGGACGCGGCAGTTTTCAGCCGTAGCTCTCCAAGCGCTTCTACACGAAGCGAGTGAGCAGCCCCGCCGCCTTGCACGGAGGAGGAAACTGAGGCGAGGAAGAGGGACGAGCGCTCCTGTGACGCCCGGCCCGCCAGGGAGCGGAGCCGGCCCCGCGCTGCCCCGACCCCTTCGGTTAGCCGTAAATCGGTAATCCTCGTTTCACCATACCACGTAATAAATCGCAGAGTAAATAAATCACTTTCCACAATATTTGCCTACATTCCCTTCGCCAGAAATGTGCAATATGATTTACCACATCACGCCCAATTGCAAAGTAAATTTCCTGGCTTATCTGTATAAAATACCACAGCGATATGCAAAAGTCCTTTCTAAACACAGACTGTATCAATAAAATCGCAGCAGTGACACTGTGCATCACAATAAACACGCGACGGATTTAGTGCAGAAAACTTTCGGATAGTCGACACTTTCTCTAATCCCCTCCAGAAGAACAGGCCATCAGACGCAGGCTCTCACTGCTGCCATTCGCTAAGGTTTCTTCTACGGTTACGGATATGCGGTTTCTGCAAACACGATTCCACTGTCTTCCCTTTGCTTCTCTTTTTTTCACCTTGTGCAACCCCTGAAGTTACACGTAACAAAGAAATCCTGGGAGACCTACGTGTACGTATGTATGAAAACTTGGGCCCAGCAGTTCACCCACACGCCTTTTTTCTGCAATGTGACCATTCAAAAGAAATACAATGGCGTATTATTTTATCCAGTCAACTTATTACGTATCCTTTGCATACATTAATATCCACAGGCAGGGTGTGCTTTGCGCTGGAGCCAGAGATCCCAAGATTTTCAATTTCATCACATAAAAAAAACATTTTACCCCCTTTCCCCCCAATAAGCACAATATTATCAAACAAGGAATTTGCTTTTAGAACCATTTGGACTCTACATGTATAAATTGTGGTGTTTGGGTTTTTTTTTTAAATACAGTTCCCTTTATTTTCCCAGTGTAATTACACAGATACTCTTTTTTGCAACTTTTTACCCGTGGCTGCTATGTTTACCTATTGGAGGGCGCGTCTTCCCTTTTCCCCGGGCCCAATCCTGCAAGATTTACACTCCCATGGACATCAGTGAGAACGGAGGATATTTGGTATTCCTAACACCCGGGCCTTAAAGCGTGGGTATGCCTAGCTCCCTCAGACTATTTTGTGCATAATATATACAAAGAGTATTAAAAATAAATAAATAAATAAATAAATAAATAAAAATAAATAAAAGGAAGCCTCGCTGTGCTAAGGCTTTGACAACTCCTGTGAAAATATTAGGGTAACACCTATGAAGGATGCACAAAACCCCGAATTGCCTTTAACCCTGGGGAAGAAAATGGACTTTTAAATGCAGAGGGGCACGCGCGCCCTCCCGGCCTCGGCCCGGCCGCGGCACCGGCTCGGGAGGAAGAGCACAGAGCCCCGGAGACAAACAGAAAGGTGGAGAACGTTGGATAAATCCACTTACCTGCTGCGTGCACAAAGTATGCCAAATATAAATCGAGTTCCTTAACAGAAACTCCTATATGATGCGGCTGTACGCACAGCCCGGGGTTAGAGCACTGTGGGGACTTTACAAGGCGCTCGCCATCAGTACTTTCGAGCGGAATACCTTTAAATAAAATCACCATAACAAGGTCCAACCTCCAGACCTTATCTGCCTGGCGAAGGCAGTCAATTCTTCTCATCTTGCCCTTCTGGTCTGGATTGGAAAGAACGCAACACGGAGGCTTTTTTCCTGTGACTGTGAGAACAAAATCCTCCCGAAACTCAGGCCTGATATCTTTCCGCAGCTTGGCCAGAAGTCTGGATGCCCATTTTTGCTTTACCTCGGGTTTTTCACTTAGCAGTTCGTCCTTCACGGCTCTCTCTTCCTCTTTTGACATGCGTTTTTCATGTTTTTTGAAGTATTTTCTTTTTCGGGCTTGCAAGTTGAACCATGTGTACGCAAACGCTCGGACGTGAGGCAGAAGTGCTTCGATGAAGGGATGAAATTCATCCTGAAAAAAGTTACAGAGAACAGTCGATGTCACGGAAACCACCAACAAAGGCCGGCGCCGCCGGTGTGCCGCCAGCCCCGGCCGCTAACTGGGGCTAAAAGCGGGGGAATTGGGCCCGCGCGGGCTGGCGGCAGCCCCGGCGCTGCCCGGCGCCGTCTCCCCTCCCCGCGCCCGCCCCGGCCCGACACGGCGCCGCACCGTCCGACGTGTGAAACGGGGATCAGGCCCTTTTGCAAAACTTGCAATTTCTTAAAAAAAAAAAAAATACAAAACCCAAAAAAGCTGGCGAAGGAGTTAAAAGCTAAAAAGCCGCAGCCGGGCGCAGCGCCTCGGGTCGCTTTGCAGGGAGCGCCTATCGCGCTCTGCTCGCTCCCTGACCCCGCTGCTCGTGGTGTGGCCAGCGTGTGCCCGCCAATTTGGCAAATCCTAAACCTTTCCATGCCAATCAGTGTTTGTATGGGGAAGCCTAAAGTATAGGAAAACTTTCCCTAAGATATATTTGGAAATAGCGACGCGTTCTATAGCAAAACGCCAGCGTGACCGCGCGCAGGCGAGCACAACGGAAGGTGTTTCGCGCCCGGTGTCCTGGACGGCAAAGGGAGGCGAGAAGCACGCAGCCGGTCTGCGCGTTCCTCCAGGGCGCCCGGCGGTAACTGAGGTGAAAAAGCACAGAAAATGCAAGTCTCACAAGTTAAAAAAAAAAAAAAAAGTTGGGTTTATATTTAGTTAAATAAAAAAAAATCGGATAGTAGAAATTGCGATAATACAAGACACACTCAGAGACTTTCTGCAAAATAACAGGGGGCAGGAAAAATTGAAAAATGCGGTAACAGCAGATTTCAGCACACCTTGTGCAAACGTGCAAGAAATGATTTTTTTTTTCTACATCGCGTCCCATCTTTGCATGTTTGAAAAGCAACGCCACACTCCTAAAGTTAGTTTTGCCATCTGAGGCCATTGCTTGCTTTGTCTAACGACGTGTTTCAAGCTCACCCCTCTTCCTTGAGGCAAAAATAACCGCGATTAAAATTGCTCCGGCATGAAAAAAAAAAAAAAACGCGCCAGAGGGACACCCCTCCTTCGGAAAAAATAAAGATATACGTTCAGAAAGGGCTAGGCGGGCCAGCCAGAGAGGTCAGGACGTGTTATCGCACACGAGGGCCAGGCGGGGTGTTTTTCTCCGCCGAAATGAATGACGGAGGAGCCCGCGCCACGCGGGCGGCAGCGCGCGGGCCTGCTGCCCTGCCGCCGCCTCGCGGGATCGGGCCCTCCAGGAGGGGAAAATAACAGTAACCTGGGGGCTGCTTCCCACGGCACGCCGCAATCCAGCCGCGGCAAGGCAGCGCCGGGGATTTTTCAGGTGAACTAACTTTTCCTTTTCGCATTGCCCCTTTCAGGATGGTTCCTACCACGATCATTTCAGCTCCTTACAAATATTGCCATTAAAACACATGCCTTCTGCCCGCTCGGTAGCTTACTTTAAATTTTAATTTCTGTTCCAAAAATTAGGAAAAATTGAGAAATCAATAATTGAAGCCTATCAAGTCTATCAGCAAAATCCTGTCATAATTCAAGACCTTACATTGACTTCCCAATAGGTTTAATTTCACTTATTCTGAGTGGCTCTTAAAATGTAAATACTTAAATTTATAGCTAATATTATATCATGTATTTTTATTTTAAACACAGACTGTTAGAAACTACCAAAAATGGCATATTATATGGCATTATAGCACAGCAGAGTGGCAGTAATCAAAAGTATGAATGATTATTAAAATATAAACACATAAAATAAATCACTCCAATGATTGACACATTCCTTCCCCCCCCCCCCCACTGGAAAAGATCATAGTTTCAAATTTCAGTAAAGTTAAAAAAAAAAAAAGGAAAAAAAAGATTGCTGCGAGTTTTCAGCCGGTAGATTCAGAAAGTGAGGGAAGGCGCAGGCATAGCCCAGGCAGCTCCTCGCAAACACGGAAAACGGCTTTCGCGGGGGGGCGAAGATAAAAACTACAGGTCCCTACAAGCTATTAAAAATTATAAAACCGCACTTTTGCTCCCTCATGTCCTTCCCCTTCCCCACTCGGAAGGAGTCAAGGAAGAAAAAAGGCCTTTTGTCAAGGCGAAGTTTCTCCGCTAAGGTGCACGCGCGCGCCGAGCGGCCCCACGCCGAAACGGGGACGCTCCGAGCAGCCACCGCTCCCAGCCGCGGCCTGCCAGAGCCCCAAATATCCCAACTTTCCTGCTGCAAGCAGCACTTGGTCTGCCCTGATCGCGTGTGCTCCTCGCTTTTTTGGACCTGCACTGGATACTCTCCAAAACAGAGTTGCTTTAACCTGCACTGAAGCTGATTGCTACAATGTGAACCTGAAAGAGGAGGCAAAAGCAACATTAAAAAAAAAAAAAAAAAAGCTTTAAAAGCCCTCGAAAAAAAAAAAGGGGGCTCTTTGGTCTAAAGTCAGGCTGCAATTTTAAGCAGTTCCATGTCTGAAGCGAATTGAAAGCACTAGTAGTCGCTTCGAGAGGTGTGCGTGTATATATTATACTCCAATGTGTCTTTTCAAAATGGTGTACTACGAGAAAAGGTTAATGACTCATAAACAGACCAACTTTCAGACTGTCTTCGTAAACATATTCCTCCGTAAAACTGCACGACTTAAATCTCAGTGTCAAGATATTAGCAAAGTCGAAATGGAAATAAAAGCACCCTGTACTGATCAAACAAATTGGGCTGGAAAGCGGTGCGGGGGGGGGGGGGGGGTGTGAAGCAGTTCCTGCACAATACAATTATTTATTTCAATGTTATTATAGCAAAAAAAAAAAAAAAAGTTTTGGAAATGTGTCAATGCAAGTGTGCTAGCAGATGTGCAGGCTGGTTTGCAGCCTCGCAGCAAAACACAAAGATTTTAAGTAACTTGTGGAAAAGAGGATGATCTCTGCCTTTCCTCAAGTTAGGTTTAAAGGAAACTTTCAGAGTGTTCAATAAAGACATTTACTTTCACCCCTCAGCATTTGATGGGTAACCTAAAAATAAAAGGCACCAAAAAACTGCTAAAGTGAGAATAAAAAGTAAGTTTTTATTGTAGGACTCTTCAAAGTTTGAGGATATGGCTCTTCGAAGAATAGCCTGTTTCTAAGCAGCACCTAAAATTTGGGCCGCAAGATTATATATATTCATACTTAAATTCTCACATGCTCTTCCAAAATTTGCAAAAAACTATGATAAAAGAGCCCTAAAACCCAGGTCACAGCTTCAAGAAATAATGTAACACTTTAAAGGAGTCTTTTGAAACAATGTATTTGTGCTGATCTTTTTGAAATTAAGCCAGCTACAGCGACCCTTGTTAATATTTTTACAATCCATTTGCTTGTAAATCTATTAGGAGATATGCATATGTTCCCAAACTATTTCCTAGATCTTCAGCAGATATGTAAATGGAATGATGTTTATATTTTCCTGACAGATGATACAGAATGGTCATGCCATTTTAGTTACAGTGCTTGGATAAATATGCTCATAACTGTGATTTCTGTTTGTTTTGCTTTTCTAAACCACTTTCTAAAGCTTCCCCTTTAAATTTGAACCAAAACTTAAAAAAAAAAAAAATTCTGTCCCAAAACTTTTATCAGCAAAAGTGGCTATAAATTCTGCAATGAACAAATACAAAATCGCCCGCGATCGCTGGTGACTTAGCCCACTTTGGCTGCGGGCAGTGCCAGGATCCCCTCGCGGATCCTGCGGGGCGCGGAGTTTGCAGGAGGCCTCTAATCCTCCCGTTACTTTCCCCAGCGCGCAACAAGAAAGCGAGCTTCGCACGGCCGCCTGCCACCGCACTTACGCGCTTTTTAAGCGGGGGGGTGGTGGGAGGGGGGGGCGGCAGCGGCCCCGTCGCGGCTCCGCGGCGCACGAGCGGGCCCTGCGCGGCCGCGGGGCGGCGGCGCTGCGGGGCCGGGGCTGCTCGGCCCCGCGCGGCCCCGAGCAGGTATTTTTGGGAGCGGGACGCGAGGCCCCAGCTGGGCGCGGGCCGAGCGCGGCGGCCCCGCGCAGAGCTGCGCTGCGCTGCGCGCCGGGATCCCGCGGGCGGCGGCGGCGGCGGCGGGCGCTGCGCGGCTGCGGACGGAGCCCCGCGCCGCGCCGCCGGGCTGCCTCTGCGGGAAGGGCCCGCACGGGCTTCTCCCCGGGAAAGAGGGGGAAAAAGGCAAAAAAGAAAAAAAAGGAGAAATTCAAATTAAATTACTGCGCCGGCAGAGCGCCGCGCGGGAGGAAGCGGGCTGGGGTTTGCGCCCGCCGCAAAGTGTTTCCTACTGAAACCAGCGGATCCTGCTCGCCGGCGGCGCCGGTCCGCAGCCCCGCGGAGCGCGGGCAGGGCAGGGAGCTGCGCGGGGGCGCAGCCGCTCCGCGCCGCCCCGTCCCGCGCCGCGCAGGGGAGGGAAGGGAAGGAAAGGAAGGGAAGGGAAGGGAAGGGGGGGGGCGGAAAAGTTGCGCCTCGTCCCGCGCGGGACCGCGGGGGGCAGCAACTTTGCCGGGGGCCGGCGCCGCCTCCGCGGTCGCGGAGCGGGCGGCCGCGGGCGCAGGCGGCCACGGGCGCTGCGGCGCGGCGGGGCAGGGCGCAGCCTGCGCGGGCGGGCACTTTCTATAGGTGCGGCTATAGGGCTGCGGCGCGCACCGCTGCGGCGCTGTGCATAGGTGCAGCGCCCGAAGGGCTGCGCGGCGAAAACGGAGCAGATCCGCGCCGCATCCCCCCGCCTCGTACCGCGCTCATAAACAAAAGTATGGAGTTTGGGGGGGGGGGGGTTGCAGACCGTGCCGCGACCCGCGTCTCCGAAGAGAAAATGCAGCAGTTTTCCCTGCTACATCGAATGCACAGCGAAGTACAGCTGTCTTTTCCACGCATTAATCGCATCGGCAGCACAAACAGCGAGTATCGATTGCAGATGACCAAGCATGTCATGGGCTGCAACGCTGCGAAACACGTGCGGGTCGTCCCGAAAAAAAACATCGCGTCGGAGCCGAGACCCCACCGCCACTATTAATTAAACCATTAATAAGTAGGCGCCATTAGCCATGTGCCTACACAAATGGCCGTGCAAGAAGAGGAATGCAACCTAATAGGAAACAAAGTTAGTTTCTTAAAGCTGCATTCCCCCCCCCCGCTCCCCCCCGGGCGCGCACACACACACACACACACACACACGCACACGCACACGCGCAGGCAGCGCCCGGCAAAACCACCCCAAAGGCACCCGCACAGCTGCTTACCTGGGTGAGACAGAGAGGAGAATACATGACTGCTGTGGGGGTTTTTGTGGTTTGGAGGTGTGTGTGTGTGTGTGCGAGAGAGAGAGAGGGAGAGAGAGGGGGAGAGAGGGAGAGGGAGAGAGAGAGGGAGGGAGGGAAAAAAAAGAGAGAGAGAGAGAGGAGAGAGAGAGAGGGGGGAGAACCGAGCCTGCTTCTTGCTTTCACATTTCCAACTCTGCTAAACTGCAGCCGGCGCTGAGCAGCTCCATGGGCTGAACTTTAACCCCGCCTCGACTTGCCCCGCACTACGCGCTAGGCATGCCTGCCGCGCGCGGGCGTTAAAGGCATAGCGCACGCTCCGCTCCGCGCCGCGCCGCTCCGCGCCGCCCGCTCCTCCGCGCCGCGCCGCGCCGCGCTGCGCCGCCCGCCCTGCGCCGCCCGCCCGCGGGGGCGGGGAGGGGCGGGGAGGGGGCTGCGGCGCCGCCGCCTCCCTCCGCCCCGGCCGCGCGCGGCCGCGCAGCGCCGCGGGGCCGCCGCACGCGCAAACTTTTTTTTTTTCCTTCCCTTTTTTCCTTCTTCTTCTTCTTCTTCTTTTTTTTTCTCTCTCTCTCTCTCCCCCCCTTCGCCGCCGCCGTGTTTTGCCCGCGGCCCCGCACATGCCGCCGCGCTCCGGCAGCGCCGCGACCCGCGCGGCTTTTGCAGCCCCGCTCGCTCGCGGGAGGAGGGCGGCGAGGGAGAAGCGGCGCGTTCGCAACTTTCCCCGTCGCTCTGATACTTGGCATATGATTGTCATTTTAAATAAAGCGCTTTCTGGTCAGGGGTGCTTATTTTACTTAAAAAAAAAAAAAAAACAAAACCACACACACACACACACACATACACACACATACACGCATAAATTCATCGGTGCCTCGCATTTCTCCTTCTCCCCAACTCCCCAACTAATAAAATTACTACTTAAAAGTGAAGCACTTAAAAATAGAACCGAGCCTCCTGCCACTTATTTAGGTTACAACGTATTGTTTTGGCACCGGGAAGGTTTGGTTTTTGGGTTTGGACGCCTTCCAGGCAGCTTCGCTTTCCTCTTTTATTGAGCCGTGTACTTGCTGCCCGGCCTCCGAGGGCAGCCGCGCTGCCGGCCGCGGGGCCGCGCTGCCCCGAGCCGGGGCCGGGGCCGGGGCCGGGGCCGGGGCCGCCCCGAGGGGGGCCGGGCGGGAAGCCGGGGGCAGAGAAAGTAACAGCGTTTCCGACTCTCGCCGGAGCTGGAGACATTTTAGCCGCTGCCTCGACGTCCGCCGGCTGCGGCGGCCCCCGCGGCGGCGCCTCTGCGCGGGGCTGCGCCGGCCCCGACGGCGAGCACGGCCCGTCCCGGCCCGTCCCGGCCCGTCCCCGGTGCGGACGGTGCCCCCGGGCCCCGCGGCGCTGCGCGGCCGCGCTCCCCTCGACAGGAGCTCCCGGCTGGCGGCTCGGAATTGCTCAAAGCCTGGGGGGGGGAAGAGAAAAAAACGGGAAAACTTCCTCAAACCCCCCCTCGCCGCCGCGCCGCTATGCCGCTATGGCCCGCTGCCGCCCCGCGCGCCTTGCGCGGCCCGCGGTGCCTCCGCGCGCAACTTTTGGCGCCTTCGCAGGACGCCGGGCCGCGGGGCGGCTCTTTGCGCCCTCTAGGCAGCGGCGGCGGCCGAGCCCCGCGCCGCCCCCGCGGCCCCGCCGCCGGCGAGGGGGCGCGCACGGGGCCGGGCCGAGCCCCGACGCCGGGGGGAAGGGCGGCGCGGGGTCGGGCGAGCGGCGGCCCCGCTGCCCGGCGGCTCCGCGGGGCGGTGCGGGGCCGGCACCTCGGGGGGGCGGCGGTGCTTCCCGGGGATGGCCGAGTTAAAAAAAAAAGAAAAAGTCAGAAAGAAAGAAAGAAAGAAAAAGGCTTCTGCCATGATCCCCTGCTATCCATATTCCCCCTGGCACCTTGCCCGGCATTGCATTTACAATGTTTTATTTGCAGAAACTTTTCCTTGCCAGCGTTAGTGAAATCCTCTTGGATATATAAATTACGTCAATAAGCGCTCGCTTATACGTACGTCTGAAATATCTGCTCTTTCGGCGGTACTTAACGGTGCGGCCGCGAGGGCCCGGCCGGGGGCTGCGGGCAGCGGCGCCCTTCGCACCTCCGCCCCGGGGGGTCCGGCCCGGCCTCCGCGGCCGCGGAGCGGGACACCCCGCTGCGCGGCCGCGCAGCCCCGCGCGCAGCCCCGCGCCCCGTTCCCACGCGCGCCGCGGGGACAGGAGGGGGGGGCGCTGCATTTGCCCCGCGCCCGCGTTGGGCTTTGGGGTTTTGCAGCGCCAACCGAAGGGAACCCAAACCGCAACTTATTATTATTATTTCTTTTTCCCCTCAAGCCACCACAACTCAGCGCTTCGCTAAACTATCGCACTTTCCTTTTTTTTTTTTTTTTGGTGGTGGTGGTGGTGTTTGGTTGGTTGGTCGGGTTTTTTTGGGTGCTAAATCCGGAAGTTTTCTGCACAGCCTCCAGCCACCCCGATCCCGGCCGGGCGCCGCGAAGTTTTGCCGAAAAAAAATGAGAAGAGAGAGAGAGAGAAAAAAAGAAAAAAAAAAGAAAAAAAGAAGGGCGGCCTGCCCCCCCCCGCCCCCGCGCCCGCGTGAGTTCGAACGCTGCAACACCCAGCGCGGCCCCTCATTGGCCGCCGCCCGGCGACGTCACAAAGGCTGGCTACGGCGATACGCGCGCGCCATTGTCAATTGCGGCGGCGGCGGCGGCGCGGCGCGGCGCTTCCTTTGTGCGGGCGGCGGCGCGGCCGGGCGGGCTCGCAGCGCCCCGCACGTACGGGCTTTTCTCCCTCTCCCCCCCCCCCCCTTTTTTTTGGAACCGAGCAAGCGCTAGGAGGAAAGGAAAAAAAAAAAAAAATCTGTCAAGCTCAGCGGTTTTCTCAAATCCCCGAAAAAAAAAAAAAAAGGAAACTCAGACACACAAAAACCCACCCACACTGCCGCTACCTCCTTCGCGCACAAACAAATACATTCCGCTAGACGTTATTTTCGCAGCGTGTAACTTACAGTGAAGGCGATCTGCAGTACAATAGCTGTGAAAAGTACCGCGTTAGACAGAAATACCTTTGTTTATAAAAGCATGGAAATAGATTTAAAAAGAAGTTTAAGATGTACCACGTACCATTGCAAGGTATAAAGAGTACGTGAGAAACTTTACAAGGCTGAGACGATTGGCTTCATTTGTTGACACTTTTTTTTTGCAATATTTTTTATAGCTAAAATAAACTTGCAACCGTTGGAAACCCGGAAGAGAATAAAAGCTGTAGCCAATTGCAGACTGCTGGTTAGGATTTTTTTTTTTTTTTTTTTTGTTAACTCCCAAATCAGAAGGATTTGCAATGCAATCTCTCTCCTCTCATTTGAAAGCGGTCCAAGCCGGGCTGGCCGGGTGCTCAGATTCCCTCTCCCTGGCTTTGCCTTGTGTGCTTTGGATTGTGTTAGACTTTGCAGAAGTTGCAATCGATTCGGCAGACTCCCTCCTCCTCCTCCTCCTCCTCCTCCCCCTCCTCCTCCTCCTCCTCCCCTTCCCCGCGCCCCCTCCCCCTCCGCCCGCTCGGCCCCCCTCGCTGGTTTCCGCAAGCGCCGCGATTTGCATGGGAGCCGCGCACCGGCGGCGCTGCCGGGCCCCCCCCCGGGCCGAGCCGGGCCCCCCCGCCGGCACGGAGCCCCCGGCCCCCCCGCGCCCCTTCCCGGCACCGCCGCCGCGGGGGGGCCCGGCCGCAGCCCCCCCCCCCCCACCACCGCGGGCGGGCGGCGCTGCCGCGCTCTGCCGGGCCGCGCACCCGCCCCCCCCCCCCGCAGGGGCAACCCCCCCTCCCTGCATGGGCAAATCCCCCCTCCTGCATGGGCAACCCCCCCCTCCCTGCATGGGCAAATCCCCCCCTCCCCGCATGGGCAACCCCCCCCTCCCGTACGGGCACCCCCCCCCCCCGCGCTGGCAAACGCCCCTCCTGCACGGGCAACCCCCAGCCTTGCACCAGCAGCCCCCCCCCCCATTGCACGAGCAAACCTATGTGGCAATAGCAACCCCCCTCCCTTGCACGAGCAGACCACGTCTCTCCCCCTTGCCCTAGCAACCCCCTGCGCCCCCCGGGCAGCCCCCCTGTTTTGCCCAAACCCCAGCCTTGCCCCAGCCCCCCCCCCCCTGCACAGCCACCCCTGCCCTGCCCCAGCCCCCCGTGGCCCCGGGGCTGGCACCGGCATGGCCACCCCGAGGGGGCGGCTGGGGGTGCGGGCAGGCCTGGGCGCCCCAAAACCGCCCCGAGGGGGTGCCGCCTGCGGCGGGGGCGCGGGGGCTTTCTGCCCAGCGGCGCGGTCGTGGTGGTGGTGGGGCAGCGACCAAAGAGGAGCTGCGAAGTCTAGAACTTGCACGGCACCCCTAAAATAGTCCTGATTTCATCCCTGAAAGGATTTCCTGGCTTTGTGTGTCTTAACTAGCCTTGGCCATTTTTGTAGAATAACCCTATTATTCACAGCTCCTAGGGTACAATCTGCTAAAGTCACTTAATAAAAAAAAAAAAATCTTCAAAGGGCGTGAGAAATAAAAGCAAACAAACAATTGTCTGTAGCTCTCCGCTCCCCTTGATCATGGATACCCGCTTCATTAACAGCACAAGCTTTATATTCTTAAAACTGGAAGCCCCGAGATGCGTGATAATACTGCAAAACTCATTTGGAAAAAAAAAATCGAGTGGATCTGAAGGTTAATTACGACTTTTGTACAACACAGCGAGCCTTTGAGTTATGCAACTTAACTCATAACTTAATGAGTTGCACGGTTAGCCCTCCAAACTTCATACTTTTAATCGACTAGATAAGGTATTTAAAGACGCAGAAGGTTGTAGTCTTAGCTAACCGTGGTGAACAGAGAGAGCAAAAAAGGGAAAAACTTCATACAGTGATTTTCAGTTTCAAGCCTGGGAGTCTCAGAACCGTGCCCGGTGACAGCGCAGATCCTCATACAGCAAATTTTAACCTACCGACGAGAGCTTTGCCTTTCTCGGTTACCTTTTGGTGACCCCTCCGAAGGAGTCCGCAGATTCCCAGCGGTCTGTAGACCACAGGTTGAAAACCACCGGTTTTGCATAAACTTGGGTTACTCGGTGCAGGCTTAGGTTGCGACGGTTCCTCTTAGCAAATTGTCGGGGGCTGATGTGTGCTGCATAAATTAAAACATCATGTCCCTTTGCCACGTGAAAGCATTATTAAAAGAAGCATAATAAGGGATTTCCACCATGTTATCAAGCGTACAAAGGAAACTGCGAATGGGAGGGATGGCTGTCATCGGGGTAGAACGAGCCGGGTTTGGAGAGGCGCTGGGAAGCTGCTCTGAATAGCCCGTCGGCTGGACGAGGCTCAGCGCGGACAATAGCCGGTCCATACGTGCTACGGCCTCTCAGCACGCAGCAGCGGCAATTAAAGGCCCGATCCGGGCTCGGGCCGACCGCTTTCTCCGGGCTCCCGCGCTGGCTAACCCCGGGGTTTCGGAGGCACGGAGCAACGCTCCCGGCGTCACGCAGGAGCTTCCCCGCCTGAGACAGGGGGGTGCCCAGGCCGGGCAGGGGGTTACGTTAGGCCTGCATGTGCTCAGAAGCCCCCCAAAATCCCCGGGTGACTTCCAGGTCCCCTGGAGGTCAAGACCTGAAGTGACACACACAGCACAGTCCCGTGACCCAGGTCTCCAAAAGTATTGAGAGGCTTAAATCCCATTACGGTCAATGGCAATCAATGCCGAAATATTTCTGCGCTGTCCCACGACCAACTACGGAATTAGCTACGAATTCCAGAAGAAATATCGTCGCGGAGCTGCTAGGTTATTGCCTGGCTGGTATTATCCGCCTCCCGGCGCTCCGCCGTCTATTGTGAAATTTATATCAGGCGAAGATACTGAAAATGAGAGTAGTCTGTAAGACTCTCTCCAGGGAGGAGACTGATTTATTATTCTGTGTGTACACAGAGAACTGAGCATAATGGGGTTTTTCTCCTCAGTCTGAGGCTCCGAACTCCGGTGCAATACCAATAAACAGCGGCGTCGCGCGAATGACGTGTCGCCCTTCAGCACGGGGAGGGCCTGCAGGAGCTGACAGCCGCGGGCACCAGCGCTTCGGGTTGCAGGTTGAATGAACAGACTAGTAGGTCGGCTGGGAAGTCCCACCTGACGCCACCAAATACCTGTGAGCAGTAACTTTTTGCACGTGGGGTTTCCTGCCCGTCGCCACAGTGAGCGAGGGAGCAGCTCCCGGCCCCGCGCTGGCGAAGAAGCGCTGCCGACAGGGGAGCGTGGATGCGATGAGGACGGGTGAGGATGCACGGAGGCCACGGCCAGCGGCCGGATCCGGAAAGGCGCCTCACCCCCAGGCCTGGCCGTGGTGGCTTGCCAGAGCCATGCAAACCGGCGGTGGAGGACGGGAACGAGAGCAGTCTTGCTAAGGGCAGGCTGCGTTAGGTGCGCTAAACTTCAGGCAGTCCTGCCTGGGAAGCCTTCTGCTTTGACGGCGAGCTAATCGAGGCTTTACCGCCTAACGGTGCCGTACGCGGGGCGCCGCCTGCCAAAGCCGTTCGGGGTTCCCGCGTGTCCCTGGAGCGCCCGTAGACTTCTCGTGGGTTTCCATAGGAGCCTGCGCCTGCGTTTATTGCAAGGTACGCTACGGAGGAAATAACTTACAGGCAAAAGCGTTTAAGACTAAAGAAAGGAAGAAAATAGAGTTGAGAGAGAGAGAGGATAATCAGTGTTTTTTCCCTTCTGTTTTACCGTAGAACGTGCAATGGGCAGCGCAATAAATACTAATACTATTTTAGCATGAATAGCGCTTTGTGAGCAGAATTCAGTTGAAAAAATGAAATGCCATAAAGAGAAAGCGCTCTGTGAAAGTGATTTTAACGTGGCAAGCTAACTGCGATCCGCTGGTGCACCCGAGCGGGCCCGGCGGGCAGCGGAGCCGTGCGAGCGGGTAGCCAAAAGCAGCTGCCGCCGCGTCGACGCGGCCGTCCAGCTGGGCAAACCCCCCGCTTGCAGCCCGGAAAGAACACAAATCCGCACAGCCGCACTCCGAAATCCTTTATTTGTACGCAGCCACGTGGCGTCGTCCCCGCTGGAAGTTGCGGGACACCCTTCACGACGACGGCACGAAATTATTCTCCAGCGACACGGGGCGGCCGCGGGCTACGCCACCGATGTGGCTGCCTCTAAACCCGGGAGGTTATCAGACGATTTGGCGTCAACGCTTTGGACCTCGTCCTGCGCTCCTCAGTCAAAGTTTTGCTCGGGCAAAGCTTACGCAAGCACCGTGTCATCACGGTGCGGCAAACACAGCGACGCACGCACACGCGCACGCACACGCGCACGCACACCGTCTATTTTAGTACACACACGCCGGCTTGTTTATGCAACGGATTTCACAAAGTGAGAGTGCTTCTTTTGTTGCTGTATTTCGTAGGGTAACGTTTTATATTCAGGGTTCACTCATTACGGTATAAAAGCTGAAATTCAATACCTAGTGTGAAAATAAGGCTTCACAGTTGCTAATTGGACTTCAGAATATTCAGTCACACTTACAAGCTGAGGTATGTTATGAAGAAAAGTTATAGCTCGGAGGAAACAGGAATGCGGTGCAAAAATGCCTAACGACATCCCCTATAACGCTTATGAGCAGCAGTGTTATTTAAGCCCTAATTAGCATGCGTTCTGTGCTGCCCTTTGCTGAACGCGTTTCTCTGTGGACTATAACTTTGAAAATGAAGAGACATACGGTATTTGCCAAAAGAAAAAAAACAACAACAACAGCATTTTGTTTAAGTACTACGTCATTTTGCACATTTCTCTTCTATGATAAAGTTCTGAGGAGAAAAAAAAAAATCCAAGTGGCCTTTTCAGACAGAAACTCCAACAACTTTGCACCTAGCTTAGAGACCGGGAATGAAAGCATGTTAACAAACAGGTGCAGCTTTTATTACCGTTTGCCTGGCCCTGTGCATGTTGCATGTAATTCATCTGCAGATATCTTCAGTAACTGTTTTTCAAAATAGTTGAAGCTGCAGAATGATGTCAGCGCGCCGACCCCGAGCAAGCACGAGCTCTGAGTGCTTTCCTTAGCAGTACGGAGCAATAAAGTTTTTCATCACCAGTTTCCCTAACACTATCTCTATCTTTGCTGTGATGAAATTACCCTTTCAGACTTAGATCGAGTGTTCTTTAAAACGTGTAAGATCTTATTTATATTCTTCATAGCAAGGAAGTCTAACACTGATTTTTATGAAGCCCACTTTTATTATGTAAACTTCAAACTAAATGAAATTTCAGGGATTAAAAAGTAACACTCTCCATCCTGATTAGTAGCTTTTCACTTCTCTGTATTTTATAGTTTTATAGACGACTTTGTAACGTGCAAGGAGCAAGTCAGATAAGAGTTGTGTGTATCTTAGGCGTAAAGTTGGCTGTGAAAACTAAACCCTGCACAGGCGCCAACGCTGCTGGCAGTAAACGGGCAGTCGTTACAAAAATCGTGCAGTTGAGCGCAGACACTGCGTTTTGCTTGCTCTGCCTTTGCAGGTGCCTAAAGCTTGCTCGTAACAGCTAAGTAAATGGGTTGGTTTCAGCACCTGAAATTTTTTTGAAGTCTTTATTCCTGTAATTCACTGACCTGCCGCCTCGTGAGCCCTGGCAATAGAGATCCCCGGTGCGGGCAACCTGGGGGGGTCCAGAGCCTCCCTGGAGACGGCGCTTTGGTTTTTGCAGAAGAGAAGTTTTCTTAAAAAATAAATAAATAAATAAAAGAAGTGCAATCCGTGTGGGCTGGGCTGTCACGGCCGCTCTTCTCTCCTCTCAGCACGGCCCGCAGCGGCCCCGGCAAGGTGAGCGATGCTCCGCTCGCGCCCACGTCACGCCGCCTTGCCCCGCGCAGCATCCGCGCCCCGGCCGGCCGCAGCGCGCAGGTGGCCCTCGCGCAGCGACATGCTCGCCTAGATTTTCACTTTGGCTTTTATTTTGGCTCCTGGAAAAACACATAAATCACCACGCTGCCCTGCACAAGTATGCCCGACTCATTCGCTCACTTCTTGCATTAAAAGGTTATTGCTGATCCCCTGGAACAGGTGTGCGGTTGCAAAGCCCCTGCAGGTTAGCCAGCCTGCGGATACGCAGAATATACGATTCCTCCCGCAGAAAATGCAGAAGCCAAGCCCACAGATCCCCCAGCCCAGCCTCCCCCCTCCTCCGAGAGGAAATAAGCATTTCCTTACAGATATTCTATTTTTTTATCCTCTTCAGATTTAGATTGTCACTAAATATAGAAACTCTAGTAGCTATACAAAATGTGCATAGCACCACAGCTGCTCATTTGCAATTTGTTCTGCACTTAAAATCTCTTAATGCTACAAATAAACTTTGGGAAAGTTACATCACAATAAACAATGAGGTGTTGTTTAAAATTATATGTGCTACTGTATTATTAGGTCTCTACCGACACTACAATTATCTTTTGAAGCTGGCAATAACATATTAGCTGGTTAGTCACATTCAGAAATAGGCTCGTGTATAAGCCCTCTGCCATTTTTATGAATGGAAAATATTTTAAAAGCTTTTTCCAGCTTCTGCTTTGTCCTCCGTACATAAGGAGCTATATGCTCGAGAATCTTTCCGTATGTCATTTTAATATTCACAGACATTAGCAATACATAACGATACATGATTAACTGTCCCTCTCCTCCCCCCCCCCCGCCCCAAACAATACATATACTTATTGCATTAATTAATCAAGCCTCACTGGTAAAGAGAGCAGGATCCGCCAGCCCCGGCTTTTATTTGCACGTACAGTCGTTGCTCTTTGCAGGGAGAACAGGAAGCGCCGGGGAGGCGGCGGCGGCGGGGCCGTTTCAGCGCGCTGCGCGCCGCGTTGTGCCGCCCCCCGGCCCGGCCCGGGAGCGGAGCGGTGCGGAGCGGCGCGGAGCGGAGCGGCGAGCGGGACGCGCGACACGCGGGGCAGCGCCGCGCAGGGGGCGGCGGGGGCGGAAAAGAAAAAGAAAAAAGAAAAAGCCTTTAAAGTTTGCTGCTGGGTTTTTGGTCTGGCTTTCTGCTTTGGGTTGGTTTTGCAAAAAAATAAATAATAAAAAAAATTTCTGCCGTTTCTGCCTTCGCAAATTGTCCTGAAGCCAGTGGTAGCCATTTTCATGTCAGATACAGGAAAAGGAAAGAAAAGGGGGGGGGGAGGGAGAAAAAAATAATTAAAAAAAAAAGGGAAAAAAGACGAGACGGACGGGTTACACGCGAAGTCCCCGGCCGCGCCGCACGGACGGACCCGAACCGAGCCGAGCCGAGTCGAGCCGAGTTGTGCCGAGTTGTGCCGAACCGAACCGAACCGAGCCGAGCCGAGCTGCACCGAGCCGAACCGAACCGCGCCGAGCCGCCACCGCCGCCGCCGCCACCGCCACCGCCAGCGCCGCTCCTGCTCCGCCCGGCGCGCCTGCACCCGCGCTCCCCCCCCCCTTTTTTCCCTTTTTTCCCTTTTCCCCCCTTTTTTTTCCTTTGCCGCAGCCGTCGCCGTCGCGCAGCCCCGCGCAGCCCCGCGCAGCCCGGCGGCAGCGGCGGCACAGCAGCGGCGGCGGCGGCGGCAGCTCGCGGATCTCCCGCGGCCACGCGCGCACTGCTGCGGCCGCGGCGCTCCGCGAGGGCGCTTTGAATCGCGCGCGGGCGGGCGGAGAGGAGGCGGTTTTGGCCAGCTCTGAGCACCCCCCTCCCCCCATTAATAAAAACATATATCTGCAAAAAGAAGGGGGGTCCGGGGAGGGGAGGAAGAAACGCAGGTGGTTTAACGGGGAAAGGCGGGAGCAGCGCGGCGGGAAGCGGCGCCCCCCCCCCCCCCCCCGCGGCGGGCGGAGCGGCGCGGAGGGGCGCGGAGGGGCGCGGGGGGGCGGCGCCGGGGCGGGCTGCCAGGTGATGGCCCAGCCGTGCACACACGCACGCTATATATAAATATACACACCTAGATGTATACACACGCACATATGGATATATACACTGTGCACGCTCACGTGCTGCCGGCAGCCGTGGTTCCCCTTCTCGGCGGCGGCAGGACTCGGCCCCTCATCTGCCGCCACGCGGAGGCTGCCCCGAGCCTGGTGGCACGTCCCACGCGAGCCGAAGGACGCGCTCCGAGCGGTATTGCTAACGCAGGTATCCGCAGGGCTGCTGCCCCGAGCACGGACGAGGTTCCCGTCCGGAAGGGCCGCGGTTCCCCCCGCCGTCGGCTAGGCCCTGCCTGGCACTGCTCCGTGCATCCTCTAATGCAGAGGGAGTTTCCTCTCTCAGGGAGGGAAAATCGGTGTCAAAGTGCCGGTAGCGTCGCCGTAACTCCGGGCTGAGCGGGGATGTCGTCCCCGTGGCGGCTGCTCCCGGGTCGGGGGACGCGTGGGGAGCGCGGGATCGCTGCAGCCCGCGGGAGGCACGCGCAAGCCGTGGAGACCTGGGCCTCCGCGCGGCTCGGGCGCTTCGGAGCGCTTCGGGAAGCCCGACGCTGAGCGGGCACCTCGCGCACGCAGCAACCCCTCGTTTCCCACGGTGGCCGGTGCCGCTCGCGCCCGTTATCCGCGGTGCCTTGGGAAGCGAGGACGGGGCCTCGGCCCTGCGGCGAAACACCCGCTGCGCCCCGGCAGCAGCCCCGCCGGAGCTGGCCCTCGGGGACGTCGCGGGGTGACGCTGCCTCCTGCCACGAGGCCGCGGGGCGCGTGGCCTCTCCCGGGCGGCCCCGCGCTCCGAGGGGCGAAGGCCCGGAAAGGCCGGCGGGCGGATCCGGGCTCCCCCGGGCTGGCGGCAGCATCGGGCCCGGTGCAGGGGCGACGGAGGCGCCAGCGCAGCCCCTCGCCCCTGCACCGAGGAGCCCTTCGCGCTGCCCCGCCGGGCTCCGGCTGCTCACGTGACGTGGTCCCTCGGGATCCTTCCCGGCACCGTGGGAATTTCTGCCCCAGCTGGGCGGTGGGGGGCTGTGCGCGTCGGCACACGGTGTGCTGGCACGTGGGTACAGCTACACCAGTGCGGCTGCACACTGCTACACTGGTACACTGGTACACTGGTACACCAGTACACCTGCACACTGCTACACAGGTACAGCTACACCAGTGCGCCCACACACTGCTAGGCTGGTACACTGGTACACCTGCACACCGCTACACAGGTACAGCTACACCAGTGCGCCCACACACTGCTAGGCTGGTACACTGGTACACCTGCACACCGCTACACAGGTACAGCTACACCAGTGCGCCCACACACTGCTAGGCTGGTACACTGGTACACCTGCACACTGCTACACAGGTACAGCTACACCAGTGCGCCCACACACTGCTAGGCTGGTACACTGGTACACCTGCACACTGCTACACAGGTACAGCTACACCAGTGCGCCCACACACTGCTAGGCTGGTACACCTGCACACTGGTACACTAGTACACAGGTACACCGATATACCTGTACACTGCTACGCGGGTACATAGGTACACCAGTACACCCGCACACTGCTACACTGGTACCCAGGTGCAGTGGTACACCAGCACACTGTTACACAGGTACAGGTACACCAGTACACTCACACACTGCTGTGCCGGTACACAGGTACACTGGTATACCTGCACAATATACCACCACACCTGCACACTGTTGCACTGTTACACAGGTAAACAGGTACATGGCTACACCTGCACACTGCTACATGAGTACAGAAGTACACCGCTACACCTGCACACTGGTGCACTTTATACAGGTACACTGTTACATCTGCCCACCAGTACACCAGTGCATTTTTACACAGGTACACGACTACACCTGCACACCAGTACATTGTTACATTGGTACACATGGACACAGGTACACCAGTGCACTGTTACACTGGTACAGCGCTACACCTGCACACCGGTGCACTGTTACACCTGCATAGCGGTACACTGGTGCACTGTTACACTGGTACACCCGCACACAGGTACAGCCGCAGCCCGGCCCGCCGGTACGCCTGGCCGCGCTGAGCCCCCCGCGGCCTCGCTGCCCCCTAATCCTGCCCGGACCCAGTGCCGCCCTCGCCGCTCCCCGGAGCAGACGGGTCTCTGCAATTTGCGCCTAATTACAAACGTCACGAGACTTACTCCAAAAGCGAAGCCAAAGGGCTTTACAAATCACTACCTAACTCAATTTAGAAAGTGCGATGGTAGGGAATAAGCCAGGTTGTTTCCCCTTGTTGTGACAAGTTCTCGTGCGGCCCAAGGACAGCGGACGCAGACCGGCAGGGTTACGGCTCTGAAGGAAAGTCGGCAGCGAGCTAAAGGACAGCTGGGATTCATATTGGAATATTTTTAACATGCTCTTACAAATACTTTGGCGTACGCCTATTCCACTCCTTTTAATGATGTTGACTTCATTTCCTTTAATATGGAGGGAAAACACTACACCAACAAAACCTAATTAAATTAATAGGAAGAAACAATAATAAATAATTCCCGTTGTATGACTGCTGGGTTGCAAAACAAGGATGAGGACGCTGTTTTCCTGATAAAGCGCGACACGTCGCAGGAGGACACGCGCACGCACGGGCGCGCAGCCCTGCGCTCGCTCCCGCTTGCCCCCGCTTGCCCCACGGCGCCTCGCTTCGTGCCGTGCCCTCGTACCCCGGGGAGGGCAGCGCTGTTTTTAGAGGCAGCCCAGTGCAGGCAGCGCCCGGCAGCGGGGCCCTGGCGAGGCAGCGGCACGCAGGAGCGCGGGCCACGCGCAGCTGTGCCGCCGCTCCGCTGCCGGAGGAAGGACAAACGGCCCTGTCCGGCGCGCGCCACCCGTGCAGCCGTGCACCGGGCCCACTCCTTCCCCCGGCTCCCCAGCCTGCTGCCCGCTCCCCGCTGCGGGTGGATATTAAGGGGAGACGTTAAGGCCCCCCGGCCTCGCGGGCCCCATCCTGCCGCCTGGCAGCAGCGGGGCTCCCGGGGATGCTGCTGCCCCAGCCCCGCTGCGCCCCTCGCTCCACACCCTGCTCCCTCTGCGTGTGTGTGTGCGTGCAGGTGCATGTGCGCTTGTATATATGTGCACGCACACATGTGGGCATGCGTGCCTACAGGTGCATATTTGCATGCGCACGTGTGTGCACAGAAATGGAGGTGTGCAGGCACATATGGACGTACCTGCACGCCTGTGTGCTTTCTGTGTGTGCGTGTGCGTGCCCATTTGTGTGTGCGTGTGCATGCGTGCAGGTGCATATGTGCGCATGTGCATATGTGCGTGTGCATGTACGTGCATGCCTCTAGGCGTGTGTGTATGCATGCATGTGCATGAAAGCGTGCATGCATGTATGTGCACACATATACATGTGCATCCATGTTTATGCATATGTGTGTGCGTGTGTGTGCATGTTCGTGCGCAGCACGTCTGCAGCACTGTGCGTAGCAATGTGTGCGCAGCAATGTCTGCGTGCAGCAGCGTGTGTAGCAATGTGTGCGTGCAGCAGTGTGTGTGTGTAGCAGTATGTGTGTGGCAGTGCGTATGTCTGAATGCAGCAGTGTGCGCGCACATGTAGCTGTGTGTGCGTGTAGCAGTGTGTGTGCAGCAGCACGTGTCAGTGTGTCTGCAGCACTGCGTATGCATACAGCAGTGTGTGCATGTGCATGGAGCAGTGTGTGTGGAGCAGTGTGTGTGTACAGCAGTGCGTGTGTGTTTGTGTGCATGTGTGTGTAGAAGGGTCTGTAGCAGTGTGTCTGTGTGTGTGTATGTGTGTAGCAGTGTGTGTGCAGCAGTGTGTGTGTAAGGGAGGGTGTGTGTAGCACAGTGTGTGTAGCAGTGTGTGTGCAGCAGTGTGTGTGCACAGCAGTGAGTGCAACAGTGTGTGTGTGCAGCAGTGTGTGTGTGTGCAGCAGTGTGTAGCAGTGTGTATATGTACAGCAGTGCGTATGTGCACAGCAGCGTTTGCGCACAGCAGCGTGTCCGCGCGGCGCAGCGCGGCAGCAGCGCGGGCCGCGCACTCGTCCCCGCGGGGCGGCGGAGCCCCGCGCTGCGGCGCCACCTGGAGGCGAGACGCCGCCGCCGCCTCCCCCGCCGGGGCCGGGGCCGGGGCGGGGGCCGGAGCGGGGCCGGGGCCGGGGCGGGGGCCGGAGCGGGGCCGCCGCCGGGAGCCCCAGCACCGCCTCGCTGCGCGGTTCCCCGCGGGGCTGCGGCGCCTGCACGCGGGGCCGGCGCTGAACCGAGCCCTCGCTCGCCAAAACGACGAGACAAACGCGGTGCCCAGTAATGCGATCACGGGCAAAAATCTCAGGGCGAAACGTAATCTTGGCAGCTTCCCCTCGCCTTTACTGCCGCTTCTTCAAGTCCCGGCGGGTAGACAACACTTCGCAGAGCCGGTTTTCGCTACCCCCCTCACCTGCGCGCGAGAGGGGCAACGGCCTCCTTGGAGACTCCGATAAACTCCGGCTTCTTCCTCCTAACTTTTACAAACATGCTTATTTACATAATTCAAAGGAATTTTCGGAGGAGAAGGAAGGAGGCAAAAGCAAAGTTCTCCTGGGAAAACAAACGACACATTTCTCACTATTAGCAACCCAACTTTTCCAAGGAAACCATCGGCCCTCCTCATTCATCAGTGTCACCCTTCAATGGCTGCTCTGTTTGCAATGGGTTTGTAATGATCAGAAAAGTTCCAGCGCACTTCAATTAATGCCTAAGTTCTTCTCAGGGCTGGTTTTTATTTATATAAAGGAAAGGATGCTTTTTCTTGCAACCAAACAAATCTCCCACGGGAGACGAAATATGCTCAATAAAATGAGAGATAAGCAGGTGGTTTCAGTGTCTGAGAACATTAATATACAAGGATAGATCTCCGGCTGATGTAAATTGATGTACTTTCGCTCCCTTCACATGCTAATTTACACCAGCTGTTGACTTGGCCTGGAGAGCCCACAGGCTTCAAAAGTGGATATTATTCTTCCATCTTTACTCTTCCTACCCGGCCCAACAAGAGGAGCTGTACTGAATTTAGCCTGACTGCTAATGCGAGCAAGGCTTTCGGGGCAAAGGTATTTATCCGCCTGTGGGGTGTTAATATTTCTGGTTTTAGGTATGAAACACTGCAAAGTCCTAAGTAATCGTTGTCCGTCACTTTATGTAGATCACTTTTTTATTTTTAGCCTAAGAAAAATGATCCGCGTGCGCTGCGGCTGAGCGTCACTGGGAAGAACGGTTCCTGTTATTTCCCAGAATGACACTGATGTACTTGCACCGGGATAAAACACTCTGCAACAGCCATTTAGACGTCTATATATCCAGGTGTTGCTCTAATGACCCACGGAAACATTAATATTGGTTTTAGAGAACAGGCAAATTCTACACCTTGCCGTTTGAGCGCAGATTTGTGCAATATTTTGCTTAGGTCTTCTGGGATCGAATTCCTGCGCCCCAGCAGAAAAGCCCTTTTCACACAAAATCTGGGGGCTTCTCATCCGACCGAAGGCTTCACGACGCGCTCCGTACAAGCATCTGATGTCGGCTCGCGTGGGTGGCTTGCGTGCTGCTGTTCACTAAGGGAAAACAGAGATATCCACCCGCCCGGCCGCTTTATTTTTTTTACCCGTGTAATAAAACAGGACACTAGAGGGCGGCCTTTTAATGTAATTCAGTAGCGAAGTCCCGGCGGCCGCACGTAAGCGCACAGCACCATCTCCTGCTCCCGTCCGAGGCCGCGATGGGAAGCAGAGCCGGGAAGGGGCCTTTCGCCTCCCTCCAAAAGCAACGCCCGAAGAAGCGAGGAGCATCTGGAGCATAACACCAGAGGCAAAAATAATGACTGTTCCTAAGAAATTGGATTTGCCAGCACGATTTTCTGATTTTGCCTTCTGTCACAAGCGTTTGCGTGTTCAGTTTTGCACGCTGGCTCTGCGAGGGGGCGAGGAGGCAGCGGCGAAGGCAGGGAAATCCCTCCCCTCGCACCATCCCGCTACCTCCGAGTGTCTGTCCTGTGCCAGACCCCCACGACTACGACAGCGCTGCCGCGGTACTGCCGTTCAAGCCCAGTTTTAGGAATCAACACTGCAATTCGGTGAATATAGTCCCCGCTGATGGCTCTCTCTGCGCAGCCGAGGAGGTCCCTTACTGCTCCAGACCTCGGTCTCCTTAGGTCAAATGGGGTTAATTATGGCACGCGCTTGAACGCATCACAGATTGTGAATATTTCGAGAACACCGGACGCAATACGCTTCAGAAATGCCGGGAAGTACCTAGCTACACAGCACAGTCATTATTCATATTTCCATTTTGTGTGACCTGGAAGCTAGGATCTCCTTGTGGTAGGTGGCTGAGAGCAATACCTCTCCTCCCCCAAATTTAAAATCTGAGCGTCGAACGTGAGCCAACAGACAGAAGGCACAAGGCCAGACGGACGGGTGAAGGGAGCCCCAGGGCACCGTTCACGGCACAGTGTGCACTAGCTGAGCACCGCGACACTGCAGGTTGTTGCACGTGGACCACACCACCGGCGGGCTTCAAGGCAGCTTGCTCTGCAGTTGCCTTCCAGAGCTTCAAGAGGCTTTCAGCGCGATGAGACTATCAAAGACAATTCAGCATGTTCACCACGGAACAAGAAAACGATTTAAACTGAACTTCAGTGAGACTTTCTTACTGCCTGGAGCAGAAGTTGGCCTGAAGTTACTAGTTGGAAAGAACTTAAATTAGTGGCCGATTTTCTGAAAACTGATGTTCCTTAGCATTTAGCAATAACATGTCCTCAGTTTTTGCTAAATTGCAAACGAGCAATTAATTTTTCAGCACTTGTGCAGAATACTTTAAAAATGGAAACATGAAAGTCTTCTATTAAAATGAAGTTGATAGTATGCACCTGCCACTAATGTACTGTACACTGTGTCTTCCACTCATTATAGTGATGATTTGGGTTGAGATCAAGAGTCATATAGTGAAAATCACTTCAACACGTGCCTGTTCATATGCATAAACTCCTGTGTACCAGATGGCAAAATATAATGACATCTTAAACAGCTAATTGCATAAACCTTGTAATGCAGATAATTGCTGAACCAAAGTATGAGTTAATAATTTCCCACTGTATTGCCTGGCTTGACACTAATTCTAAAGGAAAGTTGTGACAATTCTAACACACTAAAGTTCACCAAGCGGTAATTAAAACTAGCACTTAAAATCATTCGACTTTCAAACCCTTAATTACAATTCAGTAGAATCACTTTGTACAAATCTAACATTTATAGATAGTTACATGATAGTTGATTTTCATCATCGTCCCTTTCATGGTGTTCTTCTCCGGCATGCTTCAGAAGTCCGTGGCTATCTCTGGAAGTCCAGAGTTGTAGTCATTTCCTCACTAACGCTCACTGGGAAACACTTGGAAAATAGTGGCCAGCAGCAGGTGTGAACATATACACTATTGTATTTTTTTTCACAGCTTATATTTAAGGTGTCATGGCAAGTGGTCATTTTAGTCACCTGATACGTAAAAGTAAACGAGCAACGAGCCACTACAATAAAGTGCCTTGGTTTTCAAAGGGTGGGTTTAAGAATTACATTGCTTTGGTTAGGTTTGTAACACACGTGTTGACCTCAAAGTCAGGCCTCTAACACAGCATCGGCTGCTACCATATATTGGAAAAGCTGCCACAGAATTGAAATGATAAAGAATATATAATTAATGATGGTAAATACAGTTTTAGGAGAAGTAAGCCTTATCAGACAAACCCAATTTCTTTCTTTGATGAGGCGCATCAAATAAAATGATGAAGGTAAAGACTGAATGATAAAGGTCAATGAAGAGATGTGATATTCACATTTTATGGAGATTAGAATTAACACTGTGTGATATTCTGATCAAAAAACATTAGAAATAGCAACAGAGCATGCACTAATTAGATTAAGATTTGGCTAACAGCCTGTTAAAAAGTAGCTATGAATCAGGAAGCATTATCAAACGGGAGAGTTTTACCAGGATCAGCATCAGGTCAGATGCTAGTCCATGTTTTCTTCAGTGATCTGAATGCAAACACTGTAAATTCACAGCTGATGCATTTGAGGATGACAAGAAGCTTGGTGGAGTGACAGCCAATGATGAGAACAAGACGCTCCGAGTGATCTCACTTGCTTGATGAGCTGAGCCCATTCACACACAATTGATTTTAATACAGACAATGTAAGATTATGCAGTTCTGGTTCTCACAGTTTTTAAAAGATGGTTGGAAAACTGGAGAGGGTGCAGCAAAGAGCCACAGAGAGGATTCGAGGGCTGAAGAAAGTGCTTAATGGTGAAAGACTTAAAGCACTCAATCTGCCTAGCTTACTGGAAGGAAGACTGAGACGTGACGTGAATATAACGTGTAAGCATTTGAGGATCTATGGGTAAGTATCTGCTAGATACTGATGACATTTTTAATCTTTCAGATGAAAATGGATATTTGCAAGCCAAAGTCAAACAAATTCAAGTGAGAATTTAGGTGTATGTTCTTAACAGCAAGATCGACTGGCAGTTAACTTTCAAGGCACGGAGTCTTTTTTTTTTTTGATATTTTCAAAGCAAGAGCAGAAGACCTGCTGTATTCAAACACACGTTAATGCATTTAATGCAGGGGCAATGGGCCACACTGAGTTATTACATACTGGGGTGCTCTTTCTGGCCTTCCGTGCTGTGAGTCTATACACATCAGTAGAAGGGTTTTGTAGGCATTTGGGAGCAGGAACATACACCTGTGCAAAGCAATAATCAAGCAGTAGCAAGTCTAACACATTTCGTGGGCTGTCCGGACCCAGTCCAGGTGTGCAGATGACACTTCTATCTATAATAACAGATTATTTTAAAAGATAGACACTGACTTTCTGAACGAGCTACACAAACCCACCAAAACGCAGCCCCTCACCAGGAGATTTGTCACCGCAGCCTGCTGCCATGAGGGGCAGCGGTGCCCCTTTGACAAGAAACGGCAGATGCCTCAGTGCTGCTGCTCTCCGGTGAAGGAGAGCCAGGGACCAGGCGCAGGCAACGTTTTATCCCGAAGTCTGTTTATTCACCGCGTGATGGATAAGACAGCCCTGGATCGCAGCGGGTCACAGACAGCATATCAGGCTGAAACCTCACCCGAACCCTCTTTTTTTCCTGAAGCAATCCTGCCTCAGCAATTGATTCCCGTAAGAAATGCTGGCAGACGCTGTTCTGCCACTCACACGGCTTCCAGCCTCCATCACCTTACGTAGCCAGCACAGCAGTTCCCAAAACATGCACCCTACAGATATTCTTCGCATCCTACGAACCTGTTCCCCTCTTCCCCCTCTGAGAGGTTCGGCAACAGTCACAACCGCAAACGTTCAAAGACTCTGCGATATCACTGCACGGTGACCCCGGTTGCAGTTCAGTATAACGCAGCAGGAAGAGCAGCAGGGACCTCGTCCAGTTTCCTTAAGCTCTAGCATGTTCTTGAGGGTCTCCCATCTGAGTTTGGACTAAGCACGGTTCTGCCTGCCCTTATGACCTGCTAGCCCATGATGAAAGCCGGATGGTAAATTCTATAAAATCAAAAAACATAGACTGGCTCCGTGCAGGAGGTAAGAGTAAAGGCGCTCAGCACAATCCTTCTGCCCTTAAAACATATTTATTAGCTCACAAAATATAACTACCAGGTGTCTACTGTTGTTACTAAGTTTCCAGATGGATGTGACCAGGTCCAGCATGAAATATTTTCATGTCCAGGTCTCCCCTGAGGTCTTTCCAATCACCTCTGCTGCAGACTGGCAGCCCTCTTTCTCAGTGGCAGCAGCCCAGGCAGGTACAGCTGGCAAGAATCAGGCATTTTTCCCCAGGGAAACATGCTCCAGGGAAGATGCCATCCTTGCTGGTTATAATATTTGCAGTCTCTACTAGGCACCCTGTGTATAATCTCAGCTCAGGTAACTGAGTCAAACTCTACACAGCAACTCCATCCAGTAGAGCTGATCAGTACAAGCAGCTATGACTGGTGAAAAGCTGGCACTTCTGTGTGTGTCCATCTCCTGGTTATTTATTTGAGGCAGTTCTTTAACCATCTGTAGCTAGCGGGGTTTATAGCCCAGGGTCTGGCCTTCCCTCCTAATGTGCTCATACTCCCCATCCCTTGCGAGGCAAATGTGCCTCCAGTTGGTCCTGATGGGTTTTTGAGAGCGCCCTATCCTTTAGGATAACTTCAGCACAAACCTCTACAAAATACAGACACTTTGTTTATTGGCCATAAGTAAGTGAAGAATGTCTTTGACAGTATTTCTTGCTATGCGGCTGCCCCATAGCTACTGCAGCTTGTCCATACAAGAGATATTGATAATTCAGTAACATAAGCCAGAGCAAAAAAGAGGCTGAGCAGCATGATTAAGTGATAAGTTAGATGTCAGAAGTTTGGCGGCACAATGAAATTGTTAACGATAGCAAGGCCTGGACAGCTAGACGGGAGTTAGGTAGAGATTGATCCAGTGGCTGCTGACCTGCCTTTTGGGTTTGCAGTGATGCTGGTAATTAACTCTAAGCAGGAAATTGTCCCACTGATTGACTCATCAGCTTAAAATGAATCATGAGCTGAAATGATTTGCTGAAAAGGACATAATCTGAGGAAGTTCTTTATCTTTGAAACAAATAATAGATCCAGGATGAAGTGGTATGATGTGGAGGGGACTTATTTCTCAATCTGTGAACATAGATTGGTCTTCCTCTTTTCTTTCAATAGAAAGTGTTCTGATGTGGATAGGTTATCCTTCAGAAGTGGAAATCTAGAAAACAAGACAAAATATATTGTAATATCTCTTTTCTTCTGTTTGCAACATTATTTTCTGCTAAAAATTTCTAGATATTTATTATATCAATGCCTATGTAGAGTAAAAAACAATTTCTGATAATAGATTTTATCAAAATAGAATTAGGAAACAATACTTAAAATACCACATGCATTTTGAGTTTTAATATTAAATATAGCTTAAGTCAAGTCTACCTAATCAGCATTCAGTAACATTCAAATAGCATCAGTGCTAATACATATTCACTAAATATGAACATAACTCTAAGTTCTCCTACCTGGCTGAGGCTGTATGGTACTTTTCAGAGGAGGAATCATCTTCTCATCTTCTCCCCTTTTTTCTTCAAGAGGTTTTCAGGAGAGAGAGTCAGCCATGATGTTTTAGCTTCCCCTAAAACTGCATCTCTCTCTCTCTGCTACTCATCTTAAGTGTCCTGATATCCAAAAACATCAGAAATACATCAAAAGATTTGTCGATAGGTAGAGAAGACATTCTGGGAAGAGACTGGGCCTCCAGACTCTGTTCTCTGATGACTGTGAAGCATTTCCACTTTGCCACTAGCCTGATACAATAGCTTTTGTAAAATATAGGATCATCTAGGAAGTGGAATCGGCTCTCAGAATTGGTGAAAATCACCGGAGATCTATCACTTTTCCAGATGAACATCTGGCAACTGATTTTGTTTACCTTGCCTAATTTGCCTTTGATTTCTAAGACTCTAAGGCACTTAAAGATCAGAAAATAGTTCTGTCTATTCAGATAAGAAATGTACCTCTCTTAGCATCAGTTCTCAAGTTGTTCTTTCCTCACCTCTGTCGGCACGTGTAATTATTTGCAGGTGCCAACTGGAACACAAATTGCAATCACACACAAATCACTTCTTGAGTGCTTTGGCCAACAGGGACCCAACAAGCTTTGGTTTACCTTGATGAACAGGTTAGCTATTAGTCAAAATGACCATTAGAAAGATCATCTCATAGATAAGAACTTTCTTTTTCAGTCATGGATTGCTTTGCCTCAGGCTGTTTCAGAGCAACATTGTGAGAAGTTTGGACCAAAGTCTGAAGCTGGTAAGATGTACACAGATGTACATGAGTCTGCAACATCTTGCAATTCAGGTGGCTGAAATCAATGATGGGCACCGGAACAAGGAATAGAAACCTGTGATCATGATCACAATTAGACCTGATTTATACATGTTATTTACTTATCATCCACTCCATATCCCATCAATTTGGATTCTTAATATGGGTGCTTATCACCATACTAAAACCCACCAGAAATGATTGCTGTCTGCTCTGCTAATTGAAGATTTCATTGCTCATTACACCTGTTTATATGCAACTGTGAGGAAAGGTTCTGTTCTTTCAACTATTAAAATGTAATTAAAAATAGTACTTTCCAAATTAGGATGGGATTTGAACTAGACAGTGGCTTCAGGGATAAACCTTAAGATTGGCTGGAGAAAGAGAAAAAACTCTTTAGAGATTTTTGTTGTCCAGCAGATTGGGTGCCAGAGGCTTGTCACGTAGCTTTCTCAGGGAGTTTTTGCAAGGTTTTGACATTTATAAGGTGGCTGTTGGTCTTGCATAACCTCAGGAGCATCATTATCATTGACCTATTGCAGAGCTGCCACTATTTCATGTACAACATTCTTCAGCAGAGCAATACTTATTGGTGCTTTTCTTAAGTCATGTCTTGTCAGTAAGACCTTTCTGCTGTGTCCCCTGTGTCTATTTAGAATATAGGGCGACCTTTTTTTTTGCTAAGACAAAGAAACAAAATTGTTCGGAGTCACAGTAAAGATCTTAGCCCTTACTAGTTTCCTGATTTTTCTTGTTTTGAGTAAGCAAGAATTATCAGAATTTATTTATGCAATTGCAAAGGTCAATGTTTGCAGGAGTGAGGAGGGGTTTTGCAAGTCATGACTGCTTTTGCTCTGGTGGGAGCTTAATTCTGAAAGGAGAGGGAAGCAGGACTCCTGGAAGCTGGGCACTTTTGAGTTGCATCACGCTAGAACTCTAAAAATTGCAGAACTCAGAGATGGCCACTTCTGAAATTCTTGGCCCATGCTATTTTTTAAAGGCTAATTCTCATTCACTATTTTATTGAAAGAATAGATTCTAATGCTGTTTGTTTTTGTCGTCGTTTTTAACCTCCCTATTTACCCCTCTCTTTAAAATATTGGGTTTATCCACAGCATTCTTTAAGGCTTCTCCTTCCATGTTATTTTATCCTGGTGATTGAAGTGATGTCTGTATAGTCACACACTACTTTATGCAGCTCCCATTGGGGCTATTCACATATCCATATGTGCATGCAGCTCCCATTAATGCTTGTCAATGCAACTTAACATATGAGCATGGACAGGAGAATAGACCCCTTGCTGTGCACTTGACTAGATGGGTTTTTTTGATGTTGATCCAGATCACTCATGGCAAACGCTGCTGTTATTAGAAATCACTGCACTTAACACGACCACCAAGCGCAACTTCCCTTTCCTGCTCATTCTTTCACATGGAAGTTGCTTGGCTGGTTTTGCAGCCACGAGGTAAATACTTCATAAACACAAGCTGGAACCCAAGATTATTCCATAACATAACTTTATTCTTTGTATTCTCTTCTATTTGCCATGCAACAGTATACAGTTAAGCCTCTCCACTGAAGGAAGGAAAGCCTTTTTTAAGGTGTGAGTTTGGACTTGGAAGTCTGGATTCTGTCTCTGGCTCTGTCACAGACTTTCTGTGCGAATCCAGGCAGGATGGTTGGAGCTTTGATGTTCAGTTTTTATGAAAACAAATGGAAAGCTGAGGTAACACTGAAAATTTACATTTTATTTCTGTGTACCTCAGTTTCCTGCATCTTTCATGGTTCTTATAACTGCAGACTCTCCACCATGCTGGTATTTGTGTGTCTATAAGTTAAGTGATGACAGAACACTTTCCATCACAACGTTGAAGTCTTCAATATGTTTTATAAAACTGATGCATCTCGTACCATCTGTAATCCCACTCCACTGCAATTCAGGGACATGCAAATGTTGAATCATTATTATTTGCTAACCATATGAAAATAATTATGAATTTCAGTGTAGTTTGTAACGAACACGTGTCCACAGCTGAAAGTGGAAATGACCAAGTCAAGATGTGTTCTCTCAGTCTCTTCAGCCAAGAGGCTTTCTGCCTTTAAGCCACACTTAGAGATTTTCGTGATATTTTTCTATGCATGATCCTTGGAGATGTCTGCTGAGCTATAATTCTGGATGCACCAGGGACCAATGAACTGCAGTAAAGTCAGACATCAGCAGGAAGCAGTACCCAACCTGTCAGGACTGAATTTACTCAGTTTAAATCTTTACTTTCTACCTCACTCCACACTTTCCAGCTTGCTGTAACGGTACTAGAAGTATGAGTGTGCTGATAATGAAATACCGTGATATGACAGTGTCTGTTTTCCAGAAGATCTGGCCCTGATCCCACCAGCCGCACTGTGTGCAGAACATCATAGCATTGCAGAAGTCTACTGAATTCAGTCCCGGGCCACTGGGACAACCTTCTGAATGCTGAACCAGTGACACATTTTAGGACAGAGCCGACTGACAGTTTTAGCAATTTTTGCAAGCGGTAACTGGCAGTATTATCTATTGCTAAGATTGACCAGCACCTCCTGTTTCAAGAGCTGATTTTCAGTGCTTAGAACTTGGCCAGGTATTAGCTATTAGAGATACATTTTCCACACTGCATGTTTTCATCAAGCTGATTTCTTTTTGGAAAACTTTATTCAAGCGATTCAGCTATCTCTGAAAACTGTGCTAGAAAAAAAAAAAAGTTTCAGTGTTACCATTCTGGCACTTTGTCCTTGAAAAGCCCTGATGACCTCATGGTTTGAAGCAATAGCCAGGAAATTGGCCTATGTCGCTGCTGCTTAAGAGATGCTTTACTGGAGACTTGACAATCCACCAAATCTGAAAAGCCTTTACAAACTCAGAGTTTGCACATACTCAGTAGAAGTTCTCGAGAATTTAACTGCTAATCTCAGAGCAGGTGTTATGGGGAGCAAACACCATTTGGCAGACCCCGCAAAGCCTGTCTCAGTGCATAGGGCCGTTCTGAACTCTGCTCTACAACCTCATTTCAAACATTTCCGAACTTTTAGGTGCTTGGTTTTGCATCCCTAATGGTGACCTGTGAACATCACCTCTTCACATGCAATTGCATGGCATTTACAAAGCAGGTAATGGCTTAAAATAACTGTGCCCTCATTGCCTAGTATGAAGTATGTCTTTTAACTAGTACTAATGGATGGCAGCCATTAGTTACTTTTACATTAAGGTGCATTCATATTGAAATTTTATCCTGACTTTACAATGCATTTGATTAAAATGCAGAAGAATTACGCATTAGATGTCATGTGGCTGGATGGAAGCATAATTTAGCTGAGTCTGCAGATGCAGCCATGCAGGTGTGCCTGTGACTTTGATTCAGTTGATAAAACTGTCAGTGTTCAGTGGCCCTCATATCACATATCTGTCTGTGGTTCAGTTCCTTGTGCGAGGAATTTCTGGTGCCTTTTATCTGATATGATCACTGGATTCCTAAGTAAAATTTTCTTGAGTCAGATACCATTTAGTGTCAGATGTTTTGGGGGAAGGGAAGGTATTACAGATGTGAGGTATTTCAGCCTGTATTTAACTGTGGATCTGGAGGAGCGGAGAGGATAAAACTTGGGCCCTTTGTGGGAACATTCCCCTTACTCCAAGAAAGTGTTGTGCTTTCTTACATAAGAAAGAACTAAAGTCTGAATCGTCTCCAATTTGCAGTTTTCAAAACAAAACCAGTCTGGCCTTACTCATCTCCCTTCAAAATAGAGTCAGGTACCTGAAAAATACTGCATCCCATCGTTTTTACAGGCAGATTCACAATTTCTACTTAAGCCCCGTATTAATACATGCAATATTAACAGCTGCAACTATTATTATTTATAATTTTCACAAGCCCCAAAGTGAAGCCAGTTACTTTAGTGCCAAAGCAGAAAGACCAGGGTGCTGACCCCAAAACTCAGCCGGGTCAGTGACTGCCAGCAGAACCTCTTGCACATGTAAAGATGTCCTCGTACAAGATTTTTTGCTAGACAGAGAACTTTTTGAAGCCGGGAAGCTGTAACTGGGAGTACAGGACTGTAGCAAAGAGAGGAGGGCTTGCTCCCAGGCACAGCACTCTGCGCAACCCCGGTTCAGCAGACGCAGCGGGACGCCAGGGCTGCGGGCGCGCGGGGCTGCTCAGGACACAGCTGCTGCCGTCCCCGTGCACCTCGCTGCACGCCTCTCCCTGCGGGTCGTGCCGAGCTGGGAACATCTAGACCTTTGCTACAGTTCGAAGCAGGCTGACATAACTTTTGGAAGATCCTAGACTTTACGTCATTGGAACTCGCTGTGAAGTAATCTAGCTAATGTGCAGTTTTGTCTAGAAAGTCTCCGAGGATTTAACACAGTTCGAAAGAAAAAACGCAAGCCAGAGTCACAGACTATTTCCTCTTTACCTCAAGGGTCATCGTGTTTGCACATTTTGAAAGAGTTAACAAGCTAATTTGTAAAAGACTTTTATATATTAAGGAAAAATAAAGACCTCACAAGAATTTTAGTTCATCAGCAACATATGGAAACAAGAAAAATCTGTCCTCAGTTGACGAAATATTTATTTATCATTGAAATCCCAGACATTTGCATCCAATATAAGTGCAAGACAAATCTTATGTATAACCTCCTAGAGAATTCAGTTAAAAGCAGTTTTGGATACCTGTAAGTAATTATGCTATCACATTCTCTAACAGATTTAATTCAGGCCAAGTAGCAACTACTGTATGTCCAAAAGATAATGAATTAAAGCAATGCTTTGGCATATCCCCTTTCTGAAATGTTAGCAGCCTCTCGACCGACTTGAAAAATAGGCTTCAATAAATGGACAGGAAAATATATGCAATTAAATTCAATCAATAAAGCTGTCCTTGACCAAAGTCCAAACATTAAAAACAACTCCAATTGAATTATGAGAAATCCTTTTCTGATTTTAACTAGATTAGTTTAATCACATGTGCATCAAAATTGCATGCCATTCTTCAGTAAGTTTATGGAAACAAAAAGCAGTGTACTACTCCCTCTCTCTCAATTCAGTCCAGCTCTGGCTTTTCTCCTTAGAGAGGAGCACTGTTCTAGAAGAGCCATTTTCTTATTAACAAGGACACTCATTCAGAGGAAAATGGCAGAGCAGGGTCCCAGGTGACTTCCCTGGTTACCAGGCTTCTCTCTTTCTCTTTCACTTCCACAAAACCCTCATCCCCATAACTACAAAGCCTCTTTGTTTCCTCCTGGTGAGGAATAGAAACACGTCTGAAATCCTGAAAAGCTACTCAAAATGTGAAAACTCTTCCAAGTCTCACAATAACTGGAAGGCTTTGATTTTTTTTACCCCTCTTCTTTTTTCTCTTGTGCTTTTCTACCATATTGATATATCTGAAGATAAACAAAACAACAAAATCTGAGATGCTCCCAAATATGGTGAGAATGTACAATCCACAGACCTAAACACACCTGAAAATAGAAATCATTCAGGGGCAGACCCCAAAACTTTTCAGAGGCTTTTTGAGATTAGGTTTTACAATAGTGATACATTGCAATAACCCTTATAAAAAAAAAAAAAAAATTATGTAGCTACTCACATCCTTGCTGAGAACTCCAGGCTGATAGATGCCAACCAGGTTGAATTTTGGGTTTCAAAACTCTATGCAGAACCTACCTATCCCTGTTCCCAGTTGCTTCAGAGAGATCTGAAAGTCACCCCTCTCCTTCCCCATGGATGTAGGAAGAGCTGACAAATTACTCCACGTGAGCCAAACAGCCACCAGTTTGTAATCACTGTGCAAGCCTACTTGCCTGCATGAGGTCTGAACCAGCAACACCTGAGCTAAACATTGCTCAGCTAGCTCTTTGAGCTCTCCTCTACAACAAAAAAAAAATCTCTTAAATTCAGAGTGAGAATAGGGTATTAGGTTATTTTAGGACTGACCCTTCAGCCATGAAGCATTTAAGATATGAAATAGATGGATCTGGGGAAATAATTCTTAAATAGCAATGGATGTTCACTGAATTTTTACTCTTTGGGGATTTGTGTTTTTTCTGCAATTCTTCACTAAAGCAAGAGAAGTGATGCACTGCAACCAGAAAGAAGGAATGAAAGTGTTGGCAGCAAAGGCTGCAAGGCCCAAGACTTGCCCCAGTCTTCTTCAACCACCCACATGAACTGGATGGAAAATACTTGTCATGGATGTGGCTGTGCTCACCCCCAATCCATGATCTCTAAAGCTCCCACAGGTGTGTAACTTTATGACTTATGTGCTGAAGAGACTATCTCATGCTCAGTTCTCATTCCACCCTTATTAAACTCAAAGTGAGGCTGGTTGCAGAACACTGAAATCTTCACATGGCTGTAGCAACTTCACTGAATTTCACAGTCACTGGATTCCTTGTTTGTTGGGTCTGCAGGATGGTTCTCGAGACCTTCTCATGAATGTATTCCCCCAAAGCTGTATGCAGATCTTTAGAGGGATACAGGCCCAAATGTGACAAAACTTAACATATGAATAATATGAAATATTAGAGTAAGAATAATATCACAAATAAAGATTTGATGCTGCAGTTACGGAATTGGGAAAACTTGCACTGATTAAGTCCAAAAGGTGAAGACTCAGTACTGGCTTCACTTAAGCCAGATTGGCTGATAGTTCCATACTGTGTCAGAAGACCAAGCTGACTAGCAAGACATCTCCAAAAAGCCAAATACCTTCTTGCTGACAGCAGAACCTCTGCCTTGGACAGTCTTTAGCTGTTTGCACACATACTGTGAAGCCCAAGAAGCCTGTATTCCCTTAGCAACCAAAGTTGGCACCTGTGATATTTGTTTTCAACGACTGACACCAAGAGTTTGAACTTGCATCTGTTTTACTGAATTATGGTAAAACAGTATTAGTAACTGCAAAAAGCAGCTCTAATTTGGACAATACCATCCAGATCATTTGCAGCTTGCACTGCCTGTAATTTTGTTTCACATTCCACCCAGAAAATATGGGAAACTGTATATAACAAGCACATGACAAGTCTTACACTGGCTAGGTCTTGACAGCTTGACCCATTCCCAGCTATAAAACTTGCTTATATAGAAGTTTTCCTAATGTCTTTTATAATTCATTTGTGAAGGATTGTCCACCTGGTGCCTTATCGCAAACTGTGGAATGAGTCCAGGAGATGGCAACAACATGAACTGCTGTGGGGGATAACAAGGACTCTGTTATGACTGGGAACGTTTGCAGTACTATAAATAACTCTATCAATATTGTGATAATGGCACTTTAAAGAGGTCTATTTTACAAGTGTTGAATGTAAGAGAGACCACAGCTGTGCTCATTAATTCTGAAGTATGCTCCTCTCTATGTACAATTTGCAGGTGTAACAATAGGAGTGTTGACTCAGTGCAGGTCTAGCTAGTGTTTGGATTAAAAAAAAGGTCACAGTAGCATGATTAGTTCTTAACGAGTCTTTATTGTGTTTGGCAGAGGGAAAGCAAACGATGATAGTTTAATTGAAAACAATAAAAGTAAAATGGAACTTTGTTACAGAATTTAGCTATACGTAAATAGCTTCTCCCCCCCAAAGAGCAAGTACCGTAATTGACAGCAGTAGATCTTTTGATAATTAATTGCAGTAAATTATCACTTGGCACAAAGAAGGCATAATTCTAATTAATTTGCAACCTTTCCAGCATAACACTGAATTGAAAATGGCACTGCTGTAATTTTTTTCAAGCTAATATAGAACTAGAGTACAAACAACATTGTAATTCTTTCTTGTGTTCTCCTTGTTTGGAATTGAACTCAAATGATTTGGTTCCTTCCACACAGTCACTGTAGCACGCAGAGATGACCCAAACGGGCAGGAGTTTCCTGTGCAGTCAGAATTAATCTGCCCCAGCATGGAATAATATAATTACATACAGAGATCCGGGCAAAGAACGGCTTCGGCTGGGGCTGGCCTGGGACATCAGCGCCTGCCTCGGGGATGCTTAGGGCTGGGAAGAGTCCCTTTCTTTGTCTTTTAAATCTAGATTTGATTCTAAAAGAACCTATGTGGAAACGTGGATTCAGGCAGAGTTAAGGAGGACTACACCATCTGTTAAATTCATCAGCTTCCCTCTTGTTAACAATTTACTCCCTGTGCCTCCGGGAGTACCGGCCCTCCTTGGCAGGTGCACTGCAGCGCTATACGGCGAGATGTCTCCAGGAAGCCTGACGTGGGGAGATCTATCAAGGCCACTATCTAACAGCACGGATAGCTTTTACCTGTGAGGACTGCCTGGATGCAATGGCCAAAAAATCCATTTTAAGCATGATGCTTCATGAGTGCTTATGGATGAGATGCTGCTCCTACCTTATCATACCTACCCCTCTGAGCAAAGCTCCCCAGCTAACGATTTGTTAAAGGAATTAAGGTTTGGGCCACAGCCTGTGACTTTGCACACAACTCCTAACTATTCTATGCCCCAACGTTTCCTTGTGCTCCTGGGAGATAATATTTACCTCCTGCACATCAGTGTTGTGAGAATAAATTAACTTCGGGAAAGTATGTTGAGCTCCTTGGAAAACAGTTATGAAATAAGCGCAAGTATTATCATATATTAAATCAGATCAGCTATTAAAAATGAGAACAAGTCCTCAGATCTGTAACCCTAACTGCATCAGTTTCTCCCTCCTTTGCTGATTACTGTTAGCCTTGATAATAATGAACTCAAAGACGATATTAGCAGCCTAACCTATACTATGATTTAATCTTGATTGCAACAGATCAAGGTTTGATTTAATTGCTCTAGAATTAATTAGGAACAGAAACAAGTTATAAAAAAGAATTTTCACTCTAAATAAAGAAACTGTTTACATTCAATTGGAGTTCATGTTAGAACAAATCATTAAGCTATAAAAGATTACATCTGGGCTAGAATTAAAGTCAAGCCGATTCATTAACCCAAATGGTAGCCCAGAGATTACTAACACGGTATTTCTGCTTTGCTGATCAAAGGATCAAGGGATACATGACCAGATGACCCTAATTGAAACAATCTCCACTGAATTTTTTAAATGAACTTGAAAGTACTAAGAAGATATTCTCTAACTTCTGTCTACGTGGGAAATAAATTTGTCCTAGTAGCCTCACTGTATACATATCGTAAGGAAAAGGAAAGAAAAGAAGGATAGTGACAATCCTTTATGCAGGGCATAATATACAGAATATTTTTCACAAGACAGAATATTTTTCTTGAATAATGGAGGACACTTATCCAAATTGTTTATAGTTGTCTGTTATAGCTTTTGAAAAGTAGGGAATTTGCAGCCGAAAACTTCATCACTATTGCCCTGTCAATGACCTCATCACACCTGACCTCCAGGGAGTATCTTCTTCTGGGTTAACCAATAAATCAGTCTGCATGCAAGGCCCTTCTCTCAAAAGCTTGCCAGTTGTGCTGAATTAGGTATGATAGTTTTATTGTGTGAGCTACTGTTCACTGGGGACTGAGTGGAAGCTGCTGAATGTATTTCACTCAAGATTTCAAGATGAACTTGAGCCTTGTTCCCAATGGTGAAAGGCCAAATTTTTACCTCTCTGAACCTCTGAATCTACAGACCCTTGACTCTGCATTAAGGAGAGAGGCAGCTGCCTTCTCAAGGTAATAGTCAGACTCAGTTTGTGTTTCAAATTTTAAATAAGAAAAATAAGCTTCAACTTTGGAAAATAATAGAGGCATGACTTCTTTTGAAAGACTGGTATAGCCATTAGTAAAATTCTCTATATCCCTCTGTGGAAAATCAAGTGTCACTGAACATAAGAACTTCCTGAAGACAGGGACTATAATTCTTGTTATAAAAGGGGAAAAATTGGATGGGATAACTGGTGATGGACAAACTTCAAAAGGTTCAGGGCTTGTGCTCACTTCAGATAAGCGTCCAGGAGCTTTGATGCATATCCAAAGCTTATCTGGACCTCCTGGGTCTGTAAATATTGGGATGGAAATCTTGCAAGAACAGGCTCTCTCAAGAGATTTTTCTTTTTTGGTATTTTGGGCAAGTATTTTCTTGTCATGCTGGAAATGCAACAAGAATAATAATGATGAGAAATAAGACCTGTTCTTAAAGAGTACTTCACCAACTCTAATTCGAGAATAAAAATAAAAAAAAAGCTTCTCTTAGTATGCTTTTCATGTGCATCTCCAGGCCTTCTTGGAGCTCAGAGGGGCAGAATTTTAAAATATTTGGGGAGAAATGTGTCCCAGTTTCTTATGAATCTCAACTATGATAAAAACATTTTGAGCTGGAGGCTTTTTTCGTTTTCTCTGTCTTGGTACAATTTCTTCTATATATAACATTAAAATATGCTGTACAGATTTTGGATAAACACGACTTAGATCAAGGTAGCATGAATACTGGCAATATCCCAAACATATTTTGTTTATGTGGCAAATATATACAATAAAAACCGTCTTCCAAAGGCCAAATTTTGCACGAAAACCTCACAAATGTTTGACAGGGTTTCTGTATGTATGTGTACACATGCAACTTTTGCTAGCTCTTCACCGACACCAAGTAGATCATAGCTGCTAAAATTGTTTGACCTGGTTCCGTGGTGGAGATTATTGGTCTATTTACCCTAAAATGTAGCTATACAACATAAAACTTCTTGGCTGATAAAGAATTGGCCCCTGGAATTGGTTGTGGGACATGGACTCTCTCTCCTAGACTGGGTGACAGGAGGCAGGTACAGTTCTGACAGCTGTTTGGTGACCAGTTGGAGACATACTAATAGATTTGTTCAGGTTTTTACATGGAAATGTGACCAGACTGCAGAATTCAGGGCTAGACTTCCTACGTATTTGTTTTACTGTGGACAAACAGCCACTGCATACTCCACGTCTGAAATACTGGCTTCCTTAGTCAGTAGAGAGATTCCTGTGACCAGATAAGCTAGGCAGACACGTAACCCCCTTGACTCGCCACATCATGCTCTGGCGTGTTGCCAGGGTCTGGGGCCATGTCTGACCCTCCTGGACACGCTTTGTTCAGTGGCTATTCGTGGGCTGTCACAGCCACGCAGCACAGAACCAGCTTTTAAAAGACACGCAGCATTTTCCAGATCTGCAGAGAAAGTTCAATAAAACAGATATGTTGATTAAAAGGTCATTACTATGCCATGTACAGATGTTATTTCCAGGCGTTGTAGGGTGCAGGGAAGAGGTGTCCTCTCTTCTGTCTTTCAGAGGAAGGGTAAAACCTATAACTGATTGTCAGCTTGGTAGCACAGACTGGTGGGAAGGCTAGAAGAGAAGGTTCCCCTCCATTGGCGGCTAGTCAAGGGGAGAAATTTCATTCGTCCAGGTAAGGGACTTGCAGGGGCAGGTGCCCCAGATGAGGTGCTACCAATTCTTTTTTCTGTTAGAGACCACCATGAGAAGATGATAGAGAGATGGGAAGGCAGGAGGGCTTAAAATTCTGGTTCATCTGAGTGCCAGCTCATTTACTTCCTGAAACTGGAAGAGTTAGCAGCAACCACTGGCCACCTGATTAGGTGGATTGTGGTAGGTGAGTCATAAGGGGAGATGCTCTCAGCTAGTATGGTAGCGAGACCCAGGGAGGGACTTCCTTGGAAGACCAGACTGGTCAGAGCCAAAGTGATATACATATATTTCTTCTCATAGCATCATTTAAAAAAGAAAAAAAGGCTGTTTTGTGGCTTTCCACTGTTTGAGCTTTAAAGGGATCTACTGAGGACCCCTGCAGGTGGGGTTCACTGCAGAGCAGGAGTTGGGAGCTGGTCCACAACAGGATGTGAATTAGTGGTTCCTCAGTGCTGGGAAAGAGGCCGAAGGCCTCTAGATTCCATAATTGAAATTTCCAGACCTGTAGCCCAGCATGATCTCTATATGGACACAATATCACTTAACCATAGGTTAGTCATTTTAAATGTGTGTTAAGAAGTTGTGGTCTGCTATTTAAATCCACCTCATATGCTCAAGTCATTGTTGCTGTGTGTCTGAGCCAACGGGACCTGGCCATAAACCTCTCTCGTGGCAGCTAATGACCTAATCCAGCTCCAAGTCATTGGGAATGTGTCTGTTAACTTTGGTGGAGGTTGGCTCAGGTTTTAAGGCGAGGGAAGCATGCTGTGCTATCTGTGCTAGGAAGTGCTGCAGCCCTCAGATGCTGAGGAAGATGCTGTAAACCCAGTAAGCACAATTTGGCCCCCTCATAATAGCAAACACCTCAAATGACTCGCAAATGAATAACATTTAAAAATCCTTGCTGGGTTAGCATGGGATGTCAAGTAAATGAACACATACAAACGCAGCCAATGCACGCAGCAGAAATTACTATCCATGTTCAGGAAGCAACAAATTGGCTCTCATGCTATTGTCAGAACTATTTAAATTATCATTGGCCATTTTTTTTTTGTTTTGTTTTGTTACTCAGTAAGCCATATTTTGGTATCTTTGTACTCAGATTATATATATTTTATCTTTAGTAGTGCACATGAAATAAATCTAACATATTAATAACTCAGGAAATAAATTTGCATCCAAGACTCCATTATTTTTATCTTATTTGCTTCTCCTTAATCAGGTCACAAAAAGTATAAATTTTAGTCTCCAGATACTCCAGAACAGTACAGCAGAATTAGGCAAAACAGTTACGTATTCACATAACAGCACTAAGAATGTATATAGATCTCTACAGAGCTTTACAAAGGGAGACTTTTCTACAGATGGAAAAACTTAGACACAGAGTTAAAGTTAGTCCCGTAAGAAAACAGCTGAGGAAAACAAACACTGTAAGTGTCTACTCATGTGCTCAGACAGACTTGTTTCTGCTTTTTTTTTTTTTTCTTTTTTTTTCTTTCCAGTGTTGGCTTTCGGCTGCCCCAAAGTTGTCAGAGCACTGATTACACACTGCAAAAAGGGCAGGTGGTGGTGAGGTTAGAAGATGAACCTCAGAGTTTCAGGCTTTCAGATAAACTGACTGAGGTGCTTAAATGCTGACTGTATCTAAATGAAGCATTTAATGTGATCAAGGTAGCAGTTTATCACTGGGAATTTTTCAGTTTTGCACCATCCAAAAAAAGACACAGCGTAGAAGATCACCCAACTTCTCACTAACCCCCACACCCAGAAGCACAGCAGCGAAGTGAGAAGACTGACAGAGCCGAACTGATGCGCGGTATATGTTAAAGGAGTAAGATTTTAGATTTGCATGGGTGGGCCTACTCCTTCTTCTATGTTCTCTTGAGGCATCCACTCTTTGCATGGGCTGCCGAGGGAGTCAAGGTCTAGCAAGGAGTGAAGATAGCAAGGTGGGGCGAACTGTTCACTGCTCTTCTGAACTTCTATGCTAAACTTGCCTCGCTGTTTTAGGTGCCAAGGAGGCAGTCTGAATGAAGTTCATATCCGCTTGCTTAACACTGCTGAACCTTTCAGGGTGGCTGGAGTTCCTTGTGTAGAGGGACAAGTAATGTATACACCAACTAGCGAAGGGCACCTAGTGAGGGCTGCTGTAAACTTTTAAGAATAATCCTATTTATTAGTAAATACATAGAGAGCAGAGTCAGAGGGAGGACAAACCTCTCTGATCCATACAGAGAACAAGTCTGCAGAGATCCTCACTGTATGGAGGAGGAGAAGTCTGTCATAGTGTCTCTTCAGTTCCTGGCCTCTTTGAGTGTTGTGGTTGGGTTTTGTGAGATATGAGTCCCACCTTCACATTTCACACAGGCTACTGAACAGCTGTGAAATGTTAGTTGTGTCTTTCAATGTGAGACAGAATACAGCTGGGAGTATTTTTTTTTAACTTCTTTCTCAAATACATCCAAAATATCTTGGGAGAGGAATCTGAGGGCATAGCTACGCAGGCGGGAGCAGCAGGTGTCTGCTCTGCCCGTCTGCTGAGTCACCTCGAAAGGGGCCAGCTCTTGCCCACATGCCAGGGCCACCTCCAGTGCCCAGGTCCTGCTGTATGGTGACCCTGCACCAGCCAGGCTGCACAGATTCTGCGCTGGAGCTGATTTCTGACTTACTGGCTTGGTGGGAATGTGACTATCTCTACCTGACTGGGCCTATACCATCTTTTCTTTCAAATTTTTTATGGATTTTTTTTGTGGACAAGGTATGTTTATGTTTTTTTATGATATCTGTAGGTTGCCTCCAGTCCCCCATTGCTGTGCCGCACCCTGACATGAACTCTGCAAAGAAGCTCCCTTTCAAATCAAAGAAACTCTCTTTAAAATTAAAAAAAAAAAAATCTTTAATGAGGTTTTTAATCAGGATTTTGTAAAATGATCAGGCATTTTCTGAACTACTTGAAAAAATCAAGCCATGTATTTCAGTATCTATTTAGACCCCACATCTAAAAGACCTGGCCTTCATTATGAACATCTAATGAGTCAAGGTATTTGAATCTCTAGTCAAAAGGTCACTCAGCTGCATTCCAAAACATACATACCATTTTCTTTTAAATGGCTTAAACAAATGGAGTATTACCATAACTGTTACTCAGTTCTTCTGAATAACGTCAATTGTAATGCTGTAATGATCTGTGGGAGTTGAGGTTTTGCAGCTGGCTGCCTGGTTCAAGCTATGCAGAACCGCAGGCCTGAAGCAGGAGTCAAGTCTGGGCCTTGTTGCTTGTCGTAGAGGAAGAACTCCGTCAGGATCTAGCAATATGGGGACAAAACCACTAGAGGCGGTGAGATTCCGTGTGGAAGATGGAATCTGTGCGGATGTCTGCTGTGAAAATGTAGGTGCCTTCAGAGAAAAAACAACCCCTGATGGCTTCCCTCTTTGGTCTCAGGTGACCGAATTGTACGCTAAGACCTTGCACCCTACGACAGGCAAGACCAATCACTTTGTGGAAGTGCCTCTCTCTCTTCCTTGACTGCCAAGGGAGGCTAATAACTTTTTCAGACTAGACAACAAATTTTTAGATGGTTATAATTAACTGACGTGAATCTACCTTCAGGCCCAGACGTGAGATGCACTGTTTTTGGTAGCTGTATGTCTGATACCAAGAAAGACCTTTATGGAGATTTAGCAGTGACACTGAAGCACAGCCCAACAAAGGGAACACAACTCCTAATATCTGGATGCTGCCTCTGTCACACCCTTGTCCTGTAAATCTTGGAAAGATCACCCCTAACTTCTATTGATTTTTGGGTGATTCACCCAGCTTGAAGTCTATGGGAGTTTGGCATTTAAACACTGTTAGGATTTTTGCCCTTAAATCTTTCTGTCCAGTTTCCTTATCTGTAGTGCTGGGATGATACCTAGCTACCAGACAGGATTACTGTCTGCAGGGCTTTGAGATCTTTGGGTGGATGGTGCTGTCGGTGAAAAGTGGAAACATGCCATGTATTTAAGATTGTCTCCCACATTACGTATTTAGGAGAGCATAGCCCACAGGACTCCACGGTGCTGAGCAGGACTGTGGCTGATTTCAGATTTCTTTACAGAAACTCACAGCACAAACTGATCTGTGAGACTGGCTGTTCCCTTCCTCCTGACTCGTTATTTACTATTGGTGCTGTGACTCGGAGCCTTTAATAAGGAAGCAGCACAGACACTGCATCAAGATAGAGGGTATTTATTCTGGTACCTATTGCACTAGTGCGGAAACGTTTGTTTCAGAGGACAAAAATGGCCTGTTTTCCCTGGATTGCTCAAGTTAGGCTCAGAGCACTGCAATAGGAGCAGGCACGCAGATGTGAGTGGGAGCAGATTTCTGCACTGTTCAAGCCTCCCAGTCAGTTGCCCGTCTCTCCCAGTAGATGATGCTAAAGTGCGATTGTTTTGAGCAATTTTAAGGAAGTCGAAGATTTTATCAGGGAAATACAATGTGGTAGGAAAGCTTTTGAAGCACAGTGCTGCATGAGAAACACGTAGCAAATATCCTGAAAAATCTGGAGACCAATTTGCTCCTGTCTTATATTTATCAAAGACTTGAAAAGTAATGGGATTAGGCCTTATGCATTAGAATTTTTAAGCAGACTTTTTAACAGACTGACATGCCTGTGTTTGTGTACTTCTATATTCTTGCAGTTCTTACAGCTAAAGCACCAGACCAGCATCATCTTACCTGATCGTGCCACTGTCTTGAATCTACTGCCCACAGAAAGCTCTGCCTACACGAGATTGATTTGCTAATATTTTGCTAAGTTTGAACTTCAGTTTCCATAATGTGCTGCTAACCTCTGTTCGGTGCAATCAGATCCATTCAGGGTAAGTCATTTTGAATGAAATATTCCACAAGAGTTGTAGCCTTGTAGTTGCTTTTGAAATGTGCTATGACATTTATTACTAGAAACAAAGCAGCATTTTGCCTGTAGATGTTGCCAAAGTTCAGATATACTTAAGCTCAGGCCACTCGCTGGAGCCAGGAAAGGAAGTGGTTCTGGGGTGGGAAATGTAGGCTCGTATATACATTTCCCTGGAATTTAGGAAAATTAGAGGGAGTTTGGCCTTGTCTTTACTTCCATTAGAGCTTTTTCTGAGGACTTATAGGGCAGCCAATATAATTCATTCTGAAATGAAGTTTTGAAGTTCAAAGATTCATCTGGAAGTTATTAATAAAAACAATAAAATATATAACTTCAACCCAGTACCTTTTAGTGAGAAAAATATCTTACATTTTTTCAGTTGGATACTTTCTGTGTTTCTATAGCTGAAAAGACTTTTTTTTCCCCCTTTTAGTCTCTTTATGAGACTTCTGGGGTCTGTTATAAAGACACGCATACAACCCCTTTGATTCTCAACATCCGAGCCATTAGTCTTTGACTGTTGTGTGTTAGGAAACATTCATGAAGTCTCTATCCTAACAGACAATTTAAAACAAAGGACATTTTGGAAAAAAAGATGTAGAGAAAGACAAAATGATTTCTCCAGCTCCCATGTCTGGTATGCGGAAGGGCTCAGAGAAGGATTGCAGGTCTCTTGATTCCTAATCGTCTGCCTGCTCTGCTGGACCATTATTGCTTCTATATTAATACAGTCATCAATTGTACATTAGGCTGTATGTTATAACCCCCCATTCCTAAATTTCTGTACACAAATGTAATACATGTTGTCACAGCCTCAGCACTGATGTTGCCTTGCCACTGACTGATGCATTTCATTGGGTCAGAAGTATATACTGGGACAGTCGAGAATGCATCAAGATATATGAACAGGTTTGTTTTCTTGAAAGCACTTGGACTAGAATCAAATTGCCTGAAGGAAACTTTTAAAAGCCTTTTAGTCTCTTTCATAAAAGTTTAAAAAAAAAAAAATCCTGCAAATATTACTAACTATATTTGCAGATATTCTTGCTACTGACTATTAGATTCTCTTGAATCTCTCAAAAGTTGTTTTCTATTCAATACACACTGCAAGCAACCACTGCAGAGGCTGTTAAATAAGTGGAGATGTTTTGTGTATCGTGCTCTCTGAAGATCATTCTCACCAAACTGGGCTTTCTTCTTCACCTTCCTTGGAAGAAGGTTTATCTATGGGAATGGGACAGATGGAAGTAAGTTTTATAAATGGTAATTAATATGATGGACTCAGTTGTACATAGGCTTTATGGTGATAGATGAGGCTGAGACCAATTGAGACTGGCTGTGGGGCAGGAAGTGTATTGACAGCAAACTACATGGGAGTTGGAAAACAGACTGATAGGATCTTGGATCAAATTCTAAACCGAATGAGCAGTATTCTCCTCCTGGGATTTTGTCAGACAACAACAAGGTGTGCATGGGCAGAATGGATGGCAAAAGCTCAGCATGGTGAGATTTGTAGAGGAACTCCAGGAAAAAGATCAATAATTATATGAAGTGGCAATGACTATGAAGTACAGCATGACAGAGCTGGCAGCATTGTGCTCTTTCCACCCTAAGTCAGGCCAAATATAAGAGATTCAGTTCACAGGGGGAAAATGGTATTTTTCTTACTTGTCACTGACCCCCGGTATTTGTTAGAAGCAGAGTTATTAAAAAAGGAAGGTAAGAGCCTACTTCACTTTGGACTTTTTCACAATTTGATGAGAGTAATCAAAAAAGAAGGATAAATATGCCTGATAAAGACCATAAAGCAGTTAAAACCAATTGCCGAATGAATTACTTCAGAGCTGTACACTGTTATTAGAGTAAGTGTAAGGTGCTACCCTTTTAAAAATGGCCAAAGAAAATAAAATGGGAACCTTCAAGCAACAGTATTCTGACCTCACCAAATGCCTTTGTCTAATTTAGACTGCATTAGCAGTCGTGTTCTTCACAAAATCCTGGGTAGAAGAGGGGAAAGGATTTATAGATAGCATTATGCCCTAAAGGGATTCATACAATGAAATTATAAAATGCATTTAAAAATACATAATTAGCACTTTTCATCTATAAATTTCCAAAGTGATATTTTTAGAAGGAGAACATTACCTAACTCCCTGTGAACTAAATAACTTTAAATCAAATGAGACGATTTATGTGTTTGAAAGATGTTTATATTTGAAATAAGAGCATCATTTAGCATCTCTTCGCCTTTCTCTCACACTGATTTATCTCCCACATTTCTGGAGGTCACTCTTATTGGTAGAAGTCAGCATTTGTTGTGTTTTGCAATGCAAAAAATTCTTTTCATTCCCTAACACTAGAACAATATTTCATTGAATTGCTCTGGTTTATTAGACTAGTTGCACAGATGTCTTCTCTTCCTGAGCCAGATGTACTGAGTGCTGCTTCCAGCTTAGCCCAAACTGGAACATGTTGACAGAATAACATAACTGAGACCAGACATACTGCATTTTACACTAAAGGTCATACAAAAAGCACAGGCTGCATACAGCATGGACTGTTTTATGTAAACACACATTTGGTTCAGCTTTGGTGTATGGATTACTGAAAGAATGTTTGGGGAGGACAAGCCATAAAGCAGTTAGAAAGATCTGATGGTTGTTGAATGAATTACTCCAAAGCTCGTACATCTCTCTAAGAACAAGTGTGAAGGGCTATGCTGCAAAGGGTGGCAAGAGAAAAGTCTCATGGAAACACTCCTGATCAAGATTATTCCAGAAAGACAGAAGCTATTTTGTAAGTTTAAGAGAAGATTTCCTGAGAACTTTCTTTCATTGTACAGTGGGTTTGATTCAGCAGTGTCCTTACCTTGCTAATACCTTTCACCAACAGAAGAGCGGTAATAAGGAAAAAAGGGAATCACCAGGATCTCTGACAAGTTGATATGGTGGAGGTATGGTATCCAAATTAACAAGGAGGTTGAATCAATGCAAGTGAGGCCAGAATACTTCCAGTGGCTCCAGTATCTATTTGGGAAGAGCTTGAAAGAAGCATACATGGATCCAGGCCTTAAAGACAAGGAAGGCTTATCCTGCAAGTACCTACAACTTCAGATGCTTACATTTTATGCTCACATGAGCTGAAGAAGCAGAGAAGGGCCTGGATCCAGATTACTTCTAGGATGAGGGTGCAAACTCAAATCAGGGCCAAAATTCCAAATGTTTCTTTGTGAAGCAGGTTGGTCGCATGTGGTAGAAATCTTGCTCCGTATATTCCATGCTGACATCAATTCCTTTGACATTAAGAGGGGAAACCAAACCCTTCCAGCTTTTGGATTTCACCTGTGACTTGCAGCAGGCTTTTTAGCAAGTAACTTAACCCTTCTCAGATTTCTGATCTGAAAAGCAGGTATTAACACTAACCTCCTAAGGATACTGCTCAGTTTAATTAATCGGTGTTCATAAAGTCTTGGATTAAAAGACAGTATGAGCTGTAAGTGCCAAGTATTACTGGTACTATGAACAAATGTACAATAGCAAATGAATATAAGCACACTGCAAAGGAGGAATGTCATTAAGGAAAGAGGTCCCATTTCAAGCTGCCAAATACAAAGGAGTGAGTCATTTATTTTAAGTATGAAAAACATCTCAATGTTGTTCTTTTAAGTGATTCTGCTTATGATCATTACTCCTTAGCTAAATGCTATAAATATTTCAAAGTGGTGACACCGTCTTCTATTCCCACCTAGAAACGCAGAAAATTAGGAGAGTGGAAAATAGAAAAATAAAAATGCTTTGAGAAAGGCACGTCTGGCTTGCTGTGCGCTAAATACAGTCGTCTTTGTCTTATGCATAGCTTTGCCTCTTTTTACTGAAGACATCTCTGTGCGTGGAGCTATACTATCCCATGCTTTGTCATTAGGACCTGACCAAGATTTATGAGTCGATAATTGTCTAAATGTTAGATCACAAAGTATCATTTTTGTTCTCTCCTGACCTTAGTTGTGACCTATGGGACTGCAAGCAGAGAGAAACATGTGATTTCCGTACAGGCAGACAGGGTAAGGCAGTCCGCTGGTGCTGCTAAAGCAAAGCCTTGCATTTCTGTAACAGAGGATATTACAGTGGCCCACAAAAGAGTTGCAAAGGGTACACCAAGTGGTAGCGGTTTCTTTCTTATTTTCAAAGAGTGCCCTGGCTCCCTTAGATATGCTCAGTGCACCCGGAGCAAAGCGCTGAGTCCAAAGCGGTGATAAATGAGCATTTCTGAGTTTCTTACCTGGTTACTTTTGCACACAGTATTCTGACTGTTTTTTGAAGTATTTGTGACTTGAAACAAAATTGCAGAAATTTGCAGTACCTGAGTTTTTGGAGCAAAATAGGTATGTGGACGCATATACCTGCTTATTTTATTCCTCATAAGGACTAGCACATTTGTCAAAATTCTGTACAACGAGCTACACAAGGGGCTAGCGGTGTGCTGTCTCTCCCCTCCCTGCTTGCACCTCACTGACAAATCACTTCGCCTTCCTGTACCGCAAGTTCTTTTCTCACATGTTGCTTTTCCTACACAGCGGGTCTGTTAGCTCTCTGCACCAGAAAATCTCTTAATATATGCTTGCACAGGGCAAGCGTTATTACCCAAACAGAACCTCGCTCTCAGTCAGGGCCTCCAGAGAATGTTAAAATGCACATTTATAACAGGAACTGTATGAAGATAAACCCGAGTGCTTCTACATGTCTAGCCCATTGCACAACATAAAGATTTTCAAAGTGCTCAGCATGCTCAGGTACAGATTTGCTGAGAAGTTTGCCCGTGTTGCCGTGTTTGCCCTCCTTGGACAAATAGCCCAAAATCCAGCGCAACGCTGTGCCCTGAGATAAAACAGGACCATGGTACTTCAGATTTACACTAGCGCAAGATTACTGACATATTTTCTCTCTGAAGAAGAATCTTCTTCTCTGTGTTCCAAAATTTTTCTAATTGAAGTCAACAAAGAGACGCTTACTTAAGACTGGAGTAACACAGTGGCAAATTAGCCTCAAACCCTCCATCGCAGTTGTCTCAGTTCTCGTCTCTCACGGAGGCAATTAAAAGTGGCAGCCAAACCCTCTGCATGGTACTGTAGGAATTGCCTGAGACAGGACCTTTAGGAGAACATGAGTTTGCTACGCTTTCTAAGTGACGGTGCTGTATAACATGCGCTGCGCATTCACACAAAGGGCGTTGCTCTGATAGCAAAGAAAATCTTTCCTGCCCTTGAAAAGCCTGAGACTGATTTCCTCTTTGGAAAAGAGAAGGAAGCACACGGGAGGAAAGTGAGGGCTCATTGAAGCAGAGGAAGCAGAAAATAAGAACTCAGGGCTTCCTTTCTGATTAAGTCTATTAATTATTCCATATATGCGCTTATCAGCCATTAAAATTGGTGTAACACCCATTTAGAGTATTCACTGTTCTTCATTAGAATTTAAGTGTATATATCTACTGCTAGAAATTCAAAGTATTCTTGCAAAAGCCAGTAGCACTTTTGATGCGTTACATGGTCTTTTAGCTTGCTGATTCTGGAGGAAAGTTGGCCCAGGTTGTTAGTGGTAAATTTTTCCCACCTGATGGCTGTTTAGAGAAGAGCAAGAAATGACTCAGGGGTCTAATGAGAGTCTTCGCACTCCTCACTTCAAAGCTGTAGTTTTGGTCTTACTTGGAAGTCACAGAGGAGAAGTCAAAGACCAGCCGGACCCTGGAGAAGACAGAGCGCTTCGCAGCATGGACATCGTTCTGACGCGGAGGAGGTGAAGGTGACTGATGAGGCCAGCACGCGATTCCTGCGCTGCCTCTGTCACTACTTTTTATATGTATACAGAAGAGAAAATCTGGTCTCCAGCTCTGTCACTCAAAGACTTCTTTGCAGAACCATGTGTATTACAAAATAATTATTACTGCAGTTTAGGAATGGGGTGTTCTAGCACCTCCTGACATCTCTCTTGTATGCATCTTAAATAAAATTAGCACTGCAAAACTATTGTAACCTTCTATTATAGGTTCAAGTCAGAAGTGAAACTGAGACACTCATTTAGGCAGGCGCAAACACCGTTTATGTTGATTTTTACTGCCCGTTCTCTAATCTCAACAAGTCTATTTTCTGCATTAATCAGCCCGGGGTATTTGTAGCAACTTTAAATAAATGTATAGCTTAAAGCACAACTGATCGTACACCAAGCTTTTGTTACACAGCTTTTTGGCCTGTGGAGCACCAGGTCTTCAGCTCCTGTTGATGATGTTGCTAGACCCGAGAGAGGACTTTTGGGGGTCACTCTACCCCATGCAAACCAGTGGCCATTTTTCCATTGCCTGCTATGGGCATATTTGGTTCAGACCAGCGTTCCTCAGGGACCAGCGTGCAGCGCATAGGGGAAACAAAAGCAGATGCATACAAGCCAAAGTTCATTGAATTGGGTAAGTCACGGTTACGTTTGCTAGCTGCAGGATTTTTATTTTAATCAAGCTTTGCTGCCTGAGGGCCTCTAATTGCAATGATTTCTCAGTCCGGTGGATATCCAGGGGACAGTCAGAGCCTCATCTACTGGGCCAGCCTTTCCATACATAGTGTAATTCCCTCTGGAGAAATTCTTTTCCAGAAAGAAGTGGGCTTTGCTCTTATTTAAAGGTATTTCATAGCAACCTTTTTAAGACGGGTTCTCAAAATGCTAAAAGTTCCTGTTGGATGTTCAGCTAAGTTATTAAAATGAGATTTTAAAATAAGTACAGTAATTTTTTTCCTAAAGCGATATATGAGTACCTTTTGGGGCACACTTAGAGCCCAAATATATAATGCCTGGGTGAAGAATAGTCCAGAGCCTAACTGAGCTCTTGAGATACCATTTCAATGTATATAAGAACCATGATCACCACTCCTCTAAGGATAGAAGGACTTCAGCAAGGACAAGGGAGCAATGTTGAATGAAAAATGTTACTGTTGGAATATATTTTACTACTAGAACTATTTTATTGACTGCTTCAAGGGAATCAATGCATTAAATATATAACCACATTACAAAAAAAGAGAGATTGTTTTGTGCATGCATATGTTTTACAGTTCATGCAGTATGTTTTAGGTTACATGCAACTTGTTGAGCTGATTAGGGTTTAGGAAACTCTGGAGAAAGGAAATGATCTGGACATTTGCAATTTATTTGTAAAGCAGATCCAGAAACTGAAGGTTAAAAGAATTAGATTTGTCTAACTATATGATGGCATAAAATTGGAATAAAATGCTAAATAGGTAATTGGGACATATATGGAAAATAAATATATTAAAACGAATTACAAATTGTGAAGAATAATTCAAAAGGAGAAAGCAAATGCAAGACCATGCAACTCATTATCTAGCATGCATCTGCATGGGCTTCAAGCGTAGTGATGATGGTTATGTATGTCTGTACTTAGTTTATCATCTTAGAATTCGTCAGAATAATGCACACCTAAGCACAAATGTTTTGCACAGATTTAAACAAAAAAATTATGCTCTATTCCTCTTAGAAACCATACACGTACCTATTGATGTTCTGATGTGTATTTATGTTCTGACATGGTTATTTTGGATCAACACAGCTAAGACTTACATATTTCAAACCACTGCAAAATCAGAACGTCACCTTCAGCTCCCTATAATGTCGTCAATGACATCCTTAATATAGCATTATAGGCATCTCAGTGTACTCCCCTGTATATGTCTTCAGGTGTTTTGGATCATATGGTCAGCAATGTATCTCATCCCATGGTTAATGCCTTGGATGCCATGCTATGTTTGCCTCGAGGCCTGTTTCAAGGTCTTGATTAACACCACCGCTCCATGGCTAGTTAAGCTGGCAGAAGCCTGTGCTGCAACCCAAATGGGTTTCCTGTCTCCCCCTCGCTCTCCAGATGGCTGTTCGCGCTGCCTCCCCCTGTGTCAGCACAGGTGTTTGTCTGACCATGCAGGGAGAGACCAGAAAACTAATCTCACTGAAAATTAACCTGGTCAAAAAAATTGCCTGGTTTTCAGACAGGCCATTTCCTTGACTGGGTTCACTGTGTGTCTGCATGAGTGTGAGTGATGGCCAAGCAGGAACGGGAATGAGCAGTCGGAGGGGGAAGACAGGGCTGCTCCTCTGGCCAGCAGTACAGGTTATGCTTATTTGGAAGTACGGGGAAGTATAATATGAAAATATGCAAGCATTTCATCTCATTTTCAAAGGAAGTTAACACATCATTCATTTAATCTCTCCTCCAAGGGATTTGGAAATAATGTTCACTGCTGTCATTATCAGTATTGGTTTTGATAAAGCAGTTCTTCAAAATGGCCACCACAAAGTGGACCTCTTTCTGAAAGGTGCTGTACAAAGGATCTCCCAGCAGTGAATCAGGTTTCTAGGAAGGTAACTATGAAAATGTTGAAGTCTCTGTGTTGAGGTTTGCAAAATAAAAAGCTATTTGTGACTTATACGGTCATAGCCTTCAGTCTTCCAAAAAGAAGTCCTGTGTATATACACATCAATGCGCACACACACATGCACATGCACACGCATAAGATTAAATTCAAGTATCTTTATCTAGATCATATAGTACTTTATTCCTCAAATAATGCCGTTTTGGGGGAGCTACTAAAGGCAAATGCTACAATCTGAATGCAATTACCACAATCCTGGGAACTCAGTGATACTAGTATAAGCTTCCTCAGGTAGAAGAGGTGCTTCTGGAGATAGAAGGGTAACAGCATACCCTACGTAAAGCTCTATCTCTTTACTTAGACTAGCAAGAGGTATGTAAATTAGTGATAACAGTTATAGTGATGCTGGGATGTGGAATGGGAGTTGGACATCAGTATACACAGGCCATCAAACAGCCACGACAATTACTTGCAGCTACTCTGGGCCAGGACCAGTCACCTTGTGAAGATGAAGTGGCAAAAGGCTCTAGATATGTTTCTGAATCATCTGATGACTTGATGACAAATATGCCTATTTAAAAATAGGCATGAACTTTTTTTTTCAATTTTTTTCTAGGTGTTTGGAAGTTGCACATGCATTTCAGGAGTTCTATATATAAAATGAGGCCTACCAGGTTATTTTTGTCCTAGGAAAGATCAGAAGAACACAGGTTAAAAGGAAAAGGTAGAACAGCTTGGCAATTCTGTATACCTGTTCAAGTGAAAGAACAAAACTTGCCCCTACATGTAGATTTGCATTCTGACACCAATAGCACATAGTGATCTCCAGCAGTTTATGTACATTTTGCTTTTGAGATGGGTAAAATTTTCAATCCTGAAGTGACCTAAAGACTTTATATGATCATGGAAACACAGCTGCCTTTGAGGTAGAAGATGGTTCACACCCGCTTTTGCACAATGCATACCAACAAAAGCAGTATGTTCCTCTGCTCTCTGCTTTCTTTCCATGCACAGCTAGTGAGACCTTTGTGAGAAAAAAAATATAATTTTTTTAAATTACAAAATTCAGTATTTTGGAAGGGGGAACAAATAACGTATTTGTGTTACACAAAGTGTCAGTAAAATCATCTGTGACCCCTCAGTAGCTGCAGAGGAGTAGACGGCACAAGAGCGCTGGTAACAGCCGTGGGCAACTCTCATCTCTGGGATACTAATTTCACTTTTGTCCAGGAGCCTGGACCCAATATCCAGCACAGCCAATAGGACCTTTGCATTGACTGCAATGGGCACTGGATCAGATTTCACCTCTATAATGGTTAAGGGCCACCCCATAAAATAGATCACAGGATCACAGAATCACAGAATCGCTGAGGTTGGAAGGGACCTCTGGAGATCATCTAGTCCAACCCCCCTGCTCAAGCAGGGTCACCTAGAACACATTGCACAGGATTGCATCCAGGCGCGTTTTGAATATCTCCAGAGAAGGAGACTCCACCACCTCTCGGGGCAACCTGCTCCAGGGCTCTGTCACCCTCACAGTGAAGAAGTTTTTCCTCATGTTCACATGGAAGCGTCTGTGTTTCAGTTTGTGCCCGTTGCCTCGCGTCCTGTCGCTGGGCACCACTGAAAAGAGTCTGGCTCCATCCTCTCGACACCCTCCCTTCAGATACTTGTACACGTTGATAAGATCCCCTCTCAGCCTTCTCTTCTCCAGGCTGAACAGGCCCAGCTCTCTCAGCCTTTCCTCATAAGAGAGATGCTCCAGTCCCCTAATCATCTTGGTAGCCCTTCGCTGGACTCGCTCCAGTAGTGCCACATCCCTCTTGTACTGGGGAGCCCAGAACTGGACGCAGTACTCCAGATGTGGCCTCACCAGGGCTGAGTAGAGGGGCAGGATCACCTCCCTCGACCTGCTGGCAACACTCTTCCTGATGCACCCCAGGATACCATTGGCCTTCTTGGCCACAAGGGCACATTGCTGCCTCATGCTTAACTTGGTGTCCACCAGCACTCCCAGGTCCTTCTCCGCAGAGCTGCTTTCCAGCAGGTCAACCCCCAACCTGTACTGGTGCATGGGGTTATTCCTCCCCAGGTGCAGGACCCTGCACTTGCCTTTGTTGAACTTCATGAGGTTCCTCTCTGCCCACCTCTCCAGCCTGTCCAAGTCTCTTTGAATGGCAGCACAGCCCTCCGGTGTATCAGCCACTCCTCCCAGTTTGGTATTGTCAGCAAACTTGCTGAGGGTGCACTCTGTGCCTTCATCCAGGTCATTGATGAAGAAGTTGAACAAGACTGGACCCAGTACTGACCCCTGGGGGACACCGCTAGCTACAGGCCTCCAACTAGACTCTGTGCCACTGATCACAACTCTCTGAGCTCTGCCATTCAGCCAGTTCTCAATCCACCTCACTGTCCACTCATCTAACCCACACTTCCTGAGCTTGTCTATGAGGATGCTATGGGAGACAGTGTCAAAAGCCTTGCCGAAGTCTAGGTAGACAACATCCACTGCTCTCCCCTCATCTACCCAGCCAGTCATTCCATCATAGAAGGCTATCAGATTGGTTAGGCATGATTTCCCCTTGGTGAAGCCATGCTGACTACTCCTGATCACCTTCTTTTCCTCCACATGCTTGGAGATGGCTTCCAGGATGAGCTGCTCCATCACCTTTCCAGGGATGGAGGTGAGGCTGACTGGCTTATTTAGATGCTTATTTAATTAGGCAAAATCTGCCTTAGCAGAACTGGATACCTTCTCACATGTAGGAAAGAGACAGCTGTTTTAAAAGAGTGATAGGATTCACAAGAAGATGGTATGTAAGGGAGCTTGCATTGACTCAACTTCTGCTACACCTGTTTCTGTGGATAAGTCCAGATGTATTTGAACATGAGTGATGTGCCTTGTACTTTTCCAGTCTAAGAAGAAGACTCTCTAAAAGAGCCGACAGTCTTTTGACTAGAAGGCTGGCCATCAAGGACTTTATCTTTAAGCAATTCACAAAGTAATAACTGTGTGTACTTAGAGTTTCTGGGGCTTTCAAAAGAAGATCGGAGGAATAACTTAGTTCTTGTAGAACACCATAAGGTTTGATGAAGAAAAAGCATGAGAAAACACGAGAGAAGAGAAACATGGTATTTTGTCCCCTGATGTTGCAAGAGAAATGAACCAATAGATTCAGATTTATGTGTTCCTTTGAAACTGGAATGCCAATAGAAAAATAACTAATAAGGATATTTTGAAAATAGTTTTGGATTGTCATTTCAGGCTATCATTTGATTTTATGTATACATGGCCATTACTATTAGCATGCTAATAAATGTTCATGTGATTATACTGTGTAAACTACAACCTTTCACATACAATTAATTAACCTTATGCACTGGAAGAGGAACTTCTGAAAAAGAACTATCTTATAAATAAGGGAGCGTGTAGGAAATTCTGCCTTCAAAAACAAGTCAGTCTACTTAAACCATGCAAACATACAGGATTCCTGAAAGATATTATATATGTTTCTCTGTTGGTTCTAAAATATTTGAGTGATAATCCAGCTGTATTTAGATCTTCTAGAGAATTTTTCTGCTCTTTGATTACCTTTCTTGTTCAATCTGCAATGCTGCTTAGGATTATAATTGTACAGTGTTTTGTATCTCTCTGGATCATGGACCTCTTTATAGACTTGCAAAAACAGAGCACTTCACCCACCAAGCGGCTGAAAAAGCAGCTTCTTCTGAGAATATTGGCTATAACAGCAAGTTCCTGCGTGATTTGCAGTGCTGCTGCTGCTTGGTAGTAACTGCCCATGCATACACTCTTCCCTCATGGTGAGGAAATTCTTTATAACTGCATTCAACAAAATGCTGGCACTAAATACCGTCTATAATTTTAGACATTTAAAATCTAAAAAGATTCTTGCTCATTGGTATGGTTATAGTGCAATATACTATTGTAGTATATTGCACCATATTATATTAGTATATTAGTATAATATATATACTGTGTAATAGTATATTGCAATAGTACTGCAATAGTAGTCAGTTGCATTAGGAACAACTTGGTGCTTACATAGTAAAATCCTAAAATCATAGCCTCCTAGTGACGCTGCAGTTTCCCTTAAATTAGGAATAGCCAGTTTATTCCCTAAAGGCTGGATTCAGCCCACCACAAAAAAATTATCACTAAGCTTGAGAAGCTGATGAATTGTTTGGTGGGCAACAGCTTGCTTCCCGATGCCATTTTTCATGAGCACAAGTGGTTTTCCCACATTACGTCACCAGAAGTGTCCACCATAAGACCATGGTACTTTCCCTCCCCATTACACGACAATGAAACGTCTATGCCTGTGATTGCAATGCGCATGGAAGTTGGGTTGTATGGCTAGATGTTGGTTGCACTTTCTGTTATATGATTGACTACTGGGCAACAAGTAGCAACAACATATGATCACTTGACCTAACTTTTCTCACTCATTCAAATGGACAAGTGTCATGTTATGCTGGTTATGAGCAGTTTAGTCAAATGGTAGCTACAGTTTTGGTGAGCTGGTACGAGGCAGGAACCATATAGGCCTTGAGTGTCATCACAAACAGTCACTCCATCTGCCACAGGTGGAAGAAGAACCACCCGTCTATGTTCTTCTCTGAAGGCTGAATAATAATGATCCTCTTCTGTGTGCTAACATATTTCTTCTGCAACATGCAAAGCCTTTGCAGTATTGGGCAGTATCCCGCTTCCATTCTGAGTTGTGCCTTCTCGATGTGGGCATGGCTACCATACTTCCTCACTGCAGTCTGATACCTGAGTTAGTGTCCGCAGGTTTTTGTCTATGACATCACATTTACTCTCAAATAGTTTGGCACAATTCTTTAGAAAATGAGAGGTTTTGGGCAGGAAATAGTATCTATTACATAGTAGTATTAAGGCAATTCACATGACTGGCATTACCACTGAAATTAAACGTGCTAAAGAAGAACTCCATCCAAATTACTGGGTTAATGATTTTCATTTTGACTGGGTCCTCTCTCATCTCTAGCATGATACATCTCTGTATCCGGACCTGAAGGGCTTCTTGTAAGTTTTTAAACAATAAAAATATATATGTAAAAATGGTTTTGATTAATCTGTGCAAGAACCTCTTGCAGAACATCAGCTTTCTACATCAAATGTCAATGAAACTTTTAAGTGAGAGATGCTTGGTTTCCTAACATAAGGGATCATTAGGTCTTTGTCCGAATACCAACAAAGATGGTAGAGGAGAGGCTGGCAGTAGGTTTTTGGACTCTTATGTAGTCAGGATTACTCTTCTGCTCACTTTTACCCCTGTCTTCCTGTAGATGCAATAGATTGTGCACTGTGCCAAGGACAGAAGCTTCTGTTGTTGAAGCTGCTCCTATCCTTGGCAGCAAAGCAGCGTGTTTGCACATCCGCGTGCACACAAAGGACATCCTCTGCAGCTCCTGCTGACAAGGAGCGAGACTCGCGTAACTGAGGTGTCCTTTGTGCAGAATCTTTGCTAGCCTTGCACTCATCCTGCCGCGATGCCGAGGTGGGCTACTGGGACCTGGAAATGATGCTTGTGGGGAAGCTGGCACAGCCAGAACATGGCCTATTTTTCCTCTGATAATTTCATGTGAGATATTTTGACGAGGTGTGTAACAGAGACCTGTATGTATTTGCTCCCAACGAATGGCTGAAATATACCTTCAGGAACCCCCTCACCTCCCCTGCCACTTTCCAGCATGTTAGAATTAATGAAATCTCACTTTTATTTTTCTTAAAATAGGAGAATCTGCAGCAGGAAGGAATATAAAGCAACCCAAAATACAGAACTATATCATAAAGGGTAACCAGATGAAATGGGCAGATTTTAACAAGTATTGAGGGAAAAATAAAACTCTCTAAAGTCTTCAAATGAACTTTCACAGAAGAGTGTAAAGGCAAAATCAATTATCTAGTCTACAATAATTAGCTTCATTTACAAGTTTTTGTGGAAGATTTTTTTCTTCAAATAACTGTTTTGGAATTTAGATTCTATTTTTGCTCTTCCGTTATACCTGCATTTGAGGTAAAATGTGAAACTTACTTTAAATGCCACCCTGTAGTAGCTGATCCTCAAGATATTGTTTTAAACATAATTGAATTCTGGGGTACATTAAACATTGAAATGTTTTAAGCAGGGGAAATAATTTAATGATTTGGTCTTTAAGACAGTTAATTAGCCTGGCGTGTATGAAAGTGTAACAAGAACACCACCTACTGTAAAAGTGAATGTTCTACACTTCAGAACACTAATTCCGTATAGCTTTACCCTGCATGGAAATTGTTAACCCCTTTTTTGACAAACATTTTTAGGCAATATTTGATTTTGGGGTTAGTGATCACGGCTCTTGCCAACATCATCCAGAGAGTAAATCTAAGAGGTAAAACAAATCGCAATCGGTTTAAACATCAGTAACAATCATTTATGAAAAGATTATTTTGGGGTCTAGTACAAATCATGTTCATAATTATGATGGATTTTTTAGCTGAAAATAGTAAGGATTTAAATAAAATTTCTGGTTATGTGAGCATGGTTTTTAGAAAATTGCTTGCTGTGACCCTGCTGCAATTTTGTTACATTGCTGGCTTGATTTATGCACTGTAAGACAGACTGTAAATGATAACATCTAGTATTTAGCAGAAGGTGGCATAGGTCACAGTGCAGGGGAAACAGAGTGCCCCTTCCATAGCTCTTCATTTTTGTTAATAGAGAGAGCGATTGCTCAGATATGCTTCCCCTCTACAGCCAGAGCCAGTGAGATGGTGGTTAGCTCAATGCCATTGACCTTCTTGGGGTCCCAGGACCTGAGAGCTCTCAGCACCTTGCAGCAAACAGCTGGCCTTCTGCAGCATTCGCCCACTTGTCCAAGTCTCTTCTAAAAGCAAGGCATGAGAGAGGCCTCTCGGAGAGGTCTGCAGACTCAGACCACCCGGAGTCTTTAAAACACAATTACCAGTTGTGTCTGAAATTTGCAGCTTTCATCTGAACTTGTAAAAAGCATGGTGTATCTTGATCTTTCAAGCTCAGCCTCTTCATCTTTCAGTAACAAAGCTATGATATTTAGTGACTTTAATAATGTTTCACGTTTGAAATCCCAAGTCCTTAGAGATCTTTTACACCTCCTGTGGAAGACACCAACAACTAGCTATAAAAGACTGCAGAGGTTTTGGTTTTGCATATTGCCAGGCCAGTTACAAGACAATTCAATGAGACGATAATGTCTTCCACAGAAAGGATTAAAAAGGGAAAAAGAAACATGATGGGCAGAAACAGTGAGAGAAAGGAGCAGTAACATAAAGTTGATCCTTCAGGGAACAAAGCATAAAACTGGTCTTGTTGAAAGCACTAGAAATGTTGCTATTAATTTCAATAGCTGCAGATTTTACCCAAAGTCACTTTCTGCTCTTGTGTCTGCTGTTAAAAGTGTTTAGCACAACAGAATTTTTTCTTCCAGTCAGAGAGCAGATTTCTTGGTTTGTAAATGACGTTCGGTGCTGACAGGGACAGGAACATTCCTGATTAAACAAATTCCCTAATAGACCAAGTCTTGTGCTGCTAAACTCACAGGCATTATTGCACAGGAGGCCAAGCATATTTCAGCCACTGTGATGGAGTGGGCAGCACTCTGTCAGATCAATTATGTACAAGGCCCATCTTCTGTATGATTCCCTCGATTTTTCCTCCTGACAGTTCACCTTGTGCCCAACCTTCTGTTCTCACGGAGAAAAACCTGCAGACAATAGAAAAGCTAAGGCTGTTTTTCCTCACCACAAAATGGCATAAAGTAACTCTTTCCTGTCAGCTTCCTCACTACTTCTCACACAAATTTATCTTCCTCAGTGCGGGGGATTTATAGCCCCTCTCACTCTTTTTTTTGTTCTCTTTGGTAACGTCATGAAAATAGTGAGCACGCTCGAGTTGGTTGGTTCCCAGCCACGGTCCCCGTACCATTCGTAGCATTTCAGGCTGTGACAGGTATTCCTGACTGCTTCGTCTTCAATGAGGAGCTTCCGTGCGGGGCTCTAGAGCTCAAACTGCCCCTTTCCCACCCCACGGCAGGAGACCTAACCCACGCTGGAGCACGGCCTCTTCCAAATCTTGGCCTTGCAAAGTGTGCTGAGACCGGGATTTAGCAAGTGCTTCATTTCTCGACAGAGCACGCAGCTGCTGGGGGGAGGCGAACGCTAGGAGAGCCTGTTCGGTTCTCAGCCAATTATCTGATGCAAGTGGTCTCGACCATTTATAATCAATTCTGCCCTGCAGTGTTTTTAAAGAAAGGAGGATGAATCATTTGAATTTAGTAAGTGAAGGCCAGTATCAGCCCATACTGCCTGGAGTAATTCAAAGCAGATTTCACATGAGTGAGGTGCTGAGTAAAAAATGAACTGAGTGGTGTGAGTTGGGGAAACTTCAGAGAAAAGAACTGCTATGAAGCCAGTGCCTCATCTGTCTTCATCTTGTAAGTCAAGTCATACACCTGAGTCAGCAAAACTAGTTTTGGCGGTACCTCGGCTGGAGACAACCAGGAAAACATGGCAAAGTTTATTCTCAAAATACATTATAGTAGGTGGAGAGAAGAAGTTGTTCAATGGCTCAGGCAAAGTTTCTATTTTTCCTTCTGAGCAGAAAAAGGAGTTACCAGAAAGCATGTTTAATTCCTGTGAACGCAGTTGCGTGCGAGCGAAAACAGCATAAAGCAGAATCAAGAGATCAAGCACATTCTTATAGGTGGAGTTAGAGTCCCCATACACAATAAATAGAAGCAGTAACAAACTGAAACAAAGCTCAGACAGATGTATAAGTACAAATGTGAAACAGAAGTGATGGCTATCAGGGAGTCCTGGAATCTTTTACAAACTTCTCAACACGCTGTCGATGGGGAGAGTGGGACTCTTTCCCTGCCTTTAGTGGAGTTGTCATAGCCACCATAAAGCTGCAGACAAAGAGTTTCTTCTTAGCTAAATTGCTGAAAATGGCTAGCATTTGTGATGTGTGTAAGGGCTCCATGCCTCGTAGCACAAGATAGAAGCTTGTTTGCCTTGAAGTTGGTGCAAAGTACATTAAATGCAGTCAGAATAATTCAAGAGTAGTGACTGCATCCCATGCCCTCAAGGAACTGAAACTAGAGGAGATCACTCCAACCAAGGATAAGAACACTTTTTTGGGGGTTCAGATTGATATCTTTTACAGATGCCTTGTCTTCCTAACAAACTAACTTTGTTTTCTAACCCCTGTTTTCTCTGATCAAAAGACCGTTGTCAAAGATAGGGCAGAAATTAAGTCGTTTTTCTACCTGAGTGACTTGAAGCGCGGGAGAATTCAAGGTTCCGATAATATGGGTTTTCCACATTGGCTTTTTTTACTTCTCACTATTTTCCCTTTTACTTTGACATCACCAGTCCTGCTCTTACTTTCCAATCTCACTTTTCTCTCCCTCTGTAATGAGAATACTGATAGCAGATATATTATGTGATATAATGCATTGAACAGTCACAACAATCTAGGATCACTGTGTTATGTAATAATGACTACACATGGCAAAGTGACAGGATTCATCTATGGAAAGTCACTAAATTCATTAATTAAGAAATAATATTCTCCAAGACAATTTTAGCATTCTTGGTCTCAGATATACAAGTTGATTTAAAAAGGAAGATTGAGCAAAATAAAAATTATAGCTTCAATAGCTAAGAAATACGCAGTAAAATGATTTATAATGTACACAAGTGCCATTACATGGTATAAAATGTTTTTTCTAGCTAATTGCTTTTCCTATCAATGACTCTATAGCAAAATCTTTTTTAAAAAGTGTCCTAGAATGAGTAAGATTACATCTTTAAAGATACCTAATGTATCTTTAACAACTAAGAATAAATAGTCTTTTCTTGGTGGGAAAGGTCAGCACTTTATCCGGTCTCTGATATTTAAGGTTTTAATTAGAGATCAACTATGTAATGATGGCACCTGATGGTATAGTGCTCTGAGTCGTTAAGGATGACTGCGGACAACCTAAATCTCACTTCCTACCTGGACATATTTTTCATAAACACCTAGAAATTCTTGACTTATTCATAAAGTTATGACCTCTAACTATGTTCCTGAGTGAGGAAAACAGTAAAAAACTAAATCAGCTTGAAGCTGATCCTGGAAAAGAATACAGTTCATTTAAAAATTTTCCCTTTATCAGCCAGTGATTTGAGAAGAATACTTAAACCCATTGCAGAACCTTGTAATTCCAGCTCCTAACATTACTGCTCTTCTGACAGGTGCACTTTTGAAGGAAGGGGCCCAATAACCTAGATTACTGGCAAATATTTCAATCTGACAGCTCACTATCAATCTGACAGCAGTGCTATGACAACACGTCTGGGTCAGATTCAACAGTATTATGTAACCCACCAACCAAACCTTTTTTTGAATACATTAAAGGCTGCTTAAGTACAAAACCCACCCATGCAAATCTTAAAATGCAGGGAAATATTTGGCTAAGAAGAGCTTTTTGGACACCCCTTTGTGCCCACACATTATAGCAAGCGATCACACTGAGAAACAGCCTCCACAAGAAACTCCTTTGCATTTCCAGCATATAAGAAATGTAACACATGCCGAAATTCCTCTGGCAAGAAGGAACAAAACCTTAACTCTGACCTCAGCTGGAAGTTAGCTATGTCAGCTTTGGAAGGGGAAGCTCCAGACTGGTTGCACCTCTTGAGTGCAAGCAGTCGGAGCAGGGAAATAAGCTCTGGGAAAAAGTCTCCCCAGACAGCACATTTTTTTCAGTTTACCGTGACTGGAGCAGAATGATACCCAACATCTCTTAAATCACTAGTTTGTATCCACGACTGAAAATGCCATATTTGGTTTCCAGGAGAGGAATGAAGGTGGTAGGACTCAAGGAGGGTCACCCCCACCCCTTTTGGCAGAGCTCTGGTAGATTTTGGCCGATGGTGCCAGGAAGATGGTTGGCATGTTGGGAAGCTCAGCCATTTCTTCTGGATCTAAATCCTTCCTCAGTGCTTCCTGAACCTTTCAGCTACATTTCATTTCTGAATCAACCATTTTGAGCTTGATTTAAGTAAGTCACTCATAAGCAGAAAGAAAAGTGCCCACAAGGGCTTTGTAGCAATTTAACTTTTTATTTTAGCTGTTTTACATTAGCACCACCTCAGATGCTATCTGCCCAGGCAATGTTTTGCAGCTACCAAAAAAGGCTTTTCATGTCACTGGTCAAGTCTGTGCTACAGCCATTTATCCCAACCAGCCATCGATCTTTCTTGGGCAGAAGTGGACACACAGTGGAACTGGAAATGAAATCAAGCTTAGAGGTGCCACCTGCAGAATTGCAGGTTATGGCAGGTGAAACTGGACGCTCTCATTTTTTGAATGGCATGCAGCAGGGCTGGCACAGGGCCAGGCGCCAGGGGCATCTTGAGAGAGACATCTTTGCTAGGGCAGGGGCTCTCCGCTCCTGATGAGATATCACTTAGGCATATTTTGTGCCCTCGACGGTGGCCATTTCACCTGAATGTCATGTCAGTGTCACTGGCTCTTGCTGAATTTGGAACTCAGCAGTTCCTGGGAGCTGGGAGCAGCTGCCCGGAGGCAGGACATTGCTTATCAGCCCGTCAGCAGCATCCTGGTTCTTTAGGAGGCTGATTCTCCAAACTCCAAAGGCTTTCATTTGAGAAAGAAAAATACACTTTGGCACTCCACTCCTAAAAGACAACTGATTCCTGGGCCACCAAGTCTCCTAACCTGGAACAGGCGGGGACTCTGCCTACTCTCCCTGGAGGTACGCAATAGCACAGATCACAAGGTGCACGAGACAAAAGGACTGAGCAGGGAAAGCTACTTTAGCAGGAAGCATGGGTAGGAAGGGACTTCAAACTAATGAAATGGCTTTGGTACCAACCACAATCATTAACAGGACCATTAGCACTGAAACAGGACTGAGAAAAGACCAACCAAGTTCCTGAGATGTCAAAATGATATAGTGACAGGTAACCCTTCACAGTGGGCACAGAAGGAAGTATCTATGTATATTGTACCAATTCCTCAAGTTAAAAGAGAGTTTATTTACTAAGCAGGTCTGTCCTTTCTACAAAGTGAGAGATGGTGACAGATCTTAAGTAACCCCAACAGAGTTAGTGGAAGTACCTTGGATTTGACATGTATAATATAAGCAGAATTTGGCCCCTTTGGTTTTAAATGCTTCAGAAAACCTGCACTCCTCATTTGAAAAAAAGAAAGTGCAATACTAAATTTCATCATTTCCTCATCATTCACTGTGTAAGTGGGCAAAGAAAACATGCATTGTGCTGTTTTGGAAAGGAATACTCTCTTTGGGGTTAGCAAGTGAGAACATCATATTTCATATACATAAAATGCAAGATATTTGATTATTTGTAAAAATCCCCGTGATTCAGCAGGACTGTGGGTTCTGTGCATCAGAGGGTGATATAAAGGGATGTCTATTCGAAAGTCTTGTCTCCCTGAGCAGCCCACAACATCTCTAATCCTCGGCAACCTGCTTCCCCTCTCCCAGACACCGAGTCTTCCCTGCTCAGCCTGGTTCCTATGCTCCAGTGACCTCCCTGCCTCTGCTCTAGAGGGGGTCACAAACGGGTGCATCTGAGATGTACATTTTCTAAGGAGATAGGTTCAAGTAGGAGTCCTCCGTAAGGGGTGTAAATTATCTGAGTTGTGACTTACACCTGTGAAAATATGGTAATTTGTGTTCTTGCTAAATCAGCTACTGTTGCTGGTAGTTAAACAGAAAAACTTGCCCACCACATGTAATGAGTATCTGCAGTTATGCCTAGTCTATGTATCCAGACTTAAAAATGGAAGTCTTTCCGAAGGAGGCCTTCACAGAGCCACTGATTGTTACAGGAACAAATGGGACGATGTCTGAACTCTCGCATGACAGACACTGCCCAAAACGATGCCTTTTAAACCTCAAGCATATCTTTCAGAGAATCACCTGCTCCTGATTTCAGCCTCGATAGATGAGTTACCTGTAGGTATCTCATGTTTTCTGCTAGATCTATGAAGGGAAGGAGACTTTACCTCTGCTTTTAAAACACGCAGTCATCTTTCATTTTGAATGGGCATCCAAATTCTTGCACTCTGAGCAAGGGGAATGGAAATCAGGACAAAAAGAGGGAAAAATAGAAGAAAATAATTTCATTTCTGTTACTTTAGTTTCAATAATTTTATTATGCTTTGCCCCTGTGCAGTCACATACTGCTTTCTACTACCCACTTTCCTGTACTAGCTGCACTCATAAGACTAAGAGGCACAGTGGCCCATGACTGGGTAGGTCAGCATTTTTTATTTCCTTTCAGCTCTCTCTAATGAAAGGCACATGCATCCAGTAAATCTTGCCTTTTCCCTTATTAAACCAGTCGATGTTCATTATTGAGGTCTGTGCCTAGCTGGGTGGGAATCAATAAGATGATCCTTTTAATCGCCTTAGTAATCAACAAGCTATTTCTTATTTCAATCTCAGCCCAGTACTCATTGAAATCCAATGATTTATCTGCCTTACAACACACACACACACACACACTTACAGAGCAGGGAGGTTTTATGCGTATATGAGAGAGAGAGAGAGAGGCTAAATTTTGCAATGCACTTTAAATTAATGTGCAAGAGAGGTGCCCCCAATTTTATTATTTACTTCCTAGCAACCTGAACACGCATGCCTGCGAAGCCTGAGTGGGAGTTAGATGATATGCCAGTGCCTGGAATGCAAAGGATGGAACTGCAGAAAATAAAGGGATGTTTTAACAGAAGGCCGGGAGGTTCAGGGTACTTGCCCTAAACCCACTTTCTTGGTTTTTCCTTCTCATTCCCCTCCAGCCATGTCCCTGCCTCAGTCAGGGAGCCAGTGCAGCACTGCAGAGAGCGCACTGTGCTAGGAATCAAGTGACTGTGGCTCCGCTGTTGGCTTGCTGCGTGACCTTGGACAAATTTTGTCCCTTACTTCCCCCTCTTTCCCATCTGTAAAATGGGGATACTTAGGCTGATTTCCTCTGTAAAACACTTCAAAGAAAATTATTATATAAGAGCATTAGTTTTGTCATTAATCATTACTATGATTCAGAAATAAATGTTGCCGTCTCCTGAACTCTCGCTGCGCTACACTTTCAGCTGCATGAGCCTAATTTGCACTACAAGAGGCACATCCAGATAATTGCATATTCAGAGCCAGGTGAATCCTGTTGTTGTTCTTGTTTACATGCCTACATTTTGAGGGCCTGAGCATAAAAAGTGTTTTCATCTCTCCTGCTTTCGCCTTCATTCTCCCTGAACTTGTTGTGTGTGTGTAAAAGTCAAGGAGAAAAGCCTGAGGAAAGCAACAGTACGAGCTATCGTTTAAGAGCTCCCGCAAATGGAGGGGTCACTCTTGCAAGATTTACTCTGCTAAGGAGCTCTTGAGACTTCATTAGGACTGCGGCTGGGAGGAAGGATTATTTGCACAAGTGAGGTAAGCCGAACATTGCACTCCGATGATGTTTTCGCATGATATTTAGTTCTGCTGCCTAATCAGAGTAACTGGCAGGAAGAACCCAGTCCTGGCCTTACTGAAGTAAACAGCAAGTCCTCAGCTGGCTTGAGTGGGGGCAGGATTTTAGCCCATATTTTCATTTTGCTAAAAGCTCATTATATAATGAATTATGGACTGTGTTAACAGATGAAAAATTGAACACGGGGAACTTTTCCTGTTAATTTACAAACTTTGCTTTTGGGGCAACAAAAAATGAGAGGAACAGAAAAATGAAAAAATGTCCACGTCCAAGTGCACCAAGCGCAGCCGTTTGAACATCTTTCAACTGTGCCTCCTGTTACGTAACATTGAGATGTGTTTGGGCTGCAATCTGACACTGCCCCTTTTTCCCCCAAACAGAGCTTTTTCTCATAAAATTCACTTAGGCACTTCTTCTCAAGTTCTTCATACACTTTTCGCAAGAAAAAAGAAATCATTCATATCTCTCAAAGAGAGTCTCGGATTCTTCAGATATTTTCCATTATAAGCTTTTGGCACCATTATTCCCCACAGATCGAGTTACTTTTCTGATCCCCCTTCTTTCATCTAGTAAAAATGGATTATTTCATTATTAGCCTGGAACCGTTACTGTTCACAGAGATCAGGTCTATATATGAACAATGCCTTCTCCAGTATATTACTGAAAATCCTGTGACTGTTGTAAGGTTTCCTTTAAACACTAGAACTCTCTTTTTTTGTGAGCTCAGCACAGTAGCATATTCTCTGAAAGGAAATTCCTTTGCTCTGAATTATACAAAAGTTAAAAATGGTCATTTTCAACAGTTTATGGACAATCTTCACCAGTGTTAATCCTATTATAAATATGTTTGTGTATGCAACACATATATATGCATATATATCTCTAATGTCCAGGCTAAAATTTATTGTAATTTGACTATATTTTGACTACTTAATTAGCTATAATCTAATGTTGTTCTTATGTCAAGTCTACCAGTGTATTAAAAGAAGTCTAGCGAAAAATGGTGGGACTGAGTCACACTAAAATCTCCTATCCAAACAAGTGAAACTACGGAAACAATTTTTGCTGTTGTGTACCCAATTTCTATTATTTCTATTTCTCCATTTCTGCCGAAAGTCTGTAAGCCCACATGTTGGTCTCAATGTTGAGAGTCAGGGAAGTCCCTGGAAAGAAAATTTAGGCCCCATCATGAACTGAGAAGGGAGTGTTTACAAGTCAGTGTCAGGAAACGTATCCTGCCATTCTTCCATTTTTTGCCCCATTCACCAGGTTCTGAAGTGAAAACTCCCCTGGAGCATTCATATTTTTCACAGTGAAGACAACGCGTGAAATGGGGCAGCAATCTAGATCTGCCGAGTCCCAGGGCAGGGCTCCTTGACCGCACAACCATTCTCCCTTTTCTCTCCGCATGGTTCTTCCGTGCGGACGGCAGCGGTTTCACACGCTGACCCAGCCGCCTGCCCCTTTGCTCTGCCTGCTCTGAGGAGTCGCCCTCTCCTGCCCTCCCCGAATTTTCTCAGAGGAGAGCACCTGACCTCGGAGAAGTGGGCTGAATCCATCAATTAATTTTGCAAAGAGCACCAATAACCCGTAGCTGGTAACAACTTCTAGATGCCAGCGACGTGGACAGAAAGAGAACAGATGGAAGCACAGGTAAAGAGCTCCATTTCCCATCCCCAGTCCTCTGAGACTAGCTTGAATTCTTTATGTCCTCCATGTGCCTGTTAATTAAAGTGTCTTATCTATTTAGACTCCATCAGAACATGTTTTCTACTTAATATGAGACAAACAGCTTACCTAAGTAGAATCCTGAGTTAGACACTTGGTTTCACACATGAGCTGGGGCGATTTCAACATTTTAAAAATTTATTGTATAATGACCTGTTTCCTTCTGTGTTTAATTTAACTAATTTAATTGAACGCATTGTTTCTTTTCACTTTCCTGGTACCCCTCTCTACGCATGCTGTTTCCGCCCTCATTCAAACCCATGCCAACTGGTACGAGGAAAAAAAAATCATTGATTGCAATTCTATAGGTTTGATTCTGAATCTACTTCATCTGGAATTTAGCAGGAATCCTCCGTTACGCTGAATGATAGCGCAGAGGCGAGTGTAACATCTTTGTGGGATGTAGGCTCTTCCAGACTCTTTGTCCTCCACGGTAATGTCCCAATCATAGTGAAGTGCTCCCAAATGTGCAAGGACTATTTAAGCTTTGTAAATGCCGTCCTCCAAAAATCACTCCACATAAATGTTTCATGTCTCTCCTCTGCGATGCACAGGCCCCAAACATTCAGCTGTGAGGGTGTTTATATTTGTGGAACTCTCTTGAACATTTGCTGTGGATTTCAAACAGCTGCTACACTGAAGCACTGGGAATAGTAAGATCATGAATATTCAGGTAAAGCCACTGGAATGAACAGCCGTTAATAGAATAAATGCCTAAACAGTTGTGTAAGGCTTATTAAGACCTATTGGGGCTGAGATAATAAATTCCCTCTTTGACATGTTGCAACTACTGTAGTTTAAACATTTTGGACCACCTCTTCAGAACTGAAAGAAAAAATTATGTTAGTTCTGTGTGATAACACAATGAAACACCTGGAAGGCTTGGCGCTTGTATTAGATTTGGCAGAGAGATTTTAACATGCTAGCTCATCCTCACTTAAAATCATGGCACTGTTTATTGTGTTAGTTGTCAAGGTTATCCAAATTACATACAGTCTGGAATGAGCACAGTTATCTCATTAGAGAATATATATTTTTTCTTAGATTCCCTTCAAGTTTAGGGAATATATATATAGATTATTCATCAATAATATGCTTTTGCATCGGAGCAGGAATGTGGACAAAACTCCACCACACAAAAGGAGAACCTAAACAGAACATAAGAAAAAAAAAAAAAAGCTTATTCAAAATTGTTGTATCCCACGGTGGGAACTCCACAAAGTTCAGGAAATCTGCAGGCAGTAGTCTAGCTTTAGACGTTAAAAAAGGATTGGCAGCTCTAAAGTTGACATCCTTGTTATAAGGACAACCTGGCTGGTTGCAGTAAGCACAAAGCAGTGGATTTGTGTCGCCATTCGGAGTATCAAGAGTGGTGAATTGTTGTAGGAGAACTGTCTTTTCCTTTGAATTTAGCTGTCACGTTGCATTATGCTGTGCCATATTGCTTGGTTCTGGCATACTATGTCACGAAACATAAAATCCGACAGGATGCAATGTAACTCTCGCAGGTTAAAATTTAAAGGCAAACTCAGTAATATTTGATCAGTTAGCTGCTGTCAGTTCAGATGCAGGGCATTTGATCTGCCATAGCAGGGGTAGCTTTCTGGAAGCAAACTTGCACACGGAAACAGTGCGGCATTCAGCTCGGCAGCCTGTGAACTGGCGAGCCTTAGCAAAGCAGTTCAGGTGCACTTTGAACTTTTAAGAATTAACCCATTTGGCTCCTTCCTGACGTTGTAAGAAAATGATCTAACTATATTGCTATTTACTAGTCTCTATGGGTGACAAGCAGATTCTGGCTAGTTGTTTCAAGTGGAAAATTACAGGTTACATGAAATATCCAAAAGAATTACTTCATTCCACTGAAATTCGTACAAAACCCCATTTTAATACATTGCACTTTCTGAGGCCTTTCTGTAAGCAGTGATTAGCTTTTCTGATTGGGTTGCATGAATGATCTCAGATGTGTTTGCTGACTGCCCTAATGTATTCAGCATACTGTATAAATCAGCTGTCTGCATGAAAGAGAGTCAGAAGCTAGTCAGGATGAAATAAAAGCTAAAATCCCAACATTTCCCTTCATCCCTTTCCCTGCGCTCCCATTTTTCTGTGACCTGTTTATCAATATGAGAACCAAATCTGTTTCGGAAACTTCTGTGTCATGGTTACATTTTGGGAGGAAAGAACAGATGGAATAAATTAATTAGTCAAACTATGTTTAAGTAGAAAGGCATTTCTTTGCATGAGTAGCCAAAGGCTAGAAAGAACATATAATGGACAAGGAGAAGTGCCTCAGGACTTCTCGCTTGCTGGAATGGCTCCCCAGTTTCGGACTTGGAGCGGCATAAAGGGTCTTTGATTTCGGCTCCTGTTAAGAAGTAGGTCAGGAGGTGCTGATTTGCAGAAAGGCAACTGCTCCCTCCAGCTCATTAAAAGTAGCCACTCCAAAACAGCTTTTTGCATGTTATTTTTGTACAGACTCTGGCTTATCATGATTTCAACTAGCTATTCCTGCGATAGGAAAGGCAGCAAGCGTCCCTGCTGCTAGGATCCATCAATGAGTGCTCTTGCTCACCAGCAAGTGCCTGGCTAATATGATGCACCATCATCTGTCTCCAGTTTTCCAGAGCCTTAGGCAAATACTCATTTCGTCGCCTTCCCATTCTTCCTGCTTAGAACAGAAAACTTGCCACTAGACTTCTGGCTCCAGCATTGCTTTCTGCAGCTCGGCTAGGCTAGACTCATCACTGCTTTAGAAACCTAATGTGACTTTGTTTAATTTTAATACTTATCTTCCTATACAGATGACACCACCCTGTGTGGAAGAACAAAACCCAGAGTAGCAACAATGATTTAGGAATTACCACGCTTGTGTTTCCGTAGGTTTAGCATAGCTATTTCAAATCTGGTACCATGCACTGGGCATTGGCTCTAAGGCCTTCGGCTTGGATTCTGTCACCCTACCTAATGGTAGATACTTAAACAAGACACCTATATGTTTTTTGGTCATATTAATATCCCCGATAGCCAAAGGAGAGAAATATGCACATCCTGAATGCAATTTAGCTCACTTTGAGAGCCTGTTTTTTACCGTGGACAACAAAAGCAGTCATTGCCGGATCGGGTACGCTTCAGCTAAGCACTAGGTAGGCAAATTCAGACCCTTCCTCTTGCTGGTTTGGAGTATTTCCCAGAGAACTGAGTAATCATATTTACTAACTAAAATGTGTAGTTCCCTATCTGACAACTTTTAGAAAATGTGTTTTACTGCGGTTCCTATTTTTATTTTCTGTCACGGACAGGAGGCGAAGATGGGCAGGAGTCTGGGACGGAAACAGTTATTTCAGATAACTGCAACCATCGCTGAGTCGGGAAAGATTTTGGCTAAGAGGAAGATTTAAATCTAACCCAGATGTAGCTCACTGGTGTCTGGAACAAGAGAGATGGTCCCAATAATAGAGTAGCACCCAAGGCTGGCTCAGGAAGCAAAAGGATATCTATCAGTTGAGGGGAAAACTGTCTGCGTAGCCTCCAGCCAGAGGAAATGTACTGGAACTGCAGCTGGGCAGCACAGGATCAGGGAAAGAGGAGGTGCTTTAAAGGCAAGTGCTGCTGACTGGCAAAGGAGTAGGGTTGCCATAAATAACAGCAGGGTCTGAGGAAGAGGAAGAAGTTTTCTGCTCGCTGCATGGCATCTAAATCGGGGGGTCGCTGTGGCGAGGGGCGAGCGGGCGCTGTGCTCTCGCCTCCCGGCCCAGGCGGCGGGTGGGAGCCCGCAGCAGCCGTACGCTGCCCGAGCCGCCGCGGCAGTTACGGGCATCGGCCGCCGACACAGCCCGGGATAAAGCTGGTCCAGCCCCTCGGCTCCTCACCTCCATCGTCCTGAAACGAGGGGGGAACTATCGGAGAGGTACTGCCAGATCCCCGGGGCTACTTCTGAGGTGGCGGCTATACATGCACGCATGCGCACAGGGATATATATACAGCGCTCCTCACGCAGAACACCGGCCCCTGCCTTAAGCTAAGTAGGACAAGGCCACAAAAATTTAATTTCGAATGAACTTAATTCTCCCCCACCACTGACAGGGAAGTTGACAAATGACAGAGCAAACCCGCAAGTGAGAGAAAACAGAAAATATATTCGGAAGGACCTTCTATAGGCTTGCCTTTTTTTCAAGTAGCTTTGTGAATTAGCTTTAAAAAAAAGCCCCATTAAAGTCACCTTATTTGTCATGTCTTTGCTACAGTTACGAGGAGAGAGAAGGTAGGAAAGCAAGCGAGGAAAGAGCTTGAATTTGTGGATATCTTGCAGTAACTCTGGACACTAAGATCTGGAATAAATATCAATACAGAAAGCACTAGGTTTACTGAAAAAATGCAGTGTGTGGGCTTTATTCTCGTCAAGACAGATGGAATAAATGAAAAAAGAAATCACCAGAGGTCTATTTAGAAAGTCAAAAGATCAAAGAAACAACATTTAGGTTGTAATAATCGTTAATAGATAATAAACTCAATATTTTTTGGTAAACAGTGCTAACACAGGCTGAGAAAACCTGGGCTCTCAGCTCCCCTTAACCTCGTTCTAGTCACCTAGATTTTAACAATATTAAAGTCACATTGTTCAGATCGCTTGACTCCAGTAGCGCTATTTTGTCAACAAGGTGATATGCAGCAACCACAGCAGTACTGATTTGCAGCTAGTGCTGCAAAATTTTTACTCGCACTCAAAACATCTCAAAGCCTTTGGATACTAGGGCTGAGACATTGGCAAGATCTTATTATAAAATACAGGTTAAAAGAATGGATTTCGATCTTTTTTACTTTGTTGGCTGCTGAAGGTTTTCCACTGGAGGTGCAGATCCAACATGGGGAATTTAAGCCTATGGACAATAGGTTTGCATTACTAGTTGCCTTTCACAGATTTGTTAAAAATAGTCTGAGAACCTCTGGGATCTTTCATCCCACAAACTGAAAACCACTGCTGTGTAATTTTAGGATGGGTTGTAGTTATTAGATTAGTAATAGCATTAACGCATTTCTTATTTGTGTTTGTCTTTCAAAAGAGGAATTAATGGAAGCAGAACTGTTTTCAGAAGGGGGCTTCTTTGGGTGATGGTAAGTATTAGCTTGCTGGGGAGAGGGCTGTCAGGAGTGGTGATGCAGGGTCAGGATCCCAGGGGATGCAGCAATAACCACCAGCAGGAAAGAAATGGAGCTATTTTAAGTGAAAAATGCTGCTCTTTTGGGAAGAAGAGAGAGTAATGGCATAGATATAAAACTGCAGGGAAAAGATATGCTGCTACAGAGCTCCTAACTTTAATACTACCTTTGCGCATGCTTCTTTCTGGGGAAGCAGTGAGCCTGCCCCTTTGCATGGTATGAAACACATGGGGAAATGCCCGTTTTGAACAATATCCCCACTGATGACGCTGGTACTGCATGTCTCTTGGAGCTCCCTGCATCATCAGCTAAGTGGGGTCACCTATCCGCTGTGATGACAGAGGAGTCGGCAAAAGATACTGCCCAGCCTAATGCAGCCACTCTTGCAGATACTGCCATTTCTTGAAATCAATGTAAGCGCTGAGATTTTAACAGCTTGCTACCGTAAATGTCCCTCTAGCACCTATTCCAAATGTGGCAAGTCTCTATTTGGTGCTGTATTGTGGGCTACCACAAAGGCAGCACGAAGTGAGCCTGTAGCTGAAAAACCTGCATGATTAAAATATAAATACAAACAAATATATTTCAAATATATTTCAATAATCACACAAGCCTGGCTGTTTTGCCTTCCTCTAGTACCAGGGTATCCTTGCTAGTGATCTGGATTCCATGGATACCATGAGCAACTCCAACTTTCTGCCTTTAATGCTTGCACTGTAAAAAAACGCTGTTTAAATATTCATGCTGACCTTAGAAAGCTATCCACTTGGCCATCTGGAGGACTCCCATACCCCATCCAGTAGTATTTTATTTTGAAGGATATATTCTGATCACACTGACTAGGCTAAATAGACTATTGGTCCATTTGTTTTGTAACTGCCATTTAGTTACCTCTCGGTATGTCAGCTCAATTTATCAGAGTGGAGGTGAATGAATTCTCCAATAAAAATACAGATAAATATGATCGAGTGTTGAGGATAGTTAAGAGGTTACTCATTCCTACTGTAGTTGCTGGGAATGGAAATGACCTTGTCTGCAATCACGTAACCTTGCACCTTGCAATTCGCATGAAAATTCAAAGCAAAACCCTGCTAGGTCAGAGTGAGAAGCCAGCCCTTGTGTTTAAGAAAAACGAGATTTGCTTGTCAAGGCAGTGCTGTGGCTGCGTACCATGCCGGGGCACAGGGTGCATAACGCCCTGGGCTAATGGGAAAATGGATGGAGAGGGAAGACACTCATTTAATTTGAAGTGGGAGGGAAAACGAGCATGTGACAACAGAGAGGACCAGGAAGAGGAGAAACTGTTACGCGGAGCAGAGCATCAACCACTGAGGCGTCAGCGTCCTGCATGGGGCCTTGCGAGTAACGGGCCAGTCCTCGGGGCTGACTGCCTGTGCTTGCCGGAGACGGGGACAGAAAAGGGCCACAATTTTGTTGCCCAAATTCCAAAATGGCACTATATGGAGTAAGTGAAGGATCATCCCATGGCCACCATGGTTCTCCAAAGGCAATTCCCTTGTCCAGGGCGCTGCAGAGCCACCAAAACACGTGCTCTAGCAAGAGCCGTTTGCTATACACTCTCTTGTTCCTGACATACTCTGCAATATTGCTAATGTAAGGTTGGATGAATTGTTCATGATGAACCATGTTTATTTTGGCCTTTTCTTGCCAGTTTGGGTGTGGGGGCAGTGGCGATAGTGCTATTTGGCTGATTTATTTATATTAGGAAGGAGGGTGGAGGAAGGGGGCGTATATCCATGGTCACGCTGACTTTTTCAAGCTGCTTAGGAAGAAAATGCATGCTTAATTGGCATTCAAACGGCATCGCTGGTTCCTATCTCTCAGTAATGCTTGAATAGATTGTAGTGTATACAAACCTGGCAATAACTCCAAGCTAGACTGACAAGAGTTAGGAAACACTGTTTAATTCTTCTATTTCATTTTACTTTTTTGGTCTTAGAGAGAATTTTATTATTTGCTGCCTGATCATTTTCCCTGTGATTCATGTCCTTTCAGGAAATTGTAATTGACAAAAATAAAGCAGTTTGGTTGTTATTTAGTGAGCTGCAGCTAAATTCACACAGTCCTGCTTAAGAATCTACGCCCTCCCTGCTGCATTTGTTTTAAGCTTCCAGCCTCCTCTAGACAGATTTTTTTTTCTGTGCAGGCACAAAAGCACTTTAGTCAGCACAAATTTGGAGGTAGAACAAAAACCCTGTAATAGCATATCTCATGCTGCTATCAATTTTCCACCGGTGGAACACTTCAGTACATGAAGTCCTTTGTCTATTTTCAGAAGTCAGCTTCGGTGACATTATATGAGCAACTACAACATTATAGCGTGCTCCACACTGTTTTGAATTGTAACTTAAAAAAAAAAAAGAAAAAGAAAGGATGTCTTGGAATGTGGCCAGGGCATAATGATTTCAATTCTGAAGAAATCCGACAACCAATTACACTAAATTCAACATTTTCATGTACTATAAGTTTAAAATCTTCCCTAATCAAATAGGGAAACCCTTTTTCCCCATTATGCTATGGTTTTAGTTACCGGTAGGCCTCTAAAAATCTGTTTCTGTTTAAAAAGAAACCCTGAAAGGTTATATTTACTATATGTACGAAAAAGGGTTGAATCATATAATTATATATTTTAGGATACTAAAGCAATGCAAAGGAGACTAATCATGATCCCATATTCAATTTTCAAACCTTTAATTGATCCCATCCCAAAGGTAACATTCTATCTTAATTGCCATACTGAAATGGTTGCAATTATGTAAAATAAAACTATTCATTGGTAACTGGAAAAAGTCTTCTCATTAAGCAGATGATGGCCAGCCCTGAAAACAGTTGATTGCAAAAGGATGCAACCACTTTGCTTATATTTCCTATTCTGGTTAAACTTCCGTTCACATACATCTAGTCTGTTCCAAACCACCACACACACAAAAGCAAATTGAAGATAGTGATATGTGCTTGTGCTCCCTGTACCACTCTTCAGGCAAAGCTGTATCTGAAATGCAGCTACCTGGTAGGAGGGAAGAAAAGGCTAGAAGGGAAAATGGCCTCGGAACTCATCCATGGGACTGCCGGACACCGGAGAGCTAAGCACCCTCTGCTGTCCGCAAGGTGCTCCTTGAGAAGGGAGCTCCTCAGGAGATGCTGTGAACACTCCTTTGAGGAAACTCAGGAAACAATTGCTGCAAGTTTGGCTTTTGTGGCAGCCTTGTGAAAAGTTACAAAACCCCTAACAAACAGTGAGAGCAAAACCGAAGGGCATTGCCACTGAATGATAAGAACATAATGATTTTCTATATTCTGCAGCAGCATGACTTTGCCAAAGATGACGACTGGGAGCACAGGAAGAACTTTATCCCCAGTTAAAATTGGAAGCTGCACTATGGGCTATGCATGGGTAGATCTTGCATTTATAGGTGTCACACAAGGTGGGACTAGGAGAGGTAGGTGTCTTTTCCATTATTTGTTTGAAATCCAAAATAAAAGCACAGGAAACTTGCAGTGTTCTAGAGGTGACACTAGATGTTGATGAAGCAAGAAGACTGGCAGCTTTTTTATTGCTGCCAAGAGATACTGAGCCACTCTCAATACGATACCAACACCTGTGTCACTTGGAACACTGCCTCCCTGGATGCACATACCGCGTAAATAGTTACAAGGTGGTTATTCATTATTATTACCATTATTATTCAATTTCTGTAAGATATAACTATCTAGCAGAGACAAGCGTGTCCATAAGGTGATTGCTAGAATTAGGGACGAGGTACAAGACATTCAGCTGTGATGGCAGTGGATCACTAGGACAAACTATGGCAGAGATAAAAAGAGTATCTCTCTTCTTCTTTGATCTCATCTCAAGACTGGATGTCCTTCTAGAAGATAGCCTTCAGTCAGACATAAACCACTCTCCTCTGCTTGAGAATAAGTGGAGGAATGCCTATAGCCTGTGGCATACAGGCGGCCAGACTAGATGATCTAAAGGTCTGGCCTTAAATATTTAAAGGAAATGTCTTTCAAGTAACTCTCAAGTAAGTCCCATAGTGGAAATAGCCCTCTTCTACAATGCAGAAAGTTTCCATAACGAGTGTCATTATCCCTCTGTTTGGGTGTAGGTTTGGAGCTCTGTGGTACTTGGGACTGTATAAACTCAGGACAGTCCCTATCCCAAAGAGTTCATGTTGTCTGAGTAAAAGATGCGATACGAACAGATGGGGAAACACAAGGTAAGATTGCAATGATTATGTGTTTAATAAACATCGACTGCAGCATACCAGCTGTAGCTTCTCAGTAAAGTTCTTGTATTTGCTGATTAATAAGTACTCTGATTCAATATCAGCAAATTTCAAAATTCAGAACAGGTTGCTGGTATGTGTATGTATATGTATATATGTACACATGCACACAGATATACATCTATATATATATATCCAGTATAACTGACATCCGTATAGCAATCCATGTGACATTTGCTTATTGTAGTGCAGAAAATTGATCCCTTAAAAATCTAGGAGGTTTAGTTAAGAAAGGCTAAACACTGACACACAATGATCTTGATGTTCTAGGAAGCAGGAACAACCCATTCTTTTGTGCCTTATACAAATAATTAATAATTGTCAATCTGTATGGGTAAGAAAGAATGGAAAAGTTCCAACTTGAATGTTGTGCAAAGTTTTAACCATTGACAGTTAAAGAAGTCTATTTAAATGAGAATATAAACCCGGCTATTTGACAGAAGGTTATCACGGTGTGCTCTCTCATAGCTTTATTCGACCTCTCACCCATTGCCCTAGCTAGTACCTGTTGAAGTGATGTAAGTGTCTGAAAGTTAGTTAACAGAACTGAGGTTCCTGTTTCCCTTTAACAATGGGATTTAGCTGTCCAAGTCATTTAGGCACGCTGATGCAGGCTGAATATTGCCTATATATGTCTTTAAACATCTGAGCCCTTGAATTGCAGTGCTATGTAGTGATGAATAAATGCCTACTTGGACATAGAACAAAGATATTTGACTAGCTGAATAGGCAGCGTTTGAATTGTACAGAACATACAGATACTCTGCTAAATGAATGGCTATTCAGTCGCTTGATCAATAGAAGAAATTAGTCTTTCTGAGCACACAGTATTTACAGTAAGGAGGACATGAACATAAAAATGAAAATGTATTTCACAAGTACTTGAGCAGACTTGTGAAAATGGAACCAGTGCATCATTTTACTGATAAGATCTTAAGTAGTAATTCAGACAGAAATCATCGCTAGTCCAACAAACATTCAGGGTCTGTACTCTTCTTAGTTTGGCAAAATTTCTAAGGCTGACTTACTTTTGTTTCTACCTTGTTTCATCAGACCTTAATCTTAGTCCTGCATCTGGTTCTGGAAAATTGCTGGGAATATGAATGTCTACGGGCATTGTTTATAGATTCAGAAAGAAATTCAGTTATGTATTTACTTGAACCCAGTGCACTTGGGAAATTCAGGGATGGTGAGGTGATGCAAAATGAATGCACTTTTAAAATAAATCAGCTTTGGAAGTGCTTCAGATTTCTTTGGAGGATTATTCTTCATCCAAAGAGACAGCAAAACATGGCACAAAAATTAATATCTGAATCTTTCCCAAACTTTACTAAAATAGAAATGAAAAGCCATATTCTTAGCTAGCATAAACTGGTGCAAATCAGCCATATGACAATTATCATGTAGATCAGCAAGATTTGCAGTTCCTTAGGTGGCTGACCCAACTCTCCTATTGATCATTCTTGCAGCTGAAACCATCACGTTACTGTTCTGTCTGATGTAAAAAGAAAATGAACCAAATGTCAACAACTTTAAATACAACAAAACCACAGAGCATTATCCAGTTTGTTTTCAGAGCACTTCTAAGAAATCTCTGAGCTGTGAATGTCATGAGATTTGAACATCATTTCACGTTTGCATTTCTACTCTAGCATAGGGAAGACTTCCTTGTGGTAGTGCTGGGAAACCTCTTCTATCAGTGCCCTTGGTCCTGACGTTACTTGCAGATCAGAAATCTGAGCCTGTGCCAATCCAGGATTGATTTAAGATGTACCCTTGGGAAGGAAAAGGGGTTGCCTAACCTTCTGCTTCTGTTGAAGTCTGACTCAAACTAGTCTTTTGCTTTGACAAAGCCTAAATTTGAGTACACAGTAATACACTTGCGTCCTCTGCCAGGCGGATATTTGATATATCATTTTCATTAGGTATAGACTTTTATGAGAGTTGGTTACTTGATATCTACAGCAACAAAAATATGCAAAGCTCAGCCTGAGTAAGTGAGAGGCAAAACAGAGAATGCTGGTTGTGCACCAAGCAAGATTCTTGACTTCCCTTCATTTCTGTTCAAGTTAGGATTTTGTAGGCAATGTCTAACAAAGACACGTGGGAACCTGCAAAGAGGTCTATGCTGTCTCATATCAGAAGAAGGACTTTGTCTCTCACTTCAATCTATTTGTAAAAATGCCTAAACTGGTACCCTTGCTATTCTTCAGATTTTTGTCACCTGAATCTTTTGGTGAGTTTAGTAAGTAAGTCGCACGTTGGACTGTGTTTCACTAGTTTCTTCCTTTACCAGTTCCATCCTTATCCAGCTGTTACAAACGGAAATATAAGAGGTAAAAAAATAACGAAGGAAGAGGGAGAGGAGAGATGGTGACTCAGACAGGCTGAGAAGCCTCAGACATTGTCTCTTGTCCTTTTGTAACGATGCAGAATTGGAAGAACTGGCCTCTTGCGTAGATGCACTCCTAAAAAAGACTAAAACAATGAAAAAAATTCTGTGCTACCTTTCTATGAAACAGTAAAACATAGGATTGTGTTACTTGCCAGAGGCCATATAGGAACTCAGCAGCGGAACTGGAGCTAGAACCCAGCTATTCTAATTTCTTGTCTAACTACTCTGCAATACTGAATATTTCATCTTAAATTCTCCTCAGTGTCTTGAAAGTGAAATCCAAAAACACTAGAATGAGAGCTCTGGACCACCATATATAAGGGGTCATTGCATAAAATCCCACACAACAAAGAAGAAATTGACGTCCTTTTAGTACGAAAAAGTTAAAAATCACCATTAGAAACATCATTAAACTACAGCACATGAAGCAGAGAGAGCTCCGCTTGGAGTGTAAATTACACAGCAGCTCTGAGATGAATGCATGTTGTATTCCTTTCATGGTTATATTTAAATCTGTGCTTTCTTTAATTCAAATCTGCTCTATAAAGATCTCAGCAATCTGAAACAAAAGTATCCTTAAAAAAAGAAAAAAAATGACATGATAGCATCCTTCATGCCAGGCTGGCCCTGTTGTGATTTTACATTGAGGGTGCATTTTAATTGATGAAATGTGCTACACAGCACAACTTGAAAAAGTAACAACCTTTAGTTACCATTTGGAAATGTGATGGAGGTGCCAGAAGTTAAACTCTTAGGACTAAATGAAATAACAGAAGCTCCCTATCCTTTCTTGAAGACGCTCATTAGTTTTCACTTTCTCACATTCTGTTTGCCATGGATTTCATCCAAGAATGACGGATGTAGAGTTATTAAGCAAGTGATAGTTTCCAAACTCCAAGTGTCAGTGCTCAATGTGGAAGCACAGTTACCTTGCGGAGGACAAGAGGTTTTAGTACCAGTAGCCTGAACCTGGCATTATCACACAGGGAAGGGGACTGTCAGAACAGTCTGAAAGATGCAAGTCAGGTACATGAATGGACAAATAAACAAATGAGGAATGTTCGAGGAATAATCTGGTATTTGAATGCTTCAGCACACACAGGAAACCAAAAAAAAGGGTAGGGGGAGGGAGTGTTAATATGCAGAAAGCAACGGAACAAGCACTTTTTCTTAAATTCAGGCCAGGGCTGGAATGCAGCGATATCTCAAATACTACAAGGCCTCTTTGAGTAAAGAGGTAGATCACTAATGTTCCTGATTATGGGCTTAGAAGAGAAATCTTCATGTACACAGGTTACTTTTTCCACTCCTCTGGGCCTGCTCACATGACCACAAACAGCAGGAAGGGACATATTCCATGGACGGAGTACAAGGGTCTTCACTTTAATCAACCTGCTGGAGAACATGGAGGGCAAAATGGTACTTCAAAACTTGGCCTTCTCAGGTCAAGAAACAGGAAAGCAAAGCAGTCTATGTGGTCTCTCCTCATTTTACCTCCAAAGTGACATCAGTGCCACAACTCCCTGCTTTTCCACAGGTTTATCCATCTCCAGCTCTAGATGGACATTTCATCTAGCCCTGCTCACTTGCATTTCCTGCCAGAATCCAACATTCTGAACAAGCCAAACCTATATATCAAACTAGGCCTAATCCAATTTTATTTGTTCTTTTTTTAATTGCTTTTCCTCATGATTCTGCACTTGCTGATTTTGCTCACAAACAAAAGTGGAAGCAAAAATAACATTGGAAAAAAGCTGGTCATGCAGTTTTTCTTCTGTCCTACCTGCAGGAAAAATATAATAGGGGTGTCAGTAAAAAGTTTGTGGTGCAGTTTCTTATCTGGTTTCCAGACCCAGGTGACCTGATGTGTGTTAACTTGACTCAAACCCTGCAGCTTTGAAAATCTACCTATTCCTGTCTGGCATCTTATTTCATATTCCCACCTGAAAACCAAAAGGGTCATATCTAGGATGGACGTATGACAGCTCCCTCTAGAGGTGTTTGTCTCCCTGTTTAAACTACAAGATCCAGTCATATTTGTGAAGATTTTATTTTACTTCTGAGTTCAACTTAGATTCATTGTTAACATCCAGCCTGGCAATAGTTTAGATTGGTGGAAATCTTTCAAGCCAGTGGCTCTTACTAGATTTCTGTCGTTTTCTGCTGTAGAAAGTTTGCAAGAATTTGGCTATGTGGAAGCTGAACCTGATTTTCTGTTTATTTCAGCCAAACATCTCAGTTTCAAATCTCTGTCCACAACACCCATACACCACTTCTTTCATCTACTTTTAACTCTATTTTGTGCCAACAAATTGCAACCTGAATTTCTTACATTCAAGCGTCCCTTTCAACTTCCGAGACAGCGAAAGCGCTGCAAATCCGTTTTTGGATTGTCCATCACTGGAGGTCTTGATGATTGAACCGGACAATGTCCCTCAGAAAGCTGACTATGCGTTTGGGTAGCTGACTGCACTAGGTGACCTCTTAGGCTCTCTTCCAGCCCAACTTTCTACATTCCCGTTGTAATGATGCTTTACTAATGGCAAATCCCGACAAAAAGATTTCCCCCCCCCCCAAAGTTAAAATTCTGTAACATTTGCTACCAGATTGAGTAGAGGACCCTTTCAGGGGTCTTTTTTTGGAGGCAAAAAATTGATTTGAGCCTGTTTAATGGTGCCTGGCATATGAGTTAATAGCTAGTTCCTATTCCCACTCCCAGGAGATTTTAAAGACTTGTTGCAGCAGATACTATGATCTGTCAGTTCTCAGCCTTGGCTTTTGTTGCCACTTTCCCACTCTCTCTGATCCTGTCTTCTTGATCTGCTCTTTTAGGCACCCATTGCTAGGCCTTTTTTCTTTTTTTGGATTCATGCCTGCATCTCAAACTCATCACTACCCTTTCCCATGGGTTTACTGTCAGATCCTTTGTGTACACAGTCATCTTTCACCATGCACTTCATATTGTCTCAACGTGTCTTGCACTCTCTGGCATATTTTGTGCAGCCCTGACACTATTCTCTAAATACATATTTTGCTGGAAGTCTACACTTCTTTTCTTTACTGTTTTTAGTCTCTCTGTAACCTTAATTATAAATGTAATTAGATGATGGTCACTATTCCTTGGGAGCTCCCAAGCATGCACTAATTTATAGCCCATCATTACTCTGTGCAAGTCATAGAAATATCCATTTGCTGCTAACAGCTGTTGCAGGGCATGGATGGGAAACAAGGTGGCAGGCCATTTCTAGAAAGGTCCGGAAGAAAATGAGTGTGATTGAACTGTCTGAATGTAATAGAGTACTTTCAGAAATAGATGAGGGTTGATTTATCTCTGCTCTACCAATGATACCATTATAATTCTTGCCAGTAAGAATTTTTAACATATGCTTTGCTCACGGGTCCAAGAAAACAGGGTTAGCTGGGAGCCTGAGATCCCCTCTGAGCTCCTCTGTCCAAAAGCAGGCTTGCTCCTGGCAGAGGCTGGTCTAGCATGATCTTTAGCAAGCTCTGTTACAGCAGACAACAGCATGCTGAGCACATCCTTAAGAGCCTTTTTTTTCTGAATGAAAGACAAGACAACCAGGTCTGGAGCAATAACAGGAACAGTGATAACATCCTCTTGAGAATGAAAGTATTTGAGCACTTTCAATGGCGCATGCCTGATTGATAGTCATGAGATGGCACAGAGTAGTAAGAGCGGGTCTGAACTAGGAATTACGAAAACAGACATAGAAGAGAGAATTTCTGTCCCAAAGAGCATACAACAGCAATATGCAATTTTTGTATCCACTTCAGCCCAAGGTTTTTTTAGGCTATGTGATTTGATTTTATTTAACCTGAACCAGTTTGTCTATCTTTATTATCATTGGGATGCTTGTGATTATAGCAAGGAAATCCTTTACAATGAAATTTTATTGAAAATTGCCAAATGTGGACTTCAGAGTAATGCACTGATCTTCCTTGGTTCATGACAGGATCACATCTAAAAGTTTAATATGATTCTGGCCTAACATTTGTACATTCAAATTAAAGTAGATACTGAGATTCATTAATAGGTCTAATTGTGTTGTCATGCCCAACTTCTATTGATGAAACTTGTCATCCTACAGTTAGCATTAAGATAATAATTTACATTTCAAAACAGTCCTGCAACATCTTCACAACCAATATTATTTCCATTGTACAGGTGAGACAGAAAGGATGGAAGGACCTCTTTCAACGTCTATTGAAATACAGGGAAGAATCCACACCGACTTTGTAAGAAGTTCGATCAAGTTCTAAGTGACCCTCCCAAGGTTGCACGTCAACATTTTTCTGCATGGGATTTGATTTTAAGAACTCTTGGCTCTGCACAGGGACCACTACATCATGTTACGTTCCTTCTCAGGAAAATGGATGTGGGAGTTTTTTACCCTTCCACAGACAGCTCTCTTTGGAAATTGCATTTGTTTTCTCTGTCATTGATGGAAAGAAATGGATGTGAAAAGCTCACCAGTCAACTTTAAACTGGGCTCTGATGCTGGCATCATTTGGGTGGGGGAGAAAGGGAGCCCGCATGCATATGTACTCACAGCTAAGGTCTTAATTCTATCTCCAGATGCTGTGTATAATCTAGAGGTTTATCTTAATGAATTATTTCTGTTATTACTGCAGGCAAAGTGAGATTTAATTTGATGTGTGATATATCCCAGGATTAACTACCCTTTGGTTTTATTTGCTCCGTAATGGTGAATTTTTGTTTATAGACCCATTCTGTAATTACATCCCTGAGCTCCGAAGGGCTAGAGCAATGCTGCTCCGTCCTATAGGAAATCAGGATTCAATTCCCTTCTCCCAGTCCTGTTGTCAGCTGTGGCTAAAACAGAAGCTGCACAATATGATGTTCCCCATTTTGTCTTCCTTAATAGCAGCTTTACAGGACAAAGTACATTGAATTGAGAGACTCTCCTTAGCTGAAAAGACTGTGATTGCTCCACGAGAGGCAAATGCAAAGTGGCAGAGAAACTTCACCTTGAAAAGTGGCAACGGCGTGCATTATAATGAGTGCTGGGAACAATCATTTGAATCCTTCATGATACTGATACACGAAAAGTGTCATGACACCACAAAGGCTCCAGGGGTGGCACAGGGTGCTGCGGGGCATGTGAGGCAGAGGCTCGTTAATTCCTTATTTCCCAGCTGACCTCCTCTCAATGGGAAGCCAAGCCTCCACCCCATGCTGAAAGACGCAGTGCAAGCTGGTGGTCAAGGCACTGGGACGCTCTCCTGCCTGCGTCCGTGAAGCCCTGGACTCCCTGCTCCAGCCCGACCCCTTCCTTCCTCTCCCTACCCAGCGGGGCAGGACCGAGGTGCCTGCACTGGCTCCTATTCACAGCACCTCTCCGATACCACCAGAAGAGGAAGGGGATCCTGGCCCAAATCCAGCTCTGGCGCTTCCCTGGTGCTGGTGTGGCCAGGCAGAGGGGTGTCCCACGCCAGCTATGATGGGAAGGGGCACGGCGCCGGGGCTGAGAGCCCCCCACGGCTTCACTGGAGCGGGGCACCACGCTGCAGCTACAGACGCTGTGACAGCACCGGTACCCGATCCCTTGGTAACGTACGGAGAACTGCGTCTCATTGTAATCATGGTGATCTTAATTAGTACTGCTTATTAACGGCAGAAGTCAGTGTAAGTACAGGGAAGAGTAAGCGGAAACAAACCCTTCTGGAGCTCAGTACATCCCTCAAAAAGGGCCCTGACAGCCAGCAAACGAGCTCCGATGCTCCCATCACCAGTGAACATGTTCAGCACGAGAAGCCCCGACTTGGTGAAAGCAGGAAGATTTCTTTGACTTGTGACTCGAGCAGTGTTGCCTCCGAGTCATGTGCTCTAGCTTGACCCTTCCCTCACGGCAGCGGACTCGGCTTTCTCGGCGTGACGTGCTGGGAGCACGGACTGCTCTCTTCCCTCTCCGGGTAACCCGCCCTGGAGAGCCGGAGGCTGCTCCCGCTGCAGCGCGGCCTGACGAAGCCCTTAATGAGGGCCCTGTTGTGGGAAGCTCTATGGGACAAGCCAGTAATTATGAAGTTCAAACAGGCGGTCATGCTTTTCAGCGAGAGAAGTGCTGGGTTCAATCTCTATTCAAATAGAGTCACGCTAAAAAAATACGCATATTTGCTCGGTATGCACCGCTCTGAAGACAAAATATTTTTTTACTGGCAGACAAGAATGTTTGAGGCCGTTAAACTGCACCAAGCTGCAGCCTCCAGTTCGTAAAGAGTGCCTGCAGATTTATGCTTGTACGGCATGTATTTTTAATTGCCCCTGACATGTCAGTTCTCATACATGTCCATTAAAAGTTTATTTCCGCTTTTTTTTCAGCTAATAAAATTAAATGTTGGAAAGCCAAAGTGAAAAAAAAAGTCAAAGTCTTGCTTGGACCCGTACAAGATGGGATATTCAGAGCCGACACCAAAACTGTCTTCAAAATCACCTACTGTTCAGAGACTAGTGTATTAAAATGCAGCTTCCTGCCTTTTGCCAGTTTAAACCAAACGTGTAGTGTTATTTTACTGCTTTGGGAGTGTGAATTTCAAATGGACCTTAAGGGTGGAAAGTGATTTAAAAATATTTTTCTAAGAAACCCCAAAACACAAGCAGCATTTTTATGAGTGAAAATCTAAGAGTATACATCAACATTTGCAAACATTTCTGAGGGATGCAAGCAACATAAATCCTGGGACTTTAAAGCTGTCACGAGGCCAAAACCTTGTTTCCTTTACCCATATGAGTAGTCTTGTTCAAGTCAATGGCTTGAAACGGTTTCTGTAAATAAAATGAGTAAGACTTAGCCTTAAGCCTACAGGAAATAATACGAACAATCTTCTTTCCCCACCAGGAGGAGAAGCCAAGCACTCCTGGGCTTGACCCACTTCTGCACAGCCCGGGGGCGAGGACCACGGCCGCGGCTCCCGGGCGCCCGCGCCGCGCTGCCCGCCGCGGAGGCCTGCGGGACCTGCGGTGCAGGCGGGACGCTGCCGCTGCAGGGACAGGTGACAGCTCTGCGGCCCCTTTCCTCTCCAGCCTCTCAGCTCGGTTGCTGGTGCGCTGCACTCGGGGCTCTGCACATCCTCCGGCCCTTGCCAGGTGCTCGGCTGGGTGAGGAAGGAAGCCTTGGGATCCACAGCCTATCCTTGTCTCGGCGCGTGAGTACAGCAATGAGGACCGTGCACCGGAAAGCATGGGATGAGCACGACAACGCTCTCCACCCTTCGCCTTCCTCTGCGCCAGGGACAGTCTTGACTAGGGAGAGTCAAGCTCTTCGAACATTGGCTTTGATTTTTCAGGCCAGAAAGGACCACTACGATAATCCAGTTTGACCTCATCCACTACTGAAAGGGATTTAATAGTCATGAGACAAATAGCATACTAAAGAAATTAAACAGGACTTGCACAGATTTTAAAAGCTACCACAGAGAATTAATATTGATAATTATATCCCCGCTACAGATTTCTGGAGAAAAGATAGGATTTTTTAATTTCATTTCAGAGTACTCTTCTGTGCAAGAAGTGGATGCTATGTCTGCTACTTGCCTTCTGCTATAGCAGGTCATTTACTGCTCCTTTTTTCTATGCTAATAAGGTGTAATAAATTTAACACCACTAAAGAAACTATAAAGACTTGAAACCCATTATTACAGATTTTGTATGTGCAGTGAAAGGCAAATTGTTCACAGCTATTATTGATCAGAGAACGCTGAGTTAATGCAATTGCAGAACATAAAAGAAGGAAATATAATCAAAAAATAAAATTAATATACCAGTCACAGAATCTGAACTCAAAAAGCCAATAAAAGACATGCAATAAAGCACTCCAGAGAAATGAAACTTCATGGCAGTGAATATCAAGTTATTTACAGAAAAGTGCAAATATCAACTAAGGCATTCTTCACCACTCAGACATTTAATAAATCCAGTCTACAATCACTGTTTTATAGAATTAGTAACTGCAGCTAATACCATGTTTCACTGACTGTGAAGTGAAGTGTCAGCAAGGTCTTCATCTGCCCTGTCACGGAAGCACTTGCTCTTGGAAGTCTTACTCTGCCATGCAGAGTAAGGAATCTGAAAGAAGTTTGTCCGGAACGAAAACGCTGGCATCAGCAGCCTATGGACAGAACAGCTAAAAATGGAAAGCTTCCGAGGGAGCCGGGATCCAGTTACACAGTGATACAAGACGTCCTATAAGAAACTGCCCATTTAGACAATACCCTGGTGGGAGAACAGCAATATTACCAATGTTGAAAGTCATCGGTCAGACCCCACAGAAATCATGACACTGGCTAGGGACTCGAGACTCGAGCACAAACAATTAAATGCATGTTCTTCATATTATTTATATGACATTTTGGACTTTTTATGGTTCAGATTTTCAAGCTTTGCTCCATCTCCATGAAGACGTGGAATGTATTTTATTTTGTGCAAAAGCTCAGATTAGCAGTGTTCAACCTTAGACCTTTCTTGCTTTTGTGGAATAAGGTCTGTTGCAATGAGTACTTGAGTACATGAGCACAATGAGTCTGCTTGCAGCATGGCCTTAACCAGAAGTTTGTGGTAAATCTGATAAAGGCAAGAAAATGCTCTTTCTCCTCAAGACATGCAGATTTATGAATTCAGCAGCCAAAGAAATCTGAATCTATTTTTTAGGTTATAGGTTTTGTTATATATTTCAGGAAGGAAAACAAGTTTTCCCTACTTTCCACAGTGCTATTTCTCTCCAAATCCTTGTTCTGGAGGATGCTCCGGCCTCCAGAGTAGGCTGCATGTGTAGGCTGTACTAGCAGTAAAAAAGCAAAGCAGAGTTCCTGCTAAAGCTGTGCTTACGTTTTCTTCATGCACAACAGGATTTTCTCAGCACTTTCAATCCAGAGTGGGAAGCAAGAATCCTTTACATCCTTTTAATGTATCCATCCAAAAAGAGATAAAATATATTATCTTTCGTAGGCTATATATTTAAAAATACAAATGGTGCTTTTAAAATGGGATGTCCAATATATAGTGACTAATGGATGACAGAGAGGTTGCAGGGTACTTTATTAACTGTCTCTAGAGAAAAGAAGTCAATTGCTGCTCACCAAGTTGATTTACAGTGATAAAGATTTCTATTTGTAGGAAGCACTCTGGCTTCAGAGTTTTGGTAGTCATCTCCTCTTGCTGCTCAGTGCATGCACAGATAGAAAGGTTTGCTTTGTAAAGAGAAGAGGATTTCCCTCTGAGCTAGGACTGGTGGTATTTTTCCAGTTATCATGACAATCCTACCTGACTAACTGACTGACACCACCAGAACAGCTCTGCTATCTAGGAAAGGAACAGTGAGACCTCTAAAAATCATTCTGTCATAACTGCTAGATGCTTCGTTGTTTTATTGGTATCCATTCCCCGTACTGAAAACATTCAAAAATGAAATAAAATAAAATGATTCTCTGCATTTATCAGATAGTGAAGAATGTACAATTTCGACTGGATTGCTGCCAACGGATGAGAGACATTAAACTGGGACAGAGGGTGTGTGTGTGGTTCTGCAGCCAACGAGTTAGAGCATTGAGCTGGAAGAGGCAAGACTATGGTTCTAGCTCCTTTTCTGAATAGCCCTGATATAGTTCTTTCAAAGTATTAGGACATGCAAAGAAATATTCAGAAATAAAGTGCCATTTGTACCCTGGATCACTGACTGAAGCATACGCGTGTATTAGATTAGAACCCCCAATTGGCCAAAGCAGAAATAATTTCTTGCTTCTGTAACACTTCTTGCTGTCTACTAGAGTTTTGCTTTCTCTTCATATTTTTTGGCGGTATAACCTACTTTACAGCATTAATTCTCAGCCTGAGTTTATGCCACCAAACTTCCATTTGTTCCATTTTGTTCTGAATGCTCCAGGAACTACTCTATTAAGTGGAATGCTCTGCATTTACTGCATCAAGACATATTATCCTGTGTCCAGAGTTCAGACTGGAGACAGTGTATAGGTGAATCTCCTGCTTCCCTAAATCCGATATTATTACCAGCATGACTGCAGAGAGAGACTCTGGGAGTACACGGAAGATAAATTTGTAACAATCAAAGTCAGAAAAAGAACAACAATGGATAAAAGAGATCAGAAATATAGCTGCTGATTTGCAAGGCCCTGTTGCTTTACTACCTTGTGGTATAGTAAAAACTGAGATTACAGAGCAGTATACTTGCTGATGCGATACTGAAAGTGGATAAAACAACTGTACTTGGGGAAGGCTTAATAAAGAGCAATTGCAGCTTCAAAGGAAAGGTACTTGCAAGATTAAACTCATGATGGGCTTCTGAGGGTGTCAGTGCGTCATAAGCCCTGGGGTTTCCTACAGGATGCCCACGGATACAAGCAGCATCTCAGGGAACCGTCTATCGCTGGCGCACAGGCTGCAGGCACCGCGTAGCTGAGTGGCACAGTCAGTTCCCCGGTGCTGTCTAAGCCGGGCTGGTTTGCCTCCCCTGCCTTTAAGTAAAAGAAAATAATTGCAGCTCTGAAGCGTTCTGTCATGATAAAGGTGTATTATAACTCGTCACACCAGGCCTTGCATATGTTTTTTCCTACAAAAACACAGGCGTGTAAAGTAGCTAACTCATCACTTCTTTGCCCTAAAAGATGGAGAGCAATTGAATACAAGGAGTTATTTTAAGATCGTTGTATTATAGGATGAAGTTACCGATTCTCTATCTTTTCATAGATAATCCTGTTACAGGGTAACATGATTTTAGGACAGTCCATTTCAAAGGACGATCTTTTCATCCTTGTCTGACAAGTCTGTAAGTGCTTCATAACTCCTCTCATGCAAAGAAAATGGGAAAATCTTAACTTTTTATTACAAGTGTTGAGCTGCATTTTGGCAGATTTCACCAATACATTGCATGGTCTCTATATCATTTATTGATATTCTCAGTTTAACTGAGTAATGCAAATATGCAGAAAGAGTTGCCACCCAAAGAAGTTTTCAGCGACATTTACAGCTACATCTACTTCTATATTTGCATAACACACATCAGTACACACAAGCAGAAGTGGACCTGCTCGTATCACTGTACTGTCTGCTGCTGTTCCCACTAGTTTTATTTTCACAGCATCCTTAAGGAGCACTGATGTGTTATCTCTGATGTTTTAAGTAAGGGGAAAGTGAGGAACAAACAGACTAAGAGACTTCCCCAAAGCGCCTGAGAAAGGCAAGGACTGAACTCGCATAATCCAGACCAGTGGTAAAAAATAACTGTCTCCCCAGTTTCCTCACCTTTCACTTTCAACAAAAATTCCCAAGGAAGGTGTTCAGTCAAGAGAGATTTGATTGTACACCTTCTTATAGTTTAAATTTAGTTAACACAGCACTTTCAGAGCCCTTATCTGACAAGTACGGTATAAAGGATCATTCCTGTCTTTAGTAATGCTGGGTGGGGAGAAAAGGCAGTGTGCAGCAAACACTGAAACAGCAAAATTCAAGAATCAGTATAGTCACATATTGACCAGTAATGAACTGCAATAGAAACATGATTTTTTTATGTTAATGGTATCTCAATACTGACAACTCCCTGCTCGTTCTCACCTTTGTCTTCCAAAAAACACTTCTTGGTTGCTTACAAAGCATTTTCCCCACACTGAAAAAATTCTCTATTATTTTCTTCAGTATCTGTGAACAAATGGTTCACTGTATATTCTGCACTCCAGCAAGGTCAAAATCTATGTGTGCAAATGATTTTAATTCAATGATAATATATTCATGTTCTGTCTGGGGAATTTCACTGATATTTTCTGGAATAAAGCAGAAAGTAAATTTTCTACTTCAGTTTATGTTTCAAACCATTCCCTTCTATTTAAATGTTCCTTCAAAGGAGAGACAGCTCATTTCCTTAAGAAACTGTATCCATCCACTGAATGTTATTTCTCACTGTACATAAGTAATGGGAGATTTCCTACTTTTTGCCCACTTCTACCCCATAGATTTAATATGTAAACTGGGAATGTGCAGAATATATTGCTTGGCACAAGTCAGTGAAGTTTCACCTGTGAGAACACAGTATGAATTCAACCTTTGGCTGCCTGTCCTAAACCACAGAGAGAATCTACACTTAAGTGATATAAAGTTCATAGATTAGACACAAGCCCACAAAACCAAACCCACTGAGCAGAGTTTCGGCTTGCGGAGCTCCCTGACCTTCTGACTCCATCGCACCTGAGGCATTACGGAAGGACGTTCTGGCCGGTCCTTACGAGCTAATAGCCTTGTCCTGGGGCTGAGATGTCCCTTGTGCGGTGAAGGAGGTGTCCGATCACTGGGGTGTAACACGCGCCTGGCCTTAGCCCCTTACTGGCTCTCCTCCTAGTAAACAGGTCAGTCCGCGCTCCTGTTGTTCCTGGCTTCCTACCGATGCTGGTTCCTGACTTTGGAGAACACCAGCTCTGCCGGAGTGCTCCGAAGTGCTGGGAAATGGAAAGGGAGCCCAGCGCTCTCCTCTTGTTACATGTGCAAGGGGCTCCTGGCACTTGCAAGAGGATGACGAAGGAAGAGTTTGGTATCAAAAGACTGAGCGGTAAAGGAAAACGTTTCATGAAGAAGGGAGAGAAAAAGTGATTAATGCTCTGGAAGTGAGTGTGCAGTGTATCAGGAGAGTGTATTCATTCTCACATTTTGTTGCTAAACTTTATTTTTTGTTTTAGAGTCATGTTTAAATATCCTGTTAACCTTAATGCACAAAGCACCTGATATTTCTTGATATCCTCTGTAGTGAATCTCTAGGATCCATTTCCATAACCTCACTGATCTCAGCTCCAGAACAGGGGAGTGGAATTTATACCATGGTTTGCCCTTTCAATTTTACACATTTCTGTGTGATCTTTGAGAGGTGGGAAGCATTATTCCTGGTTCATATGTAATTTCCATTTTCTTGGGTTTTTTAATTTTGGTCCTTGGATCTGTTTCCATGAATCATTTTGGATTCTAGATGATCCAAATCTTAAGCCATTATTTTCTCTCTGTCACAACTATTAATTCATTTAAAATGTGAGGGAAGTTCTATTGTTCTGAACACTCAAACTCAACTCCAAAAATCCTCTGCTAGGAGAGGAGACTGATAGCCAAAGTCCTGATTAACTTCACCTCTTTCGCAGGCTTCTGCAGTGAACGCAAACTGCTGTGAAATCTTCTCCAGCAGGGTAATGGAGGGAGGAAAATAGCTGGCTGTAAGTTTCAGAATTATTATTCATATAAACCATTCACATACCTATCACTTGGGACAAGTGAAGGGCCAAAGACATGCCAAGCAATTACACAGCTACATAGGTTCATGCACAAGATATTCCACATCACGTTGGCTGTAATTTACACCCACTACATTGGCACTAATTCCACCTGTGTCAGATGGCAGCAGAGAAAACAACTTTTCTGGGAGACTAAATCCATCTCAACTGTGGCCAAGCCATGTCCCTGTTTTGGAAAGTCTGATCACGAACAGTAGCACCTTTCAATTGAAAGTGGAAAAATGGTTTACAAAACTCAGACTCTCTTTTCACCTCAGGATAGACACTGCCACTTCTAACAGTGCAAACAGTATCAAGATGCTCAAAGCCTGTTGGTGACAGCAGCATAACTGCCCACAGCTTCCAGGGGATTTACATGGGATAATGTTCAGTCCTAATTCTGACCTTATCCAGCTCTTTGCGTCCTGATGAGAAATGATTTCTAAAGAGGTTTATATTTCCCCTCACTACTCATTTGAGTTGAGGGAAGCAGATGGACCTTTTTCATCGTTCAGCTAGCAAGATGAAAGAGCCACCTTTCTCAAATCGCTGAAGTTCAGGGCAAGAAGGACTTTGGCAAGGCAGGAAGAGAAGTCAGGATCATCATTTATCTTGCACAACCAGTTTGCAGATGTTTAAAGGTCTACAGAAGGGTTCAGGTGGTGATGGAGTCTGAGTCTTGACCTGCTACAGGCTAGTGTTCAATCTTGGACAAATCAATTAACCCCTTTTTCGCTATTGGTACACCGAAGATAAGCAGAGGTGGCTCGCTTCATTATTTGTCACTAGATGTTCTGAAGTCTTCCTTCAGTCAGTCTTGTAGAGACCCAAAAAACATTATTGCTGTAAAACAGACCACAGAAAAGGACGAAGCAAGACAGATGGACTTACTGTGAAGGGTTCCCGATGCCTAAAAAATGCAATACTGAACACCAGATAGGTAAGGATTTGTTGGAACACCTTGATTTTGACTGAGGATTTTGTTTAACAATAAGATGAGAAATACAGTCAGTTGCTCTGGTCTGAAATGCATTTTGACGTGACTCGCCAGAAGCTAACAGACCGAGTCAGAAATGTTAAAGAGCGCCTCGCTATTTCCTTAAGAAGTGTGTCTGTCCAGCTGTCGTGACTGCATGACTTTCACAGTATTAAAAGGTTCAACGGCTTTTAAAGAATATCACCATGCACCTAATGACTTACCTATTCTTATGTTAATTGATCACTGGCAGGACAGAAAAGGCCCCTCACTTTAACTGCAATATGCCCAAATGTCATAAGCCTTGTACACATACTTCGATCTCAGACTCTTATTGCTGGGGCAGAAGCCCTTGAAAACTGAGGTTCCTGTTGGAAGAGGCTGCAAAGACTTAGAGTAGCATGAACAAGGCTGTTTTAAAAATTAGTTAGTGTAACCACACTGTCCTGCAGGACTAGCTGGCACAGCCCAGTAGCTGCTTGCTGCTATTTGCTTGCCCCAGGAGGACAGATAGTTCAGAATCGCATCTCCCTCTCCCAGTAATATTGTGTTTCGTGCTGCTGCTTCTGCTTTGCAGTATATCTGCCAAACACTGCAGGTGCTGAAAAACAAAGGTGAAAGCACCCATATGGTGCTTTCGTATCACAAAACCAACTCACAGAATCAAAAGCCCAAAAGGACCTGCTTTTTTTTTTCCTCATAGGAAAACATAACAGGGAATCTATGGAATCACATCCAAGTGCCAAGGCCTATGAAAGGATTTATTGTGAATCGCTTTTACAAGATTCGTTACTTGGTGGAGACAGGTCCTTTGGGATTCCTCTTCATGATATTGCTAATCCCACGTATTCAAAATTCATGATGCAGATTTCCCAGAATACTGAGATGACTGTTAAAAAAACAGCGTAGATTGGATTTTTTGCTTAGCTTGTTGTTGTATTCTTTTTAAGATTTCAAAATGCATGCATACTGTACTTGCGGTGGTTTTTTGCAGGCCTGAGAGCTAGAAACTCACTTTAATTTGTATGATGTGATCATGGTGAATGCTTACTAATATTCTGGTACAGTTTTGGGGGTCCAGGGCTTTTCCTAGGATCAGTCTTGACAATACTCAGGATAAGATGGTTAGAGAAGTTTTATGCAAGGTGTGTTTGCGTGTTTGCATGCAAGTGTGTGTGAATGTTCACATACATGTGTTTTTCTGCCTGTTTCTTCTACCTTCAGTGACAGGTTTAGGCATTAAGGTTCAAAATACTTTTTCCTTTCCACACACAAAAAAGTAACCACAAGTGTAGTTCCCCCCTTACATTTTTAAATATTTCTAGTCATCTTTCTCAGTGCTGGTGAACTCCAAGTACCTGGGAGACTAACTCTGGAGCTACTTCGCAGTTACATGCTACGTACATGTGGCTGGAAGACAACGCGAGTTCACAGAGACAAATATGTAGCTTAGCTGCCCATAATGTTAATGTCCTGCCCTGGGCACAAATACCTTCATTTTATAAGTCTGCCAATTTCCTATTCTCTGATATCCTTATTATTTACAGTGACAATATACACAGGGCTTCAAATATGTGCTTGACAGAGGCAAAAATGACAGGCCAGTGAGAAATGAGCTTTCAGTTTTAAGCAATACTTTAACACCTATAAAAAATACATACCAGGAGCTTTTATTTTAAAATTTCATAGTATGATTTTCCCTACTATTCTTCTTGATGGGCTTAATTTGATTTGGTTTAACTAAGAAAAAACCCCAAAGAACACAAAAGTTAAACGATGCCTTCTTTACATCAGATTAGTAAAAAACCAATTTTTTACGAGGTTACCTTCAAAAAACTCCAAATGCATTTTGAAATCATCATTTTTCTCCCTTGTATTTGCCCTCTCCTTAAAAGGAAAGCAATTTCTCCATGGAGGATGGTCTCGTTTTAGCTTGAAAGCACAGATTTACATCTCATCTCCGCGTCTCCGCGGTGCCTCCTGAGCACAGCAAGGACTAGTTCACAGGACGGTTCCAAACCAGCATTTCAGGAAGAGAAAGCTCTCCCCAACCCTTCCGACAAATCATCCCGTCAGTCCTTAGGACCATCAGGAAGGACAGGAAAATGACAGCGCTAATAATAAAAAGAAGAGCTGCCACTATTAACAGAGAAGCTATACAACGTGCACGCTAAATGAAGCTTATTTAAACGTGCCTTGGTTTAATTAGATTTAGTTTAGCCACCTAAAAAAATCCCAGCAGGACTTGTGGCGGGGCTTTCGCTGCTGCTCCCCGCTGTGAGCCCACCTGTTTCTGACAGCCGCCGTGCCCCGGCGGCCGCGAAAACCCTGCGCTGGCCTCGCTGGCCGCGGCGGGTCACGGGGACGGCGCCCGCGCCGCCGGCCGCCCGCTCACTGCCCTCCGCCCCGCGTCGTTCGGGGGAAAAAGTTCCCCGAGCGAGCAACTGGCTTTGCCCAAGATCCACCACGCTAAGGGAGCAGACGGAGACGCTAACGCTGCTGCTCACGTGACATTTCGAACCGGTGGGCTGCCAAGCAGGGGAGAAACTCTGTCGTTTTACGTGTTTTCTCGTACTCTGCAGGAAGGCTATTAAACAAAACCGCACTGTTTTAAGACAAGCCCTCCCCCCCAATTTCATGATGTTATATATAAAAATAAACACGCACAGATACAGCGTATACTGGGAACAGCGTCCCCGTGCTTTTGCTTGTGTGTCTGGACGCGGGAAACCTCTCCTTGGAGGCTTGGTTTCTCGGGGGCGAAACGGCGGGGAAGGCTCCGCAGCCGCGGCCGCCTCGGCAAGCACCTCTGCTGGCATGCGTCGGGCAGCGAGGAGGATCGCGCGAGTCCCACGCCGAGAGTGGCTGCGACTATTTCTGCGTAAACAAGCACCGGAGCAGCTAAAGTTGCTGCTCACTGGCAAACGAAAATGAGGAGACAATTCGGAATCAAAGGTGAGTCAAAGAAAAAATATGTCCAATAAGCCGAGGCAGCCCAGACAATCAGTCAGATGCCAAAACATGTGACAGACCCAGAGGCAACTCCAAAACAACCAAACCAACTGCCTGCGGAGTCTGCCAAGGAGCCAGATGCTCCTGCTTAAAAATATCTTCCGCTGCCGTGGCATCTGCATTTTCTGCCTGCCATCGAAACAGGAGGAAAGGGAAAACGGGAGAGCGGTACGGGAGTCGAGGTGGGGGGGAGGGGAGCAACTAATAATATTTTCGTCGTTTTAATTCTAAGGACTTTTGATTATTCATTTGCAGTTTGTCATCATGTCACCGGAGAGCAAAACAACCCCCCTGGCTGACACAGCCGCAGACTGGGAAGGGAAAAGAGACGGAGCCCGCTAGGTGGAAGGGAAAGACGGACTAGAAAGACCGAAGGGTCCCAGGCTGCCGCGGGCGGCAGATCCTGGCTGAGGTGCAGAAACGCCCCGTCCCGGCCCCGCGGCGAGGGCTGGCAGCAGGGCCCAGCACCCGCGGGCGCCCGGCACTGCCGGGGGGCCGGGGAGCCGCGCTGGACAGAGGTGCCGCTGCCGCGGATGGTGGCGGCACGCACGGGGGCGCGGAGGCTGCGGCTGCTCCGCAGAGCCTTCGAACGTACGTTGCGGTGCTAACTTGCCGCATGAAGATCGAGATTCTTTGTTACTGTAGTAGTTGATTAAAACCATTAAATAAAACACATATTTGGGAAACTTTGCTTAATTCCATAGGAAAAGGTTGGACAAAAGCACGGTTGAAAAGGAGAGAAGCTGCAATTTCTGTTGCAGGAAGAACTATAATGCAAAAAGTATTATTACCTTCCGTTTTATTGATGCTCGCTATCTCTTATATAGAGATTTACATAGAAGAATAAGCCCCTTCAGAAATTCAGTCGCGAAACATTTAGGTGTGTGTTTCTGGATCCTCTGCGTGGGAATCGGGAATCCCACGTGAGGTCTCTTACCGTGTCGCTGCGCCGAGCGAGCGCCCTTGCTTCCCGCGCGCGCCACCCGGACACCTCTGTGCGCCCGACGCTTCCCGCGCCACGACGCCCCACGTCACCCGCGCGGCGGGAGTCAACGCTGTTTGAGCTGCAGGTGCTGAACGAAACTCAGAAGAGTTTGGTATTTCTCTTGGAAAGTGGTTATGCCTGAGAAGAGCTAATACATTTGTTTTTGCAAGGTGTAACTGAGAACTTTGTATTTCTTCTGTGCTGTCCAAGTTGGGTTATTAATTAGGAAGCTTTAGAGCACTAAACGCACCAGCGGCTTCCCAGACTGACAGACCTCAAAACAAGAACCTCAGTACCAAAGGAGAGACAAATCAGAAACCGTCGCTGCCTTTTAAAGAGAGAACAGGGCTGAAAGTCGAGCAGCGCTGGGGTAGGATTAAGACCCAACTCCAAGCTCTTTTAAATGAACAAAAAGACGCTTTGGGGATTTTTGGCTTTTCCCCCCACGCCGATGCGCTGCGAGGCCTGGCTCCACGAGGCTGTGAAGTGTCGGGGAAGGGCAGAGCTTCGCCCAGCCTGGTCACCGGCACCGGGGGAAGTCCTGGGCTCGCAGCTTCGCGGGCCCTCGAGCAATCTGGCGCCTCCAGGACTGCCGCCGCCTCTGCTGCACCGAATGTCTGAACTCCTTGCTGGAAATCTGCACTACACCTTGTAGGCTAAATTTTGCATACTGAACTCATTTACAGCAAAATGCAATCACAGTAAATAAATAAGTAGTAGGAGCCAAAACGGCAGTGTGGTGAATCGGCAGGCTCATTTAAAATAAATTGAAAGAACTTGTGGTGACGAACGTTTCATGTGAATCTGGTACTGAGATTATAAGAATTTTGCATGTCTACACAAACTGACTGATAGCAAAGTAGTTTCTAGTCCCCCTCATGGCACACACAAATGTCTGTTAAAGACATAAATATTTAAAAACAACAGCTAGACTAAGAGGGTTAGCTTTCATTTCATCTAATTTGGCAAGCATTAGATACACCCACCAGAAATCATTTTATTTTGTGTAATTTAATAGCAAATCTATTGTAGCATCGCAGTTTCTGACATAACGAAACAAATCAATGTGGCCTTTTTTTAAGTTCAGAATTAATATAAGGCTGTATTTCAAATGTTAGATGGAAATCAGTGAAGATTAAAACATTTCTGTGGCTTCCACTTGCTTTCATCCTCTGCTGCAAATTTTATTTGCCTTCTTGCATGTAATATGGAGACTTTGATCCTTGTTCAAATACCTCTGATTTTTTACTTCCCTCATGTTTGATCTGGTTCTCAGGTGAGAAATATTGGCAAAACTTGTTAGAGTTACACCTGCCAATTGCAGCATACAGGATAGCAACATGAGGCTATATAAACTGTACTATGCACGCCCTTTGGGTTCTTACACATCAGAATAATATTCCCATAGAAATCAATCTGAGATTTTAATTTATTAAACCCTCTCTCTTTTTTCCCCTTCCTTAAAGGGATAGATGGAGATGCAGAGGAAGAAGTGAGATAACATTAAATAAAACAGGTTTAGAATGGTCACGGATGACCTTCACAATATGGGTTTTGCAATTTTGAGTGGATTAAAGGAAACTAATGTTGGCTTTGAAATAAGCTTTTGGATAAAGCTTGGAAAACTCTAATCATTACAAATCCACTGCTTAAGAGAACAATTCTGTACAGCACACTGCAGCTTTAAAGCACACGTCTTATTTCTTTCCTCCTCTCAACAAGCTTATTTTGTTTTCACTTACTCTAGTCTTCTTATAGGAGCCCAGTGACTGTTTTTATTTTCTGCGCTGCCTTTTAATTTAAGGGAGCCTATTGTTTAGAGGAATTGTGTTGCCCTTAAAGTGCCTTTTGCATCTAGTTTAGGACTCATAGAGTTAATAGGCTGGGGAAGAGAGAGCGAAAAAAAAAACCCCACTTGCATTAAGCCTGAAGCCTGTCACCTTTTCTTGGCAATTACACTGCTAATGGCTGGGTCCCAAGCAAAGTGGCAAAGAATATCTCTTCTCACGTTCCCAACTCACAGTGCATTCCCAAATACCAGATGGTGTTTTTGGAATCCATTTCACTATGTTTGATATGACAATACTTTTGTATAATGTTAAATTATATATAACTATTTCAAATAGCCGATATCAGAACAAGGCAAGAAATGGAATATTAGACGCAAGAAGGAAAGAGAGAAACTGAAGACTGAAGGTTCTCATCTCCTCCTATTGTATCTTGTGTCTCTCAGATTTTTCTGTAATTTGAACAAAAGAGGAAATAAAAGTGGTTCAACAGACTAGTTCTTGCAATGATACTATACAGAACTGGTGTTGTTTCCCTCCTAGAATTTGGTGTACATCTTAGAAAGCTTGCCAGCTCTACAGGAGGCATGTGCAAGATCATAAATAGTGCAGAAAAAGAAGGAAAAAAGGAAAGGGAAAAAACAGTCATGAATAATCAAGTTCCAACATTTTCTTTACAGACTTTCTCTTTACATCTTGGAAAAAATCAAGGCCCAGAAATTCAGCAGGGGTAAATTGGTATATCTCCATTAACTTCAGTGGAGCTATGCCAGTTGACAGGAGCTAAGCATTTGGCCCAGGATATTTAAATGAAAGTAACTTGGATCCATGCAATAAGTCATCTATACATCTTATTGATGGTGAATCCAATCTCACTTGCACCAAATGAGTTGTTCCAGTTTTACGCTAACACCGATGGATTTACACAAATTGGAAAATATCCATTGGAACCAGGCCTGCAGATTTAGCTTTGATACGGTTCCTCGCATATCTGAACTAGATAACAAGTATCTTGGACATTTCTCAGGATGCCATCAGGACTTCAGCATTAAGAGGGACAAAGATTTTCCTCCTATTGCACACTCTACAAACAATTTCTGAAGACAGGGATCAAATGCACTATCGAGGAAAAAAGTATTTAGGATAATCAGCATCGCTTCAATATCCCAGTGACACCCCTTTCATTATTAGAATCCCATAATTTAAACACTGGTTAATTTACTGATTTCTAAAATGAGATTATTTATCTGACTGTAAGGACACAACTTCAGAAATAATTTGTCTAGTTCAATAAGTTTGTTTATTTCCTGCATATGCTGCAAACCTGTGCTGTACATAATTCAGATGGGGGTTTCATTCACGTGGCTATGCACGAGCAACTTACCACATTAGTACTTTCTCTTTTCGCAACAAAATAATGATTTTCCCTCTCGATTACTGATACAGCTAGCATACAGCAAAGATTATCAACCCCTAAAAGGATCATACAGATCCAGTGACTACTACATAATTAACAATAACTTGTAGTAATGCAATTTAAGAGTCTTTTTAATGGGCATAGATGGCAGAATGTATAGCCCATCTTTCTTTGTCATCCTAGAAAAGGGGCCCCATGCGGAGCTGCTGGTTGCTGAGTGATGCTTTGTAGTCTGTACCAGACAGTTGCACAGTACCAGCTGCATTGGCAGGTAGCCGAAGTGCAAAGAGATAGCTGCCAAGCTATGCTATACAAAGGCAGCAGTGCCAGAGAGAAAGGGACCTTTGCATGCGGGGACCTTTGACCCCGGAGCCAGCATGGATCCCATATTCATCAATTCCAGACAATTGCATCTTTCATTCCACCACAAACTATGATTAGAAAGGGCCCATTTGTGATAGTGATTGTTAGTTTACAGTTCCCAGAGATTGGATTATTTAATCTTTAGTTCTGTTGGCAGCAATATTTTCCCTAACCTTTTGTAATGGCATGCCAGTGATAATCTAACATATGTATATAGGGAGATGCACACATGCGCACGGGCACCTCCCCTCCCCACCAAAATTGCTTGGATAGATAAAGATGCAAAGAAAAGGAAAAATCCACAGCGCACAAAACTCATTTTGTGTTGCAAATGTCGTGCTAACGTAGATTTTCGGAAAGCAGTCTGGAAACGGCAGTGTAATCAGCGTGCAAGAACGTCCCACCTTCTGGCCACAAACTTTCCTATAATCCTTGGGATTTAATCGCAGAGCTTTTGTTTTAGAGAATCGAGATACATCAGATGTATTGTTTTCAGACAGCAGCAGTTTTAATTGTGGGATTTTAATTCCAGGTTTCTCTATTACTTTTTAATATTTCAAGAAATATTGACAGCTTGCACTACGTGCAAAAAGAAGAGGAATATTAGGCAAATATTGAATGGACTCATGAGAAAACAACCAACGACAAGGAAAAGCACTATTTGGCAGGGGGGGACGGATGGATGGACAATGCACAGAATAAAAGCAGCAGGGAAGCGTCTAGGCCTGGTTCCTGCTACTGCTTTCCTATGTGTTTAGCTTTGATATTGTGAGTGCTATTGAAAGCAGTGGCAGAGCTCACAAGGTGCACATGTATGTCAGCATTTGCAAGAACGAGACCTTAGCAAATGGGGCTTCGACAGCAACCCCCGCCAAAACTTCACCACAGTACTTCCTTAAACAATAAAGCGAGATGTTGGCACAATCAACAAGTTGATGAAGAATATAAGATGTCTTAGAATATAATTCTTAGTAATGATTTTGCATGATGTTCAAGAGAAAAAGGGTAAAACCCCCATCCGAATCATATAAAGAACTAACATTTGTAATTGGAAGTGGAAAGAAGAGGAAAAATAAAGAAGATGGGAGTCTGTAAAACTTTTATGAAAATCTTTTCTTTCTTTTTTTTTGATTTGATCCTGTGGACTTATCTTAGAGATGTTAGTAAAAAGTGAGTCAGAAAACCCCGTCTACCTGAACGCTAGCCGTAGCGTGCTGCACCTGACTTCTGGCTCACATGTGAGACCGTCTGTTCTTTATTTTCACTCTGTATGAAGCTAATGGAATTTGCAGTTGATTAACCTCAAATCTGGAGTAATGATCCAGCCTGGGACTGCAGCTGGCAATGCTGTGGCTATTTGTACTTCTTAACTGAGTAAGACAGCAACAAGTATAACGGCACAAAGGTAAAGATCTCCGACAGACGAGTAAACGTCCGAGGCGCATTAAAGGAGTTGAGAGCATGACTGGAAAGCACAACCGGCCCTGCAAAGAGACAGGAGCACCCACCATCAGAAAAATTAATCACAAGATAATACAATAAAAAGTATGGGGCTACACTTATTCAATGTTATTCTACAGGGGATACTCAAACCACAAGATTTACCCTTTTTGCACACCAAATCCCTGCATTAGAAAAGGTCAGTCACTGAGAAACAGCCTCTGTAGAAAATTTAGGAGAGACAGTGTCCTAAGACCTCTCTACAGCTTCCTTTTGTGTGAGGAAAAGTAAAGTCTTCACTAGATCACTGGAAAATAAAGTTCACAGAATAGAATTACACTATGTTATTTGTATTTATTTATCTGTGCCTGTGCGTATTTGTTATTCTGTCTCAAATACAAAAAATGGCAGCTGAATCACTACAGATAAACACCACCAGCAAGCAACTCAAATATTTTTTTTCCCTAATAGATTTCTTTCTGTTTTTCCCTTCCCAATTGTTCAAAGCTTCAATGAACAGAATTACACAAATGTGCACCAAACCTCAAAACTAATTTAGTTTAGCAAGTGGTTCACACATCTTCGTTTACTGAACAATGTTACTTTCAAATCATGACAACATTCTTCCTTCCTTGCCTCATGACTAATACAGTGTTTTTCAAACCGCTCCTCTTCAGACATTTCAGATCTTTACAAATCTTTTGCCCAGTTTCACCACCTGGTTTCTAATCAAAATCAAACTGAGAAAGTTCCTTCCACAGATGTAAATCCACCGGCCCAGGCCAGCGACAGCCACTGCGGGAAGAGGCGGCGTGCCGCTTCCCTCGCAAGGCAGGCGCGGAAGAGAGGCTTCCTCGCGGAGTCAGGCGCAGCGAACCGAAAGCCGGGACGAGCTGCGCTGGCTTGTGCACTCGCGTGCTGCTCATTGGATGGGGAAGTCTTAATGTGATGCAGCGAAAACTAAAATTATTCCGTCTCGGAAAGATCATTCTTTTCATCCTATATAAGACTCACCAAATTAATGACTATCAGTGGACTTTCCTAACACTACATTACTGTCTGTATTTTATTTATATATCGTGCATGTAAATATACATGTGCACACACACACACACACACACACTGTGTGTACTATATGTCAACAACTAATCAAAAATTGTTTGCCCACAAGCATATGTGAAAAATTCATCTAAAAAATTGTACATTTAATTTTTAATGAAAACCCGGTAATCCACTGAATTTACCATACTCCCACTTAATATGGAACAGTGGCATACAAAAGACTGGAAAGACACAGACATCTCTTTTGCCATACACTGTGTAAGTACACGTAGCCCTTCAGGCTTCCTCAGTCAAGGTTTATGATATTATTATCTTGATTTTGAGAGAGCGAATTCAGTGATTAATCACTGAACATTGCTTTTACTCATGTTCAGAGTGAGGAAGCATATGCTATATGAGTAACCCACAGTGTTTGGCTTAAAGGCAAATAAAAATCAGCAACAAATAAACAGTAAAAGCAGAGACTGCTGGTAGATGGAAAGACTGCACAACCTATTACATCTTTTCCATCTTTAGCTTTTTTAATTCTGCAAAAGCTTATATTTATAAGTAACTCTTTTTTTATAAAATAACATATTACAGTTAGAGCATCTTTCTTCAGATAATGTTGGAAACCCATTAATTAACATCTAACACCCTTTTTGAGGTAAATAAGTTTTATTACTCCAGTCCATAGATGGGGAAGGTAAGACGTAAAGAAGTTAGAGTGATAGATTTGGCAGACCTCTACAGAAATGAAGGAAACACATCGCTTATCTCCTTGTAAGAGCGCGCGCATAAGCAGGCACCTGCATTTTGCAGGTGCAAACACCTACAGTGCACAAATAATACTGCTGTGCCTTGCTCATGCGCACCCATCCCGGAGCGTACGCCCCGAAAACTCGTTAGAACAAGGCATTTGCAAGCATGAACACATACACGGCAGGGCAGGTGTTTCATTATTTCAGTCCTAAGTACTTGAACAGATGTTTGCATCAAATTGAAATTGTCACCACCCTCAAAACTCTGCGGCTCCGTCATTCTACCTGTACCAGTCTGTTTATTCCTCATATTCCAGGAGGCCTCCTCTCACAGAATCTGTTTTCAGGGTACAACTTCCAGTGATTTCATTGCCGGTCCCTTTTCCCGTCTCAAGGGAAAATAAGAATTCCCAGCCCACTGACCTCCGTTCTTGGGCAGCCAGCCGCCCGCAGCAGGACAATGCACTTCTGGACCAGGTAGACGTTTCGGTGCGCCATAGCTAAGGCTGTGCGCTCCTCCCCAGTGTCTCTCTGCGTACCGCTGTTGTGAGGTTCCTACTTTTTAAGCGGGATCCTTTGCATGATCACAGAGCAGGCCAAAACCCAGATGTGTCAGGACAACTAAAGAAAAGGTGGACTGTACCAAAAGGATGGGAACACCTGGTAAGAGGTAGAGGAAAGGGAGAGAAAGCGAAAATACCGTAAGGGCATGTTTCTCACAAGGATAATGTGCTGTGAAACCACAGACTGGCCAAGCCGCATATCCAGTGGGAGACCCCAGGATTCAAGGCTGCGGGTGATTATGCAGCGTGGAGCACTGGACTCTTCCGAATGCGGTGCCACAGGGGCACTTTGTAAGCCTGGCTTCCTCTTTCCTCCTTTTCCTTTTCTCAGCTTTCATCAGAGTTTACAGCAGAGTCACCTAGAATATTCCCTGCAATTGTGGAATTAGGCAGGTGCAAGCAAAAGTGGTTGCACTACTGGCCATGGGAGACAGCGCAGGGAGCTGGCAGAGCGCCTTGTTTTATTCAGCCATTGCTACCATCTTATGGTTCTTTGGCTTCCTGCTATGAAGTTGCCTCAGTGTAGAAGAGTTTGGGCAAATGCACTACTAATCTGCAATTCAAACCCTGCCTTGTGCATTTAAGGAAAGGAAAATAAACCCAAGTTATTTGTCTGTGCAGTGGTCCAGTTACTGGACGACCACAGCAGTTGCTAGTCTATATGTTACTGAATGGGATTTTAAGTAAAGAAAAAGAAACAACTCCAAAGAGAGATTTGAAGGAGAGAGAAAAAAAAGATCTTCTGAGTCACTGCCTGTACTCAGGTGTGATCTCTTGGCCACTGTTCTTCATAATGCCTGAAAATGGACTTGCATATCGAATCCTTCCTTCCTCCCTCCTTACAGCGGCTGTGCTGAATTCCCATGCTTTGGTAAGTCTTTTCCTTTCTGTTCTTTGGACTTACTCTTCCCAGCACAAACTGATATTAGAAAGTAGCAAATGTCATTGCCGGCCAGGAGCCAGGCCTTCACCAAAGAATTCCCACTATTTTAGGCCTAAGTCCTCCTCCTACATGCCCACATACTTCTATGGAAGGAATTTCCCCTATTTCTCCATAGCAGAATCCTAGGAAACTTCAATAGGAATGGAAAGAATGGCTGTCCACAGAAATGTGGTAAGGATCTAAAAAAAGGGGCTGTAGAGAGACAAAGCTCTTCTCCAGAGATTTTTAACAACTCTACATGTCTCAACAGTGTAAAAGTTATATCCTGTAAAATTAGGTGAGAAGGTCAAAATCCATAGGAAAGTTACTATCTTCTAGTACATGGTTTAAGAATTATTCATCAGTTTTTGAATGTGAGGGGATTCCTTGGGCGTGATGTCTCATGCTACAGTTTCCTTCATTGCACATGGCAGACAGACAGCATGATCTTTTAAGGCTCATTTCCTTAGGAAATCAAGATAAAAGGAGAGGAAACAACAAGTCCTATTGCAATGCTTACATGTATTGCAGTTTATATAAACTGCAAGTCCTTACTAGCAGCAGTTTGTGAGTAAATTTGAGTTTTACTTGTGTCTGCTTACAGCCCTTGAAAACTTGTTCTGTTTTTGCCGATCTAAAAACCTTGGTGATTCACTTTTAAGCCACTGCCCTAAATAACCCAAGTTTCATGTATTTTTCTTAACCTATCCTTTCAGAGAGCATCGCAAAAGAAAATTTCTGGTCAGAAAAAGTACTAGTGGCAAACAGAAGTGCCCATGCCTGCTGTTTCTATCTGTTCCTGACAGTAAACATAAAAGCAAGCTGAATGAGCAATCAAATGGGACAGTTGCTCTTCTTTCATGTAGAACATAAAAAGTTAATTCGGGTCACATTTGGAATACTCTTCATATTTCCTTTATACAAACCATAAGGCCATGCTCTGCCTTCAGTTTCTGCTGCACTAGTAAAGACGATCCTTTCTGAATGGCAGCATATTTCTGTGCAGAATCTGGTCCTTTTTCTCCAGCTCAGCTGAATTCTGGATCAAAAAAACAAACAAAAACCTCCCCTCTAATTTACTCAGTAAATCTCTGCTAGTGACCACGTACAGCCTGCGTCTTTTGAGTCAGTCATGTTTAAAGCGGAGAAGTCATACACTGCTCTCAATTTCCGCATTGCTCCTATTGACAACCTTAATCCATGTATGCAATTCCAATTGGGTTGTGAAATTAATATGGCTGTTTGTGTACATCAAGGGCAACGTGCACTCCTTTGAAAGCAAGGGCATTGCAATTATTGGTAGTAAAAGTCTACAAGCTTATAGTGCCATCTGTACTATCCAACACTCCCACCCATATCTAGTTGTATTGCTAACTTTACGTTTCACAGCCTTCTGAAAAAAAAAAACCAACAAAAACCCCAAAGAACAACAGATATGCTTGTACAGGCAAAATATTTTGAATCTCACTGCATTAGTCAATACATCTATTTCCTCTGTTTTAGTGATAGCTAGCTTACCGAAAACTACTTTTCAGTCATCTCTTATATGGGAAGTAGATCCAGCGATCTTTATTACGGTGAATATAAATTCAGAAATCTTTGTGCAAAAGAGCTGTTGCAAAAGAGGCTTGCAGAGTGCCTCCCCCGAAGGCACCTCACCCAGACCTGCTCCTGCTGCCCTGAGACCAGTTAGACTTCTTGGGAGCGCGGCAGGCCTCTGCTTTTTGTTCGCGTGCATAAGGTGTGTGTATGTACACGTACAAAGAGCTTCAGCATTTAATTATTACTGGGCAAATCCTGCAGTACTTGCTTACGAGAGGTTCCTAGTGAAAATAATGGAAGTGGCAATCAGTCAAAGATATCACCAAGCCAAATCATGATACTATCAACTAGCATATTTGTCTTCAAAATCAACAAAGAAACAACTTGATTCATCCTAAAATCATCTTTAAGTATTAGTCAGTGCCAGTGGCCACATTCTACGGAGCGGGGAGCTGAGGGAGAGAAGTGAAGCATGCTCCTAGCAGTACACTGAAAGTCTTTTCACAATGGGATTAAAACTCAGGGAACCTCTCAATAAACCAAAAACGTTATCTTTTTCCCTTCATACGAAGGCAGAGAAAGCAGATATTTATCTCCTTACTTATAAAAAGTTTCAGAATGTTTTGTTCTTATGGAAACCATTTGGAATTTATCAGCAAAACCTTTCAGAATATTCTTTATTTTCAACTCCATTTTCAATTACCCCCAGTACTGGTGGTGGTCTTGCCTGATGTACCAGCATCACGGTGCTGGAAATCACCACAAGCATCCCAATCAACTTAAATATCTAGTCCTGCTGCTTAAGCTCAAGTATATGATTAGTCTTACAGCCTTTGGATTCGGATCAAGGTGTCAGACCTTTCAGGCGGGGAGTATTTTTTTCCCCCCTCTTCCTTGCATGGTCTAGTGTTCACCACAGTATTGGCACCTTCAGATCTCAATTCAGTGCTGATTGCAGTGCATAAAATTAAACGGATTGGGAACGTCAAGCAGTAGCACAGACAAGCTTTAGGTAGGGGACAGATTCAGTTCTGAAGTCCTTCTATTTATCCTCCGCAAGAGAGGCCCTCCTGATCGTACTACCACTGGCTTTTCTCCACTATCGCAATGACTTCATAACCAAGGGCCACGATGAGCTCTGGAAATGATTTATCGGGACCAACAGAGAGAATGAACCGGCCCTGAAGGGTAAAAAGCAATGCTCTTCTTCGTTCTCCCCGCGGTTAGAGAGCTCATCTACACAACGTCCGTCTCGCCCGGGAAGCTCCGAGCGCGGACGTCGCACGCGGTCTGAGCCGTTCCCGGCTCAGAAGACAGCGCCAGGGCTCCACGCGAAGCGTTTCAGAGACGCTGGCTTTCCTCGCTGTCCCATCCTCAGGATGTCGTACGGCCACGCCGTTCTGCTACAACAGACCTGAGCGTTTCGGAGGGGAGCAGGGCTGAACAAGGGTTAACGTGGTGCATTCTCCTCTTACTAAAATGATGTCATTTCCCGCCCCCTCCCCGAAAGTATCTGTTGCTTGGTTGTTTACATAATGGTTAGTTTAAAATATAGATTATAAACCTACATAGTTTAAGACTGAATGAACTCTCATATCTAAAGACATTTATCCAAATTTAAATTAAACTGACAGCATTTCAGTGTTCTAAAAAAATATTGGTTTGTAGCCACAATCTACCCATTTTCCTTGCTTTTCAGACTTTTATAGAAAAATAAAAATTAAGAAAACAGAAGTAGCAATACATTGTAGGAATTGTCCCATTGAATTTATAATCCAGTGTAAGTTACACAGTACTGATAAGTAAAGGAAGTTCAACCAGACAGTTTAATCCTCCAATTTCCTGTCTTCTAATCAGCCACTGACTCCTTTGGCTTTAAATTAGAAACATTCATGGCAATATTCAGGACAGGTGAAGGAAAAAGAACAGAAAACCACCAGGACAAATACTTGGAGGCAAAGGGAGGACGCTTACAGAAAATCAAGATGCTGTAACGTAGTAGAAGCGGGTGTAATGATGCACTGTATACGTGTGTTTAAGTTGCATACGGAATTTAGAAAGTCTGACAGGGAAGGAATAATTTTAATAACAACATTTCTACAGCCGCTGAACAGTATTTGAATATCCGGCGTTACTTTATAAAACTAAGAAAATCTATGCGGCAATATTACTTTGTTCACACTTTGTTATTTTTATAAAGGCAGGTCACGGATAATTATAAATACAGGTAAGTTTTTTGACATACAGCAAAGGATAAGCAGAAAGCACAAATCAACAAAGCCATGTACAATATCAGAAGCATGTGGGGTTTATCACGATACACTTCGATGAGGATACACGTATATGCATATACGCACAGATATGCTCAGTGATTTAAGTAAGAAATACTAATTTTGCGAGTTTCATGTTTCTAGACTTTTTTTGGTGTCAATAGCAACAATTAGCTTCCCATATGATGAAATTAAATAAAGTGTTTATTAAATGCACCACTACTTTTAATCTCAGTTGCAGTGAGATTTATAGTGAGGATTCTATTCATTTTTAATTGAGTAAATGCTACTAACATTTTGAAATTTTCATTTTTTCTACTACAGAAATTACCTGAGCAATTTCAGCTTTCCCTTTGGAAAAATGGAGCGCAGAGGCATGAAAGAAAAGTATTTACCAAGAGCTTCAGCAACAAACTGATGTTGGTTTAAAAACATTTAAAGTAACAAAATGAACGTATCAGGTCTAATCCTAGCATCTTTACTAAACTATCACTTCAATTACGGCACCTAAAGAAAACAAAGGTGTATACACTGAAATATGGATTGGCAGTTGAATAATAAAAAAAGGAAACAATTATTTTGGAAAACGACTGAAAGATCTGTTTTAACTGTCGCATTCAACAACAGCAGTTCGCATGTTAACTCATACAGGGAGTCATTTGAAAGGCCTTCTTATTTATTAATGAAGCTTTTTTTCTTCAGATATTTTGCAATGGAAAACAGTTTGTGTTTCAAAACTGTTTGGACTGAGAAACTCAAATTATGGGTCAAAGTTTGCTCTCAGTCTTAGGTAGGTAAATCTGGACTCACTCCACCTCTCTCAACGCAGTGATTCCGGGCTGGTGCCAGTGTAAACGGAGAGCAGAATTTGGCCCAGGGTCTTTATTTTTCTATTGCCATTGAGAATTTTTCTCCAATATATACTTTTGCTGCACATATATTTCAATAACCCTACGCAAAGGAATTTTGCAGACAATCCCTTATTAAACATATGTAATAATCACATCATATTGGCTTGCTAGAGCAAATAATTAAAAAAAATAATCAACTTGAAATAAATGTTTATGAAAGTAGCACAGCTGCACATATTTGTTACAAATGCAAGACAGAGTACTGAAACTTTTGTATGACTAACCCTTTAGGGTCCCTGTGACAGCATTAGATTTAAATAAAAAGTGCCAGTGACTAAAAAATAATGATCATTTTTTCCAAAAAAACTAATTCATATGATATCTTCAGGCTACTCTCTTGAAAAAAGCATTTGCTAATATATATACACATATAAAAATATAGAATTCCTTCTTATGCAAATTCACAGTATTTTTTTGGAAGTTTTCAGCAAAAATGTCACATTATGATAAAGCCAAAATAATAACTATTTCTGCATTTACATGTTTGAAGCATGAGAAAAACAGATTAGCTCTCTAAAAGATTCCTTATAAGCTGTGGTGACAAATGTAATTATTGTTAAAATGTACAAATCCTCTGGGTTCTGCTGAAATAGTTGGAAACATTTATAACTGGCTAAAAGAAAGAAAAATAACATTTTTCTTTTACTTTGACCTTTTGCTATTTTGGCAAGTAAGATAAAATACATTAGCCATTCCATCAGATGGCTAGAGAGAAAAACTAGCTGTGATGAAGAAAAATGAATTAAAGGAGCATTAATACAGATTATTTATGAAAGAAAATAAGGTCAAAATTAGAACTCTGCATTTTAAAGCCACCTTTCAGAAACGCAAGCTGCTTTACCCCACGATAAAATCCATTCATTTTCCTAATCATGCAATCACCCAATCTCCATTATCTCCAGCTAGCTAGCTATAAACATACTATAGACTGGAGTGAAAGAGGGAGAGTGTGAGCTTGAGAGACAGAGAGAGAGAGAGAGAGAGAAAGAAAGAAAGAGAGATTACTACACCCAGCCTTTTATAAAGCCGTTTCTTTCATTATAACAGGTCTTTTCATCAAAATGACACAGAACCTTTAAATTTGGGCATAATACTCCGGTACAGTACACAGCTATAGCTTAAAACTGATTTAGAACCTGCTCCAGAAAGAAAACAAACTCACTCATTTGACACACAAATTGTTTACGATTCATTAAAAAGCAAAATTGCATATCACAGTGCTGGCAGCTGAGTCCATATGGGTGCAAGGGGTATTCACTCATCTCTTTGTATGCTGGCAGTACCAAACCGAAGTTTAGCACTGTGCAGCTGAGATTTTGTGCAGCCAGACGATGCATGAGGTAATTTTAAAAGCTTTATTTGTCTTTAAAACATTAAAATCTGCTCTGTAGCTTACTTTTGATTAAAAGAATGTGGCAAATGTGATGAGATTTGGGGGTAAAAAAATTACATATCTACTTTTTGTTTTACATTTCAGACTTATAGACTGTGTAAAATTACTGCTTATTACTCCATCAATAATTGAAACTTTGTATGAAAATTATTTGCAATTAACACATGTATTGTAAAGATCTTGAATTATTCATTTCAGTTAAAAATAACATCTCTTTCATGTAGCACAACTTCTACAAAAAAGGCTATTTTAGTGGTTTTTTTGTTCTCTCAGAAAATAAATGGTGTGACGTTCAAGTTTAAGGAGAACTTTCTGCAATGTTTAATCTAAACAACAGCATGTGTGGTTATAAAACTGTTTATTTTTAGGCAAGTGCATTACTAAATGTTTCCAGCGTTTTTACATATATATTCACAGTACTAAAACATCTGTGAAATACATGTGACTGAAATGAAACTTCCTAGGATACTTTCTAGAGGGTGATAATAGCTGCCTAATAATGTTTGAGGATACTTATTAAATAATAAACATTGACATACCTCTTCATAAAAGCAGATGATAGACAATAAAAGAGGAGTGGTAACAAAATATACAAATGACTTAGAACAAGGTAAAACCACAGCACGATGTAAATAGTGTAGCTAAAAACCGACAGTTTAAAACTTTGCTTTGAAAATGATAACTAAGAATCAATAGACTTATTTACAGGGCTTTAACAAGCTAAAAAAAGTCACATGAATAGTCAACAGTTTATGTGCATGCAAATACCCCTTCCCCCTCCAACTTCCCCTGGCAGAAAGTCTAATTGGAAAATCGGTACTATAAGTAAAGTGGTTAGCCTTCCACTATTCCCATTAACCGAAAGCTGCATGTTACATTTCACTGGCAACCACTGGCAAACCTCTAATAGACGGTTAAAAAATTAAGAGTTTAGACAAAACAAAACTAAAAAACCCCAAAGCCCAAACACCTTTAAATACAAGCCACATGATACACACAATGGCCACCACCAAGTTGCAGAATAAAAACCTTCCGGATCTCACTTTTAAAAGTCTTTCAAGTCCTCAGAGGTCTTAAACTTTCCAAATGACACCAAAATTGGTCCAGGGCGGCGAGGGGGAGGGAGCCCCCCGACTTGGTGCAGCGTATCGTACAATGAAACCGATCATGCCGTGTTTTGTAATTCCACTCGCCAGTCCTTTTTTAACTGATATCTATGTGAAACGAGCTGAGGTTCACGGTCCAGTTAGGAGCGGATAATACATTCATTGTCCTGGCAGCAAACTTTTCCTCTCACTGGAAGAATTCACGCTTGCCACAAGAATAATAATTACAGAAAACTAAAAATGCACTGCTAACGAATTAATCCCTAACGGACAACACGCTAACGAGGGCAGTAATGATTTGAGGACTCTCTTCCTCACAACAGGACTTGCATCTTCTGCTACAATGGGCTATTGTGCATCCTCCTAACTCCCTATACCTCTTATAGATTCGAGATGTCAAAGGTTGTCTGGGCCGACTGACCATGACATGCTAGTTAACTCGTTCTACGGAGCACGGTGGAACTTTATTGAAACTTTAATTGCACCCAAAAGCAGCCAGAGCCAGATTATGTGGGATCTGTAACACATGGCTCCAGATCATAATAGCCCGGTAACCTGTTCTAACGTAAACAAACGGAGGGAAAAGTTAGATCGGGGTCTCTGATGAAAGGCAGTACCTTGCAAAACACGCTGCTCTCACACGTGATGATTTTACACCACGACACGAACGCACCGCTCCAGACTTTTACAGTAATCAACTTGCTTTGTACTCTATTGAACTTTCCACCTCCCTCGTTAGAAAATACTGTATGGTAAAAAATGCACACACACACTCACACTCACACACACACACACACGCACGGACGCTTGAAAGCAGCAGATAAAGTAAAACAAACTGAGCGTCAGGCAACTGACTGAGACAAGTTACTCTGCACAAGGCTTTTTCAAACTACTTCTTTGCATACTTTTTTTTTTCCTTAAGGAGAATTGAAAAAGCTTCCCCGTGGAAACTGTAGTGCACATTAACCGTCTCCTGTTACACAGGGGAAAGCGTACAAGTGGGACAAGTGTGAGGCTGCTCTAGTGAAGAGTGTGAAAAAAATCAAATGTTAATTTGATAAATGTGAGGTCTGGGACATTTTGTCAGAGAGGGAGGGAAAGTAGAAAAGGGAGAAAAAAAAAAGCAGCCCTGCTGCCAACTCACCATCCACCAAGTTCTGGCCGAGATGTCGTAGCAGAGCTGCCATTTGATGGAGCCGTCGGAGGTTTTCCCTGCCATTATGCTGTCAGCAAGCTTCATCTGATGCTAACTCACGGGAGATAAGACACCTAATTGAGAAAACATTTGCACTGGCATGTTGGGCAACATGTAGCCCGGTCCATACCATATGGAATCATGGGTAAAAAAAAAAATCTCCTTGACAATGAACCAATCTCTCACAGACCCAGTGGCAAGGTGAAGTGGAGATGAAAAGTCATCTGCTCCTAGCACTGTCTTCTCCTCTCTCTCTCTCTCTCCCCCTCTCCCTCTCTCTCTCTCACTCACTCCTTCTTTTTTTTTTTTTAAATAAGAACCCACTGCTCAACATCAAAGAGAGGCGGTCAAAATTAGGGCTTCATCACTCAGATGATTTTGGTCTGCAAGGTTTTTCTTTCCTTTCCTCTTTTTTCTTTTTTAAGAAGAATAAAGAGATTTAATAGGACAAAGGCAGGTAGTGGACTGCGGAGGGAGATCGCCACAGGCTATTAGCCTAAAATTTCTGCTTGACAGATGGAACTGCTTAGAGACTATCATGCAATGTTTTGGGTTTTTTTTTTTAAAGACTTTCAGTCTGATTCAGTATCTGTTTATCGCAGCTACTTTTCTCATGTACGTGACCGGGCAGAAAAAAAAAAAGACTGAGCAAAAAAAAGGAGATTGAGTGTTTTTCTTTCTTTTTTTCTTTCTTTCTCTTCCTTTCTTTCTTTTCTTTTTTTTTCTGTCTTTAATATCTATGGATATAACGATTTAAGCAGTGAATGGCAAAACAAAAGTATAAACTGTTTAAGTTTATTTTTCCTTTCAGAGACAGAAGCTTTCTGAAGGAATCAAATGCTTTTTTTTTTTTTTTTAAAAAATAAGGGAGACATTAAAGTTTTGGCTCTTTGTTCCTTCTTGATTTTAGATATCAGACCTCACTGTTTAAATGAATGACTTTTCATATGAAGGCTCAAATGGCTAAAGTGCTCCTTAGAACTAAACAATTCCCTTCTTGTCTTTTTTTTAATATAGCTTTGCTACTGTATTTTTAAAACTTGTTTTTAATGTTACACTTCTAATATCATCTGGTAATGACTAGCAAGGATTCAGAGAGGTTTGTTTCTCCCTCCCGCAAAACTTCTCTGGGCATCAGTGTTCTCCACATTCAACCTTTACTGAGGAACTGACAGCTTGGATAAAGTCAACTCCAAAACAGTTTTGAAAAGTTAAGAAATCCCGGTAATGTTCACTACTAAAATCCTTTCTTGGAAAATGAAGTAAAAGATAATCATATATTTTACCACCTCAGTTTCTCACTTCCTCTGGTGCACTGTGAAACCAGCAATTGTATTACTTTTATGACAGCTGAGTACTAACCAGGCAATGAATGCTTCCCATTTAAATCACACGGGTTTATCACACTGAGCGACGGTTGTTCAGCTCTGACCACCACCACTTAATAATAGGGCACTTCAACCCCTACAGTAGTTCCTTTCCTCAAGTGCTCTAAAAATGAACTTCTGAACTGGCAAACAGACTCTTGCCAGGAATATTTCTTAGGTCTATTGAACTATGACTGATACAACTCGCTCACTCAGAAACAGCTACACTCTGCAAATCTTTTCATTATTTGGACACAAGAGTAAAATGCATTAAAAATATCCACTCTATTTTAAACAATATCCATTTCTGTTTGCATCAAAAAAGGGAGCTCGTGGGTGCACAATTCTTCATTTGATTGTTTTGTACACTAACAATTGTTTAACTATTTGGCTACAGCAAAATATAAATCCAGGCTGTATAGATTACAAGACCGTCATTCACCACAGCACAGAACTAACTTTCATTCAGCCTCAGGAATACCTTCAGATTTCGGTGATGTGCGAGATGATAAGCAAATGATTTAGGATGAATACAAACTGCTAATGTAACATTCAAGGGTTAGTCTTTGTTTCCGCCCCAGCTTTAGCAATATATTTGGACCGCGCAAAAAAATATGTTCATGCATGATCTATGCAACTGCTTAGCATCACAGTTTGCTTTTTTGGTCCGGAGAGCAGGTACAATATCACTCCGATTCACAGGAAAGAGTCTGACTAGCATGGCAAGTGTTAAGTTTTAGTCAGAATCCAGGAAAAAAATGGACACTGTGCCAGGAACTGTCCTTGCAGTGGCCAGCCAAAGCATTTATCGTCTTCTGTTACTTCAGGTCCGCTAATGCTACCTGTTCTTTCTGTTGCTTGCTGCTTGCTTAAAAAATCCCTCAAAATAACCATGCAAAATATAAGGTAAAATGATTAAGTAACAATCAGCCTTTGAACCAGTGTCAGATTCAATTTTACGCTGCTCTCTTTGCTCCTACATCTCAAACCAAACAACTTACCCACCCTACTTATTATTTATTTAGTATTTTATAGCCAGTCGTGCTGTATGTCTGTCCAGTCAAGTTCTGATAAATCACTATTCATGTCTATGTGGCTTTCTATTACCTAATGTAGCTATAGATCTACTGGCAAACTTTGCCTTGATTGCTGTATTAACCACTGCTTTGAGAGTACTTAGGTCTTCCGGAGCCAATATATGATTTTACTTTAGAATATTAATTATAGTCACTCTGAATAAATAAATAATTTTTTTAGATGAGCATACAGTTTTCAGTTTATGAATGACAGAAGCACGAAAACATTTCCTTCCTGACAGTATAGGAGTTAAGTGCAAAGAAATGATGAGCGCTGTTGGTTAAGTGTTTTAAATTCAGAACAATTAGGTGCAGTTAACTTTGCCATTGTTCTTTCTGATGCTGGGGATGGCGGGTTCTTACCCGGAGAGCAATTATTCCTTTCATAAGCGGCTGTTGTTAATAGCATTAAAACAAGATTAAATACAACATGTTAAATATTGCAATTATTGTGGAAAATAAAATTATTTGGTGAGCATAATGGGGAGCAAATCAAGCATTTAACATGATCCAGGAAATGCTACTCCAAACAATTGCATTTGTTTTATGCAATTTTTCCCCTTTGATTGCTGACAGATGCCGTTTTGGAAACAAACATCTAAGTAGTTTTCCTTCAATCAGAAAAAAAACCACACACCAGAAAATGGCTACATGTTTTGAATTTAACTCTTGTCAATCAGCATTCTGCACAACGCTCCCTGTGAATAGTACTAGGACAAAACGATGCCTTCCAAAGACTAATAAGCCACAAAGATGTTTGCTTCTAAACCAGATCTGTTCCGAAGAGAGAGAAAGCCTTCGTGCTGCATAGACGTTTGTACAGAGGCAGCTGTGAAATGAAAACGCTTGCAATGTTTGAGTGATATTTCAAACTGGAAATAAGTTAGGTGTGTGTGTTTGTGGGCTAGAGAAGAAGAGATTTGTTTTCCGACAGCTTTAGGCCTCAAGCAATGAATTGAAGCACTTGCCAGTTGCTTTCTGACTTCCTACTGGAGAAGTGGCCAACTGTCCAAAAATGATTTGCTTACTTGTGGAGCAGAGTTACCTGCCGCAGCACAAACAGCCTGAGCGCACCCCTCTGCATCCGCCCTCTGCAGTACGTTCTGGTGAGGTCACTGTTGCTATCAAGTGTACGAAAGCAGGAATGAATGCTAAAAAAGGCTAATAAAGTATATTAATTCAGATGACTATATCAAGCTGGCATTTTACAGTCTACTGGAAACTGAATGCATGAGAGCATTAGAAATGTTGGCATAGTGGGCAGTTTCTCCAAATGTTGGCTTCTCCTATTCACATTGGTAAAAGAAGCTCGGCAGAACTGCCTGTAGCTTCCAGTGCTAGACACATCTTTAGGATCTGAGTACTTTTTCCTAGATTGTCTGTTAATTGCGTAGTATTTATTGCTTATTAACCCTTTCTATACTCTCATTTTTTTTCTATTTCTTCAGTTGCAATTGCTTAGAACCTTTTCAGCAGACTGCAATAGCGTGATTTTAGATCTGTTCCTAATTTGGGAGGCATTTTCCTTGGGAAGGCTGAACCTAGATGAGTTACGAAGAGGATTTCCTTATCTTGAACAGTGACAATTAGTTCAACTGCCACGTGAGAGCAGGCAGCTGATTTTTGGACAGCCTCTGAACTTGTGCAAAGTTGCTGACAACGAGTGTGTGTTCTAGCTTTTGGAAATCCTATAATCCTGGCTTCAATCAAGAGGATCTGCTGTTGCTGAAGGCGTAAACAAGGAGAGAAGCAGCACGTGATCACTGCTCCTACACCTTCAAGGATTCCTGAGCTAAAACGAGTGCAACGGTTAAAGCTTTTACTGGGTACCCAAGGTGACACACGTTTTGTATGATCTTGCTGAACCCAGGGAAAGCAGCCCTTTCCCCTCAGCAGGAAAGTTTTCTTTGGACTCTGCATTTTTCCCCGTAGCTCTCAGTTGTGTATTTCTCCCTGCTCCCCTCTCACTCCTCTGATTTTCCTCTTGCCATCTGTATCCCCTTTTTGCCTCATCTGAAACAAGCATCAAGATCCTGTTTCTGACAGAACGATCTGTCAATATGGAGACACACTGACATCAGACGCAGTGCTGTGACTTCATGTCTGAAAGAAACAGGAGGAACAGATGAAAGGAGTGAAGGGGAAGGAATGACACATACAAACATTAAAAAAAAAATAAAAAAAATTCTTCTCTATCAACCCAAAACGTAAAAGAACATAAAACAGATTTATTTTTTAAGTTTAAATATAAACAACTTTTTCCTAATCTGTTGGGTAATCGACATAACATTTCACCGTGCTCTTCTCCTGCGGCAGGGAGCAGTCTCTAGGAGCGCGCGCTGTGCTGACTCAAGGTCTAAGGGAAGCCGACTCAACCTCTGGAAAAGGGCTGGCTAGGCACTAACCTGGCAAACGAGCAGTAGGAAGCATAATGCTCATACCTGGGAGGAGCCTCCTAAGGGAAAGAAGGATTTCTGCCCTGGAAAAATCTAAAAAATCTAACAAAATGCAAATTCATAGAGTCAATAAAACAGTATTAACCAAAAACACAAACTCAGTTTTGATGCAGCTGGATCAAAGCTAACATCGCCCCATGGAGACAGGGACACAGAATGTACCCAGAAAATATGCTTATTGAAAAGCGAGGGCGGGATCTCACCTTACTATTAATTTTTTTTCCTTCCTAGAATGAAATATTATCAAAATTCACTAACCATTATTTCTATTGCTGGCCTCTTTTTTTTTTTTTAATTAGAATTTGGGAAGAGTTGTAAGCCCAGAGTTTCCTTTACTATTTGAAATATTTATTTTAGTTCTAACATTAGAGGGCATCCAGAATATATTGCTTTCCTGCCATCTCTGAAGCCACTGCAAAACTCTAATAAGTAGATTCATAACTTGTAGGAGAGGAGCTGAAGAAAAATAAAAGGTTAATATATTCCAACTAGATGTTGGGTATAGAATGTCAGATCTGTCAAATTTCATTACAGTTTGCTGCTCAATGAAAAAGATTTGATTTCTTTTGCCACTGTCCTACTATGTTCAAGTCACACAGTGCCAGCAGCAACCAGCCAACGACCACAGGCTGGCACTGAGCGGGCCCGAGTGGGAAGCCAGCCGCAAGGACCATCTGTTTCCGATTTCTAGCTAAGCCAAGATGTGCAGTGAAGTGCATTCCATTCACTGAGCCAGCCTTCTCCCTGCTCAAGTTATTAGTGTTACAAGTGAAATTATCTTTTCCAAACAGCGGGGGAGCTATAATCCTTATGGAACAAGACTTTAAAAAAGGGGAAAAAAAAGGGGAAAAAAAAAGACAGGGAAAAAAGCCCCCCCCCCCCCAGTTCAACATCTTTTGTTAAAGTTGTCGATGACACTGTTTGTAAGTTTAATTGCAATGTTCACAGGGTTTATAATTTAAAGGATATTTTATTAAGCACAATATCCTCTAAGGCAAGAATGTGTACGTTGGTTCATCAGATCAAATCGAATGAACCAATCAAATACATACATAGAATGTTATTTATGAATAAAGTCAAAAATGACAAGACGAACGCTCATTTAAGTCTCCTTAACATTAAGTGCCTTGAAAAACATCAAAGGTTTTAAAGTATAATTTAAAGTGAGAACACATAAACAAGGCTAATTACATGCTACTTACATTGTTTCAATATGTAATGCATATGTTTAACCTCTGACGGAAAGGATTGGTCTTGGCACGGTAATTGTGGGGATTTAAGGGTATGCTAAACTGATAACTGTAGAATGAGCTCTGTCATAGGATATTGGTCTCCTACTGTTACCTAAATGCCAGGTGAAACCAAAGGATTTATTGAAGGGAGGGTGGAAAGGAGAAAAAAAGACAACACAATGAGGTGAAACTGAGAAGTTTATTTTCAAAGGGGGAAACATTTATCCTTTGACACCATTCCATTCCAGTGACTTTATTTCTAATATACCATGAGATTAATGATGTGGCTACTGTCACTGCGTCTGATGAACACGGGCAGAGTTGTGGAACAGTTGCTCCCTCTACTATTATTGGACGTATTTGTAAATTGGCATATATAAGACAAACTTGTGGCAGCCAATTCGAAACAATCTTATTCATGTGGACAAGATTTTTATTTTTCTACTTCATTCTATATATAATATGGAGTTGGTTTAAAATTGGCTGATTTAAAAACTTCTTCAGATTAGCAGTTGTTTGACAGTGTTTTCCTATCATGTAGTAATCTCAATATGACTCTTATGCAAAATCAATTGCAGGTAATTAAGGAAGTAAATTATCACCATGAAACAGATTCCTGACATACCAGTGGCAAGTCAATATTTAAGCTTTTGCTGAGTGGAATCATAGTCATTCACCATCCTATCCCCAAATGGTTTGTTCTTTCCAAAGTAATATAATCATGAAAGAAAATACAGAATAGCTTGTTCCATTAATTTTCTTAGTCACTTTTGTTCTGTTTTTACAGAATCAAAACTACTGCCCTGAATGGCAGATCCCCCACACAAGGAATAACTGTTGAGTCACCTGAAAACTAATTACTAGATCAGCCCCTTCTTTGGGTATTATCTTTTCTCAGCATCTTCAGTGATGCAACTGGACACTGACCGTTGTTGCTGCAGGACATTGAGCTGTGGCTGCCCTGGTATCAACACGGATAACCTCAATCTTCTGCCTGTGTATTCAGAAACATCTGCTAAAGCTGCATATATTGCCTATTTTTAAGTTGTCCTCTTTCTCTTTTGCCAAAACATATTTCAGGTTCTCTGATGCTGCGAGAAAGAGAAGCCTTCTGGGTCTCTCCACGCAAGCTTGTTTCATTTAGATACTGTAGGAAGGGGAACAGGGATGCAGAAGGGCCCAAAGAGTGCAAGTGGGAGTCGTGGCACTGCTCCTGGCTGAATTTCTATGCTTGAGGTCAGCAGAGCATGGGAAGAGAGAGAGGCTAGCAAGTCAAAATCAAGGCTTTCAGCACATGTCCATAGTTAGTCTGGCCAGACATCGGAGGCCGAGCACAGGGGCTTACTGTATAGATGACTGGGGCAGACTATTAATATAGGCCTAGCTAGACCTCATGTCACTCCTCCCATTGAGTTTGTAGGTAATGCCACTGACTGAGGAATACGCTCGGACTCAAAGACTGCAGCGTCACCTGTCATAGGAAACTTTGGTCTATTTAAATCCACGCTTAGGATTTTTACTTATTCTTCCAGTTTCCGATAATGATTTGTTGCAACTAGCTCATCCTGGCAGGTAAGATTTTACTGTTAATCGGGAATGAGAGACAAGCACCCAAAGTCTCCACAGAAGTGGCTCACTAGTGTATGATCTACTGAGTCCAAGGGTGCTGATGGATTCTCAGGCAGCGGTGCTAAATCAGAGCCTTTTATCATCCAGAGCTACATGAAAGACTGCGACGCCTCCTTCCTAATGAGAGACTTCTGTAATGCTCTCCGCTTAGGGCTACTCTTGAGGAATAAGGAATCCAAGACAGATGTGGCAGTGACCATCATATTAATCTCAAAAAAGAAATCCCTCAAAGCAAAGGAAATATGAACAATTAAAACAATAAATACACTGAATCATACGAATTTCCAGTGCAGTACTAGCTCCAGTTCTACACACTAATTTGTCGTTCTTGGGCCGTGAATAAATACTCTTTTGTTTAGAGAACAAGATTAAAATGCTACTAATATTAAAAACACTCCTGCTTGCTGGCTCATATGTCTATTAAACACCTGTCTAATTCTTTGCTGCACTCTTGAGTGTCAACCTTGTCATCCTGATAATACCAGCTGAATGGTGGCCAGTAAGCTGAACAGCACAGGTAAATACCTAGAGAAGTGCTTTGGGAAGGACTGAGCTGCATGTAAGCAAACTTTACAAGCAAGTCTGGTATAATCCACTTAAGTGGCTCTGGATTATTGAGCATTTTACAGCAAGATAACATGTGAGTGACTGTACAATATATATGTACACTCTTGCATAATCCACACCACTGAACCCCACATCTTGGAGAGTAAATCTCTAAACATAGTTTTTTCAAATGACATCACTATAAACATCCTTTTCGCAGTTAATCGGTCATACAGACAAAGGAACTCTGGAGATGAAGTCTGCAACATTTGGTCTTATCCTGTGAGGTTTCTTTTATTTTTCAAAAAAGATTTTAGAAATCTGCAAGAGTTTTAGTTGATCTTAAAAACCCCATCAACAAGAAAAATGTTTCAACTTATCAAACGGATAATTTTTTTCATGAGTTTGGAACTGATGAGAGCCTGTTACTTCAGACCTGATTATGCAGATCAAATCTAATTCAGAATGTGATGTACTTGCTGGCAAAGAGGATGTTATATAGATATTCTAAATTTTATATTATATCTTGTATTCAGCAAAAATTTCTGTTACAATAAGACACTATATCCATTCGTATCCATTGGATAAACCATGTCCATTACGTTCTTCATTGCCTCATTTCTGAAGACCTGTTTTCTTAACTGTGCTAAGACGCTTCCTTTTGTACAGAATAACTCTGAACGTGCAGGCACTGAAGCACTGGTCAGTGATGCAGGAAGGAGATTAAAAGATCTTGGTGCAGGGAGAGGCCAGGCTGTATGCTGATGCAGTGCCGTCTTTTCCTGACACATGGATCCACCATTAAAGAAGTGAGATGTTCTGTCTATGGAGGCTCCTTTAGAAGGGGCAAGGGGCCAAGAAAGTTCCTGGAAGTTGCAAACAAAAACCTTGCGCTCCAACTTGCCTTGTCATGACCCCCTTCTGGCCAGCGCTGATGACTTTTCAAGTTTACTTGTTATTTAGCATGCCTGGGGGGAAACTGGAGGTGGTAGCCTTTGGGCACTCGTCACCTGTCCCTCACAGGCTTTCTCCCGGCTCTGCACTGGCAGGAGTTCACATGAACCCAGAAGTCAGTCTGGGTCCTTTGCTTTTATCTTCCTCGATATAAAGTAGGGAATAATTATAAACTCGTCTCTGCGGTTGGGATCAGATGGGCTCAGTGCTGAAAAGCTCAGGAATGGTGTCAAGACCAGCTTTGAAGCCTGTTCTGTAGGAATGGCTGGAATGTATATCTGCATTACCAGCAAGCTGCTCTGATACTGCGAGCAAAAACATAAGCTGAGTCATGGTACATGACAATGCTGCTGACAAAATGTTTTAAACTGCAAACTAAAACAACAATGGGGTTATTTATGGACTGCAACTCTTATTTTAATGTCAATAAATGTGCTGGATAAATTCCCCTTCATTAGCTGGAAACCTCAGAAGGAAACAAAAATATTCTGGTAAACCACAAGCTTGTTCTTAGCAAATACATGGCTACATTTCCGCTTCAGAGGCATATCCAGACTTTCTTCACTGGGACAATAAATCTCTAGGAGTGAAAAACAGAGTCTATAAACACAAGATCTACAAAGCAGGGCGTGTGACACATGGCCCTCAAGGATCCAGAGGGTGACACTGGAAAGTATTAAGGCCTTTTTTTTTATGAATGGAAAACATATTTTCCGAGATGTACAATTCAACTCTTAAACCCAAGGGTTGGAATGAGTCCCTTTCACTATGGGAGGTGTTTGGTCTCTTATCTACTGGCCTGCAGATGCCCCAGAGAAAGCAAATTGTTTCTACTGCCATGTGCAGCAAAAGAAAAAAAAAAAAAAAAGAGGAAAAGCTCAGGAACAACATGTCGCATCTCCTTGATTTCTGAGTTGCAGAAAGTTTTTCCTTGTAAGAGCTAGCTCTAAAGAGATTATGCACCAGTCCACACCACGTGCTGAATGTGGGTGCTCTAGTCCTTCCCTTTCTTAACTGCTGGTACCTTGCTAGTGCTAGAGGCTTTGTGGACGGAAGTAGAGGAGTCAGATTTGCCACCGGGGCTCTCCTATCCTGGGAAAAGCTCCAGCAGGTCAGCTTCCCACTCCTTGGAATTGATTTTCAAAGGCAGATGACTTAGCCAAACAACACTGATGGCTCCTGGCCTTGCTAGAAAGAATAGGCTCATCTCAGGCTGGAAAGTCTGGACATCATGGCCAGAGGTTGTTTTTTCCTTTTACTCCTCAGCGCTAATCTTTATTTCTCCTTTCTAAATCTGTGGTCCTATAGCTTACCCTGTACTTACTGCCTTGCAAGCTATTCCCAGAATTGAAAATGTGGTACTCGCTTATCTATGTAGCATTGTGTTTATTTATAGCATGACATTAACGACACTTCGAATTTTTGTTCAGCTTTTTTTCTTTTTGTAAAGACAAGACATCCAAACAATTGCCTCTGGGTCTAAGTACGTTCTCAACCTCATTCAATTTATTTCAGATGCTGAGTCCTCAGGAAGGGGCACCAATGACTCATAAATCAGTTGTTTCATCCTTCAGTATAAGTGACCTACTGGGATCAATAAGAAGCAGAAGAAAGAAGTTCTCGTATGCATGAAGTAATAGAGACAAATAGCTATATATAAAAGGTTAGAGGATATTTCAAACCCATGAAAAACCTACACATAACATACAGGCTAAGCTTATCAAGAATAGTTTGCTGTAACTGAGCAAGAGTAGAAAACCATTTGCTAAGAGGAGAATTCTGAGGTAAGAACACCATCTATACCAGCAAGGTAAAATAGCGGATCCAAGTCCTTTCTCATTAGCTTTTTGCTGGACCTCCTGATCCAAATCTATATAGCAATATTTTCATTTCATGAATCCTTTAAAAAAGAAGTAAATCAAGAGATAGAAATGGTTGTAGAGCTAAAACATTATTCTTCTTAGCTAAAATCTAATTACAAGAGCAACAACCAACCGAATAAATAGATGAAGAAATAACGCAACAGGAAAGGAGCTAAAAAGAGAGCTAAAGAGTATGTATAAGGGAGTCACTAGGATACCACTCAAGTTTAGGAGTCACCCAGCAGCAGGGATGTGGGCCAGGACCAAAGCATGTGGCAACAAATGGGCAGAAGAAGCCTGGACCATACTCGTGTGCAACACGTGTAAACATTGCTACTAGCTCCTCACATTAACCAATTTTCCCCTACCCCAGACTTGCTACAAACTAATAATTATGAAGCTGATGCTGAGCAGAGACCAGAACAGATTTGCGAGGGTGGTGCAGGGCTTTGGTAGCTCTGCCCACTAGCACTTGCCCGAGTGGGGGGCACGCTCCCGTAGTGGCACCCGCACAGCCTCCCCTTCTTCCCGGCTTTAGTCAGGTCCTAGCAGTGTCCTTCACTGTCTCAAGGCAATGCAAAACCTGTCACAATGCCAGTCTATTTTTCACTGGACAAAATTTTTGCAATCTCTGCAGATAAATAGATACTAAAGAAGCCCTGCATAGAACCTCTAAATATATTCACACTTAAATATTTACACAAAATGTTATGATAATAATTGTAGAAAATAAATCCTAGGTCTCAAAGTATAAAAGAGATGAGCCTGCCTGTCAGTTACCTGTGGACCAGCCAACAGGGATCACACTTTTTTTCTCCTCCTTTCTTCCTAAACCTCATCTAGATTGTTAACTAAAACCTGCTCCATCACGCAGGCTTGCAAATTGCCTAAAGATTGGCTAGACAGTCTTGCTTCTGGGTGCTTACCTGCACCAGAGCTTTTATCATCATAATACGAGGATTCACGGCAAATAATCGGCACAACATTATCTCAAGATGAAGCAGAAAGCAATGACATGTCTACAAATCATAGATATTTTGCAGTTACAGGGCAAGTCCTGACTCTTGAAAGTAAAGCGGTGACAGCTGAAACAGCAGTCACATGAAGTGAGAAGAGTTTATCAAGGGATGAGAAAGTCACTGAGGGTTTTAAACTTCATGAACTATTTTTTAAGGTTCACCAAACAAGTTCAAGTTCACATGTTTCTCTGATGTAATTTAATCCACTGTTTCTCAAAGTGTTTTTTTTTTTTTTTTTTTTTTTTTAGCTAAAGGGAAGCCGCTTCTTCTAAATACTAGAATAAGAATGTTCCTTTTAAAGCTACCCTGCCACAAATACATGGCACACATAATATATATATTTGTTTTCACATATAAGCAAGCAGACACATATCCATGCTCTTTTTTTCACAAGTTTACATAAACCTCATATTGAGTCAAGCTTCCAGACCTGCAATATTTGAACAGCTTCCAAATGAAGCAGAATGACTTATTTTGCCCCTCATTCTATCTCTGCAGAAATGCAGAGCAGCACCTTTATGCACACACACTTTCTTAGTCAGGAAGGGATATTATTTTGTGCAGAGAACCAAATTTTGGCTTAAAAAACACAGAATCAGGTTCCTTCTGGTAATTGCTTCAGGTTCCTTCTGGTAATTGCTTCACCTGAGAATAAAGTGATCACCTTCCTAAAGGGAAACAGCATTAACTAGAGCTTGTTTGTGTTTGTGCTGGAAGACCAGGGCTCCAATGGATAATCCAAAAGATTAATTCCATAGTGGATTAACCCAGACAATACTTATCAAAAATGTCACACATCCCAAATGTGAGCCAAGAATACGTTACTGGGAAAGCTGCCTAGGCCAATGTAAAATTAGAGAAGATGTGAAAGTATTATGTATCGGACAGTGTAAAACACTTGCATAGTCAGTGACCATATATAGCTATAACTGCCTTTATATTAGCTTAAACCAAATTAAAAATTTAAGGAAACTAAACTGTGCCCCCTCCTCACCAACGTCTCACGAGACAGCATTATCCTGACAGTCCCGTGGGACCTCAGTGGGGCTGGACTCGTGCTCCCTGCTCGTCCCTCTGCCAATATCCCACCGACAGCGGTGGTAGGTCACCCTCCTCCCTGGGGGTGAGTAAGCAGGAATGGGACATTTTGCACGCGGCGTTCCCAGACGCTTGCTGCCATCCAGCGCTCCCACGCCAGCCTCGAGAAGGAGCTGCGCTCGTGTGGGCACGGAGCCCCGTTCCCGCCGCTCCAGGGCCACCACCCCTTTCACCTCCCCTCGGTTCTGCGCATCTCCTGTACTCTCTGCTTTCAGACCCAATTCTGTGACATCTGCAATCGTTAATTTATCCCAGTTAATTGGGATAATATAAAATAAAGATCTATAGAGACAAATATAGAAAGTTGCATATTTTTTCCTTTCACCAACATCTGCGCTTCTTGACTTCTAAGAACACAGATTATTTGATGTAGGGATCTTACTATCTCTATTTATACAGCACCTAACACAATGGGGCCATGAATGTGCATGAGGTTTCTGGACAACTTGATACTACAGAATAATTTTGATTAAATACCTACAGAAAAGATACTGGTAAAATTTGCCCTATTCTAAGATTTGGTAACAAATGAACTATCTGGTGCATAACAGCCAATTCGTTTTGCTACGTGTTTAACTCTGTTTAAAACATAAAGCACTTAAGGGTATTTAGAGCATGTAAGACACTATTATAAAATCAATTTGTATTCTGGTTTACAACCTAACCACTTGAAGTCTTAATTTGCTACCAAGCGCTTTCTTATATTCTGACTTGTTAAAAATGGGACCAGCTACCTCCTGAACTCTAATCACAGGCTTTTAGAGCAAAACTATTTAATTATTGTCTACCACGTTTGCAATCTCACACTTGCGCGTTGCCTAGATTTATCATTTATAGCATCAGTTCAGGTTGTTTGCACTTGCTGGAGAACCTGCTGCCTCTTTTTGCAAGGCTGGAGGGAGGGAGGCTTTGGTTTCGCTGAGCGATATCCCATTACACTTTACAAATAAACAAACAGCGGAGTAACTGGCAGGAAGTCATGCCCCTTTGGTGAGAAGGGCTCAGTCTCAGCAGAGGGCAAACCCAGCAGCATCATTTTCACTCCAGCACAAAGTGTCCTTTCTTGCCTACTTGACCAAAGGAAGCAAAAGCAGAGGGAAGACTAGCACGGCACATCTGCAGGGCTGTATTTCACAGGAAGTAATGCGGCTCCGCTGCAGATAAGTTTCACTGAGGAACAAAGGCTGATTTTGTTCAGGGCTTCGAGAATGGTGCATTGAACCTGGACCTCGCTTTTCAACTCCTGAAAACAAGGCTCAGAGAATGAAACCTAATTTCTCCCTCACCCTTCTTCACATTAGCTGCATGCTTTTCAAATTAGCCCTATACTTTCCATACGAAGAAAGCTTAAAGAATACCCACTAATCTCCAGCTAAGTTTGCATATTATATGTATTGATTTTGTCAACTAAATGCAAGTTAGTGCATTTGAGATAAATGTCAGAGCACCAATAGCTAAACCAGTTACGTAAAATCTAGCCTCCAATGCTGAGCTGCCTTAAAGCTTAAGAAACAAAATATTTATGATAAGAACAAGACAAATGGTGTAATAATAGATTAGCAGGCAGTATTGTCATTGACTGCAAACATATTTTGAGCTTAAATCTTTCCTGTAGATCATAACCTCAGAGGCATACTACCCGCTACAATTGGTTTTCCAGCAGCTCAACATTTAACATGAGATAATGAGGTGTGTTTTTGAATGATACAAGCAGCATTAGACGTAGTGGGAGCCAAAAACATGATCACATTAAAAGCAAACAGCAGAGCAAAGATTACCTCTTGCCCCCTTTTTTAGCTTGAGCAGCATATTCCGATAAGTGCAGAAGAGACACTGTCAAGTCCTTCTTTATAGTTTAATTTTCTTTTTTAATCTCCATTGCTTGCAATGCCCTTGCCCTCTTTAAAAGCTGCAAAATAAAATTCCTTTCTCTGTCAATTTTGTAGTTTCTTTCTCAGGAAAGAACGACTAGAAAAAAAGCTTAAAACTTCAGCCTGCTTCCAAGTGCCTTTCCGAGATTAGAGATAAGGTTAAAGACAAGTTTTTGTCAAAATTTAAAGGACCAATAAGTTCAAAGGAAGGTCATCTGTCCTACTCCCACTTATTGCTCATTTCCACTATGCACAGCTCAGTAAAAATAATGGAGTGGCTTCCAGCAAACGGCAGCTTATGGTAAATGCAGCCTTAGACATCTTTGCTCTTTGAGGAGCAAAGTAGGTTTTTTTTTCTCAAAAGATTGTTTGGGCATTTTGGGAACTGAAGTTCTGAAACTTGATGAGAACAAGGTTACAGTGGTCCGGGGGAGGTCCCTGAGCTCAAGCAATATCTCTACAGCAACTCGGTGATGCATATGCTAAAATTTCCCCTTGGTTGCTGCTTGATCCAAGCCAGATCACAGACTGGAAAGCAAACGCAAAGGCTCTTTGTCCTGGCTCGGGACTCACGGACTGGAAGGCGCACGGGGTTGACGTGCTCACCTGGGTTCAGCATCGCGAAGATCATAGGTTTACTCCAGCTTGGCAGACTAGAGCTGGAAGCTGTCTTGGTGAAGGAGAAATAGCCAGAGCCCCTGCATTTACAGACTGGCAGCCTCACAATTTTTTTCCTAACTCTATTGGAGAAACTGCCTCTCTCTGTGGTTCTTGACAGAAATTTTTCTTCCCTTTCAGGAGTGATAAGACAGACAATATTTTGTAACTTAAAATCATATTTCTGCACACCACTATTTAAACCTTTTACTTTGGTGTGTGCTGTATATCACATATAAGACTCCTCCTTATGCTTTAGTCAGCATCTTTCTTAAATGTATCATGTTGTACACTTCTGCATGCAACCCATAATTTGCATTAACTGTGAGACTAAATTTGATTTAATCACTTTCTTCCCTCACGTATTGTGAATCCGTAAAAGAAGCAGTAATGTAACATGAGGAAAAAGATCTCATCTTCCTAGTTCCCTTCCCAACCTTACAGTCAATACAAGCAATTGGGGAGTTAAGCTGATGGCATCATATCTAGTGATTGCTCTCTAATAATACATGGCTACACTCTTTTGTTACGGCAAGCATTTGGGTCAAGAGACACCACAGTGAGAAAAGCTATTTGCGCATCTCTTCCATCCTTCCCTGTCAAATTCACCAAACTTTCCTCTTTTATTCCCTTTCTGTAGAGTTCTACCGGGAAGGAGCTCAGCTCTGATACACTGAACAACATCAAAATTTGGGCTGATTTCTCCAACCCCACCTAAAAGGGTCACAGACTGCTATTCACAGCATAGCTAACAATTCCATTACAACAAATAAACCTCAAGTGGAAACTGAAATTATTCTTCTGCCACAGGAATAAGACTACTGCTACTCACATAAAATTAGCACAAGCGGCGTATAAGTTACAAACACGAGGAAAACCTCCTGAGCAGCGCTGCCTGAAATTAGGAAATCCTGAGGCTGGCGTTATGACATGGAGAAAATTATTTCACAGAGCAGTATGCTTCAACCTGCAGGTCATGGATCACAGTAACTTCTTTAGTTACTGTGTTTTTGGCTGCCTTTCTGTAAGGTATCCACAGCAAAAATCCAAAATTAGGCATACATTCCCATGCATGCGAGCAACCAAAATAGGGCAACAGATATAATTAACAAGCTTTGAAAGGTTGGTCTGGTTTCCACTTCGTTGCAGCAAGCAGAGATGGCAGCACTGGACAAGGTGGTCTCCGAAGAAAGGTTAAGTGCTTTCTCACTTAGAAAGGGTGAGAAATAGCCCCCCAAAAATCTAAACATCTAAAGACACTAAAACAGAAGATGTAAATCAAACTGACTGCATTTCCAGAGGGACATGCATCTAGAAAAGCTCTCCACTCTCTAGTGCTGCAACCAGTTCAATGCATTTTTCTTGTGGTATTTCCTGACAAGGGCTATCCAAGATGGGGCCTGTCCATGGGAGGCTGGAGCAGGGAAGTATCCTGATTTAAATGGGGCGGGGGGGTCTGCAGGTCTGCCCTTGCCTCAGCTGACACGTGGGGGTGTGCTGCACCAGCTGATGCTGCTTAAGGCCAAGCACATTGACAAGACTTCTGCTCTGTAGGAACACTTTTGGCCTCCTGCTTCTTTTTCACCTTTATTTCCTCCCTGCAACACACAGGAGGAAAAGAGGGGAACAGCAAATAGCTGTCAGTTGTCTTTGAAGGGGAGTAACACAGTACTGGGAGAGAGGAGGAAGAAGTAAAATCCATCCTGATACAGCACTTTTTGACCCCCCTCTTTAATCAGTGTGGTAAAGCAGTCTAGCTGCGTAACCCCTCTCCTGCTTCCACTTTCTCCCCACTCTGAAATTCAGCTGCACTGCTATGGACTTGCGACCAGTCTAGCAGCAGCAAGCCCAAAGGTAGGAGGTGAAAGAAATGACTCCTGTCAGCCGCAGAAGCTACGTTATATGTAAGAGGACACGCGCCACTGGACAGAGAACTGCTATGAAATGCACCGGGCGCAGCTGGGGCTGGCACCCTTTCCTCTTAACGTCCTCTTCGCAAGGATCCTACAAAACTGTCCAAAAGTTCACAGTGCCCCGGCCAGTTTAGAGCACGTGCAAAGCAGAATGCCTGTGATTTATGGAGTCCAGCAATAAACAAAATATTAAGTGCATTTTTAATGCTGTGAAACCTTTTTTAAAAGACTTTTAAACCTTTCACTGTGGGACATAATTAGGCTTGTTTTGCTCTCTGCAGCAGGCCTGTCCTCCAAACACATAATCAAGCAGTCAGATTGCAAAACTGGTTTATTTGGTTCCCACACTAAGCAAATACTGTTAAAAGCTTTCTCCTTTGTCACTTAGTGCCTTACAATTGACAGACTATGGGCAACACAATTATGTGAGTTTGAAGGATGAAGACTACGTCCATGACTTGCCATGATCTCCCAGCACTAATATTTTACTCAGTATGTACTCTACTGCTTCCGTTGGTGCATGCGCTCAGGTAATACATTAGCTACAGCTTAAAGCTTGTTAAGAATCAAAGATTTTTTTCTTTCTTCATGAGGCAGGGGGTTATTCCTTCCTGTGGCTGAATATACTATCTCTAACCACTGGAAGGATTCATAAGCACCGACATATGCAGACTGACTTGTGACATTTTTGTAGCACACATCTTACGGACACAGATACTATCCCGGAGCCCAGAAACACCATATGCTCCAGGAAACATGGTACTGGGTCTTCTGCACTGTTTCGTGTACTACTACTATTCCTCAGGCTACCCAGGGCGCTCAATAGCTGAAGCATTTGCACATAAGCAAAAAGTATACTATTGCACACACCTCGTGCCCACGAGAAGTTTTTCTTCAGCAATAATCTAACCTATAAATCAAGTAAGTGCAGGAGACTGTGTTTAAATTGACTAAATAAATTCTCCTCAAGATTTCCAGCAACAGCTTTTCTGGCACTGCCAGTCAGCCAGAGAATGTTTTCAGCACAATTGTTATTGCTGGAACTTTTATTCCTTATGGAAAAAGCCCTAGATTACAAGGATGAAAACAGAACAACTATATCAAAAATATTTGAGAAAAGAATAGAACTGAGACTGTCATTCTTTCACAGGTATTTCAAACTATTACCTAGCAGCAATTTAACTCTAAAAATCCCACAGGACAGTTCAAAATATATAGAAAGAGCATTATTTGCCATTAAAACCTCAGCTAAACTGTTGCTTTTAAATTACAACTCTGAGCAAGGGACTACGTAAAGTTTCACAATCCTTGGAGGGTCACCAGAGAGAACATAAGGAAGAAACAATACTTTTATTTGTTTTTGTGGGTGATAGGGGGAACCGCAGTCTGCTCTTTTAAGAGTACAGGGACTGTTCAGTGTAGGTTTGTACTATTTTTCCACTAGGAATTCCAACGTGCCAAAGACCAAAGGTCCAGACTAACTCATTTCTGGGAAGAGGAAACACTTCAACTTTTGAATATCTTGTGCTAAAATGTTTTCCTGGCACATAGCTCACAAAGTTTAAAAAAAGAAAAAGAAGAAGCAGGCGCAGCAAGTGAAGCTGCTGGAGCAAGCGAGCAGCGGAGCGTCGTGCCACAGGGCAGTCCAGACGCTGCGAGCGATGAATTCAGACACTTGCTGAGAACAGTATTTGCTAGAAATTCGTTCTTCAGGGTCAGGCTCCCCTCACTCTAATTCTTCTCTGCACCTCTTCCCCTGTCTGTCCCCCGCCACATTAAGACACCAATAGGCAGCTTGCATACTTAGTCTAAAATAAAATACTTTGCTATTAAAAAACCAAGGTCACAATTCTGCTTGCATCTCTAGTGATGCAAGGTTGCAATTTCAAGAGCAAAGTTAGACTTTGATTTTACTTGTATAAAATGGTTGGCTTATGAGAGGTGCTTTGGATTTACACTGGCATAAGCAGAATTTAGTCCTTGAAGTTGATGTTTCATGGGTTTTAATGAAGTAATTTGTTAAATTTGTATGGTCAAAAATAGAATCATAACACACTAACGACCTCCCACCTGATTTTTCTCATGTGTAGGTTAGTGTAAGTGTCTATTCCTTCAGTTATTTTGCGCTTTAAATTATTGGCGTTGACTTCTGTGGCTTTGGCAGCCATAGCCGGTTTCCTCCAACTCGCAAAGAACGAGAAAGAAGGATTTCTGTGCATTTAAATACAAATTTGTACAGGCAGCATTATACCAGCTTCATCTGCTGAGAAGCATTGCCTATTTGTTCGCACCCAGGTGATTCTACTATAGGAGCATCGCTCAATACAGGATAATCATAAAACCTTTGCTAAACCCACTGCATTAGTTCAACTGAGCTACAGCGCACTAGAGCTAAAAACTAATCACAGCGCCCAAATGAGATTGTCAAGGTGTTCTTGGCTAAAGCACAACTGAAATCGTGTTGCAGCAGCACGAGCGTTCTGCTGGCGTAGCAGGGTTGTGTCAGCACTTCTCTATGAGCTCTTATTTTCCGAGGCCTTTAGTGACTTGGATAAAGAAATTCACTCGAGTGAAACTTGACATGTGCAGTTACCTAGTTTGTCTGCAGATACATGGAAACACCTTCACATCTGAGCACATAATGATCGCACTATTACATGCGGTTCTCAGAAGTCACAAACTACATGTTGCTAATCAGAAGTAGGATGTCACTCTAGCCTCTTATTATTGATATTAAGTCACTAAATGAAGTGGTTTTACAGGTTCCAGATCTAATCAAGGAAGGAGAAGGCTGTTAACAGAAGCCCCAAATATCTGGCAATTAAAAAGCTTTAAGGCCTGGCTCTGCCCCTGCTTAGCATTTGCAAGTCCTTTTGCAAGCAAATACAATCTCGGCTGCCGGTGTCAGTGCTTACAGCCCTTGAACATCAAGGGCTCCTGCTCCAAGGACTCACTACGGAGCAAGAGCTGTGCAACCCCCCAGGGATCCTCTTTTAAACACTGATGTATGTGGCCCCACCTTTTTTGGGGCAGGGGCTTTTACACTTTTCTGTGCTCCAGGCAAAAGTAAAATGCTGCAAAAAAACAGGGTTGCGCTGTTCCACCTGCCTCCTTCCTGCCACTGCAGCCCACAGCGACTGGACTGCGGGCACTGAACACACACCGCTCCGCAGGTAACGCCACTCTGCTCGTCTTTTTGGTGCCCTGAGGTTGTGAGAAAGGTGGGAGGCGCAGGGTGGCACCGGGGCGCAGAGGCGCTCCCACTCCCCTGGCGGGTAATGCCCTGTTCTGCGCACTTAACCGCTGCTCCTGAACGAGGCTTCAGGAGCGGCTACGGGAGATTCGGTGGCGCACGACAGGCGGCAGCGAGCGGGGCCTGCAGGAATTAATGGCTCAGAACACGTGCTGGTATCCAAACCTGCTTCTTGGTATCCAAACCTGCTTCTGTGGCTGCATCAGGCTGTTGAGGGGATGATCAGACGCAGGCGAGAGGAATAGCTCCGTCCAGCCTCTCCCAGCGCTGCCTCCGGGAGAGCGCGGTGCCCTGGGCTTCTTCCTCCTCTTCTGTCATTTACCATAATATCCCCTTCCTCCTCTGACAGCGAGTGCAAACGGCCTCAACATCAGAGGTTTGCAAAGGACGGAGATACAGAGATCAGGTATCCTAAAGCCAGATTGCCACTCTCTGTACCACCTATTCCTCACCCGCACTGCAGAAGCGATGGCAGGCTAAATCATGAAAAATAGGTGCAGAGGGTCATTAAAATAAGGTAATTTTCATGTTGGTGTTGGTCTGAGGTGGGAATTACCACATCACCAAAAAGAATCCTGCTGAGGATATTTTTCAATGCACTTCACCAGTTTAACCAGGAAAGAATGAGATGTAGACGAGCATTCACACTACTTTGTCTGGAAACGACATAATATGAAAATTACCCAATATTGGAATTTATTCTTTTTTTTTTGGGGGGGGGGGGGGATCTTTCCCCTGACCCTTGGGAAACACTATTTTTAATAAGAATTCTTTCCAAAAGAGCTTTGATTAAAAAAGAAAAAGAAAAGATGACTAGACAGCTAAATATCCTCTAATAAGCAAAGCTAATAAGGAAAATGGTTCTAATATTTCTCTCTCTGATAATGGTGCCATTGTTTTTGATTTTACAGGCATGAGGGAAACGTACATTCAGTGACGCATTCCCATGACTAAATCACCTGTAAGACTGCACTTTTTTTTTTTTTATTTGAAAGGTCTTTTACGATGTCTTTCCCAGAGTAGATGCCTCTGCTTCTTTGATGTGGTTAAGTAATTTTGCACAATCATGTAATAGATTAAATTAGACTTAGTCTTCCTTGAACTTTTTTCTTACATGAAGGCTGGATTATAGACAGAGCGCAGCAACACCACTTCTCATGGGAGCAGCACGCTCGGTTGAGGGCACTTAGCAGGAAGGGCTCGGTGTCTTGAAGAATCAGAACACAAACCTCTACTTAGAGAGAGCAAACATGCTTCACTTTCAGCGATTTTACTCTTTTGTTCCTGCCGGCTATGAGCTAGAATATCAGGTTATGCCATTATCCACTATCCTCTCTATGCCTTTGAAAGTGTTAAAAAAAAAAATTTGCTATACTTAATACCTCAGTGTAGTATTGCATTAAGGGAATAGAGTCTTTACGTACAAATGAAAAGTTTGATGGCCGCACAAAAGAACTTTTTCATATCAGTGATGAAGCACAGGGCCAGCAGCAGGAAAAATGAACACTAAATGGTTGTTTTTAATCTTTACATTTAGATAGTATTTAATGAAGTCATTAATCAGCAATAGAAATATTTTGTGGGGATTTGCTGTGGCATACACTGCTCAGTGAATCCATTTGGGGGGAAAATTGTATTTAATAACATAGTAGAGCACATACATATTTCATAGGAAAAAAAAAGTTAGGCCTGATTTTCCACTACCTGATTTGTAATTTAGGGCCTAGTTCAAGGTGCAAGTGGAAAGTCGCCCCTTGATTTCAGGGGACTTTGGCTGTATGTTGCTTATTAACAGCCTTGCGAATAAAGCGTGCATTGGCTACTGAATATGACACTCATTTCCTGGCATTTTAAATTTTTTCTAGAAATATGAAAAGCATCTACACTTGTGTTTTCTTAAGAATGAGGGAAAAGGCAGCAGCTGCCACTGTCTCAGCAAACTGTTTCAAATACCTTTCTACTCATAACGTAGACTCAGACAAACACTTTACCATGGACAAGGGGGAAAGGCAGCAAAGCACCTCCCCTGTTAGTCAGCATTGGGGAAAGGTCCTCCCTCTATTCCTCCTCTGCCCACCCGTCTGGCCTGCGTCACCCTTGTTATTACGCTCACTGGCTGCGAGTTGACCCTAATACAGAAATCCGGGTCTAACCGCAACTGGTTAATGTTCACCAGCCCGTTTGAATCGGTGGCTCTTCGCAATGTGTGAGCTGTAGCTTCTCCTAATCTAGGGAAGTGAAGGTTCAGATCACTGGAAGGTTTGTGTGGCGCTTTTAAGTTTGCTTTGGCTTGGGTGCATTCATCTCCCCTTTCCTCCAAATTTCTATTTTCTTTGTTTTGCTCGGAATGAAACAACAACAACAATCTTAAAATGAAAGTTATTTGGGTCAAAACTGCAAGCCACATGAAACCCCGATGGAACTTAATTTTCTTCTGAGCTTAGTCAGAAATCTTGCCAAATTGGCAAACACGATCAGAGCTGCAGGCTGGTGTGCACGTGTGCGAGTGAAACACCTCCCCCTCCAAAATCTGAAAAACAAATCAATTCTGCCCATTTTCAGAATTTCTGTGGAGAACATTAAACAGTCCTGTGTAAAAGGATTAAAATAAATTTACCTGCCAGGGCCTGAAATTTTTTCCTCTAGGTTTAATGACAGTGTTTTATTACCTTAAACTGATGCAGGATTAGACCGTAAATATTTAAATCCCAACACTTCCTGGAATTAATCTAGAAAGGGGAAATTTTCAGACTGTTTCTTACCAAAGATAATCTATTCTACCTATGTGTTTATGTGGCCTACTTTAATAGCTGGTTTAGAAAATGGGATACTGAGTCACTAATTAATTTACTTTTGGCAAAATTTGCCCAAAATAGTTCTGAACAATTAGCATTCTGTTCTGAAGGACAGAATTACTTTGACAAAGTTGTGCCTAGGGGCTACTCAGTGACGTGTTTAGAAGCAGAGATTTTTGGTACTCGCCTGGAATTGACAGTGACTCAATACATAAGGATATCCTTTAGTATTCATTTGTGTGATAACCTCACTTTTGTTGGCACAGTAACATGTCGTCTTTTAACCCGACTTAAGTATCTGGCCCTAGAATTAGTCTTCATCATTTTGGATAGCAAGTTGGAATCAAGATTATTTTGACAGATGGCATCTAGCCTGTCTAATATGAATTCTACCTGCTCCATAAATATTGATGACTTTAATACATTTTTGTTCTGCCATATGCTTCTTAAAGGTACATTTCCAAAACTTGACTTGGCTGCTTGATTTAAATGGAATTAATCTCCATTTTGTAGGAGTATAAATGAGATCAGAATCACGTGCATTGCATCTGATGTGGGAAGATTAAAAACATCGGGAACCACAAGAGAGGGGTGTGCGTGCGTGTGGGCACAGGGGAATGTGGGGATAACTGCAGCAGGTTTTCATCCTCATTCCACTCTTGTAGTCCTGAGGTCATGGAAGTTAGAAGGACGTTGTGCAGGTGAAAGGCGTCATAACATAAGCCTCATTACACAAAAAGGAGTTCTGGGCAAAGGGAACACCCTTCCTCACAAGGTCCTGCCAGTTGCCAACTTGGCAAATGCTTGAAGCAATTTCTTCCTCTCCATTGTAAAAACCCTTCAATGCTGTCAACCCCTCTGACTGCCAAAGCAAATGCCTCCAAGAAAAAAAGAAGGTTGGAAAGAAGATGCTGCTGTTAGATGCTTATTGAATTGGATTTTTTAGACTCAGAGCTATATGAATATCTCTCAACAGCCAAAATTATATACAGATATTCCTTTACATAAAAACTCTTTCCTCCAGCCTGCCTTTTAGAATATGTACTGCTGCATGCTTTTTGGAGATCTCTTTGCTCTAAATAAGGATGGTTTTTGAACTCTGTCCCTTGTCAGGGCAGAGGAGGTGTACAGTGAGGAATAGCCCCTAGCGCCCATTCCTACTTTCCCACCATGATGGTGGAAGCATTCGCAGTGCCTTAACTGAAATGGGAGTGGGGCCAGCTCTGCTGGCAGAAAAATGGGAAATATGGGCTAACGAGGGCCCAAGAACCTTTTCCTCAGGCCCTAGTAGCCTTGAAAAATGCAGCATTGCTTCCAGTGGGAGCAGCTTTGTGCCCCATGGCTGGGAAAAGTTGGCTTTGACCCTCAGCAGTTTGTCCTCTGTTGAGTCTGCCACCACATCTCATCAAACATAAGGAGAGGGCAGCCTTATCCCGGCCCTTCTTCACATTAAGTTTCTTCTACTTCATTTTTCCACCTTATTTGAAAATGAGTAATTTCTAATTAATATCCAAGACATCCACTATGCAGATTTTTTTCAGCTATTCTACGATATAGCTGAATATAGGCAAACATAAAAATATGACATGCCCTACATAGCAAACCGTAATAAATCAGAGCAATATTATGGAATTCCATAAAACACCAAAGAATATACGCAGAAAGAGCCAGGTTTTTGTAACAATTACAGATGATAAAGGTACCTTTTCCCAAAGAAAAATATTTTTCTTATTAAAATAATAAAATTATATTTTCAATTTCCTTTTAGGTTCCCAGTTAAAATAGAAATATTTCAAATAGAAATAGAAATTTCTCAAAAATCAGTGAAAGAAATAATTTTCTATTCAAAAGTGCACAAGTTTTTCAGCTACTTTCAGTAAAATGATAGTTTATAACTTTGAAAAACCATAATTAGCATTATAACATTAGCAAATACTGATATATTTTTCCAGATTTAAGCATGTATTTTTTTTTGTAAATTACCTGATATTATTTACTCTTTTTCTTTATAAGAGAGAAGATAGTACACTGTAGCTAGTCAGCAAAAGAAGGAAAACAGAACTGAGCAAGCCTGCTGAGCATATTTGCAATATGCTTTGCTTGATAAATAATAACCACTTCAGAGCTGAGTATGTGAAAGCAGAGGTTAATGATCTCGTTGATGCATTGGTACATTAGTAATGGCAGAGGCTCAGTTTGCTGGCACTGAAGTCAGACAAGAGCCCATATACAGCATGGTACTTGCAATAGAAATATAGGCTTTAACTTTGCTACCCAGAGTATATTACAAAATGACTAAGAACCATTCAAAATTGTCAAGAAGGTTTCTGTGCAAAGCGTGTTTATGTAAACTCTCTTCAAATAAAACAAATCACTTCCTAGTCTTTCCTTTTACAGCCAAATTGTAAGAGGCTTCGTCTATGTCTGTTCTCACTAGCTTTAACTGGGCTTTTGACTATGTCTGGGTGTAGGAGTATGACTAAAAATGCAAGGATTGCTAGAAGAACACATGCAATCAGAGTCAGGAGCTGTCACTGTACATGAACTTATCATATAGCAGCAGCCGCCATCAGAAGCAGAGGTTTGTTTTTACCAAAGATTAAAACCATAGGGACAGTACTGACCAGAAATGCTTGCTGCGAATACGCTCCAGCACTTCTGCTTCTGGGAGGGGGGCTGGCCAATGGAGAAGGTTCTGCGTAAGATCTGGTTTGCCTGAAGAGAGAAAAGAGTCATAAAGTGACTACACAAAAGTAAACTTGATATAAAACTTATCCACTCACGAAAGCAAATGATACTCTGTACCGAGGGGAACGCAGCATATTTTTTATGTATGCAACAAACATTTGCTGCCTAAGTTAAAGCTGAAAAAGGCTCACCTAACCATACTATAAAAATTATATATTATTTGAAAGAAAGCCAATACCACAGGACTGTCAGGGGTTCAAAAATAGGTCAGATCCTTATTAGATGTAAATCAACAAAGTGTCACTGGCTTTAGGGTATTCAGATCAATTTTCACCAGCTAAGAATGTGTCCTTGCACTGGTTGGATGCAAGACAAAGGAAACCTAGATACCGCAAGAAGAGCTTGTAATTCTGAAGCCAATGGTAATTTCTGTTTTAGCCAGTAATAAGAGCTTTAGAGATGTCCGGGAGTCAGTACTCTGCTGGAGCCGAGTATGCTAATTTGTGCAGGTGCTAAAACACAGTAGCTTGGCAGCTGTGAATGGGAAAGGGAAAAATGAGTGCTTTTCCATCTTTCAGTTGTGATTTGACATCTCTAAATGCAGGCGTAGGCTGAATCAGTTCAAAAGGTTGGTTTGACCAAATACCCAAGAATATATAAAATAACGCAGAAAAACAATAAGAACTGGCTTTTTGGAGAGGCTTCTAAGTAGACCAAAACAGCAATGGGAAAAACCTCTCTCAGTGATTTCATTTACTTATTTTTGCCACTTCCACTTCAGTATTGATTCTAGAAACAGCAAGGCAAATTAGAACTAATGTGGCAATAGAGGTTAATGTCTTTTGAGGGCTTCAGGTGCTTGGTTAAGTCTATTTTATTTACTTCCAGGTAAAGCTTCCAGTCCAGTCCTCATTTGATTCAAATAATTTCACAGGCACTTAGTTACTTTGTATTTTTGCAAGGATTTAGCGGTGATTGCAGTGGTAGCGGAGCCACTGTAAATTGACAGCTCTGATGCAAACTGGCACCATATTAAATAATCACTTATGAATTGCATCTAGGCTCATAACAGCCCGGTCCTCAAAACGCTCAAGCGTTTGGATCAGAGACCGGTCGGTGCATTCAGATGGGGGCACGCACTGGGCACAAGGTACAACGCTGCTCCTTGCTTTGGCCTCAGCTCCTAACGTTGCTACCTTTTCGTTTGTCAGTTGGCACCACAAAAGATGACAGTTACCTAGAAGTACCCACAACGGTTCCAAGATCTCATTTTGGAGTGATAAAAGGCAAGTTAGATCCCATCATACTGTGAAGCAGTTCAGCTTTTCCCTCTATGTGCATCACTTCACACTTACTAACCTGGACCTCCAGGTACCATTTTACCACCTGTTCACTCAGTTTGAGATTTTTGTCCAATACTTTGGAACTTATGAAAATATTAGATAGACCAGGTCGAAGAATAGATTTTTTTTAAACTTACCCTTTTTTGCTACTTCTCCCCTCCCTAGTTATGAGCCCACAACAGGATCTTCCGCTTATATTTTGGAAACTTAAGTTTCTTTACCAATTATACTCAGTTAATAGACTATGTTGACTTATGCAAAGAAGTCTGCAAGTGCAGTCTTGAAGGACACCTGTAGCCCAAAGTCTATTTAATTTTTCCAATTTGTCATTTACTAAATTTTAAGGTATGGCATTGCATGTTCATTTTATTATGTGATTCCTAACCTGATGTCCCAGCAGTCCCTGAACAATCCTGTTTTCCTGTTTATGCACATTCTCTGAGTTCTTTTCTAATTAATTTTACTGGAATACCAAAGTTGCATAGAGCTGGCTATCTCCCCCCCATCCCCAAAGTCTAATCCACTTAAAGAATTTCATAATAGAAAAATAATATTTATATGCAAGACAAGGTATTCATTCTTAAGGAGATCGTCATTCTCTCAAGGCCTTGCAAGATGGCAAGGTTTACCGTTCCTGTCTTTAAGGCTCATCATAATAGTCTTAAAGAAGGCTAACACAGCTGGTTTCAGACTTCAGAACAGCAAAGATTTATTTTTGAAAGTTTTTAGTGAAGAAGATAACCTCAGGGTGGAGAAAGAGTTACACAGGTATGAGGAAAGTGAACTCTGAGAAAACATTAAATTTATTAATAGACCTTCAAAGGAAAATAATAGAAGTCAGATCTTCATGCTCATGCGTGATGAAAACAAACTTTTGTTGCTTCTAATCTCATGAGGATATGACTTAACACATTGATACAGCCCAACCTGTTTAATGAGGCAGTAAACAGATCAGGGACAGGTTCTGCAAAAACACTAACAGCTTTTAGCGAGAAAGAAGAATCTGCAGATTCCAGATCTTGAAGAATCCAACAGCCTTCTAGCTATTTTTCTTCAACCTAATTCACTATTGTAGCTAGAGAACTGGCTATTCAGAACAGAAATGAATTCACTTAGGGCTCAAGTTCAGGAACTTCTTGAACTAGTGAATAACCTTAAGCATAAGAGAACTCCCACTGACATTACTGTGTCTCCTGCTGAAGCACTTAGATAAGGAAAGTAGATACTGAAGGTCTGATTCAGAAAGTGCGTGTGTGAAAGTGCGTGTGTGAAATTTTAGACACCTACGTTGTGTCTTTGTATTGGTGACTACACTACAGAAACCATAGTTTGTTTCCGATATAGGAACCTGGGAGAGTGAAAGCACAAAAAACCCAGCATGTTCATAACTCCCGGGCTGCCAGAGTCTGGTTACAAGCTTTAGTCACATATTTGCTTTTTCAAAAGCAAATTGTGTGTGTATTGGGAAGTCACATGTGCTGTGTACTCTGTAACAGAGCTCGGGAGCTTCTTCTGTTGTCTCAGGCTTGACTTTGCAGTGTTAATGTATCACAGAATGCCCCTAGAGGAATAACCATTCACCCCCCAGGTTTGTTTACTATAGCATTTCGTGGTTTAATAAACGAGGTGGCTAACGTGAGAACTTTTACTTGTTCCTAACATTTTGTTATTGCTATTTAAAATTGTTCTCCTGACTTCAGAGGGCTTATTTCAAATCAGTACCACATCTTTCTCTTGCTCATGATTTCATAACGGAAGAATTAACAGTAAAACCTCTTTTCTTGCTTACCTTCCCCTCAGTCTTGTTACCTCATATTTCTTTATGTTGAATTGGATAAGTAACTCATATTTCTAGACTATTTCAAACCATTCAGATTTAAATTACATGCTTTAGATCACCAGCAGTAGCATCTTCCAAACGGATTTTTTTTGGCAGGAATAATGAATCATTAAAGTCCCAACAATACTGACAGTCCCTCTCAGTTTTGGTCTTTTTTTGCAGCTCTCATTTTCTATACGCAGAACACCAAGTAATATACAGTTCTTTACAGATTTACAGGTCTATTATTTATGAGGCACTCTAGCCATCAGATAATTGCAACCACCTTGTTGACTAAGTAGTTCCACCCAGATAATCATTTCATCTTGTCTCAAGAAGACTTCCCAATAATGGTACTACAAGTGGCTTTCTGCTCTCCACTTCAACAAGTAATAGCATCCCATCAGGAGTGGTTTTATACTCTTCTTTATCACCAGGTTAATTTCCCACTGTAGAAAGAACTTAAGGCCTCTGCAAACTCTTTTGCTAACCTTTCATTTACAGTTTTGTGTAACAGTTAATGTACAGTCAGATTTCAGGAATCAGACAAACAATTTTGTATTCTTCATTCTTCTGTAGCTAATACTGCAAGACCAAGCAAAATGAAGTAGCATTTGTGAGCCTCAGGTTCTCTTTTTAGAAAGTGGGAATAATAACCTGTGTGTAGATGTAAAGAGATATAAGTGATTTCAGATAAGAAGAGACTTTTAAGCCTTATATACATTTATTATTCTATATACACTGGAATAGTTTCTAGTGCAATAAAATTTTAACCTTCGGTGCAGTCATTACTTAATTTCCCATGTTAAGTCTTCTGGTTGAGTACAAAACTAGTGACCTTCACTGAATTATGAGAGCTATTGGGAACACTTCATGCTTCAGCCTGTACTTCTTACTCAAGCATTTCCTGCCTGATGAAGGCAGGACAGGAAGAGTTAGGCCCACTGCTGATGCGGGGAGGATAAGAGCAGGAAGGTTGTGTCTTGCATTACTCAGAAAACAAAACATAACCCAAAAGCCTCAGCAAATGTCAGTCTGCCCCTTGACTGTGCAGTATCATGCCTACTATTTTTGCTTGAGATGACTTCAAAGGTTCTGATTACCAGAGAAGACACCTGCTACAGAACATGGGTGCCTCTCATTCCTTGATGAAATTGTTAACTCCCTAAGCAAAGACAGCTTTTTATGTCAGTAGGATAAGGATTTTAACTAAAGTATCTATGCTTATATCAACAATATTAAATGCCTTTCATACTGGTAATTGAATACCATCACCAATTGTCAGAGCACTGCAGCAGTAGGACACTACTTACTAAACTAAATCAAAATCACCTTGGGAATGGATTTAGTGTTGGAGATTAAATGTGGTCATCATTTATTTTGATATAAATGAAGACACACAGCAGTTTCCTTTTTATTTTCCTCCATTACATTTGTTTGATTCAGTCACTCTGGGCTGCACAGGTGTATGTGCTACAGAAATTTGGCTTGATGCACATTTACCTATTCCATCCAAATAGACTTCTCAGGAAGGCTCTCAGCTTCCACTTACAGAATGAGAAAAATCACATTACATAAATGTCAGATCAAAATTCAGCATTAATAATTGCTGAAAATTCTCTAAAAGAAACTTGCATGTCTAGTGGTAACAGCATCCCAGAACTTCACAGCTTGTACCCTCTGCTCCCGTATGCTGCAATTCTGCTAGAGAAGTCCGTAACAATAACTGAAACTGGAGTCAGCCACAGCCAGAGGCAACAGCATGAGATCCTGATTTGTAAATATCACTGGACCACTCTGAAGTGGTCTCATTTCTGGCTTTGCCTTAAGCACCATTTGAAGGGCTAATTCTGTTTCATTTCCCTCTGCTTTCAGCTATTTAGCATAATTAATTTGATCAGCCCAGCAAAGAGTGCTTCTTTCTCTCATGCTGCAATGGTGTAATTTCTTTGACCACTATTTTTACCTTTTACATATGTATAAGAGGTTCACATAGTTAGAAATGGTGACTATTCCACTGCTAGCAGGTATATTATCAAAACACTTGCTTCAATAGATGAAAAGCCACATGTAGTTATTTCTAACACTGCAGAATTTCAGGTAGTCTCAGAAAGTAATGTGTGTTGTACTGCCTACTGTCATATTGCTCCAGATAAGTATGTTTTCAGGCAACCAAATTTAATGCAACTTTTGGAAAACATGAGAAGTATGACAAACTGTATAGCTCTATAACACAAAAATATCACCTTTTCTTAAAATGGGATGTACCTGCATGGATTAGTAGTTCAGCAGTTAACTAAGGAGATACCCAGCTCTAATTAAATTCAGACCTTTGTTCAAACTTGAAGCTATCTTAATGTCAAAGCTTTCAAGAACCAGAAAGGTCTGTTAGACCTATGAGAAGACTGCTACTGTATCCGCGATTCAATCCCACTTTATGTCTTGGGACTCTTTTCTTAAAGCACCCTGTGATAGCTATTTCTGTCAGCACAGCTCCAGTTCCTCAAGGCTCTTACACATATGCTTACCTTTGAGAAAGTGAGGTGACAGTGAAGTTAACATAGGTGCAAAGTCTGTTCCCCTGAAAACACTGTACTGCCCATTTCTGGTGCGCACCCTCTCTATTCTGAGTGAGCTATGCTCAACACATGGCATGACCAGGAGTATTCTGATCGAGTTTTCTGTATTCATCTATCATCCATACTTTTTTCAAACCTGCATGGATTCTGTAGGCTCTTTGGGGGCAAAGACTGCAGCAGGTGCAGGATTTACCAAGGTTACTTCCACCACTGGCCTGTATTATTTCTTTATATGGAACATTTAGTGCAGTTTTGGGGGCTATAAATTTATAATCAACAAGGCAGATGATGGTCCGATAGAGCATAGTGTAATATATTAACAGCACAATGTCATGCTTTCAACTGATTTACACAAATGATGTCCCAGATACAGTCATTCTGGCTTGGGCTTGAGAGCATCCACCTCAGTTTCAGACTAACTTAGTCTTCTTCTTCTCCCCATTTCTTATTTTTTCATAGACATGCTATGATAATAATTGGGTTTTTATTCAAAGCAGTCATTCTGTAAGACATGATGCTCAAGGTAATACTTTTATTTTTATTTTATTGGCTCTTGTTTTGTTTACAATTATCAGTGCCTGCTGTGGGTTCTCTAGAGAGCTTTTTTTCTGAAGCAGGTGCATTTTCAGCTCATGTAATGGATTTACAGATATTTGGTCATAAATAGATAGTGTTAAATGCTGCTGTAAAAATGAGATAAATGTTTATTACCCAAAAGGTTAATAAAAAATCCACCTGGGACCCTCTAGAAAAGAACTAATCCCTTTAAGCCTGTATTGAACCAGTGACAGTTGTGCAAGATTCACAAGCAAATTGCATCCCTAAAACGTCCTAAAAGCAGAAAAAAATCCCAGACTGCACACCACACTAAATAGAGTGAAAGACATTCATGAGATAGGTACCATTTATTATCTAATTTAAGCACTTAGTAGTGGCATCTGTTTACAAATAACCGCATTCAGCATTAGATAAGTCCCATGTCAGGTTAGTTCTCCCTTCCAACTTCATTATCAAACAGTATGATTTTATCAGAGTAAAACAGAATCTCTGTGAAAAAGAATGAGTTCTAAAATAGTCAACAAATAATTCAAAATATAAGTAGGAAGAGGAAGCAGCACTTTCTAGGCACTAAATTGTAAATTAATGTATATACAGTATTTTCACTAAATTGTATAGGTTCTCATACCAGACTTAATGGATTAAAAGTATTTGAATTTTTACTTCCTTTACACTTTGCTGAATACAGAAATAACAGGTAGTAGCCTGGATAGAAATATGAATTTATTTTCATAGGAGTACAGATGATGTCATAACCATCGGATCTGATAGTTATCCACCAAAAAGTGTTAGTATATTATTTTTCCTCCATATTTTTGCCTAGTAAGATCTGTTTATACAGCACAGTCCTTTCATCTAGTCACCTGTTCTACCTTCCCTTGGGGGCAGGCAGTACTTAACTCCCCAAATTGATTTCCTTGTGGCCACCCAACATTTTCAAATGTCACCTTTTCTTATTTGCACTTATAACTCACTTCTGCTAGCTATAACTCTACTTTTTCCACAACAATTGATATCTCTAGCAACAGCTATCTGTTATTCCTAGATGCGGCTAGTGGTGTTAAAGAATAATTTGGCCCTTTAAGTTTTAACATCCTAGCTGTCAACTCCCCCTTCTGGCAGGCTACTAACATAATGCAATAAATCGTGTATGTTTGTTCCACCAAAGAAATTCAGCTACCAAGAGGCATAATGGATTTAGGATAACATAGGTAAACCGTTTCTGTACCATTTGGCAGGCCATCCCCCACATGCTCCACTCTTTCTTCCAAATGGCTGCCAGCTTCTTTCCAGTTGAAGACTGTCTCTTCTTCAAGAAATGACTGATTTAGTTAGCGGAAAGCAAACAGCCTGCACACTGTTTGGGGAGCGTCTACAGCTAGACTTGCTTATCTGACTTTTTGAAAGCCTTCTATAATTTCTTTACAACTTAAGTCTTCAGCAGAATGGGCACTGTGGGCAAAAGAGGATAGTTTTGTAAAGGAACAAGTGATCTTGATCAGTTTTGAATTTTAGTTCTTTAGCTAATGGTGATGAAAAGTTGACAGTCCATAATAATGTGCATTCATCTAAATGATTACTTGAAATACACACTAGGGCTGAACCTGAGCTAAGAGCGGCTGACCGAGATCTGAACTTTCCTAGGACTGTATGTGTATGGGAGCAGGTAGGTAGATATTTATCTCAACAGCTGAAAGAATCTGAACTCTATCTCAACAACAGATATTTAAGCCACAGATTTCAGCTCCTGAAGTTTTCAAACTTTGGATGGAGGGAAAAGGCTGGTATGCCTCTTCAGTGTATTTTGGTTAAAAAATAAGAAAATTGCATAATATTAAAAATATGGGTTTCAGTACCCTGAAACAAAGAGCACATGGTACAAATTAGTAAGTTACAGAAGTTTGCCACTTAAACACATTTTTTTTCTTTTCTGACCAAAATGAAGGTTACTGGATTGTTTACAGAGTTATATTTACCTTCAGAGGGCTGGCATAGGATATAGGGGTTGTGGGCTCCAAATTCAAAATACGTGCTACAGTCTTTGGCACCTCTTTGTGCCCCTGTTCCCCATTCATCCAATGGGAATAGCAGTGCCTCTCTGTAGAGGTGTGAATAAATTCACTTTCTGCAAGGCAGTCAGATTGTCACAGCCAAAGGGCTGTGAGCAAAAGTCTGAAGCCAAATTTTGCCAGTGGCTTTTCTGGCCTTATTCAGCTCACTGTAGTCAAACTCTGTTTTTAATGCATGTTTTCCCTAAAAGTCATCTACCTTCTTTATGCCATCTCCTCCATGCACAAAAACCCTACAAGGGTTTTTGCTTTACTAAATACAAATTGCTTTAAGGTATAACTATTCCCCTAGGCACATCCTTTGTTGTTCACAATGGAATTTTGGAACACTGATTTCTGTTACGCTACAATGGTGTTCGCTAGAAATATATCCTGAAGGTAGTAAAGTATCACTACATAGCAGAAGTTTATGCCAGATGTTTCAATCCCCCCAAACTTGGGGATATTTTAAACTAGTGCATAGCTTCAATTAACCCTGCCTTTATGTATCCCCAGGTTTGGAGTCCTGCACTGATAAAATAGCTTATCTTCATCCCGAGATTGACAAGTTATTAATTAGGCAGCAGGCCTGTCACAACCTCTAAGTCTCACCAGCCCTTTCACTAGTTCCTTGGAGAGATGTATTGTCGCCTACTATTGGGAATAAGCTTCTCACTTCCAAAATATAAGCCTCAGTCACAGCAGTAGATTGAAAATGACTATTAGTATTTCTGTAGCCTGCTGGCCTGCATCTCTTCCTTTCAATTTAACAGGTGAAGTCCTGGACCATTGAAAACAACGGGAACTGTGCCACTGATCTCATTGGGGCCAGAATTTCACCCTACATATTCTAAAGGGGATCCTGAGAGAAAGAATTTAATTAACAAAGTAGATCAAGTGCAGTGGAACAAAAATGGCCTTAAAATATCCTCAGTTGTCTCAGTAATGGAGATGGTGACTTGGATAACTTAGGGCAGGACCTAATCTACATAATCTTGCCATATTGGCTGACAAAGCAGCATCTGACGCTGTGAACTCTGATAAACTAATAGTGAATCCTCGTTCTAGGAGGACTCTCAAAGCACTTGGAAAAAAACCATCACTTCACAATGCCATTGGACTCCAACAAAGTGAGAGGGAAGCCGTAACAGGATGATTGAAGGGTGACATTCCTGGGACTCCCTGTAATCTCAGCTCTTGCCTTGACCCAAAGGCCCTTGGAGAGTGCACAGTATATGGACTTGACTGGAGTTGTATTTTTCCTTCCCAAATGCCATAAAGACAACCTCTAGCTTACTCCTGTGAATGATTATGTTTTCATATTACAGTTCGTATTATATGACTTCATATTCTCTAATGAGACTGTTAGCATACACCTGTGGCAATCGCATACATTTTGAGCTAACCGCTGTTGGTACTGATGGCAGATTCTGTTTAAGAGAGCTGTCAGTTACACTGCTTTTACCTTCCCCCAGTTTAGGGCATGGTAGAGTAGCAGTATATACAGTGTCAGGATAAAAAGAACAGGAGAAATAAAGTTGTAACAGGCAAATGCACTTGCATGTGGGAATTTCAATGACAATAGTGTATTCAATTAGAAATGTACATATTTAGCTGCTGGGCACCTCAAAGAGTAGCCGCAGTGCTAAGATGCTAGTGCTTTTGTAGCTCTACTAGTTTAGAAACAGCTGCCTTTGTTGGATTAGATTCACAAAAAAAAGCTCTAGCCAATGCCATGTAGGTCACCATGTGGGGTTCTAGCGCTTGCCACACTGCAAAAACATTGTTTAAGACCAGATTTTGTGGAGGAGCCAAAGGCCCTCTGTAGCATCTGGGTCTGCTGGTTCTTAGTTCATTGCTCAGAGCAAAATACATGGTTTCAAGACAGAAAATGGAAAAGGATTAATAGAAGGATTTTTATGAAATGCAGAGCAATGCCCAGTTCCAGATTTTAGTTATCTATAGATTTATCTTCAAAGCTACCCACATATAGCTTTATAGCCAGCTTTTTCTAAAGACCCATAGGCCTATAGATGTCACGTAGAATTAACACAACTACAGTACCCAAAAGAGCAACACTGCTGAGAGTGCATATCTAATTGCACCCCAGCCTGCATAATACCACTTTTCACAGTAAAGTTATAGTCAGTCATAATAAAAACCTTTCTCTACCTACCTTTTTCTAGTCAGCCTTTTTCAAAGCACCTCTAAATTAATACTATTTAAATGCTATTTTTTGCGAGAGAAAAGGAATTAATTGTCTTAGATTAAGCTTCCAGCAGGTAAGAGTCAACATCACAGATCTGTTTATGTCCTACATAGCAGATACTAGCTATCACACCTATTAGCTGAGATCTCCGGGACTGCTCAAGTATGGAAACTACATAAATGCACTTTCCTATTCTTGGAAAAGTTCATGCCTGGGTCATTTTGGCAATAGAAACAAAGGAAAAACAGCACTGTTCATGGCTGTGCTGTTTTACTGGAAAAAGAAGAATTCCTTCTGGAGGAGTATGGATCAACAAAAAGGACTGTTCTCCAAACGTTAATTAACATTTTGCTATTCTTCAGACACTGCCAGGCAGGTTAGACACTAACCCACATCAATGCAACTCAACAGAACAAGGAATTATATCACAACCTGAGATACATGTAACTCCAAAACATTTACCAAGTAACTGGCTGATAACTAATGAAGGCCAACAGTACCACACGCACAGAGAGCCAGAGACACTCAGAGTCTTTCCTGAGAGGCACTCAAGAAATTTCAGTCGTCATCTTTTCAAGTCTCCTACCAAACCCCACTTTAAGAGCATAATACTGATCCTTCCCTCCTACCTGCCAGCACTGCAGCCTGCCTCTGCTCAGAGGACCACTCCAGCCTCCCCTTTGCCATATATCACCATCAGCAGAGATTTGCCACTTAGGTGAGGCCCTCAGGGCAAGTTGACAGGCCTTAAAAAGGTACACCTGGGTTTTGTTAGGGTCGGCGAGGCCCCTCCTTTGCCTGCAGGATCTTTATTACTAATAATGCTGTGTGCAAAGGAAGGAGCTCAGCACAGCTTTTTAGGTTAAGAAGCTAAGCAAGTGCAGAGACTCAATGTATCCTGATAAGCATGAAAAGGCAAAATGCCTTTTTTTTTTTTTTAACAGAGTCATCTTCCAGGATGGATTTATATCCTGCGGTATTCACAAGGCCTGTGTTTTCACAGCATTTGAGGCAAACAAAACGCTCTTGATGAAATACCAGCTTTTTCTGTGTGGAGAATATGGTATTAAATTTATAGAGCAAAGGAAGAAGTGGTTTACTTGCCTTGAGGGGAATTGAGGAGTGACAGTAGGCACTTAACAACAAGTACCAATTACAGCATTTAAATATAATTGCAGACTCTGTTAATCTATGTCAGGATGGCATCATTTTAATACGATTGTCACAGATTCTTTCTAATATTATGAGTGATGTGAGTGAGGCTGAGCCTACTGAAAAAGTTCAGTTCCAGGGCTTAATGTACACTCTAATTCTGTCTGTCAATTATGCTACAGCAGAGTTCAAGTAAAGGTCTGGGGATCTAGAGGATGTAGCTACCTTTATTAAAGAAATTCTACTGTAAATACATGTACGGGTCAGGAGACAGTTATCATTTGGTCTTGTTATTTTTTATGAGCCTGCTACTATTAGAATAGACTCTTGTGTATAATGATTTAGATGTGTCAGGGAATCTTATTTTAAATGAAAACTGTAAAGTGAAATAGCAAAAACTACAATTCGACCTCTGTAAAAATATTCATTTATGCATTCCCTTTTTTGCATTACATAGAGCTATTGCAGAAGACAATTATAATCCAAAGATCCAAAAGCATTTGATATATCCCTTATAAATTCCAAACTCCCACTGATATAGTGAAAACTTAGGTATGCAAAGAATTGAGATTCATGTTCATTAGTTATCCTTCAGAATTTAACATAGGCATTACTCTAATTTAAAATGGTAAAAATATGGTGCAAACTGCTGCTTCTGGTGTCAAGTCCAGTTGAAGATATTCCTGCCTCCTCACTCCACCACATTCTAGTCCCACGTTTACTGCCTCCACAGCTGTGCTAATGAAGCTGATTGTGGGGCTGCACTTCAAACCTGGTCAGCCCAACTATCTGAGTTAAAAAATATCCTCTTTTGGAGGATTTTTTAGTCCTGGTCAGCTCATTGATCTGGTTTAGAAAGCGGCCCAGACAGTTGTATCAGCACAAATATTAGAGTAATGCATTGCAGCTTGGGGACTGGAATGAATTACTGGAGAGAACTTGTTTAACCAGCTTTTCCAGCAGAGAAATTGTATCATAGAACTGTATAAACAGATTTCCAAAGCATTGTCTTTCTCTAGAGAGTATCTGAAATCTCAGGCAACCTTGATACAGTCACAAACTTCTGATCTTGCATTTCGTCAAATGCTACAGATGTTTTGTGAGCAGTGTATATAGACGGAATTTACTACAGAAATGCAGCCACCTCCTTGGTGGAATCCAGTAGTTTGGTGATGACCACCATCAGCCAACAGAATAAAGCAAGAAAAAAAAGCCTGTACGATGGAAAGTGGAGGGTGGAAACAGAAGACGACGTAATTGCTGAAACAATGGGCTGAACTTTCTTACTTTTGTGTAAATTGTCACTAGATCTTTAGAACAAGTTTATATCTCATATTAAAACATCACTGCCACCAACAACATTATCCCCTAGCACCATGCTGGCACTTCGGTTGCTGTAATAGTGCAGAGAGAATGCCCCTGATTGAATCACTGGATTTTCCTTGGCGGTCTCCCATCCAACACTGACAGGGCTTGGCTCTGTTTAACTCACAAGATCAGGCAGGATCCCAGCCAAAGTTGCGTGGCCACATATTTTCTTAACCCTCTGACCAGCTGCTATGTTAGAAAGACAGGTTGCATGTGCCCAACTACATATTTCTTTAAAGTTAAGATACTCTCTTTTGGCATTCCATTTTCTCTTTTAGTCTCTGAAAATTTGTTTCTGGCCAGTTATCTATATTTAGCAGGAGCCCTGTTTTCTCTGCTGTCTTTTATGGGAGCAGAATAATGTCAAAGGAGATTTCTTTTCATGGAAAGAACTGCAAAATTTCAAAACATGGAGTTTCTTCTAAAATCACCCATGGTGAGGCAATGTCTATCCTGGGGGCTTAAAAGAAAAGACAAAAAAAAGAGTTGTGCATTTTAGAAATCACTGAAGCAAGCGAATGATTGTCCTGTGAGCTCTTGGACAACACTGCACAGAGCTACCATATGCTTCCTAGTGCTCCCCTAACTGCCAGCTGTCTCCACCTTGCTCTTTCCAAATGGCGGAGTGGGCAGCTGAACTGCCAAAATTGATGTTTTGACCTGCAGTTAGAGGCAGAGAAGAGGCTCTGGATCCATTTAATCGGAACAGGCAGGGATACATATAAGTAGAGCAAGGACAAAAGAGGGGCACATTGTTCCCTCGCTGTCATGCAAGGCTAATTCAGGGATAATGGCAGTATAGAGGCATTTCTGTTACACTGGAGTGAGATCAGAAAAAAGCCCAGATTCTGAGCAGTATTTTATATTCACTTTTTCTTTCCTTTGCAGAAGAGGCAAATGTTAAATGCAGTGCCAGGCAACAGAAAATCAGGTCTGCTGCCCTTGGAGTTTATGTCATGATCTGAAGACAGGTGAGCCTAAAACAAATAAATTGCCGACAAATGTGCAGACTGGGGAATCCATATTATGGTCCCCATATCATATTCTCCTTTCTCCAAAAGACCCAGTTAGGATCAAGCTTTCTTTCATCTCTTCATGGCCCCCCTTCCACCATTTCTGGCCGTGTCAGTGTAGAACCGCTCTAGTAAGTCTTATTAGTTTGGGCTCCATGCGACACTGTGCCTCTCAACGTTGGTACTCCTCAGTAGCGAGATGCACCCCAGTGAGTGGCACCCGTTACACAGAAATGGCACATCCTTATTATCTGCCGGATTTTGAACGTATGCTGACACAGACCTACTGACATGCTAAGAATGAGTGTGCTTGTGTGTGTGCTTTTAAACTTGATGAAGATGTTAGATGAAAGTCCTTAGTATAAGAGGAGAAAATGCACCATTCTAATAAATTACAGGAATTATTCCCTGATTCTGTCACATTGCCATGGACAGTAACAGAAGCCCATGAGGAAACTAGTGAAAGATACCAGCATTCTTAATGTTGTTTTAATGATTTTTTTTCCAATACATTACAACGGTGGCATATCTGGTGATTTTTTACTATACCAGCTGGAATCCTAAAGCTTCTTTCTTATGAAACATCAAATTGGATGGGTTATGACTGTCTGATTTCAGTTATTCTCCAAGGTATGCATCTCATGGGAGATTTTACGAATGAAAGCTTTTACTAATGAAACACGTAACAGGCTGGTGTGAGGCAGAATGTATGAATACATCCTTATCTCAATTATAGACTGAAAGCTTGGGAGAAATGCTAATAAACCGTTAAAAGCCTTTAATTTAGTGTGGCCCAAACAAGCTGTATTCTGTTGTGGACTTAGTTTAGATGGGGCTCCGAGATCATAAAACCTCAGCAGTTCTTATGAATTCTGGCCCATGTCTAACAGCCTTGAGACACTGAAGACATGTAACAGGTCTGAGGTAAAGCAAAGCACAGTTCAATTTTTTTTGGCAGTCTTATCACCCTGTATCTCTTAAGGGTTTCACAAACGACAGAACAAAGGGAGCCAAGATCCATGTTCGGTAGCCAGGCCAACCTACCAACAGTGAAAAACCAGACAGTGAAGCTGCAAAAATTGCTTATCTTATTTTTCACTACCCTTCCTATCGAAGCAGGGCTTGTAGAATCAGGCTCCTGAAGCGACAGGTTTACGACAGAGTGGGGAGGGAGTGCTGTTTGCCTGCGCTGTGTCCCATAATACTTTTTGAGGTCACTGGTGAATTTAAAATATGTCTCAAAGATGCTTAAGCTTCTCCAGGTTAGGTGAGAGTGAGTATTTGGTCAGAAGAGAAAGACCCACTGAGTGAACCCTGTATATACTCTAAGAAAGCACCTATAGCATGAGTCCAGACACTATTAGAGATCAAAAATTCTCAGAGGAGAGCTCCAAAAGCTTCAATTTGACTTTGCACTGTCAAGGATAGTTACCACAAGACATAAGCTCATGGAAAAGTCTAGTCTTCATTGACTCTATTTTTCATATAAAGTTTTTTTTGACTCTCTGGTCTTGAGGCTGCCCAAAAGCAGTTGTAGCTGGATGCCATAAACTCTTATGAGCTGTTCAGCACTCATGGATCACCATAGCACCAGGTGAATGTCTTCAACTCTGGAAGACAACCAGGAGTGCAGTGTAAGGCTGGATTGCTGAACGGGCTCTTCACCAAATAGGAATTTTCTCCATCCTAGAGTTAAGGGTTTTCCAGCTTCTTTGCATTGCCAAGTGGAACTGAATTTGTGTTTGGTGCATTTGGTCTTGTATTCTCCAAAATGCTCTACATTTCCAAGAGCTCCTTGGTGCAGAAAGATACATGAGACAAATCAAGATCAAGTAACTAAATAAGATGGTATTCCCTGTGCATGTACTAAAGACAGATGCATGCATGCTCATTATTTAAAACACCCCCCTCCTCCCATCCATATGTTGTTGCTTTTCTCTAATGATGCCTCCACTCTGACTGTGTCTCTTTCTGAACAGGAGATGCACAACAGCTGGTGAAACAATACAAAGTCAGGGCAGAGTGGCTATTAGAGGAGTTAACTGGTGAAGCCTGGATACCACTAGGAGATATTTTCCATGTCACTGTGCATTCTGCATGGAATCTGTGTCATCACATGGTGAGGCAGTCTTGGCAAATCTGCTCCAAAGCTGAGTCTGTTGGCACTTCACAGCTACCATCATCCCTGCTGTTGCTGCTCTTTGGCTGCCTTTCTGCAAATGGTATTCTCTTGATGTCACCTCTGCTGCCACAAAAATATATAAAGCTAAATTCACTTCTAGGATACATATATAGTCAGACATTAGGCTAAATGGCATTATTCTGGTTTCTCTTTGAGATGGTATTTGTCTATAATAGGCATCCTGTAAAAAGAGGGATATAATTATTTTCTGCTTTTATCCAGGAATAGAAGAAGTATTCCTGACTGTCTTCAGACATAACTGTGCTCAAGTCAGTTCAGTTCAGATGTCATTTTCTCAACGAATTTCAGACATTAAACTTGAATTCTTTAAAGGCATTGCAGGTCTTACTTAGAACAGTAGTTTCTCTTGCTTGCAAATCAGCATGGGAACCTCTAATAAAATATGTTGAAGATGATTGTGTATCTGTCACAGGCAGTTCCTGCTACAGAAACTGTACTCACTGTAGGTAGGTGGTTATAGAACTGGAAATGAGGATACAGCAACTCCCAGCTCCCTGTGTGTTTGCCAAATTTTGGTACAGTATCGTACCATTCTCCCTATGGTGCTAGACCAACTTATTTTCCTACTGTGCTACTCATTTTCTGCATTTCACTCTTTTAATGTATCCCATTTAAATGTTCATTATTTTATAAATTTTGAGGAATTCTGCAAGAGAGTTACTCTGCTTTGATGTAAACTCTGTGCAGAAAGTAGGATGTTATTTATCATTCCATTCTGCTTCTCTCATTTACCACTGAGAAGACGCACTTGCTGTCAGTTGACCTCTCTGGACTGCAGGCAGCAAATGTAGATGGGATTTGTTCTACATCCACCCTATTGGAGTCCTTCTCAGTGTGACTAATTCCCTGCGTTAACATGCACTTCACCATACCTTGAAGGTTTTTTGCTTTTTTAAAAATTTAATCTGTATGCACTCAAAGCTTTGGGCAGGTCTCAAGGAGAATGGGCTCCCACATTAGAAAGAAATTGGCCTGAATGTTCTGGGGGGCTCACAGTACTGGGCCACTGCATAAGGTAAGCACCCTCACGCAGGTCTACGAGCGTTTCAGAAACACAAAACTGAAGAGTTGGAATCATTATCTACATGAACGACAATCCCACCCAGAGGTATCTTCAGAGAAGTAGAACTGCTAGGTTGGTATCTTCTTTCCTCCTTCTGCTGACTCTTGGGAAACAATATCTGTACAACTTTTACTTCTGTTAGGAAATTCCTGGTCTCTGAAAGGTTTCACTGCCTCTTTCTTTAACCTGATACTATGCATTTGATAACATGCCTTTATTTACCAAAAATAAATTCAATCTTTGATGCAGAAAATAAAATAATAGTCTTTAAATGTTCTTACTATTTCAGAAATTTTTGTTTCAGGCTCCAAATTTCTATCCTCTGCCTTTCTCTGCAATGGACAAAACTTTCAGGTTCTTTTCCCCTTCTGCTCCTAGCTACTCTAATGCCAGTGGGAACCTGTGGTATTTAGAGATAATGTAATTTTTCAAAACTGTTTTTCACTGCAGAGGGACCAAGGGGACAAAATTCATTTGCTCTGCTTGTCCCAGATAAACCAGATACACAAAATATATGGACATATATAGGCCTCACTGGACATGCAAACAGGCAAACCTATGCTGGTGTTTGGTTTACAAACTCCCCTCAAGCATTTTCTTCTCATACAGTCAGAAGTCTTTCCCATACCAATAATAATTTTCATCCAGCATGTTTGGACTAACCTAATCAACTTGATATAACTATATGTTTTAAACAATATAGCAGGACAACTAGAATAGTGCAGTACGACTTGGAGCAATTTTTACTCTAAACTTTACCAGACATTGTCAGGTTTAGTTTATCTTTATGGCAGGTTCCTTAGCTTCTGGCAAGGCAAGTATTTAAAAAATGAACATATGTTGCATAAAATGACAATGCATGTAAATTAGTTACTTTATTCTGACATACATTTCTAGCATAACCCTCTTTCTGCAGAACAATCTCTATTGCTAACAATTCTGATCATGTTCTGTGAACTCTGGCCATGTCTGTTAAAATGCCATTGTATTTCAGAAGTCATTCATTACCTGTAAATGCAGGTAAGCAACCTATATGAAGTAAAGATGTACTTTCAAGTAATTGATCTGATGATAAGGGGGAATATTATAGCAATGAGTGCTTTGGGAGTAGCAGTTAGGGTTCATAAGCCCTTCCTGTGGATGAAACTGGTTTATTGAATATCCGTTTCTCGGACTCAGGTTACCTACATGCAAAACGGGTGCTACTTACTCATCTGCCCTACAGACGCATTGTACAGATAATTTTTTTTAAGCAACGGCAAGGAAATATTAAGCATTGTGGTTAATGTTTGAAAGAGTGCTAAGAATAAACATACTTTTTGCTTACTGATCCCCAAATTACCTTCCCTACTCGATTTTTGTTCTTAAAAAATGAAACTGAATAAGAGAAAACAGAATCAGAACTGCCTGAAATGTCAAATCTTAGGAGCACAGCTTGGAGAGCAGACAGATGGACCTAGCAAAAAGCAACCGCATACAAAAGTGCTATAATCCGTTGGAGCAGCATGTTAGTCGAGAACAATCAGATTCAAAATTGTTCCTCTGAAATTTTCTCGCTGGCAACCAAACATTGTGACTTTTGTCATCGTGCTATGAGGATGAATCAGATGGGTGACAAGAGCCAGGGACTGGAGAGAAAGCAGCAGATGTGAACACAGAAAAATGAAGCCAGCACAAAATGCCGCTATTGCTTATGAGGGGAGGTAGTGATTATGGCATTAATCAACATTCCATAATCAATGGCAAAAACTCTGAAGAGTGCCAATATCTATTCATCTTTATTTATGCATACGCCGCTCCTTCTTTATAACATTGTCCCTGGGAGTAGTTTCTAGGTTATAAAGATTGTTGCTATGAAAAGAGATAATTGTAGTTCATGACCTGGAGGCCAAGGTAGTGCATAATAATGCTATTGTGCTCTAGGATGTACAGAGAGCTTTATAATGAGGGTGGAATGTAACCAAATACAGCAGTCCTGTATAAAGTTAACAATGCATTTTAAATAGAAAATTCTAGCTGTGCTATTAGAAATATGTTTTTGCCAGGATGTAATTACACAGACAACCAAATTATATCACAGGAGTCATAGCATTCCTGACATCGACAGCCAAAAAAGTACTTTACCCCAGGGGCTTACCAGACCTGTGAACAATGGAAAGTTGTACCGGAGGGCTGCTAGCTTGGGACTAACGTTGTACCTTTGAGTACATAATGCTTAACTCTTTCCTTGCTTCTTGAGCAATGTTTTCTGTCTTGCTCACCCCATAATTACATCCAATATCTGCCATTTTTGAGACAGGGAGCTATTTCCCTGTGTAGCACTAAAATGTGCTGGTTATAAGCCTTAAAATTATCTAGGACGGAGTCTGGCTTAGCAGGGATGTTTTGCTACTTTTGGCAAGGGCCGTACTAAAAACCTAAACCAGTTCTGACTTTTCCTCTTTACTGGTCATGATTTCATTTTCTATTTCCAGCATTCATGTAGAAGAATACTACAGTGTCTTTTTTTATAGTAAAAATTACGCATAATATGTTGCATTAAAATAAGTTGGAGGGTTGCATGCCTTTCTGCGAGAGTGGAGTGTTAAAAGTTTATGGGAAGTTTGACTTAAAGCTATAGTCAACACCATCCACCCCAGGCAAAAAGACAAGGCTCCTCTAAAGCTTTAACATGATGCCTCACTTGCATTGCATGGTATCCGGATACACTGGGTTAATTTGCTTTATGTGATGTTATGTGACTGAACGTAACCAAATATAACCATATGGTCCATAAAGTAACTTGTGAAATAGGCTTGCCTCACCCTGGGAATAGATGCTGTTCATTCACTATCCCCCAAATATTCTATTTTTGAATAGTACAAGAGATGTGGGCTGTATTTTGAGGCCTGTGTAGCAGCAACACAGAGTCCTCATGCCAGTTCAGCTATAAAATATACTTATAAGGTCAAAAATACAGTACAATCTGTATCATGCTGATTGCTATCTTCAGTGTTTCCCAGTGCAGATCTGTTATATATAAGAACAATAAAATACCGTACCTTGTTATGTTAAACTAGCACTATAAAGGCTATCACATTATTCTGGTTAGTTCTCCAAGGAAAAGAATAATTTCAGAATGCAATTCTCCTACACATCTTACCCCAAGGATAAAATCATCTGCTTGAAGTGATCCGAATTTACTTCTCTTCATCCTTAGTCCCTGTCTGCTATCTTTAATGGCAAATTCTTTTCCATTCCTTTGGAGTGTAATTTAATCACATAAAATTACACAAACACTTCTCAGATATTTCATGATAAACCTTGAAAGGCTTTACCAACATTTCCGTCATTGTCATTTTTAGTAGCAGTTGGATGTTATGCAGTAACTGGATGTTACACAGATGGATCACAATTACAAAGTTAAGGCTCAGATCATAGTTACTTCAATATCCTGGATTAATCTAAATTTTGATTTTGGAGCTAGGCTATGACCAAAAAAAAGGGTGAGACACAGAAGTTTGGGATCTTCCCCAAGGCTAAAGGGTGCTTGGATCTGGAATTTTCATTTGAACCTTTTGCTAATATCTAAATTTCTTTACTTTGAAGAATGACTGGGCATAGCTGAATGCTAACAATACACTCCTATGAGAGCAGGATTGGAGCACACTGAGCAGCTGATAGTCAGCTGACCCTCTTTTCTTTATTCTTCCCTGTCAATAATGACCCATGAAATTCATATTTTAAAATAAATAGAAAGACAAAGAAGAAAGAGTAAATAATTTAATCAGTGGATTAATCTAATAATCTTATGGTAATACTGGCAATAACCATTGTTGTTTTAAAATGATGAACAGTGCTGTTTTGATTAAAGCTGCATGGAAAAAATGCACGCTCTGGTTCTTAAATAGCTAATGAAAATAGCTTTACTATCAAACACATCCTTTCCCAGTTGCCTTTGAATTAAGTTATACTAGCTAGAAACCTTTGGCTGGGTAAGTAAATCAAAGGGAGATATTTCTGATGAATGTCCAGAGGCAGTTCTATATATTCCATGCTGTAGCCCTATAATTAAAAAGTGTAGTCTAAATTCAAATATTGTATCAACTACCTGTTGACTTTATTAGATCAGTACTTTTTTATTACCTATTAGATTTTCTGGAGGCATCCATAAAGTTCTGAACCTCTGCTAAGGGTATAAATCTGGAGGCGATGAACTCTATTTCATTACTGAGATTTATGCCTTTAACAAAAAAAAAAAAAGAGAATATTTGACATTAATAATAAAGATCTTTGCAAATTTCCTAGGGGGTTACTGGCCTATATCATCTTGTGCAAGTTATTCTATTCTTAACCAGTTTCGTGTGCTTTTCAAAGATTGAACATCTGTCTTTTCTATTGTGTTAAGTAAGAGAGATTTCCTAAATTATATAATATACCTCTGTATGTATGTGTGTTCATGTGTAAATATGCATGTATGTGCAGGAAAGTTTCTTTCTACTTTTCCCTCAGTAAAGTGCCATTCAAATCCACTTAGAACTTTGTTTTCTCTTTTTTTTTTTTTGCAGTCAGAGAGTGTTCCCAGGGATGTCAGTGGTAAAAGTATCAAGCCCTGCTCATGAATGTATAGGCTGGATGAAAAGAAATAGGGACATTGACTTCTCCACTGCTAAGGAAACTCATTTTTGAGAATTATTTCACCTCCAGAAAGAGCCAAGAGTCTGAACTATTTAGACTTAAATTATGGTGATGGGGACCAAATATAATTGTCGTACCAGATACTGAATTCTTATCCAGGTCTGACATTAAAGTGCAATGATGGAATAAGCAGGAAAAGAGGGAGTTAGAGCTAAAGGGATGTAGGAAAGGAAATTCATTTTTAGAGGTACACATCAAAGCACTGAGTCCTTTTTGCAGTCACTCAGCTTTTCCACAGTCACTTAGTCTCTTACTAAAAAGTACTGTGAGCAGGTGGCCAGAAAACAAACCATCCAAACTTGTGAGCCATTAAAAAACCCTTGCTCTTGTTATTTGAAATCTAAAGTTCCAGGAGTAAGACACTCAATATGAAAAAAATGGAAATAAGGTTTTTTTGACCTTTGTCCTTTGCACATCAGATAGATCCTTTTCCCTATTTTGACTGATAAGCATAGCTAAAAAGGAACGAAGACACCCCAAGAAGGCCTAATTTCTTTTTTTGCAAGCTCGCTGCTGCCTTCCTAGAAGGCGAGAAACCTGTGCATATTACATTATTAAAGCTGCAACTGACTAACAAAAATTGGTGTCTCCTTCCTGTCGCATTTTATAGCAAACTGAGGATGGTGCAAATCCTGAGACTATAGATTCATTTTCCTTAATTTCATCAAACATGCATCTGTGAGGGAAACAGGCACAGCCAGGATTATTCCCATAGAACAATTTCATAAATTGCACATGTTCAGTACAGACTTTTAGGCACAGACTAAACATTCATCACCCCTTCCTTAGATTTTTTTCTCAGGTCTTTCATTTTACTTTTCTCTCCCCTCTGGCTTGTAAAAACCTGAGCCATTTCCTCCATAAAATAATCATCTTCTCCTTAAACTGAGAAAATAGAAGCTTCTGACAACTGTACATCATTATGGTATTTAAGCTACATAAAATAATCCCAACATCTGTTTCTCTGTCAAAATTCCAAACCCTAAACTACTAATAATATGCTAGGCGGATGGTAAAATCAGCTCTTTTGCTATCTGGATCCTTCTGACTAAATAAATGCACCATAGGATGTGTGGCAGCTTTCGTGACAACAAGAAACAAGGGGAAAAAATTAGATGCAAAAAGAATCACAACAAAAAAGGAACATATGCCTTCAATAACCAAACATTAAAAGTAAACTCCAGAAGAATAATTTTAAGACCAGTAATTTATCAGAACAGACTCGAGATGTTATGTTTTTACAGTTACATCATTTACAAGATGTTTTCTTGCTGGTTTTGAAATCATGGCTGATCCAGGAGGTGTGAGCTCGGTACAATTCTCTTTCTCTGAATGTATCTAATGCTTGGAATGATGTTCATGTGATTGACCTGGACATTTCCCCATGGGTACTTGCACCCTGGGATGGCTATTTATCATTTTTAGTGTTGAGAAGTCTGAGGTGAAGGCTGTTGTCATCTAGTCATGCAAGAACACTGAGCATGTTCTATTGCATATGACTGTGACCTTGGTTAATGTCCAGGAAATAACAGCTGGGTTTGATAAAATAATTTTCCCTAACTGTGGTGGGGACATAGATGAGACAAGAGAAAATGGAGGCTTTCATGACACCCATTTCTGTGCCAGACTTGAAGAAGATACTGCTCCAACAGACTGGAAGACTGGAAGACTGAATCAGACTGGAGGTCCTGCTACCTCAGTATCCTCCCAGATAGTGAGCAGCTGAAAGAAAGCATGTAAGAACAGAACAAGTAGACAGGGATAGCTTCTCCCAGGTTCTGACAATCTGCATTTTATGAATTTCCTAAACTGGAGATTGTGTTCCCATCTTTAATAGCCCTTGCTGGACTTCGCTTCTATAAATCTGAATAATTAGCTTTTGAGTTGCCTTATTCTTGTGGTTCTCACATCTGTCTAGAAGCTGCAACTTGGAAGAATTCCTGATATCAGCTCCTCACATTTTTTGCAGTATTTAATATGAAAAGGGGAAGTCATCTGCAGCTGCCTCATTCCTTTTCATTGACTCTCCATCTAACTTCCAACTCATTTTAAATTGCACATTCCCCTATAACGCTAATACCTCCCTTTGTCTGTAACTGGCCTTATGAATGAAGGTGCAGTGATTAAATTACAGTGATGACATCCCAGCATTGACTTCTCTGCTATGCGGTGTAAGACAGGGTTTGTTACCTAAGCATCTCAGAAAACTAGCTGTATGAAATACCTTTCAAAAAAAGTTCCATTTTTAATGATAGAATTCAAAGTATCAAAATATAGCTGAAAATAGAATAAAAATGGAATGAAGTACCAAAGTTTTATGACAGAACACATTCTAATTACAATAACGCACTCCAGGGCTTAAATTATCAAATGATAATTTACACCTAGGTGATTTGACAGCACTCGGCCTTTGGCCTTCTGCCTAACAACACAATAGGCGTAAATCATTACCAAGTGATTCACACCCTGTCATGTCTTATTGCTTAATTAATTTGTCTAAAAGGCTTTGCATAAGAACTTATAGCAAATGCCTTTGTCATAGGCATCTTTCAGTATGGGGTTCAGCACCTGTCCTCTCTGTCATTCTCAGTCCTAATTTCAGTCTCTTGTGTTTTAACAGTGTCTAGCAAATCTTTAAAAGTTGTACACAAAAATTTCAGATGTTATTATTTTTAATAACTAGCAACTGTCTGTTTACTCAGCCAGGAATATCAACGTCATGTATAATGGTAGGACAAGTACAGCTATATTGATGTAGTAGACATTAAATATATTGAATATAAATAATATATAGTGTACTTTTGCAATGATACAATCCTAAGTCCCATCAGTTTCCTGCAGAACAGTAAATCTAAAGATATAAAAAAGGAGTTAAACAAGTTCATGGAGACTATATCTACCAATAGCCATTAGACAGGATGACCCACCTGCAGTCTCTTGTCCTTAAATTACTGATTGGCAAAAGTTGGAATTATGATACCATGGGAAGGTCACTCTACTACTGTTTTTATATTTTACCCTTAAAATTTGCTGCTGACTGAGTTTGTAGTAAGGGTGCCAGGTTAGATGGCTAAAATGTGCAGAAAGACATTCATACGTTCTTATGACATTGATAAGCAGAAATTTCTGCTAGAAAAGACAAGGCAATTACAAGAAATGGTCTGTTAGCCTTTGCAATGACAATAAAGTTTTCTAAGTGCTTACTGAGCACACGCAGGCCCACAAATTGCTTCCTTTACTAAATTAATACACTCATCACACATGTTCCCTCTCCTGAAAATGAGGGAACAAACAGTATGTGACAGGTCCTTGCACCAGAATTGTCATTGCTGAGAGGTGCCCAGGATCTAGAATGATGAACATGGTACAAACCTGAAAGTAGGAGCAGTAAACAGGTGTGAGAAGCAAGGCAAGGGAAAAACTGGAGATCTGAATTACCTCTTTGAGTAAGCAACGCTCTCCTAAGGAAAAGCACTTCTGTGATAATTTTTATCCTAAATTCTCCTTGTTCTAAATGCTGTTTTTTATGAAATCATTGCTCTTGTAAATTAAAAAAATGAGTCACTCTTAGTGAGTGAAGTGGCTCTGACTCAGAAGCTGAAGTCCTCTAGCTATTCCTGCAACAACAGGCTCAGCAGGAAGGCTGGTCAGTCACCAGTGTGCCTCCAGAGTGTCTTGTTGGTCAAATAATGATGAGTTGACTTTGTGCCTGTTCAAATCCTTGGCCTTTCTTGCTATGACTGTCACTTAGAACTAACCAAATAATTAATGATAACTTGCTTGTTTCAATTTTATTTTACTGATCATAGTTTTTCCATGATGTGATCATGATTTCATTCAGACTTTGTCACATGGCTGAATAGTCACTGGGCTGGAAACTATCCCTGAACTGGCAAGTCATGGAACTGTTGTGATCAGCCACACAGAAGTTTTTATTCTCTGTGCAGGTGAATGCAGAATCAAGTTTCTGTCCAAGTTACATTTCCTTTCCTAGATGTATCTGCCACTTTTGTTAAAAATTGTATTTTGGGAAACCATTAATCTAAGGAAACCCTGCTAGGCTGCTGTAGACAAAAGAAAAGGCACAACTTGAGGAAATGTGAAATTGGCTAAATAGTTGAATAGTCATAGAAATCTGTGAAATTTTCACTTCTCTCTTCAGATGGGATACCCTTCCGGCAATGTGTAGCAGCTGTGAAACACCTGTCCCCAAGGACTGCATTCAAGACAATTAGCATATACCACAGAGATCCCTTAAGAGCTATGAGATAGTTACAGCTTTCAGAATTTGATCCAGAGACCAAGGATTGAAAGTCTCTTCATCTCAGAGCTGCCCCACAGCTCTTCCTTGATTATTAATGTTATTAGTATATGAAAAAAAAGTGGTGCTAGGAACACAAAAACCAAAACCTAAAACTACATTTACCTTCCAAGACTTTTATTTTTGCTTATTGAATTTTTCTCTTTGAAAATGAGAGTTCACTATCCCTGATCTATCTTATTTCAAAATAAACACCTGCAAACTATAGCATCTACTTCACTAATAAAGATGCAACATCTGGTTAAGGCAATCCAGAATATGGCAACTGGGAATTTGATTATTTCTGCAAGAGAATATAAATTGTTTCCTTACATACAGTTTCCAAATTAAGGCCATTTTATGAGAAGAAGCCTTACCAATGGTACTTTCTAATGCAACTATTTCTTAACTCAAACAATTTTCAGACGAACAAGATACAACTACTACTTTTACATTTTTGCCCTATCAATAGCAAATGTTTTTTTTTTCTTTCCACTCATCTAAGCTTGAGTTTCCACATTGGACCATGTTCTTATATGTATTTGTGTAATGGTAAAGTCAAGATGCTGATGTCAGAATTTGGCTCTCCCTGCTTACAAGGATATTGACCCTCTAACCATGTAAGAGTCACAGGGACATATCCTCTGCTGTCTTTCAGCAGATCAACACTCACTGTTATCTTGGTAGCTATTTGATCCAGAGCCTCAGGGAGGTTTTTTTTACCTTGCTTTGCGCGATGGAAAGGATGCGGTAAAGTAATAGAGAATCAAGCCAATTGTGTAATAGGATGCTTTCAAGAGGCAAGGGATTTTATCAGTGCTAAGTGCTATTACACCTGTTCTCATTCAATACTGACAGAGAGACTCAAAATCCATTTATAATTTTTCAGGCAGTTAAGGAACATGTACCATGCAGACTGTGTAGAATGCAGATGTGTTCAGCAATGCTAGAGGACGGTTTGTTTGTCTAGATCTAATCATCCTGACACATGGATGAAAGGCATTGAAGTAACCTCGGGTTGTGAAATTCAAGTTTCTGATATTTAGCTGTTCACCACTGAAAAATAAAGAGCTAATAACTGTATTTTCTGTTTATTTATTTTTATATGACCTCTGCAGCAGGATGCTGATTTTCTTTCCTGCTGTAGTATCACCCGCTTTGGGTGATACTGACTGTGGGTATGAATACACTGCCACAACGGGCTTTCTTCACACAATCTCTTCTAGCTGTAGCTGGGCAAGAGGAAGAAGTCACAGCCTAACTCCAGAAGCTCATCCCTGCTGTCTTGCTATTCCTACTGCCTGGTGACGTGGCTGCTCCTGGGAAAGTTCTCTTACCCACATCAGTCCAAAGGCGTTGGGTTCATCTGAAGGAGGGATTACTGCTTATCCAGCTCATTTTGTCTCTTGCACGTGTGGAGAATTATTCCGTAAAGGAAATCCAAAATGTTTTGTGGGAAAGAGAAGCTTAGTAAAGGAGTGATAATGAATAATGGGGGCAGCTGATGGCTGCTGACCTCATTGGCTGTATCATGAAGAGGAAAGAAGAAGCAGCTCAGAACTTGAGCAGTCACGAAGCCGAAGTTTTCCTACTTTTGGAATAGCTCCTCTGTCAAGTAATGGCTGTAAAATACATCAATAATATTTTGAAGGAACCTGTAAGATACATCAATAATATTTTGAAGGAACAGCAGAAAAAAACCTCCTGATTCTGAAGCTCTCTTTTTTTCTGCTTGGCAAATATTTAGCTTGTTTGGGGCCACCTTGTACCTGATACAGCCAATTCAACTATTGGTTTTAGGAATATCACCTAACAGTTTTATGTAACACAGAGATGGTTCTTTCAGTATAGGAAAACAGGACTTGGGGATGGCAGATGACTACTCTTTCTAAGAAGTCAGGTGAACAGTTCACATATTTTACTACGGTTAAAGGCCTTTGTAGTTAGCAACAACTTAACATTGGTCAGCCAAAATGCTCTGCTGTGCTCAAGCTGGGAAACCCATGTTACATTGTGCAGCTGTTTAGCAGTAAGGAGGGTCAGACTATGCAAATACATAATATTGCATAGACTATGCAGATGAGCCCTACAGTGATGATTTCAAAGGTGGTTGTATAAAGATATAACTGCTCTTTTAGTTCCTATTTAAAAAAAAGGAAATTAATCCAGTGCCATTTCTTCTCATACAACTGTTGGAAAAGTACCCATAAGTCTGGCTAGCAAATTAAAAGGAAACTTTATGGGGACCACCCAGAATCTGTCCTTGGCAATCCAAGGCAACAGAGCCTTAGTGAAAGACTTTCTTTTTTCTTTATTTTTCTTTTAAACTTTATAAGGCAAAGAGAGCCCTTTAAGCCCTTATGCAGCTGCTCAGACGCTGGCTTCCTCTGTCTGTCAGCTTGGCCCAGGCTCTCTGGCTTCCCTTATCTTAGTGCTGAGCTCTCCAGTAATAATGCTGAGTTCTCAAACCATGAGCCACTTCTGATCTTTCTTGAAGAAAATAGCAGGTCTGGCTGGTTGGATTTTTTTAAACGCAAATATCTCTGGTTATTGATTTCTTTATTCTTGGCCTTCAAAAATGCACTGAAAGACACCATTAACTGCAGGAACTCATTTATTCCTTTGACTTCTGAGGCCCTGGGTCTTGCATGGACCAGCCTCATTTCTGCTCACTTCCCATGTTCTGAACATGAAGCAATAAATGCAGCTTTCCTTGATAAAAGAAGCGGGCTGTGCTATTTGCCAACACTGTCCTTTAAACAACAACCAAGTGGCAGTTCTTTATTCTCTCTCCCAATTCAGACGATCCTTATTTTGCAAGTGTATTGAGTCAACCAAAAAAAGGGAATTAAAAAAGCAGTCTATATTGAAAAGTAAAAGACGGCAATCTATTCAGAAAGGCTCTCCTTCAGATTTTATTTGTATCAAGAGTACAAGGCCAAGTTTCTACTCATTAGACAAAATTTTGCTGTTGTTACACCTGGCAAGCTAATCAAAGGCAGTGTGACTACATAACTGTAATTGAACTTAACAAGAGGGGCATGGCACAGCCTGCAAATCCTCTGTAAAGATTATATACAGGACAGTGAAAAAAATACTTTCAACATTAGCAAAATAGCATAAAATATGAGAGACGATCTCTACAATATAATTTTTTAGCTTGAATAGAAATTCCAAATTAAAAGTGCCCTTTAAGATTAATCAAAACTTTGTGGTTTGTTTCCTAGATCATAACCCAGGCTACTCCACAATTTACAAGGAAGCTTTGCAAAAGAAATGATTCATGTGGCATGACCCAAATATGACATGAGAGCTCAGCTTGACCTCTGAATCATATCCAGGTTTCTGTCAGCAGGAATGCCCTGGGTCTGGCCACTTTTGATTAGGAGATTTATCCAGGGGTTTATGATAAATATTTTTCCTGCTCTTTGGTTTTATTTTCTCTCAGTGTAGTTAATATCATTGTAGAAACAGAAGCTGAAAAGAGCTGCTTTGATGCAAATGCTTTAAAAGCACCTCTAAATTGTGATCATACCAAATTTGCATGTCTGCCATCTGCACATAAAAACCTTGTCTTTGCTCTAGTGAAGCTGACTTGCTGAACTTACAGTCTCTGGATTTGTACATCCCTGCACCATTGCAAGATTATTTGTGTAAACATGGACAGTAGGAAAGGCAGCAGCTGCACATGTCCATCTGAGGGCAGAATGCACCCTTAGTCTTTAATAATAATAGTGGCAATACTTAACATTTAAATAAGCCTTTTCATCTTCAAAGTCCTCTGCAGGCTAACAGATTCACCCAATGTCTCTCTGTTGTGAATATTATCAACATCACTTTACAGAAAGAATTAGGGAACAAAGAAAAAGAATGCAATTTGCCCAGGGCCAATTGTGGAATCACTGGCAGAGAGTGGATTATGAATTGGCATTACCTGGACTCTTCATTTAGGGACCCTCAGAAAGAATGACGTAGGAACGTGTGCTCAAAGAACCATAAAGAGCTGATACTGTCTGTGTTATGCTGTTCTTCTGTAAGATTTCCAAACATTAATAGTTCTAAAATGAGCAAAAGAGGAAATATTTTTAATGGTGAAAGCCATCAAGAATTCTCTTTTTTGCTAGTTCAGGATATCAGTCAGTGTATTGTGATGTAGATTAGATCGACTTGTTGTAGAAAAGTGCAGCATACTTCAGTGAATGTGAAATATCACCTGGGTTTTGCTTTAATGTACATTGATTTAAACCATACTGAATTCAACTGCAACCATCTAGAGGCTTTGGATAAAGCCACCCTCCTATAAATATATGATCAATATTTGTATTTTTAAGGGAACCTATTTTAATACAAACAAATTCCTGTGCAAAGTCTGAAATGCAAAAGAATATCAAAACTATATTACAGCAGCTGAAATCCTAATGCACTGCATCCTGGATTGTACCTCTCTGAGAAACATGACATGTATTTGATCTAAGCTTTGGGGAATAATGTGGACAAAAAGCCTTTTCAAAAGCTGAGAATAAAAATGGTCTTATTTGAAATTTGAGTATAACTGCTAAAAAAAGCACTACCCTCATCTTATTAGCCTGCTATTCAATCCACATGAAGTGAAGACATCGTAACACTGCTATTATCACCCCACTAGACATGGAGTTGTAATTAATGGAAAAAAACACATTACATATTATCCAAGGTATCTGATCCTGAAATGCACTGAGCTGCTTATTCCAAGCCATGAGTCCTTTTAGCTGTCATTGACTTCAGTGAGAAATTTGGGCTCTCCAGAGTGAGTGCACAATACTCAGTGCCACATTGGATTGGGCTGTTAAGTGAGGAAAGTAGGACTATAATAGTATTTTGATCTGAAGAATGGCATCTTTATTTTAAAATTCTGGGATAGGCATGTTAAAAATATTTTAAAAGGAACACTTGCAAAATATATTTACCCACCTTGTTTTGGTCTTTTTCTTTCATTTTAACATAGTACATCTGGCAATATAAAGGTATGGCAGATGAATGCTTTGTGAAGAATAAAAATGCTTTTTATTTTGCCTAGGATTTTTAAATTGTATGAAGTTAAGGATATTCTGCAAGGGAGCTGCACTTCTGATAAACACATTATCCCTCAAGAAGTGGATTTGTACTTATATTCTGCTGTAAAAAAATTCTTTAATACACTCTTCAAAGTTCATAATGTCATAAGCACAGAGTAGGAACATATTATTCCAGCAGTATAATGTCGACCGGAAAAAATGTTTTTTTCCTAACGAACTACAGCTAATGCTAGAAATCTTATCATCAAGGGTGCCATTAGTTTTTTTCTTGTCCTGAATTTTCAGGAGACAGCTACAGACATACCACACACACTCTAATATTCCTGCAGAAATGGCAGCCATCTGGGTGCAGGGGTGGGTGCACTGAGCCCTAGGGTGCCTTTAGCCGGTTCACTTGAAATCTAGAGTCTGTCCTGTCCTATCACCCAGCAGCAATAGAACATTTGTTCCCTGAAGGCCCGGCACGCTGCCAGCAGCAGGTGTTAGGCTGTCCTCTGGGATGAAGGCAGCAGGCATGAGCACTGATGTGTGCCTATGACAAGATGTTGCAAATCTGCTCTCATAGCGACGGTGACAGCATCTGGGACAGTGTTGTGAGTCACCATTCTGTAACCATTAAAAACCAGTTGCCATTCCTTTCATCATAATAAATTAAAATATCATTCCAAAGTGTGCCGGTCTCAGGAAGAAAATTAAAGAAAGAATGCATCTATGCATAAAAACACGCGTGTGCATCTGCACACACAAACAGCATTACAGCATATATTATCAAACTGCATTCAAGTGATTGTTTCTAAAATTCATAGGCATATTTGATGGTTAAAGGATAGGTTTGTGACTACTTTTCAGAATACATTCTTATATTTTCTTAAATGCAATCAAGAAGAAAATGTTTAAGAGTCAATTAAAATTTTTACAAACAATATTGGGAAAGTATATCCTTTTGAATTAATGATTTCTTAATTTATAGACTAGCCTAACGCAATTGCCCCTACTAAGTCCAGATCCCTAACCATTTAAGTTTTAAATTTTATTTACATATGCTCAAGCTGTGTTTCTTCCGCTTATATTCAAAGCTAAGCAGGATATGATGTGTTTTGCAAGACAGGGATTTATATTAATGTGTGCATGGAAACAAAAATAGATTAGCAGTAGCTGTCTGTTTCCAAAATGTCTGTTTGAAAATACTTGTATGGATCTGTAGGCAGGTGCACAGATATTGTTTCCTTGATCTCTTCCCACAGAGATCATATTTTTCCATTCCAGTTTATACTGGATTTGAATATGGATAAAGCACATTTGAAAAACTCTCAAACAGGCCATAGAGCAAATATCCAAATAATGCTGTCCCTTGATTTCTCTGGAGTCTTGTTTCAGTCTGGCATGCTTATCTTCCTAACGATCTAAAGCCGAGACCTTCCATATTATTGACCTTTGTTGAATATAACGCATGGGATTGAAGAAATCAGTGACTGGGCCTCCCTATGACTAGTGCTCTTTTGTCAGCAAGTCTACTGCTTTAATTTGGGCTGATGCTGACCCATTTCAGATTAATGGCAGAAACATTAATGATGTCAGCAGAGCCACCCTCGGCCTCATCATTTATAATAGTTAGCATTACTGTGAAAGAGTTTTATAAGCAGTTCTTATCAACATTGGGGACTTCAGAAAGAGAGAATTCATATGATGGCTGATGCCTCAAGTCACATTAAATCCAACATAGTTAAGCCCAAGTAGCTTTTATCATCACTAGTGTTTCCCCTCCATCTATCTCAGTTTTTGCTTTGCTAACCAGTCCAGCCTAGTTGTTCACTGCTTTTAATCTACCAGTGAGTCATTTTCTCACCTGCTTCCCTTTACACTTTCTACTAAGCCCCAGTTTTGCAGGCTTGCCTAGTAATATCCCACGCTCTGCTGAAGGCCAGACAGCTTAGTCTTGCCATATTTGCCTTTGGTGAAAAATAATTTCTTAAAGACAGATGAGAAGATGGTTTGAAATGGTCCATCTTGAGGAAATCCATTTTGGTTTTTTCTCCTCTTTCTTTTGCTTCCCTGTTCTTAAAACAAAATTTGTTCTAATTGTTTCATCAGTAATGAAATGCTGAAAATAGAACCAGGATTTTTTTGACTGTTTTGAAGAAACCAAAATTATTTGTAAGTAGAAGAACAGATTCAATGAATAATTTGGTCAAAAATGGCAGAAAATATTGTAAATGGCAAAGTATTTTTTTAGACATTTTCAAAATAAAAATATCTGATTTTAGGAATTCTGACACTTTTTGGTTAAGACAAGTTTAGGATTTTATTTAGAAAAGGGCATTTTTCATTTAAAATTTGACCTAATCCTGAAAGAATCCTGAAAAAATTAAAGCCTCTAGAAAGTTTAAGTAAGTGATCTAAAAAGGAAACAAAACACTTCATTTAAATTTGAATGCTAAGTTCTGAGTTGACTCAAAGCAAAACGTTTTGATTTTTATTTTGCGAAGGAATTGAAAAATCCATTGATCACTCAGCTAATTTTTGCAACATAGGGTTGGGGTGCCAATAAAACCAAGGAGTACACACTATAGCAGCAATATCAAACAGGCAGCCGACAACACCCCCGAATCAATCCACCCAGGGTAATATAACCACACAGACCTCCACACGGCTCTCACTAATCTAATCTGTTACTTGCATTACAACTACCTACTTTAAATCTACTTCAGACATTTCTACATTGCTAGACAGACACTATAATGACTACAACATAAACACCTAGTAAGACAATCAGAAAAGAAACGTCATTATGAAAGGGAAAAGAGACAGAAAAACAGTCAAAAATATTAAGTGCAGCTTTGAATCTACGATGTTATTTAGCACTGCCTGCTAGGCATGTATTTAGCTACATAAGGACATCAGATCCAAAAGGTGCAGAGTACTGGTAATCCCTTTGACCTCTGCTAAAGCTCGGTGATCACAGCCTCTGAGGTCCAGCCCTTTTGATTTTTTAGTTGAGCACTGTAGTTTTCCTTCAATCTCGCACCTCATTCACTTACCTCCTGTGCATTTAAGATGAGATTTTCGGAGCCAGACATGTGGATTTGTGCACGCATCAACATTTTAAAATCCAGCTCGCTGTTTAAATGGAAAAAACCAATACTCTCCCAACGTGAATACTACAAACACCCCAGAAAAAGCCAAATGATTTATTGAAATGCTTGACAAAGAAACCACATACTGCATCTTTTTGATGGATTAGTTGTGGGTCTGTGTTTTTTTGAAGAAAAAAAGCCTTTGCTGTAAATCATCAGCATGAAGAATTAAAACATGAAAACAAAGCATATTATTTAAAGAACAGCCTGTTCCCTAAACTGTTACTGTGCTTGCTGCCAAACCACATTTTGTGATATATCATGTACAACCTCCTCTTGCACGTTCTACTGTTATGCTTTATATGACTTGGAGTGAGAAAACTCTGATAGTTCTGTCTTAGACTTACCACTGCCATAAAGACAGGTCCACTCGTAGATCTAGATCACAACATGACAACTTCCTCTAAAGATGATGACTCTAGAAGAGGTGGAAAAGTGTTTGTTTACTTGGCAATGTTTATGAAAAGAAATCTGAGTTAACTAGAAATGTGAATTTATAGTGGATCTGCTACCCTTCATAAAACACTTGGTGGACACAGAATGAAAATGACCTTGCTTGCAAAGTACTACATGTGCAAAGCAGGGCCACTTAATCCTTGTACAAGCCTGGAAATAAATGACAGTGACCTAAGTTTGGATGTAAATTTACAGCACATCAACTATAATTAGTGCCTGTAGGAAAGCAAGTCTGCAGAGGTAAATATGAAGTAGTTTATCTCACAAAGGGCTATGTGATATTTCATTTACAGTGGAGTAACAACATGCACCCAGGCAACTACTATGGAGTAGCTGATGTCCAGCAACTTCATGCTCAAATTCATGCTAGAATGTTTTGTTTATATGCCTATATCCTCCATGACTACATTTACACTAAGCTATCTTCAAAGTTCATCCAGGTTAGTTTTCCTAGACATGCCTGAGTCAACAGGACTAAGGAGGGTTCAGCAGCCTTTTATAGGTCTGGTTTCTAGTCTCTCACTGTACAAACACTAACTGAGAGAAATTCACACTTTGGAAAAAACAGGCCTGATTAGCAAGAAAAGAAAGAACTGCAGCTGTTTGTGCTGAGGATGATGCAGGCATTCAGAGGAAGGTATTGCAAGGGTAAAGCTTTCTGTGCCTTTTAATTATTACTATTTAATTAATTAATTGTTAATATTAAATTAAATGCAATTAATTATAAGTGATTAAATAAATTAAGACTGAATAAAAGTGAAATAGAAAATCAGGAATGTTCATTCATTCATTCTTATTGCCTAACATCTTTGTCTTTTGAGAAATGCCTCATGTCCCACCTGAACTAAAAGTATTGAAAAATGTCTGTGATCTAAGTGAAGGTGCAGTGTAAAACAGCCTAGGTTGCTCCAAAACTGCCACTTCTGGTTGCTTATAACCTTGCAAACTTTCCACACTTTGGGTTGAAGTTCTCTGTGTTATGGAAAGCTGTCTTAGGCTGATTTGGGCAAATCACTCGCCTTTGAAAAAGGCTGCATCAAACAGGGTGTTCTTGGTAAATGCAGCTCTGGTCTGTTGCAAGCCGTTTTGGGTCAGCATCTGGACACTTGCTACCCTGGCAATGAGAAAGGAAAAGCTGCCTTATGCAGACACAGAAGAGCCTATATCTCATGTGAAGTAACTGGGACAAAAAGCCTGATGTGGTCAGAGCCTGGAGACTGGTGCGCGAAAGAATGAAACTGGGAGGTGAAGTGTGGGGAGACTGAGTAAAGAGATTGGAACTGTAGCTAAGGCCTAAAAAAGGACTGACTGAGTGCTGGTGGAGAGGAGAGACTGACGGAGGATGTGGGACCAAAAACAGGAGTGGGAACTACTAGGTTGAAGAAAAAAAGGAAAGTACTGGCTATGAAAGGTTGTAAAGGAAGCAAATTGCACCTGGGAGCCAGTGGAGACAAAGTGCAGGGACAGACACAGCTGGAGAAAAAAAAAAGACAGACTGAATGAGGAACTGGTGTGGGAGAGCAGAGACTGACTGGAGAAAGCTGAGACTGAGAACTGTAAGTGTGATACTGTAACTTCCAGTGCAAAGAGTGGATTTTTCTGTTCATTGGGAGGATGAATTGGAGGCCTGAAGATTTGGGACTGGTGTGGTGAGGAGAAAAAAACTGGTATGAGAGGCTAGCAGTGGCTACAGAATTTGTAAAGAGGATCTTGTTGGAGACAGAGTTAAGCTGGAGAAGCAGAGTTTGGGCCTATTGGAGAACCACAATTACTACCGGAGACTGGAGTGAAATGCAAGATTCCTCAATTCCCAACTACTCCAAAGCAGGCAAGCACCTCTAAATCACCACTCCTAGAAAGCACGTGCAAGCTGCTCTTGCTGTTAACTGCTTCATTAGCTCAGAGGGAGAGGTCTATGCTGTGGTATGAGAGGTTCCAGACTTGGGCATGACCCAAGTCAATGTGATGCAAGATCTGCCGTATTTTAAGGCCAAGGACTCATGGGAAAAGAGATTATGGAATCAATGCTGCTCCTTCAATTGAAATTGAACTCTCTCTGTTCATTTGCATTATATCTTTAATAACATACTGGCATGCCAATTTTTTCTACAAGACCATTTCCCTATTCATTGCATAGTTCTGACCTGCTTTGAGATGAATCAGGGTTGTGTAGTGAAGTAAACTCTTTGGGATTTGTACATACTGAAAAACCAGAGATAATAAATGAGATCACAGGAAGAGATACAAAAGTCTCTTCGTTAAATCCACTGAAGACAGAGATCTGGATTCTCTAACCGTCCTTGCTAAAGTCACCATGTGGTGATAGGCAAATCACCTAATCAAGAGTGTTGGCCATTTATATGTACCTCATTTTCAGAAGGCCCAACTGGATTCTCTAGGAGTGGATACATTGAATCGCTGAAATAGCTGAGGCTGAAGGCAAAAGAGAGCCATGCTAAGAACACACAAAGTTTTACTAGGATATTTCCATAAAACATTATAACAAATTTAAGTTTTGGTAAAAAAGCAGTATCAACCTTGAGTATATTGAAAATATTTTTTTCGTTAAAAACACTGAAAATACAAAGTGGCCAGAATCTAAAATTTTGCGCATATTATTACTGGATTCCAAGGAGGAAAGTGACTGACTTTAATAGCTGACTAATGTCACTCAGGTAATCCAATTGCTCAAGGAAAAAGATGTTTTCCTTGCTGCATTTTAAGAAAATATTGGTCATAAGAATGCATTTTCTGTATTTGGCCCCAAATTAGGGTATTGATATGAAGATGCGATGGTAAGTATTCTAAAATAATTATATCTGTAAATTAGGATGCTTTTCTCTTTTTCTCTCTGTACCTCATTTCACCTTCTGGTGGTATTACAAAAATAAATTAAATCATGTTTGTCACATATATAAATGTTACTGTAAAAAGTGCTGTAAAAGAGATGAAGAGGAAATTAATAACTCTTTCTTCAAAGTAACGACTGAACAGGGGGCTGTAAACAAGGCCTGGGACCACACGTAGGACTGTGAGGAGAAATAAAAGTATATATGTACCACCCACCTTATATGTGAGAAAAAAAAAAAGCAGTCAAGTAACTGTAACATAATGCATACACAGAAGTTGTACAAGCTTAATTGTAGTTTTATAATTCATTGGTCTTTTAAGTCTCCTGTCTTTTTACCATTCCGTAAATGTTATTTCAGTGTGATTATTGTGTGTGCAACGCGAGATTTGTTTTCCCAAATGGAGTTTTTCATTATCAGTCCAGAGGGGGAAGAGGGAGAATCTGGGAAAGGGCGAAAAGCTGCAGGACTGTCGCTCACTTACTTAAACCTCTTGTGTGCCCCGTGGATCACGCCGACCAAGGCGGGACACTGTTCCTCCAAAACGTTCCTTCCGGAAGAAAGAAGTCTTCGCCTGGAGCAAATCATGGAGAAGAGCTGCTGGAATAGTGTATCCCCGAGTAGCCGCACGCGGTGTCGCAGGGAGGGGAGAGAGGGGCGGTGGGAGCGGGCCCGCGGCGCGGGAGGCCACTGGTGGTGCAGAAGGCCAGCACGGCTTTAGGGGCCTGCCCCGGGGGAGGGTCTTTATATTTTTGGGGTGTTTATATTTTTAGGGTGTTTATATTATGGCTGGGCGATGGTGCCGAGCTGGTGCTTCTCTCTCCCCCCCCCCCCAAAAAAAAGGTGAAAATCACAGAAAGAAACCCAGATGAAAAGGAAATGAGTAAACAAATGCGGTATTACAGACACTAAGGGACAATTTACCCTCAGCACTGCAAGCAGAAACTTGGAGAACACTTGGGAAAAGTCAGAAAACAAGTTAAAGTTGGTTGGCAGACGCTGACAGAGCTGACAGCTAAAACTACCCCTGGCACGCTGACAACAGCGTGGCACCAATCTGTGTGTAACAACCTATACGCGAACAACGCCATCCTCGATTTAAGCTGGCGCCAGCTAACCTTTTCCCTACCCAGCCTCCGCTGCAGCGCAAAGGGCGGCTTCGGACACCGCTTTCACCTCGCCGAGGAGCAGGGCGAGGAGCTGCCGCCGCTGCGCCCTCCTGCGACGCGCCTGCCGCCGCCGGCCCTCGCCTCGCCGACCCCGAATTCGCACCCTGCCCCACGGCCCCCGCGTCACGGCCTTCCTGCGGCGTATTTTTCTCTCTCGTAAAGCCAAGCCCTGGAGGGGCAGCCGGGAGCCGTCGCTGGGCCCGGTGGCGCCTTACTACCCGCCAGCGGCGGGTTCATGAGGTAAATTACTGCAGGAATCACCTCAAAACGCTCCCTCCTGAGGGGAAACGAGCCGGGCGTGGAGGCCGGCGGGCGGGTGTTTGCGCCGCGGCGGTGCCTCTGACAGGATTCGGAGCCGCCCTTGCCACCCACGGCCACTGCCTCTTTCTTCCGAAACGTTTTGGTTGAGGAGATCCCGACGTCCACCCCGGCTTGGGAGCAGGTGCGATTCCCTCACTGAGCCCCTTAAAAAACGGCGGGAAAAGCAGCGGTGGGGCTGAGGGCAGCGGCGGCCATGCCGCGGACGGGCGGCGCGTGTCCCCCGTTCACCACAGTCCTTTCCTCACCGGCATTAGATACCCGTAGGGAGTCTTTGTCCGGATCCTCACCACGGTCAGAGGAGAGGGGCTTTCTGCCTTGGGGAAGGATTCATTTTCCCTGCCTGATACTAGAGTTACAGGTAATTCAGGCAGAACTTACCAGCGCAAATTGATTTCAAGGAGTTTTCCCTGAATTAATGTTCACTGACTAAGGATATCATGATTACGGTCATGAATCTTTTTTTTTTTTTTACAGAAAACAAGAGTGGGGTGATGTAAATGCTGACACTGCTGTATCGCTCGGCGCTGGTGCTCTTACATCCGCCCCTCCGCTTGCACCATTCCTAAGGGCCAGGTGCTGTGCGCTTCGGCCCCCGTTTCGCAGGACACCTATTTCTCTCTAGGTGTTCAGGCCAGCCTATCGACTCGTAATCTTGAAGTTAAAGGTAAATTTAATTGTAATATCCCTTCCAAAATGCTTCCAACTCCTGGTTCTCCAGATCCCGATGTTTAAAGCCGCCAGGAGCCTGTTTGCAATGGCTGCAGGGGGTGCGACACCGAGAGAGCCCAAAGGCCCTTCTGTCCTTAAAAACAACAACCCTGCTGTCCTTAGAAATGACAAATGCCCCTCTCCGTTAGCACTGAGGTCCCCTGTAGCTTTCTAGCAACGTAAAGGAAAGAGGTGGCAGTAAAGCTGAGGCCCAGCAGCCCCTCCTGAGTCCCACACTTGTGTGAGATGCATCCCACCCCACGATGTTGCACTGCAATATGTTGCTCCGTGAAAGTATGTATATTAATGCAATAATATTCCCTCACCCACGTTTTTGTGAAATTTCTAACTGTATCCACCGCTTGGTGGTGATGGTCAGAGAAACCCTGTCTCCGTACAACTGTGAGTGCTTGCTCTGTTAGCAATATCCCATGCTTATCATTAGGTCTCAGTGGGTGCAAATCAGCTTAGGTGCTGCAGTAGCAATTAGCACAACCAGCTTGGACCACCTGCAGATTTAGTCCCAAAATAAAGTGGGTTTGGAAGGTTCTTTTCATGCAATGGTCTCACAGACTGCCTTATAAGATGCCATGGAAGTTTTTTGCTTCACATTGTTACTACACCTTAAAAATAGTCTTCTGTTTTGAGAACCTTCAATGTTCTTAGATCATCTGTATTTATACAATCCTTGTGGTCTCAGGATTCCTATATGTTTAGCTGGATGATATACAGATAGTCTTATTTGTCAGTTATGTCCTCCTATCCATCATTTGAGAGACTCACCTCATTTTTATATATTTCTTTATATAAAATCCCCAAGAATTTAGCTATGCCTCCCCAATAATCTTTTAAAGATCTCTAATCCTAGCCTCACAATATCCAAACACCGCAAATACATTAAACACATCCGCATGTAAACTATCAGCTTCTTTGAGGATGCAGCCAAAGCTTACACTGCACAGCTCATACAAATGCCATAATGACCATATTATTTTGATTACAAAAGAAAGCTCTGCTTTTTCAGTCATGGTATGCCTAGCTATCATTTGCTGCTGCTTGCCGTGTTGAGGCTGATATTCAGCAACCGATGGGGGAAAATGAATTGCTAACATCTGTTTTATCATTTTCTGATGAATGAAAAGCCAAATAGAGACCTTATTTGTGCCTGGTTCATTCAAAGCAAAGAAATATACACAGACTAATGTCATCATGCATTAGTTTTCTAGCAGACAGTACCCTCTGTGCTTACCAAATGATTTTAGAGATTTTGTTTAAAAAAGAAGAAATCTCGTGTATGCTGCCATGCAGACAACCCTGTGGTCCTGCCCGGCAGATCACAACCTTTGCATCACATGACTGTTTTGTCACTGGTCATCATATTACACATACTAAGGCATCTATCAGAAAAATCAAGATTGCTTTTCTTTCTCCTTTCTCATATGCTAGAGCCATGTGAATAGTGGGTCTGTTTGGTTCACAACTGCAATAACAAATAAAAATTCCATCTTTAACACTTAGGAAACCATCTATTTTTAGTTTGGTTTCCTATGGAAACAAGGCATCTGTGATCAGGCTGTCTCTGTGCATGTATCTGTCCTTGTGTACCCCTTAATAATTTTTGAATCTAGTGGCCTTTTCCAACCAACTGTGACAAAGTGATAGAAGTTTCAAGGTAACTGAGTTCTAACAGATTCAATGGAATAGGTGGCCAGAGAGAGGAACAAAAAAATTCTAGGTTACCCAGCCGAGGGAAGGTTGCAGCATGAACTCACATCTTATTAGGCTCCAGAGCATCTATGGAGATGAAAGCCACAGAAAATAACACAACCTTAGAGAAAAGCTTCTGTCCTAGGTCACACCTTCTATGCATCTCAAATTCATAAGAAACCACACAATTCACACCACTGCTCTCACAACTATTTGTTTAAGACTTGTAGAGGGCCCCCTTCAAAGGATTAGAGTTTGTTCTCCCCTCTCCCCGCATCCCAGCACAGATCTACCACAGATGTTTTTGAATTTGACCTGTCATTTAGGTCAGAGGATCAGGATCCTGTTGTACTAGCCTATGAAAATAAAGTTTCCCAAATTGTGTAGACCACCTCAGAAAGCTTCAGGGAATGCCTGGAAGCAAGACATCTTAGGGAATTAATCAGTGAGCCCTGCAAGGAGAAGAAAATAATGTAAGACTCAGCTATCCTTTACAAACTGACAATTAAGATATGTGATCATATTAAGAAATAAATATGAAAGATGGATTGTGTTTAACATAAGAATGTGGTTTTGGTGAGTGGGAGAACTAAGAGGAGAAATGGAAGCAGTAGCAAGGCATGTTGCTGAATAGACCTTGGTAGGAAACAGTTTCAACTCAAATTACCTTATTCTTTTTTTCTAGAATCCATTTCTTGCTATGTCTCCAGTCTTCTCAAGATTGTCTAGAGCTGGAAAACAATACATGGAAAGAAGGATCCTTTGAGGTAAGGAAACTGGAAGAGAAGGTAATGTAGTAAAAGGTACCTATGTAAAGTTCACCTAGACTGCAAATACAGAGATACTCTAGTTGACTTTGTGCAGGCTAACTCCAGGACAGGAATCTCTGAGGAAGAAGGTACAGACAATACATTCCTATGGCTCTGTCTGAGCTGGATCTGAATCTGTACAGCTATACTTTTGCAATTTTGCATCCAATAAGCTCTATCCCTGAGGCTGAGTTGCTTCTGGACCAGTTTTGTGTGCACATCCTATAGAGATTTACTGGCTCAAGCTGGTGTTTGCTTGGGGCTTTCTGCACTGTGCCCTGTTGAGCAATGAAAACACACTCAGATTATAAGCGGAGTAGCTGTGACTGTGGATGGTGTAGGCTGTGTTACTAGGGGAGTTAGCAAGGTTAGCAAACTGGGGAGAACTGCAACTTCTGCTTTCCCTGGAGATGAAATGTTTTTCAAACCCTTCTAAGGTCTGCAGAGAAAGCTCAGCTGGTTTGTAGCTCTTTTCCACTTTCTAGGCTTATAAATGGTCAATATCCTGGGAGAAAATAAGCCATTTAGTGTGGAAACCCTCTTCCTAACAAGAAAATGTCCTGACTGTAGAAGTGCTTTCCTACAGTTCTGATAGCTTCCTTGCCTCTCTCTTGACTCTGAGTAGAGCAATGATGCTTTCCAGTGGCCTGCATTCGCTTCAAGGACACAAGTTCACTGGGGATCTCTCTTAGAATGCTTCTTTGTTAAAGAAGTGTGCAAAATTTGAGGATAAAAATAATACATGATTCTGAGGAACCCGAAGGGCATCGTGCAGATTTGATGCCTTGAGATTTAAGAATGACTTGCCTAGAGAAAGGAAAATATCTATCTTTGTAAGATGTGGGTATGAAACACTCAATGGCAGTCACAGAACCTCTGGATATGAAAATCAGTGTTCTCCCGTGCTCTGCCTACATGTACGCTTTCCCAGCTATGTGGTAGCTCAGCTTCCTGAAGCTGGTGGCGGACTGGAGAGGAGTGGAAGTGAATGCATGTATGATTGAGGGAAAAAAATGATATGGAATGACTGGAGGCAAAGTGGAAGTTAAAAGACCTGTGAGATGTAGCTTATTTTGGAGGAAGCGTGTGTGTAATGAGAGAGTTGAACAAACAATTTGAGGTACAATGAAACGGACACAGTAACTCTGTACAGAAACTTATGCAAATTAAAATCTGATGTTTGAGGATTCATTCTGGCAGATATGCTGTAGACTCTGGATGTCTAGCAGATTTTGTAAAGAAAAACCTGAATAATTAATGCAAGCACCCCAGAATAGATGCTGGAAAAACAAAACAGCAGCCAATGGGTAGTGAAAGACAGTCTGAAGTTCTTCAGAAGGCATGAAATACTAGTAAGGAGCTCAGGGGACTTCATTCTTTTCAGCAGCTGGAGAATGGATGGAGAAGATGAGGATATCTATCTTCATCATAACCTTTTGAGGAGGAGTTCCCACAAATGTAAAGATTTTGGATTTTCCCCAAATTAATATTATGGTTGCCATTTCTATCATGTAGCAATCTGCTGTTACTTCATCCTGTTCTGCGTAATAAGCTAGTAAAATCAGTTATACGCTTATTTGCTTTTCGTATGGACATTATTTTGGGGTATCTCCTAATTTCTGAGCTTTAATATGAAATAATAATGAAACTCTGAAAAATAAAAATAGGCAGACATATTTTTAAGATCATAGACCTGACACTGAAAGGTAATATATTTTAGTTGTTTAGGGTTTTTTTCTTTCCAATTTCCACAACACTTACCGTAATTCATTAAGAAAAGAGTTTAGAAAGCAGGGGATATAATTAATGTATTGATCTAGTTTTCCATTATGTTGTTATCACAGGTGAAAAATGTGCTTTTGATGAAATTGTTGATTAAAACTACCAAAAAATCCATTATATCTTGCTTACTTTTCCTTACCTAATGAAGCAGATGGATATAAAATGAAGGAATGCCATATTGACCTTTAGTAGAAATATATATGGCATATAACTTGAAACCTGTAAGGTAATTAATATTAATCCGACCTTTTTAGTTTCTGGGCTGGAGTTCTATTAGTAAGAGCAGCTACATGGTGTGTTGTGTGTTTTCAACGTACAGGTCACACACTGACTAAGAGAAGGAGATTGTGGATCAGCTTGGACTGTTCTCAGTATCTCCTAGATTCAGAGCAGGGAGGAGGACCAACCTCCTCCATACACTCTGGTAGCTCAGGGATGTGCATAGCACCTTCTTCTGCGGGCAGGATGTGTGGGGGAGGAATGCCAGCCTGCTGGTCAGCATGAGAATCTGCAGAAACAGTTGAAGCAGGATATTTGAGGATTTCAGCAAGATTGTCTCAGTCCTGTGCTAATCACTCCTTCTGAGCAGGGACAGTTAGTACTTAGTTTGCCCAGTATCTAGCACGGTATTATGGCAATGTTTATTTTTCATACTGAGGTACTGGGAGCTGTGCAAGTATCTGATTATGGCTTGCCTGCAGTGGAATTACTCAAGATGGCTTTTGCTTCTGAAATTCACGCCAACCCTAATCAAGTTCACTTTTAAGTACAGACAAGTCCTAAAAAATGCAAGAAACTCTGCAATATGCTTTAAGAAATATTCTTCTCATAAACACTTTTTCTAACTATCCAGAGTCAGTGATTGGCCTCTCCTAAGATTTAAAAAAGGCTTGGGTGTTTGCTGCATCTGTATTTGACAACAGCTATCCTTCATATTGGCATAAAAATACAACCTGTGCCTAAGTTTCTCCTTGGTCATTTGTTTATCATTAGCACTTTGATCCCCAGCCCAAAATAAAATTCTTTTCTTTTTAGGATAAACAAAATAATCCAAAGCAAAATCCCATTCTCTTTGGTTTGATGAAGTGCAGACCTTTACAGCAGAGCTTACCACAGTCCTTCAGCTCCTTCAACACAGCCCACTTCCTTAAACATGTTGAACTCGCTATGAAAGGAAATTTTCAGTGTGGCACTATATAATGAGTCCCTTCAATGTATGCCAGAGGTCCTGCTAAACTCTCCAGAAGCCTGACTTTTAGTGGCTTGTACTAAAATCCTAATAAAGTGTTAAAATCCGCATAACTTTTATGTGGCTCAGGGCAGCAGAGGGTGCTCCTTACACTCTTAAACATTTCAGACAACTGAAGGAAAACAACTTTTATTGGGCTTTAAATAAAGAAGATCTGGTGAAGAGATGCTACTGATCTTTGTGTGCACAGGATTGGGTTTCATAATGCTGCAGAATGAGAAAAGTTCTGAATTATGAAGTTGGACACAATTTCCTTCCTGACTTTTCATGGCCAAGAAGCTGTTCCCTATCTGTCATTTATTATAAAAATGCACGTGATACCATTTTTTTTCAATTCCATGAGTTCCTTTTTCAACGCCTGCATTTGCTCACTCTTCTCAGAATGTTTTTTACAGCCGAAGTTGTGTTTACTCTTCTCCAGTTTAGCATTGCTGTTTGCACCTGGTTCATAAACCAGCTGCAAGCAAGTTTGTCTTAGATCTAGTAGGACTTTACAGATATATTGCTTGCACTAGGCCAAGAGGTTGTCTCCTTCTTATTTGATGCCTCTCATTTTCTGCATTCACATTTTCACAGGTTCTTAGCAAATAAGGCTTGAAAAAAATATGCAAAGTTGTCTAATCCATCCTTTGGGCAGAAGCAGGTCAATTTACTTGTTTTAACCAGAACCAAACCTGTGTTTCAGTGTCTCCAGTGATGAATATTCCACAGTGTTCCTTTTTCTTTGTTAATATTTCTCTGGACTGCTCAGTTGCCTTTGGTATTTGAAATTCTTCCTCTCAAGTTTCGTTCAAATCATATGTCCCACAGATGCTCCTTTTTCTACCTAAGAATCCTTTGATAATGCCAAAATTATAGGTGAATACTAGAGTTTTCAACCCTGTAATGTGATCTGTTTCCTTTTTCTGCTTCTTGGTCTCCAGTGAGCTACCTGAAGTCTCAGGGTCTGTTCTAGCTGTGCTCTCTGTGAATTCCAGGTGAACAGCCAAGCTAGAACAGTCAATTCACATGCAGCTGGGTTTTTTGTAAACATAATAGAATTCAGAGAGAAAAAGATGTTTAAAACAAAAGACTAGGCAATCAAGGTTAAGAAAATCCTTTTCTTGTTATTTGTAAGCTTTTGTGTGGGGTTTCCCATAATTATGAGAAGGAAGGAAGATGAATATGGCAGTTTTTAAAGAATCCATCTTTTTTGCCTAGCTGAATTATTGATTTCTAGATGCAGCCTGTGGAGCTGGTATGCCAAGTGCTGTTGCTGTGTTCACACCTCTTAAATCTCATGAACAGCTTAGAGGGTATTTGTATGCTCACCTTCAATTAAAGGTGTCCTCCGAGAACAAGCTCACAAGTATGTGTGGAAAAATGTTTCCTCTGTGTTGGACAATTCTAAAAGTCTATTTGCTGAAGCAGTTCCGTTACTACATATCTCAGTAGCAAAATATTCCCAAAATGTTAAAGTAAAGCGGGGAAGATGCAAACAAACCTGTATCTTCTGCTTGTTCAAGATCTGTCCAGCTTTCCCAGTGCTCTGAGTGCAGCCTATTTACTCTGTTTCCACAGTGCTGTTCCATTTTCCTGTTGCATCACTCCTTTCCATGCTGTGAGTGCCGCAAGACTGACCCCAGACGCTTCTGTACGTACAGCATGCTGCATAATAACGCAGGAAGACTCCACATTTCTAAAAGGAAATGCATTCTTTAGTAGGAGTGCTACTCACCGTCAGCCGCGCCTGCAGCTGGTGCTCCAGCCATTCTCACTGACTGAGTCCTTGGGCGCCTTGGCCCCTGCAGCCTCGACTCCTCCCTTCAAACTCCAGCAAGCGGGTTTCGGCAGTTGTCTGCTGGCTACATAGTCCAAACAGAACAGCTCCCCTTTCTCAAGATCGCCACCTATAACAAGTTTCTTGGTTTGAGTTCTTCCCTGTTTCTTACTTCGCTGTACTTCACCCTAAGTTCCTTCCCAGGGTCTATGGCTTCTCCCTGAAAGTCTCCCATTAAACTCTTCCTTTCCTCTAGCTTCCTTTACTGCCTTATGGACACTTACACCACAGACTCTTCCCCAGTCCCAGTCTCTTCCTTATTATCTGCCTCTTTCATACTTTGCCCAGCTGTCAACCTACAGCAGTCTGATCCCCTCGGGAAGGTAGGACAAGTCCCACGAGAGGGATCTGCATGGGAACGTAACTGGCTGGACCTGCGCTTTTTGTTACCTGCTGCCCTTCTCTCAGCTCTTCGGGGCCTGTGGCAGTGGTGAACCTCGTGACTGTGAGTTCGACAGACCAGATGTAATTTGAGCAGAAGCGTATTTCCTTTTAAATGTCTTTTATTTAAATTCCTTCACTTTTTCTTCAATTTCAAATCAAGGTGAATGGAAATGTCCAAACTAACTTTTCTGATTTGTATATGCATATATAAATATATACATATAGTCCAAAGATTAGATCATTATGCAAACTATATGTGTTAAAACCATAAATAAAATATTTGAAGAATATTTTTTATTTCTATCTCTTTACAGCCAGCAGTACAGCTACCTCTTCTTTTAAAGATGCTTGCAACTCTTTTTCTGGCTAATATAAATAATGTAAATAATTCATGTATTTAGTAATGATAAATATTCATATTTCATTTAAACCAGACAGTGGTCGTCTAGATTAAATTAAACTGCCTTGGATTCAACAGCTGGCAATCTCCCCATGCCAAATGAGGGATTTTAGTCATACCGTGTTTAAAGTATATAACTACCAGAAATGGGAGGTGAGGAGGAAAAGAAATTGACTCTCTTACCCAAACATATAACACATCTGTCTATTGACTGTACTTTCTTCAAACTTTGCTACAAGCAAATATATTTATTTATGGAACAGACTAAATGAGTGCTGAAGGGAAGAATACAGCTTGCATACTTTATGAGCACAGATAACTGTGTCAGAGCCTCTTACTGTTTTTGGAGTTCTTAATGAGTTGTATTCCTCTAGCCTTAGGAAACTTAGAAATTTTGGGGGGCATTTGAAAAAAAATTCTGATAGAAAAGATGAAGTAGAAGCCCCCTACCCCCCAAAATAAATAAGAGCTTTTCCTTATATGATTAAATTCACAGCTGCATTTTCATTAGTCTGAATCTTCATCATTAATGAGAAGCAGGAATTACATAAGCATGGAGCAGGAGTGAATTTTTAGTGTGGGAGAGATTTAGGAATTCTGCTTTGAATATTTGGAGATATGGTGGTTTCCTTCCTAGCTATTCCAATGAAGTGTGCAGTAAGGGTCCAGGATGGGAGGAAAAGCGTCCGTGCTTTCTTTCTGTGTTTCCTTGCTGTTTGTGTGCCTTCCCAGGTTTGTAAAATAGGCTACTGGAAAAGAGGTCAGGGAGCTGACGTACATTTTCTTGCTGAGGAAATTGGAATGCACGTGGCCATAACTGTTTGGGGCATTCTATATAAACCAAGGAAATTTGGAAGGCAAAAGCAAATCTGAGCAGATGAGGTAGAATCACCAGCCTTTAGAAAATCCCAGGCAATGAAATCTGCAGAGCAGGATAGAGAGATTTCTGGAAACAGCTGTTCAAATGCTGCATACATCTCCATGAGGGAAAAGGTGTGTTTTTTAAGCCAGTTTGAGCTAGACTGTGTTAAAATCCTACTGAAGACAAGGCAGTTGTATTTTAACATGCATTATCTAGTTAAGATTAATAATAGGCTTATTCCCAGGGGTACCTTAGCTATGTAACATGAATTGAATCTATATCCACCGCATTATGGCACTGGTTCTCAGGCTAAGGATATAATGGGTGTCTTTCTATGGAGATTTTGGGATATTCTAGACTGGGCCTGTAAAGTATGATTGTAATTCAGTGGTAGATAGTTTTGGGAGCCAAACTCTTTTGTGAGTTTTCCCTGTTTTCCAAAAGAGCTAGAGATGAGAATAGCCAGGTGTTTGGGCTCAGAATATGTGGGACTGACATGAGGAGAGCTTCAGACCAGAGGGTTTCAAGACAGGCTTGCCCAGTTTCCTGACAGCAGCCTCGTAAGTCACAGAGACATTAATAACCCCTTTGTGTTATTATTTTTACTTGCTTCTGTGTTATTGCCAGTGTTGAGCAGGATTGAGGGCAACTAGCACATGTCACTCCTGGGAGGCAAGGACTAAGATGGCCAATGGAAACATTCTTCTTCTTATGCATGCTCACCATAAAACATTTGCAGGTGGGCCGTCTGGAATCACAGCCATGACTCTGCCTTGTGTTATTTCCTCATTTGTTGTTTTCTCCATCTGCTCATTTATTTTCCTGGTTATGGTCTTCTTCTCTCTGTCTCCATCTTCCCCTGCTCATTTGTATAAGTAGAAATATCCTTCCCTCTGGCGACTGTGTAATATGCTTTCTCTTTTATGTATATATTTGGCTTGCAAATAGGTAGCTTAAAAATCAGTGACAAGACAGGGAAGCCGTCACCAATTTCCAGCAGATTCTTCACATATTTATACTATATTCCTGCAGGTTTTGCTCATATTTTTCACAGAAATGGTTTTAGCCAAGGCATATCACAATATAAACATGCGGTAATGAAGCTTTATTCAGTACAGGTTATGTGGGAGATCAGACTAAAGCGCAGAACACAATGCACAGTAACTGCCGGCTCGGTTACCACCTCACTTGTGCACAGCAGGGATGGGGAATGGGTGGATTTGCTGAACAAATAGCAGTACTTTGCAAAATGTATGGCTGCTACCTTGCTGCTGAAAAAGTGTGGCTGCATTTGTTTTTGCTCAGTGCCCGTTGTGAGGTGCTTCTCCTCTATTTATGCTCTGCCAAGGTAAATTGCAAGAAATTGTAGTCTATCCTACCATTCTTTTCTGGGTTGTGACAATATTGCATCTGACTTCTTAAGCAGTGTAAATCAGGAGTAACTGTGGAGTGCAAAGGAGCACAGGGAGGGAGGCAGCCTGTTCTCTGTCAGACAATGGCGAGGGCGGCAGCACTCTTAGTTCCCTGCTAAATCTGCCCTTTGTATGTATGTGAGTGGGATTTTATAACCTGTTATTGTTGTTTTCAGCTATCCTAGAAATTCTGCCTGGCAATTAATTTTGATCTATAGCACTAGGGAGCTGCTCAAGTCCAGTGGATAAGGCACAAGCCTAGGAGTCTGGTGTGGATTGAAATGCTTTCTCCACTGAAACCTATGGGGGTTTTACAGTGATTTCAGAGAAAAAAAGGATTTCACCCCAGAAAAGGATTCTCAGCTTTTCTACAGACCTACTGTATGACCTCTGGCCAACTCAGTCACCTTTCTATGCCTCTCTCTTTCATCCATCCCATCTGTTTGGACTTTAAGCTATTCGGAGCAGGCATTGTCTCTCAAAGCGTATTTGTTTTGTACAGTACCTAGCACCGTGGGGCTCTGGTCTCAGTTGGAACCACTGGGTGTGACTGTAATGTAAATAATGAGTAATAATAATAGCATATGTGGGGGTGTAGAAACAGGGAGAGAGAGAAAAATATTTTCCCCATTCTTGTCTGCTTTTTGTTGTTGTTCTATTTCCTATTCACAGAAAGCATACAATACTGATTAATGAAAAATTTCTGGCTCCAGTTCAGTATCTGGCTTCAGTACATTTGCTATTTGATATCTGAGATATGTACAACATGTTCACAGTGAATTCTCCAACTGAAAACAGTAGAGTTCAAACCAAGTCAATTAATTCACAGAGTGAATGGATTCAAGCCCAGATTCTCGTGCCTTGTGGAGGCCTCTTTGAGTCTCCTGCCAAAAGATATCTGTTTATAAATGCAGTAAACGTAACTATTTGATACTTATAGCTCTTACAGCCTTATGTGATTTTTTCCTTGTTATGGCTGATCTCTGATAATTGAGTTACATTTTGCAGACATTTCAAGCATTCTCTGTCTCTCTGTGCTTTCTTCCCCCCCTGGCGCTATAGCTCAGCCAGTGCTTTGGACGGTTTCACATTTCCTTTCTCTTTGTTGCCTTGGATATTTGCTGAAGTAAGGCATAACAAAACTGTATCCAAAATCCATACATACTTCTAGCCAGGCTCCTTCTTGAACCTGCTTTGTGGCTCTTGCCTTTGAGAAACCTTAGCTTATCTGCGGAAGGAGAGGAGAGATAAAACCTTACAATAAAAATGACTGTTGTGTTCTACACTGATGATCCAAGAACATTAATAATAGATCTTTGTTGAGTAGCGCCTCTCATTCCTAACGTTCCTACATTTCATCAACTGATGTGTATAGTACACTAGTCGTTTTTGAAAAACAGTCTTCACTTATGTGGAGTATAGCAGGTAACATTATAAAACAAAATAGAAAAAAAAATATGTGGGGAACATCATTATCCCTTTGAAAATTTAAGCTAGAATAACACAGAGTGAAAATTTGGACAGGATTTATGGGCTAGCACTTCTTCTCTAACAAGAAGCATTCTGAATTTTTTAATTCTTTATGCCTTGTTTTTGTTTGTTTTCTTTTTTTCCAGCTCCTTGTCATGCTCTCTCTTTCTCCCTCCAAGTGAGGCTGCCCCAAGACTCCTCTCTTTCCCCTATACCCTTTGCCCATTTTTTTTTCCAGCCGCTCAGGATATTCAGCTGCTGTCTTTACACCAGCTATTCTCAGATCCTTCTACTTCTGAGCTGTTTCCATCCATCCATCCATCTTACAGCACTGCAATGTCCTCCTGGCTATTTTGCTACAACTGAAATGCTCTATAGCCAGATGTCAGCTCCTGAACTCTCCTTAATATTTCCCTCATCCCCCCTGTTCTTTACTTTCCTTGCTACACTACTCTTCCCTTACTGCTCAGGTCTGCAGCCTGCCATGATCAGGTTTGATTCATTCCAATCTTTGCCCCAGAAAACAAAGAATTTCATCCTGCCATCCTTCTTTTATAATTTTTTTTATAACTTTCTACTCTTTGTCTCTTCAGCTCACTCTTCTCATGCATTTGGTCCAAAGGAATGACACCTGTAAAGATTATTTTCCTTGCCCATTTCTCTGACAAATTCTTCCAATTACTCATCCTATTTTACCACATCATCCCCACTATTTTCTTACTCTTTTGGGTCCTTCCTTAGTGTGTTCACAGCCTCTCTATGTTCTGGTGTCTTTTGCTGCAATATCCATCTACTCCTGCCCTGCCACAGATCCTGAACAGGTTGCTCATGGACCAGTATCTCATACTAATTACTGTTTTTTCTACCATGTTTCCCATCATGCATAGTGCACCGAGTGCTACCCTCTTCTTTTGGTTCCCAAGACTCACTTCTGCAATAATATCAAAATAAAATAAGTCAGTGAAAGAGGCCTGGAGAGGCAGGAAGGATTAATAATATCCATATTTAAAATGTACACTAAAATTGTGTATGTCATTATACTTCTCTCCCCCTAAGTTCTGTGCACCATTTCTATTCTGACTGGAAACTCAAAGACAGCAGTTGTTTCTTTCTATGTATCTTTGCAGCACCTTGCACCATGGAGTCCCATTCTACCACATTATCATAAATACTGTCTAAGAAGCAGCAGCTGTAACAGATGAGTGTTCCCTAACACTGTGTTGAAGCATTAGAATCTTTTATCTAGCTGCCTAAAGAGAAGCACCACATATGGCAACATGAAGCTGGTGCAATATCAAATGAATATACATTGTCCTTAGTATTTTTAGACTAGAAATTAGAAGACAGTTTGTAGCTGCCAGAAATCTGGAATGGCCTCACCAAAAGGATAGGTTTTCAAGAACAACTTAATGAATTAATGGAAGAGATTGTGTGACAGGATAACGGCAATCTTGAAACCAACTTTTCTGACATGAGGCTTCAGGTGTTTGAGTTGTTGATTTGTTATCTGCAAAAGAGTGGTGAAAAGAGATTTGATCACTGAACATGAGTTGTGTTGTACTTGTGTGGTATTTAACTAATCCCATGCTTTAGGGCTTCTACTTCCCTTTCAAGCACCAGAAACTGGCTAGATAGTAGGTAGGAGGTTTTTCTAGTTAAAATGGTTCTTCTTAATTGCTCAAGTTGACAGGTGAGTTCAACTGCACATGCTCAGCTTTAAACTGATCATTGGATCTGGAGTCAGTCCCTACTCCCTCTGGATCCCATTCGGTGGCAAGCCACTTTTAGATTCTTTTGCAGCAAAGTCCCAAAGCTCGCAACTGCGTTTTGGAAGGTGTTTTGTGTCATGCGAAATGGGGGATCTGCAGTCCATTCTGGCTGTAGCATCTGTGCTGTGGTTATCCGCAGTCACAGGGGCTTGGAAGCGGTGCCTGGCGCAGCCTTTCCCAGCAGCTCCCATCGCTGTTCGCCGGAGATCTCCTCCTCGCAGATGAAGCCAGTCAGACTCCGCTTGGCAGATGCTGCTCAGCTAATGGAATCCCTGCAAAGGGTGCTATAACCTTCGGCAGGCAGTAGCACTGTTGTCAGCGCTAGCACGCTGAGCTGTTATTTGTGGTATATTTCGATAAGGAAAGATAGCTGAGGAAATAAGTGTCAAAACTTAAATCATTTCACTTTGTAAACTGTTGAACTGCTTTAGTCCTACAAAAGTTCTGCTTCTTTCAGTTTATTTAAGTTCAGTCACAGCTAGAAAATCAGCTCCTCACTATTTTTGCAACCGCAAGTAAACCCTGCCAGCAGTAAGTGAGAGGGGAAAAGGTGAAGGGTTGAAACAGTAAAGACTAGAAAATAATGAAATGTCAGCATTACTGTGCTAGTAGCAGATCTCCAACAAACCAGCAAAGAACAAAAATGGTCATGTTAAACAGCCAGGAATAGCAGTTCAAAGAAAGCTATTTGGACCCTAGGACAGTACTTCATCTCAAGCAATCACTTGAAAGGTCTGGAAAGGCTTTTGTTAGAAATCTAGAGAATTCAAGAGCAAATCTTGCTTCCATTTCTCTTAGAGCATTTATTAAGGTTATCATTCTAGTTGCCTAAAACTGCCTCTCCTTATATTGAGGAATTCTCTTGGAACAGATAAAACTTTATGTGTACTAATTTAAAAAAGACATCTGACAGATTCTTCACTACACTTACCCTGTGTATATATATATATATAGGTAGAATTTCATTCCAACAGTGTTCATGTGTAGTAGAAAGTGTTTATATAGCAAGCTATGATTTCCCTCCTCCTGGTTAGGAAAGTATCAGTATCACATGACTGGTGCATCCCATCACATACCATGAACACTGTCTAATTGAAAACACGTGAAACCAAATATCTGGTCACCAACTCTTAACTGAAATGGATTTTCCAAAAACATTTGAACAATTTTAAATAAACAAAATGTGTTGATAGACAAGTTGTGAGCAGGAGGGAAAAAGGCTAAATTCATCCATTTTAACCTATGAATTAATCATAGTTTCAGAAATTGCTTCTGTCATACCGTAGGTTTGATGTCTTTCTCCCCAGATTTTAGTCATACCTTCCTTTCCTTTCATCCTGATGATTAGAACTTCCCTTGGGATTTCTGCTCCAAGACACAGATATCCAAACATCCACATTTATTCTGTCTTCTCACAGCTCCTTTCTCTCCCCCTCACTTTGGAGTTCCAAAATGCTATTGCTTAAGAATGTCTCCATTGATTTCTCTGTCCAACTGTCTTCTAAACATTTTACCCTCTTCCATGTCTTGCTCATCTCTCCCTAACCCTTTACTCAATGTTTCCTTTGTCCATCATGTGGGACAGCCTTCCAATTCAGTGCTTCCATGCTTTGTTATCTAAAAACTCCTCTCTCTTATGTAATAGTGGTTTTGGTCACATTTATAGCCAGATAATTTAGATTTTCTCATCTTTGCTCTACTTTTTTCAGTGTTTTTTAGGTGGATGCTTCGTAACAGAATGCAATAATATAAAAAAATCCAAAGGGTAAAAGAAAAAATGAAATGAAATGAAACCTTCAAATAAACCTAAGAATGAGGCTGAGACCTATTCGCAGATGTTCAGTGAAGTCAAAAAGAAGCTGATTTGAAGAGATAAATTATTCATAGCTAATTATTTGCTCTTCTTTAATGCTAAATATCCTACATTTCAGCCTCCTGCAGGCAACTCAAGCAGTGATTCCTGAGTTTTTTAACAGCAACAACCACACAGAGTTTTTGAAGTGTTTTTGGTCCCTCCGGGTTGACAGGTGCTACATAAAAAGAAGACAGGATATTGTTATTAAGACTCTTGAGAGTTTCAAGCATAAAGTCCTGTACAGTGAGTTGAGATTGTAACTTCAAAACACACATATTACTACTTCAATATACTCATAGGCTCCAGGCCGTTCTTTTGGCACAGACTTGAGCAAAGAATGGTGTGTCAGTTGCTCCGTTCCAAGTGCGTTCCCTCGGGGACTTTGTGACTCAGACTTGGGGCTGAACTGTAGTTCATTATCTGCATCTACTGTGCTGTGAGGAAAGGAGATGAGACTGTATCAATTGCCTGCCTCGTACCAAGACTTCCTGGTTCTTCTGTGCATATGCTGACTTTGCTGCTTGACTGGAGAGCAGTGGATGGCTAAGGTGGAAGTGGTCTTTGTCCATGTTTTCCACCTGCCCAGAGGAGGCGGTGATTGAGCACAAAGTTGCATTTCCACCTATATAAAGATGCAAGATGCAACTTGCCTGATCAGAGCTGTGAGATAAAAATTTACTCAATACACATTGCTCAAGTATCAAACTGACCATCCATGGTCCTTCTGGCTGTGGATGCTCTGCACTCTGGGCTGTTTTATTCAAGAAAGTTGGTCCTCCCTTTTTAGCCTGCAATTCAGGTTATTCCTAGTCTGGAATATAGCTATCCGTCACTGAATGAAATCATACACATGTAATATATATTATCAATCCATTATAGTTGTAAATCCACATAAAGGTTATTGTTGAAAAAGACATTCTTTCCTTCCTTTCCTTTCCTTTCCTTTCCTTTCCTTTCCTTTCCTTTCCTTTCCTTTCCTTTCCTTTCCTTTCCTTTCCTTTCCTTTCCTTTCCTTTTTTCTTTCTTCCTTCTTTCTTCTTTTTTTCTTTCTTCTTTTTTTTTTTTTTAAACTGGAGATGCTTGTGTTTTGTAAATGAGCTCAGACAGCCCAAGTCAGTCCTTTGACATTCCAAGCCCTTCGGTAGTCAGTTCGGACTGGCATGCAGCCACTCACTTCTGCACTTGCCCATAATGAAATCCATTCAAACATATCAGCTCCCTGAGAATGATGTGCCTCAGTCTAAGATTACCATGAAGGAACCTACAAAATAGGCAGACACAATGTGGGGACTGTTTATATGCATCATTTTATTTGCATTGTAAAAGGCTTTTCCAACACACAATGAATTCCAAGTTCTCTGTGATAAGTTTTAGGCTGGCTACTGGAGTGTACTATATATTTTGAATATGTATTTTTTTGCACATATATGTAAGTATATAGTGTTAGAGGAATATTAGCTCAGCAACTTCAGAGTCATATCAGACTATGAGTGGAAGTCAGTGTGTTTATAGAAACACTGAGTAGTATGTTAAAAGGCTTGTTTTTTGGAAATAAAAGCTTAATTTCATTATCATAATGATGGTAACATACAGCTTTGGATGGTATTAGTTCCTGTTTACATTACTCATGGTGTTGGTCTAAGCTGCATTTGCCATCTAGACATAATTACTATTTTATTATTATTTTTTTCACAGTTAAGTGGAGCATTTTAGCACAGCTGAATTGCTGCAAGCCTTGGTGGAACAAATCTATTAGTGGTATGGCTTGAAACAATACACAAAAGAGCCCTGTGTGTGGTCTGCTCTACATGCTTTTCACTTCCTTATGTTAAACAATAAATCTCTGAGTCAGCTAGAACTCGGAGACTAACATCCAACATGAGCCGCATTTTATCTTTTATTCATTGGCAGGAACATAGCTGTAGGAGGTATTCAAATCACACTTTTATTTAAACAAACACAGCTGGATCACAGCCTCTTAATATAGCAATTCTCTAATGAAAAATAACAACATAGTATTTATCTCTTTTCTTTTGTGCAGCTCTCAATTTGCTAAAATTAGGCAGACTTCAATCCCATACAAAATTGGCATGTTTTCATGACCAGAGCTCATAGCAACTAACTGCAAAATTATAATGGGAATGTAATTATAGTAGGGCATGTGAAATACACATCCTTTTGCTGCTGTAAGCTATATGGGGTTATACAATTATGCTGTAATAACATCATTTATCTTAAAGAAGTCAGACAGCTGATTTCATTTATTTAACTCGAGTTCTCCAGTTGTATGCTGTGTCAGTTTAACATTAATGTATTACACAAAGTAATACGGTGCAAGAAGTCAGGGCTTCCCCAAGATGCATTGTTCCCTTGTTTGCACAAGTTTATTTTCTTCATTATCACTGTGAGTATTTGGAGACAACCAACCTGAGTTTATAGTTCTTGAGGAACCTTGTAAAAGATGCTTGTTTTTCTTTGTGGCTGCAGTGTTCATTTCTTTCCGTGGTTGTGATTTGAGCCCAACAATTTGTAATTAATTGCAGAAAGATGTAAGTAAATAAAATAGCTGAGTCACTTGGCCACATGCTGAGTGAGTTTGAAAATAATCACCTTGCCATTTATGTGTTTTAACAACTAATGTTGGCCAAATTCTGTGCTCATCCATGGCAAAGCAATTGCATTGAAATCAACAGGACCTGTGTAAATCAGTGCTATCTTTGATCTCCTCAGGATTAAACAGAATACTAGATTTCTACAAGTGCAGCAATAGCTACAGAGTATTTTTAAGATGGTTCCAGTCAGTCACACCACCCTGGAGTAGTGGCTTAACGATGTCGCTTTGCAAGAACGTGACAATCCTGTTATCGAGGGCTGTGAGGTGCTATATTTCCCACTCAGAGACCCTTGGAAGTCACGTGATTCTCAGCACAGAAAGGATGTATGGCAGCAGGGAGACTGTCATTGGAGAACAGCCTCTTCTCTCAAGAGAGACTTTGACTGGATGGCATGTATCAGTTAAGTATTTGTGTTTTATTATAATAAGTCACTATAGTAATTATTATTACTGTGCAATGTGACAATGCAAACACAAGCCATAATGAAGTGCCAGGTGAAGCCTATTTTGAATAAAATTAAGTGAAAAACACCCAGGTTTAGGGACACAGACTGATCTGACTTGGGAGAACTTGTGAAGATTGAATTGTTTGGGAAGCTGGATGGTCATGGGGAGGGATTTTCTGTACATCCCACTTATTTGACAGCATGATTTAGAAGGAAATTGTTCTGCAGAGAAGTGGTTGTCACTCTAGGATTTTATACCATCAAACTTCTAAACATTTTGGTGCTTCTTCCAAAGCTAAAAGCAGTGCTATAGTCTAAAAAGCAACACTCCAGCTGTTTCTTCTGCTCATCATCATCTTCCTTTCTCAGTTAATATATTTTTCAGCTAGTGGGGAGCAGTGGCCAATTTGTTCATATCTGTGGGAAGTACTTCAATGAACAATGGATGCAAGGAAGTACTGTATATTCCTTTTAAGTCGTATTGTGTAGCTTGGGACTGTAATGCCATGCTAACACTATGCTTCCCTCTTCCTCATCAAGCATTTTTAATAGGTGGGCACATTGCGAAAAGTTTTAATTTCAGTCTGAATTGTCCAAAATTTTTAGGGTGTTAAATATTATGGCCTCCCCCAAAATGTCCTGTTATTAACAGAGGTAGGAAATTTGGCTTGAGCTCCTATCAGTTCCCTATACACACATAGCCCCTAGTGTAGACAAGACCAAGCAAACTCTGTGTTCATTTCAGAAAGCTGGTGTTAGGCACACTTTCTATGATGGATTTTGAAAAGGGTTCAGCCTGCATAAAACAACAGCCATATGGTTTTCAGTACTGGAGGGCTGGCCAGAATGTAAATGGATATGACACACATTGTCAATAAAAAGACATTTTACTACTAAACACACATCTGTAATATTTAAGGGCAGTTTTGGGTCCACATCCAAATTTGTCCAAATGTGTGGGGCACTGAATTCTGGTTTTGGGCTGAATTTTAACATTGTTGTCATGGATTACAAGCTACATTTCCCAGTAAAAATATCAAGTTTACATAGCTCAATACTGAATGTTTTAGTTGAACAGGATCATTTGTATTTGTACCTAGCTTGTTGTGTTGCCTAATCTTGTTTTTTGAGGTCTTCTTCTTCTGCCAGTGTGGAACTATCTGTGATGTAACATCTGAATTATGCCATCCTCCAGAGGTTATTGGTCAATCTTCACTAATTTGTACTAGCGTCAGTGAGGTCCAGAAGGATAACCCCCCCCAATCTCTGCCTGTTCTCTAGTTGCCATGCTACAGCCCCAGAGCTTTTTATTTTTTGCCATGAATTGCACAATGCATTCAAAGTGCAGTCAATGTTTCTACAACTTAACTGGTACTTTCCACTTTTCTTAAATAAGTGTGGCTGTATAGTATGCACTTTTCTTACCTGTTTTGGAAATAGATTGCTGGGACTGAGGTAATGCATCATGGTATTACTGAGAGCCAAACATTTTCTGTAATGATTATTTAGGAAAGGTTTGTTCTCAAAAATACAGTTGCAGTCATATTCAGCTGGTATTATGTGCCCACAAAACATCTTTGAATCTTGGAAGCTAAAGCAAAAATGTAATGAAGAGTTAACTACAGTTTTAACACCTCTTTCAGGTAAGATGGAATTTGACCATATAACAGGTTATAAAATAGAATATGGGACCTCAAGATTATCTCAGATAGAAAGGCCCTGTAAGGATGAGGCGTTCTTAGAAAATTTCACCAGTACCAGTGCAGACTCTCAAGGAGTGAGATATCATCCTACATTACAAATGAAGCTATGTAGAAAGGCTAAATATTTTGCCTTTATCTCAGAGAGAAGTTCTTTAAAGGAGAGAGGACTTAGTCCTCTTTAATCAGTGTGATTCTACAGTCCAAACAAAATGGTGCTGTATTGTTTTTAGAGTTTAATTTTGTTGTTTGCTTCCCATCTCTAAACCTCTCTCATTTCTCTCAAACATGGTATCCACCAATTATTCATTTTTTTCTAGTGTCACACTTCACTGACATTTAGCTATTCCAGTTGTCACTGGAATAGCTAATCCTGGAAAATTCTCTTAGGAGGCACTTGAGTGGCTCCTTTGAGAACAAACTGAGCTTATGAACGCAGCCTATGTTCTTGGAGACATTTGGGAAGGTGTGGAATAGAAGCAGTAGTTGGTGAGCAAATTGGATACTCACAGAAAGGCATTTGACAAACAACACAACTCTTCCAGGGGCTGTCCACCCCCAACTAAAAGAGAAAAACAAATAAATTAACCTTGGCGTTGTCCTTGAGAAATGAAGCTCAGTCAAAATGATTTCTTTCTATGGATGCCTTGCAGATCATCAAAATGACAAGTAACTTGTCTGGGCACTGTGACAATTTGTGGATTTTGTCCATGGATGTGAAATTTCACTGAACATAGCACTCATGAATGCAGATAAATTTATTTTGGATCTAAATCCACTATGGTCCACTCTAGTATTAGAGATGGGCAGAGGGTCAAATGTTAAGATGGGATAAAGCACTCAGCTGTTCCAGATGTTTATTCAAAACCATTTGAATAAACTAAGCTGAGGTAGAGCAATCTCGGGAGAACAAGCTCTCTCACAAGATGTTTGATACTTCCTGTGTCTGATTTTACCAAAAATAAATATTTCTAAATACTGTTTCAGCTTTTGTGCTTCTACCCCTGATTAGCATCAGGAAATGTGGTATTACACTGGGGAGGTAGGTGAAATCAAGGGGGGGGGGGAAATCAACCCACTCTTTGATACCTCAGAAGAATCTTGGTTCAGGTTCTTGGAGAAAGTGAGTGGTTTTCCCATTCCCAGTATGCAGACCTTAAGAAAAAATGCAGCATTATCAGTTCATAGGTTCAGCAACATAAACCAGATAGACATAATTGAAAGAGTATTCTTTCCCCCAAATAAAGTGTGATTATAGAGGTACAAAGCCAGCATGATTGTGTATAGTGGCAGTATGTTAAGTGGATCTTTCGATAGTCTGCATAGGGCACCAGATCAAGTAGGACTTCAAAGAAAAATGTAAACAAAGTTAATAGGGAATCAGCACTGTTTTTTAAGCACTGGCTTTCTGTGCACTTGCTAGATTTTCAGTGGTCATTAAGAACTGCCAGCCCTGGAGCATGTTGATGTAATTTTATCTGTAAAGTGTAGAGATGTGGACGTCCATTGCACTATTCATATGAGAGACATAATGTATACAGACTTTGCAATAAACACAGACTGGAAAAAGCACAATTTTGGCCATTTATAAGGCTGTCCAAATGTGCATCCTACGCATCAGTTCTTGTAGGAAGTTCTATCCTGTCCATTCAGTTTTATGGTGAAATTTGTTAAGGAGTTCTTGAGCATTTTCCTTAATGATATGGTGTAGGAAGACTTTTGTTTGCTCTTATGGATGAAAATAGAGCTCATCTGCCAGTATATCATCAGCAAACATAGCTTCACTCTGCCTGTGTTCCAGGTTGACCAAAATCCATGTGGCTATGTTAACACAGCACTAAGCCCAAGTTAATATATTTAGTCTCTGACAGAGCTTTTTCATTCAGACTTGGCATGATGTTAACCACATGGCTTTGACTACCTTGGAAAGTGGACAGAATGAGCTTGTGTCTGTGCACAGTATATCATACAGACAGGACTCCCTGGAATCACTGGAGTACTGAGGCCACTTCCACTTCAAACATCCTCTTTCATATAGATACTTGCTCATTTTCTTAAAGCATGGTTTTCTGCTGTCACCTCTTCTCCTTCTTTTCATCAGCATCAGCAGAAGGCTAATTTTGATATTATGCCTAGGGCAACTTGTCAGAAAGTTTTAAATCAGATTTTTGATGTATTATATCACCATGCAGAAACCATCAAATATATTTTTTCAAAATGCTTTTGCAGAATTATTAAATTAATAGCTGTGTTTTCCCTCCAAAACTGGTTGGAATGGACCACTTATGTTAATGACTTACATGAGTTCCTAAGGCAAATAGTACTTTTGTTTATGGCTTACAATCCTATTGAGTAGTGGTACCTAAGACAGAGAATATTTTGATGGTAGGCAAAGTTTTAAATGTGGAGAGATAAGCATGCAGTAGCCCTTCAGGAATAGTCACAGAGCTGGTTCAAGGTGTAGGTAAAGTAATCAGCTCTCTCACACAGTTGCAGAATGTCCGAGCTGGTTGTTCCTGAGAAGATGGAGAAGGGTTTTTCTAGCCTCTATCTGTAATTTCTGCTCCAGATTTCACTGTCAAAAGCAGCAGTTAGAATACCTTGTTCTGGTCCCATCCCTTCTCCCTTCTGGTTTTGCCCCTAGGTCTTTCCCTGCAGTAGGAAGAAGTATGAAGAAGATAGGATCTGAGTTCTGGACAGTAGTGAATATGGAGATTATGTATCCCTGGTTAGTGGGGAAGAAGATGAAATTTCCAGGGCGTTACTTCAGCAGAAGGGCAAAGGGAAGGAAAGATCTTGCTCTCATCAACAGATCTCATAAAGCCCACTGTTGCTCTCTAAGTTCCTTTGACTGATCTTGGATCCCCATCAGCTGCCTCTTGCCTTCTAACCTTTCTCTTCCAAACCCTATTTCTTCCTCCCAGAGTTCTGTATGGTTGTGCCTAAGCTCCCTGTGGACCCCACTCTGGCTGTAATGTGAGCAGTTCAGCTGGCTAGCAGGCAGAGAAACCTGGGCAGTAAAGAAGAAGGGGAAGGACTACTCCTATTTGAGGTCTGGTATGGTATAGTATGGATTTGAACCAGTAGGTTTTGTGAACTTGAGCTCAAAGCAAGGCTACCAAAGGCAGCATTGTTGTAGCCTCAATACAAATAGGAAACCAGAGTAAGCCCTGATTTTAAAAAAAGGCTTTAAGACATTTCTACTTTAAATCAATTAAGTGTTACTTTTGAGAATTTCTCTCTTTAACCTTATTAATCTTCTCACAAATAGTGATATTCCATAAAGCCCATGTAAGGAAGAGAGCTTTTTTATTTTAAGAAACTGTCTCCAGTTGATTTCTCATATGGGGCACTAGGCCAGAGATTGTGTAAAACAAGGACAGCAAAAGATAGCAAAGCAAGACATTGGTCAACCAGAAGAGCAGCACACATCTTCCACCTCGTTCTGTCTCACGCTCCAGCATGAGGAGACTCATCCTGCAAACACATGTTGAGTGCTACCTTAGAGATCCAAACAGGCTGGAGCTCCAAGGACTTCCCTTTGATGGAAAGATATAAAGGAAAAGTAGGGAAGGAAGCTGCTTTGTTCCTTCCTTCTTGTTTATTTACTTGTTTTTACATCATTTACCAAAATAAAAATCAAACAAAAAGAGAACTATAGAGACAAAATACTTAGGTTGTTTTCAAAAGTCTGTTAACAAATCTTTTAATTATACTCTGGATAAAGGCTCTAAAACCTATATATTGATCTGTCTGATTGAAATGCAGCAAAATTCCCCATACATAAACCTTGCTTCTATAATTCTTTTATAATTCTGTTCAGAAGGTTGCCTTTTCACTCAGCTGCTTCATTGCTTCATTTACTGACGATAAATAGGATAAGGAATGTATATTGTTTGTACTTTCCAGTTAGATGTGCTGAACTACACAGCTATAAAAAAGGAGAGCAGGGTTCAATTCCAGCAGGCACTTCATTAACAAAAATGACATATAATCCCCCCCACACACTTGGCAGCAACCTGAAAAGGGTTAATGAAGGACCTATTTGCCTCCCCCATCTGTGAAAAACTGCCAATCACAAAACAGCTGCTATAAAAGGCTGCAGCCCAGCAAGAATAGGAGTAGTAGGTGGAGAGGTGTTGGAGAAGCAAGCTGTGGGAGGCAAGGCTGCCAAGGAGGGCTGATGGGAACTGGGAGGGTAGGAAGACTTGGTCCTTTGCTTGTTCAGTGCTGCCTTGGAACCTGGTGGAGAAGGTGGGTGTGGGGTCCCTGGTCTCCAGCAGGAAGGAAAGGGGTCTCTCAGGCTTAGGAGTCCTGTATGTACTGCCCCAGTGCTGGGTGTTGGACCCTCTAAGATTTGGGGAGTGACTCTGATGTGTTTGACTATTGTGGAGGCTGGAGGAGGATTGGCCAAAGCAAATAGGGGCTGGATGGAGCCTTCCCAAATCTCTTCTCACCTCTCAGTGAAAAGCAAACAGAATCAAAGCTGATGAATGCCCCCATTTGCCACATGATAAGTTTCATTAAAAAAATCTAATGTGTTATTTCTATGTCTATCCTCACCACAAACCTCTTACTTGCCTTTTCAATAATCCCATCCTTATTACTATATTTTGTGTATATTTGTGCTGTTGCTTGGTAAGAACGTGCTGTAAAGAACTCATTTGGAAGAGGAGGTGCTGACTGGGTTAGGTTACAAGTTCACAACTTCCCCTTTCTCCTTTTTCCCCCTTCTCTCTGCCCCCAGCTGTGCCAGAGAGAGAAAATATGAAAAGGGAGCCAGAACTTGCTGAGTGTGACAGGAGATGAGAAAGCAGTGTGGCATACATACAATCTTATACTTCCTGTAAGACTTCTTTCCTCAGCTGTTAGATGTCTCAGTTACTCCAGCCTTTACAATCTATCTAGTGGGACTGTACCCCTATAGGTGCTGGTAGGTACAGGTATGATTCTGGGATCTCCTTAAATTTAAGAAGCAGGTCTAGGGGAAAAAAGGTCATTTAAATTAATATTAGCACAGAAGTGTGCACAGGAACTGGGAATGGAGAGGCTTAAGGGAGATGGAAAATGCCTTCAGCAAATTAAGATATGATAGAAATGATGTGTCAGCTATCAAAGACATTGACTAGCAGCTGAAAATGGCAGTAGGAATGCATTAATAAAACTTGAAAACAACAGCTCAAGGTGTTTGGTAGCTTGTTTCCTTCATGTCTGTTAAGGGATGGAAAGATAACAGGAGAGAATAGGGACTCGCTTATGTCATACCAAACTTGCTTATGTCATTCCCCAACAAATTTGGTGTGGACCATGTCACTGATTTGCTGATCAAGTTCTTAATTTTGTACTCATTAACTTTAGTTGTAAAGTTGAAAGTTCAAGGAAAAGCACCAGTCAAATGGCAGATCCCCACATACATTCTTTGGTAAACTTCACTTATGTAATTAAAATTAAGCTTCCTGTGTGTCGCATCAGTGAATTGGATATTGCAGCTGTCTGTTAACCTGGTTAAGAGCTTGAGCAGATCCTTCCCCAGTAAAAATCATATAGCTCAACTGCCTGCCATATGAAGAATGAAGTGGCTGAACTTGGAACAGGAACAGGGTTCCTTTGGTGCTTCTAACTACAGTTCAAAGCCTTTTTCCCTAGGGAGTGCTTGCTACATTTGAGATGGGGCTATTTGAAGTGTTGCTGCAGGTCTAGGTTCTTTAATTTCATCTGTCCTGTATTGTTTTGATGTCTTTCTGGTATCGTGAGGTGAGTTTGCTGCCTGCCCATCGTGAGAGGTCCTTGTCTGCAACATAATCAGGTCTGCACCAGGTTAGCCTGAGCAGCTCGGTGGTCTCCAAGTTCTGTGTTCATGATCTGAAGTCCCTGAAACCCAGCTTTGCTGGTATGCATCTGTGAACAGAGAAACTGGAGGAAATGGGCCATCTCAAACAAAGTAAAGATTTATTCTAGTCCAGCAAAAAACCTGGGCTTTTTAAAGAGGTGGAAACAGGGAATACAAGAAACAATTATATGTCATAGGTTCCTTTCTGTCTGCTCCATTTCCTTTCCCTAACAATATTTAGAAATGTTCCCACTGTTAGAGAGAGCCTTTAGAGTAACACCAATCTGCAGCATGGATTCAGGTCTAAGAAACAGGGTGAAGATACTCTTGAGTGCCAATTTCACGGCCTGCTGTAAAGCTGCTTGCTCAGGGCAGCCCATTTTGGGAGGTGCTACTTTTTGAAGAAGAGTGATTCCATCTTTTGACTTGAAATTAGGATTCTTGATTCTCATCAAAGCCATGTTCCTTTCTGGTGTTCATGAAGAGACAGGTTTTAAATTTTCTAATGCAGATGCAGTAGCAACCCTTGTTGTGGGAATGCCTACTTTCAATATTCACAGCTTTCTCTGGTGTACTGACTTTCTCTGAACAGGGCTCTGTTATGTATGGAGGCTTTACTTGGCTCTTCTTTTTCCATTCAGCACAGCACACTTTAGCACCCTTTCATGGGTCTGCAATATTTCACATTACTATACATGAAGTATTAATGACACGTGTATTCTGTTAAGCTTATAGCCTTTGCCATATTTTTAGCTTTTTATGGAGACTGTGTGATATATTAACAGTGATGGCAGCTGCCAAGAGACTGCTTTGTCTGAACTACTGCTTCCACTCTCATCCTTCCGTTTTGCCAGGTCAGGCACTCCAAGCATCACATTTCCTCTGCTCTCTTTAATCTTCCGTGTATCCTCTCTCCATGTTTGTTCATAATTCTCTTATACACTTCCTCTGATTTCCATGCTGCCTCCCTTGCTTCCCCTTTCTGCCAGGACAGGAGAGCAGAGCAGACTGTGTGATGAGCAGGAATTTGAGAGTGGGAGTAACAGGGGTGGCTTCAGGGTGCAAGATCTCTGAGGCATGCCCAGCTGGGGTGAGGTGCTTACATCCTGCCTGTCCCCAGAGTAAGCAAATGCTAGCTGTTTAGCAGTCTGGAGAAGGATGCAGCTTCCCATTCTGAATAGTTTGTTGGCAGTAGAATAAGCCAGCCTGGATTTCAAAAACCACTTCTTACCAATTTCTGCTATTCCATTATGTATGGAATGATAGTTCATTTAATCTAGTACTTATTGAAGAAAGCAAATCTGTCTGCACTGTGCATAGCTTAAAATTCAACCTTTGCGTCATGTTTAACAAGGGGTATAGTCCTTTTAGAGCTTGATATGCTACTCAGGTGTTGTTAGCTATACATTGTTACCAGATCTATATTAAAGAAATCAAAAGCCTTGCACATGCCATAGCACAATGTCTTTTAATGTTTATACTAGAGTTATGTCTCCTTGGATGATTAGATTGGTCCCAGTGCACATGGGGTGTTGGAGGTGTTGGGGTACAACTTAAAACCTTACAGAGCTAAGTGGTATTAGATCTTTGGCTGTACAGGTTTTCTATAGCTTTATAATGCTACTTGCTCGTAGGTTATATCCTTGCATTCACAAGACCTAGAAATTTTGAAAGTGGAGTCTAAGATAACATTATGACTCTAGAAGCTGGGGGTAAATAGATGATAGTCACAGTGCCTGGGACTTAATGAATGCTGAGCTCTTCCATCTGGGACTACCACAGTGTTGGCTTCTTATCAGTGAGAGTCCTAAAGGTTACTGTTGACTGCTGCCCAAGTAATTCTAAGAAGCTGCTCTAGAAAGTAGCTTCATTATACTGTGTGTTTGTCATGTCTGCACCTCCATCTCTTCAGCTGCATGGGAAATATTCTTGGACAAGACATGCTTGACAGGTGGGGAAAATCAAACAAAGCCAAATGCTGGCCTCTTCCAAAGAAGGAAGTGTTACTACTTTGGCTGGGGCTCTAATGTTGCCATGTTAGCCATATAGAAAAATGGCGTGGAAAGGAAAGCTTGAGTGTAGTCGGGAGTTCTCACAGTCCTGTTTTTGTGTTATTTGTGTTTGCGACAGTATCAGCCTTCTCCACATAAATACCCGGAAGGCAAAATTTCATTTTTTTCTGCAAAAGCTCCAATAAACAATCGTTTGGTGCCTGCTCTGCAAACTGACCCTCTTCCTGAGATAGAAATGTGAGGGCTTTGCTTGTTGTCAATGAGCCTGTCATGGTTTTCAACATGTTACTTTGCAAAAAATTCATTTCCAGTGATCAGCTTATAAACCTGCCATAAGGAAGTGTGTTTTCACACTAGTCTAGTGTACTTCTTGTTTTCAAACTCTCGGGGACGTAGAAATACACCAGATTTTTGGCAGCACATGGTTTAAAAATCAGCACCAACGTATCTATTGAACATCTCAAATGGGTAAAGGAAAGGGCAGGTTTCATCAGGGGTCAGTAAACAACGAACATCTGCCTTGCCAATCTTTTCTTTTACTACAATTTTGTGCAGTCCCCAAAATCCTTCAGACATATGTTGAACAGTGTTTCAAAGCACCCAAGCCTCCTGCTTTTGCTGATATTTTGGCCAGTGCTTAACCCTATGTAGTTCAGTTAGGATTTTTCTGACTGCAGCAGAATCAGATTGAACAGATTTGGCCAGCGTTCTGGGCTGGGAAACTGAGGTCTCTCATCTCCAGGAGGTTAGATGAAGTATGGACAGAAGCTTTCTAAGCCTCTTGTGCAGTTACCTGGAATAAACAGCTGACTGAGGTACTAACTGATATTCTTCACCCCTTTTTGTCAGATCTTGGCACGTGACATAAAATGATTATTACAGAATGTTTCTGCTCTGCATGTGATCTGCCCCAATTGGCCATAGTAAATAGTTCCACAATGCTCTTTAGCCAAGTAAGTGTTTGACCTAATAATGCATCTTGCTCTCTGCCTTGAAACTCAGCTATGACGTGCTGTATAGGACACAACAGTGCTCTCTGAAGGTCGAGCTAAGATAGTTTGCCAAAAAAGAATAGCCATCTGGTGACCCTTTGCTTAAAGCATCAGCCTTCATTCCATAAACACGCAGTCAGTGGATTGCCAACAGATGCATTTAATTCTGAGCTTGGGCGTTGGGATAATGCACAGAGACAGAAGTGATCCATAACAAAGCTCTGTTCCAACCCATGTAAGTCTTTATTGATAGACTGATGCCCAGCAGCAAACAAGCAGGTCAGCTCGCAGATCAGGAGGAGTAACTTACTCATGCTACTCTGCTCTATCAAAGGAGTGACCAACTGAAGCTTGTGAGTAATCTTCAGGGATAGTCAAAAGTAGAATCAGTTACAGTTGTCCGATGTGGATATGTTTTGCTTTTAGTCTGTTTAACCCAGAAAGCTACCATCTCTTCATAGGCAGAAAATGAAAGGAGCCAAAGGCAGTATCAGAGCAAATGGGACGCGAGCACTGTCCCCAGGGCACTCTTTTTGTAATGTGGAGGCATACATCATTCTGTTCAGTCTTTGCTTAATTTGTCAGAGACATCAGGTGGTGCAGATAGTGACGCTGATCTTTGACAAAGGTGTCCACTAGGGACTAAGAAGAAATTCATTGCCTTGTTTAACTCCATTAGGTCTTCTGCGTCTTAAAGTACTGGCTTGGCCACATCTGAATTGAAGGATGGCACTTTGGCTTTTATGACTTGTGTGGAGGAGAAACTTTCTCCAATTCTAATGAAGACCTGAATGTATGATGAGAGGGAGCCTGCATGTTCTCTGCCTTTCATCCTGTACTTAGAAACTTCTCCAAAATACTGTAGAAATGTAACTATACTGTCTTGGTGATGTTTCACCCCCATTCCGCAAGGTTTTAGGTAACTGCATGCTGTAGTAGGGCCACAGGTTTATACTTTTTAGACCTATGTATTGTTCCAAATGATACTGGAAATAACACCTCTGATCCATGTCTTTGAAATGGAAAGAGAACTACAAATGTTACAGGTAGATATAGTCAAGCAGAATGACTGATGACTAGATACTGTTGGGGGAAAATGGAGGGAAGTATCTAAGATTTTCAGATTATTTCTCCATAAAAAATGCAGTTCTGTAAGAACTGAACACTTCCTGAAAGAAAGCTGATTTCAGTAAAATTTCACTCATTTGAATATCCTACCTTCCCTTTAGTAAGTGAAGAAGCATTATTCTAGCAATGTCAAAATGTTCCATTTTGACACTTAAATTAAGCATTTTCATTTGGAAAGGACTTTTTAATTTGTTGTGTATACAACTAGCCAAGTCAGAATGTAAATGGAACAGTCTCATCATGACGTATTTAGATCTATTTTTGAAAGTATTTTTCTTGGAGAACACATTCTCAAGTTTAGCTTTTACTCTGTATAAGTGAAATAAATAATGAAATCCTTCACAAAGCATAATATTTGTCTTTGTAACTTTGCTGATAGTGTTGGTCAGAGTTTCTACTCAAGAGAGCAGATTTTGTATTGATTTCAGACCAGTGAAAAAGATCAGAAGTTTTGTCTGATTTGCTTACATGTTAATTTGCACTAGCACGCACACATTCAGCTTTCTTAAAGAAGCCTTTCTGATGTATAGAGATTTCATCTCCACACAAGTCACAAATCTAAATATGTAATAAATGACAACACATAGAACACATTTATGCCTCTGCTTGCTTGCTTGCTTAAAGGATTTTCCCACAAACTAGCAGAAAGAATCATGTGCCCTTTGAGCAGGGAAACATTGAATTTATACAGCTAATGAGTCCATAAAAATGCATAGACATTGACCTATTAGTTATGAAAGATTGTAGCTTAAGTTTTGCTAACTTTATTTTGATCAGAAACGAAAATGGAAAGTCCACTTACTCCTGGGGATATTGTGTGGCACCACCCACAGCCAATATGAGTTGTGGGACATGAACTTTGGATCTTTATGCTGCCCTGTTGTTGCATGACTGTACCACAAGTACATGATGGTGCTGAGTTGAATGACCCTTTCACAGCTGTTTCACTGTATACCAAGGTTTTGTTATTTCATTACTGATTTCAGGGAATCAGATCGTATTTACAGGGTCAAAGGTTTAAGTATCCACTGTATAATTCTCCTAGTACTGTACTGAGGCAGGCTTGCATTAGTACCACCTCATCTTGGAAGCCTTCAAGGCTGTCAGTATGTCTGATAGTGTTTGGCACTTAGATATGACAGTGAATGGTAATTTGCAAGTGCCTCAAATAGACAGAAAATAATTTTCATTATTTTTACTTGATTTGGAGTAGTGTCAAACACCCTATAAGAGCTCAGATATTGCTAGGGCTGCGGTGTTCCCTAATAGGCAACTGTGAGCAGTACAGCATGTCCCATCCTTTGTTCAGGACTTGGGGGTTCAGATTCAATTCCTGGACTCAGCATTGTTCTTCTGGGTGACCTTGACATAGGAAGCGACTTGTTTATTGAGTTTTGCGAAATGCTTTGAGAATTACATGTGGAAATGCTATATAGAGGGGAGGCATGACTGTTGTGCTGATGGGTGTTGGGGAGGCATGGATTACAAAAAAACAAGTGGGTGTCACAAAAGAGGAGGAGGAGAAGGAAAGTGGTGGAGGGGGGAGAAGAGGTAGCTGCTATTCTCTGCTGCTCTAGGACCTGGGTGAGGTTCTCAAGGTGCTCATGCCCTTGCCACCAGGACTTCTGACAAATCAGCCAGTCTGCTCTCACTTTGGCTTTCACAGCTCCTCTCTGCAGACCAAATGATGCACTCTTCCTTTGAAGAAGCTATAATTACAGAAGAGCCCAGCAGCACTTTCTTGTGGTAATAATGGATATATCAGCATTCCCACAAAGTCCCTGGTGATGGATTTACAGCTCAGCCATTAATATTAGCTACACAGTGGGTGTATAAGCCGCTTGTCCAAAAGTATTAAAAAATAGTTTAAAACAGCATAGCAAATTTTAGTAGACCTTGTCTAGAAGCAAACTTGCACTGGTTCGATAAAGAGTGAATTTAACCTAGTTGGGTGAGAGCGTTGCTTATTTGTATGTACATGCTCATACTTGGCTTGAGGGTGACTTATTTCAGACTATTCTGGTTTAATAAACTAGAGGCTATGCAGAAATTCTATAAGGATTCCCTCTTCATACATACTATCTGCCGTGCTGAACATCTCCAGTATCTTATGTGGTTAAACAAAACAAGCTTCTGATAATACAAATAAGGGGCAGTACACAAAACCAACATCTGTTTAATCAAACTGGTTTTGAACATCTCTGCAGTTAAACTGTTAAAAGATTGTGCATGGACACAACCAAAACTAAAGAAAGGAGAGATAATGAGATTCCAACTATATTGTTACTATAACTGTGTTGAAGCTGAAAGGGAATATCAGAACCTCTCAGCTCAGTTTAACACAGAACCACACAAATCCTTTTATCCTCTCCTGTCTACTTTATTACAAGGGGTAGACATGAGAAAACATTAGTCTTCCATTTCTGTGACTTAAAAATTACATGCACGCTTACTGAAATAATAAACAAAACCTTTGAATGTCAGAGGTAAAGCTGAAGGCTTTTTCCATCGAATGATCTTCAGTATCAGGAATTCATGGTTCAGAAGGCACTTTCCTCTGGTAATGGAGTCTGAGGCAGTGTTAATATGTATGACTTTTCCCATTCTGAGAAAACACTTTTGTCAGGGAGGAAGGAGAAGGGAATTTGTTGGGTGTGACAATTTCCCTAGAAGTAAGGAATATGAAGCAATGCAGAAGGCCTCATACTCTCATAAAAGCAAGATCCCCAGATTCCTTAAAGATCAAGTCAGATCCTGGGATGTCCATAGGCTGGTAGACTGAGCCTGAGCCCTTGGGTAGTTTTTCAGTTCTATCTTTTCTATGTATGCTTTATATGCATTGTGATCCCTTTGCCTAGTTATGGCTTTAGAAGTCCTGCAGAAGGACTGTCTCTGCTTCTGCAGCTTCCAATGCAATGGGTTCCACTGGAAACTTTGCTCACTGCTATAACGTAAATATGTATTACTACTGCTATCACCTAATAAATTGAATAGAAAACTGAGAACATTCCAAGACAGAGTAATGGAGGCTCTTGATTTGTTCTTAATCAAGACTTGACCTGAACTGTTTTTTTTTCCTTCTGTTTTCTGCTTCTAAATATGATCTATGTTAAGAGTGTTTACGAAAGTGGAGAAGAGAGAGATTTAATAAAAATTAGTTAGCCTATTAAGGTACTTGTTCCTCATGAACAAAGAGAGATTTCTTAATTTAGATGCAAAAAAATATTGAAGGGTTATGTCAGGCTGGTGAAGAGTTACCTAAGATTGCACTCTTTTACTGATGTCCTTAAGAATTCCTGTACCTCTGCTACCAGTAGTTGTAGACTTTTGCCTCATAAGGAGTTCCTATTGATGATAAGCAATGGAGCTAATGAACAGCTGGAGGCGTGTTCTGCTTTTCTCTTTAATGCAGCAGAAACATTGCAATGAAAACTGAAATGACTTATACACAGAATGCCCGGAAGTGGCCTGATTCTGTAATTTCAGAACTTCATAGCAGTACTACTCACACTACCATTACAATAAACATTGGCACATTTCAATGTGCTGTGAAATATGATCATGCTAGCATCTACATAGAAGCTAGCATGTGGAAGCTAGTAAATACTGTAAGAGATACTGAGCAGGGTAATCAACTAGCAAAAAAATTGCATGTGTGCCCCACTGAGCCCTTGTGAAGGTGTCTCAGCCACCTGACTAATAAGTCTTCAGAAGAAGATGTGAGTCTGCCCAGAAGGCAGGAACCAGTGCATAGCAGGCTTCCAGAAAAAAAGAAGGTTCTAAGAATTTTATGTATTTCTTGTGCTCTGTGTGTGGAAACCCTTTCATTCCACATGAAAATGATCCTGGCACTTCTGCTTCATGTTGTCAGGCCAAATGAGGTTGGTCCTCATAGAGTTTGCTTCTGTAAGACTAAGACTGAGGGTGCTGTTCAGTGACTTGGTTGAATTCACACAACTTAATATACAAAAGGATACTTCTGAAAATCTTCAGTCTAACATTTTTGTTGTAATTGAATAATATTGCAGACTTTTTAGACACTCAACCCATTCCATATTTAATACTTTCAGAATTAATAACTGATTCAGTTTGGGACATGATGAATATCCATGTCAAAGTGTAATCATATCTGGCTTTTGTTCCAGCATATTCCAGAGACAAAACATTCTTTTATGACTCTCCTAGTCCATGCATTTTTAAAAACATAGAATAAAAAGTCTTGGCAGCAATCCAGTCACTAGAATGATATTCATTCCAGGAATATTTTTATGGCCACTGCTTGCTGTTCATCCTCCCGCTATTCTTCAGCTTCTTGTTCTTGTTACAATTGAGACATCCTCTTTTGTCATTTAAAAAATTATATCTGGTTTCAGGTTACTCTAATAAAAAGACATAAATTCTACTGATAAAAGCTATTTATTTACATACATTTATTCACAAGCCATCATAGTCCTCGAAACTTCACGATGCAAGTTGGAAGGAAGAGATAAAGTCAGAGTATGATTATGTATTTTAATCTTCATCCCTTATGAGATACCCATATGAGCTACAAATACTTTCATTTCTATAGAGGAACACTTTATCATGTGGAGAGTTGCAGTGATGGCAAAGAACCAGATTTTTCTGGTGTTACTCGAGCCTGAGTAACTCAAAATTTGCCTGCCCTGCCCATGCTTGAAGATGTTATACCAAGCTACCAGACTGATTGTAGTGTAGGGTACCCTAAATAGTCTCAGAAATCAGTTCAAAGGTAGTATGCACCTAAGTGAATACTGTATAAGTCTAGTATGGCTTGAGGAATTTGGCCTGTGACAAAATAGACTCCAAAAGAATCTCTCTACTTTAAGGATATTAGGACTTACAAAAATAAAACCATACAGTTACTGTCAGTCATAAAGTTACTGATATTTGAGTAACAATGCTTAAAAAAAGAGAATTTGGTCTTAACAAAATGTGTACTCCTTGAAGTTGTTTCAATTACTGATTACTAGATTATGGCATTTGCAATAACTCAGAATTCTTGAAATGTTTTAAAGTAGCCTTTTCACTTTCATACAGGGAGATTGCAGAGATGCTTGTTCAGCAAGAGGGGAGGCATATATAAATAACTGACTTTTGGCTTTTAGTTTCTTCATCGTAATAGTTACTTCAATTAATGCTCTCCTATTGGAAAAGAGATTTTGACCTTTGGCTTTGAGATCACCAGTGTTTGGAACATCTTCCTCTAAGAAACAAAATTTAATATTAAGGAAATCATATGTAAACTGGCAGGAATAGATACTTGTATGTGTTGTTACACTGACTAGCACCTTTTTAAAGGGAAAATTCCAAGGTGATAGCTTGTAAACTTTGGGGTTTTAGGGCAGGAAGGGTCAGAATGGTTATCTAGCACAGGTCTTGGAAGTTTAGCCATTCCTTTGGAGGTAAGCCCATAAGACCAAGTCTGTCACTGACAAGTCAGTGCTCCTACTCTCTTCAAGTGTTTTGTCTTCCCATAACAACTAATGGCTCTTTGCTTCAGGAGTACCTCATCATTTTATGCATATATCCAGTCCAGAGATAATTGTGATTTTGTAATTGATGCATTCCAATGGGAAAAATAGAAAGTGCAGTGACCAATTCTGACCTTTGAACAACTTGTCCAGGAGAGTGATAGATTTCTCATCACTTGCAGGCTTCAAGTCAAGATTTGATATCATTTTAGAATATACTCTTTATCTCAGTAAGAAGGCACGCGTTTTGATAGTGGACTAACAGGAGGCAATTCTGTGGCCTGAGTTTTGGAGGCGTGTCTGACTAGATGAACAAATGATCCCTTCTGGCCTTCAGACTGCAGAATTATTTCATGCATGCTAACCATAGTTTACAGTAAATGTGTGCAGTGGAAATTGCCAACATAATGATACAGGCTATAACACTTGCTGAGTTTTAGGGCTTTTCTTTTTGTTTTTCCACAGAAGGTCCCAAAATGTCAAAAGAGCTATGTAACAAGAAAACATGTAGCAAATGATATTACCTATATTCTTCTAAGTCAAGGCAAAAGAATTTGTTTCTGTGTCCCTGTGAGGAAAAAGTGAAGATTCCTATAATGGCTGGTGCATTCATAATAATTAAGGGCTAAAGATATGCGATTGTTAGATTAGAAGGGTGTTGATACTCATGCACTTCTGTGCAAAAATTATGAGTTCCCCTTCCAGCTCCTGCCTATTGCTAGCTGGCTAGCTAAAACACATAACACTGCATGCTAAATATAAGTGGCTAGATCTTACTGTGGATCCATCTGCAAACATGCCACATGCCAGTTGCTTTAGGTAGGATATCTTGGCATAGACATCTGTTTACAGGGAAAGCCTATATTCTCTATCTTTTTTTCTTTTTTGATGCCCTAATTGTTTCCATGTATTTCATACTTGCACTTCTCCCGTTTCATGGACATGAGAGCAATTAGCCAAGAACTTACAAGCTCAGCAAAGTTAGAGGAGTAGTTTATAAACAAATCAGGGTTGCTCACTAGGCATGTTTTCTCAGATCCGGTGAAATGGTAAATACAGTCATCTCAATTAGTGGAACCAGTGAGGGAGGATGGGATAACCTGGATAAAGAAAACACAGATACTACAAAACACATGTAAACTAGTCAATAAGATCCTACGATAAAGGCGTCATATGGAAAAGATTTATGATGCTTCTGGCTTAGTTTCACAGGTGCTAATGAGCTCTTGAGCTGGGAAGTCTACACAGTGCATTGATACTTATACCTTATCCCAAGTCTACCACATGTGGTATAATGCATTTGCCTCGTGCCGCAGCCCTAAGAAATCCCAGTTCTCACCAGGGACTCTGTGTTTGGGCACGCTGCTGTGAGTATGAGCTATGCAGCTCCTGGCCATGTGCTAGCTGAGTTGGGTCTAGCTTAGGTGATCTCTGTACTGAAGTCACCAGGGTTTCTGGTGATAGCATTAGTATGTATGTGACCATCTCGGCAGTTATAGCGTAGATGATCTGCTGCACCTTACCCTGCCCATGGACGACACAGTTGACTATATGCAAGATTTTCTTGGGATTTAGTTTAAGAGTAAATAGTCTTATCTACTCTTCATTTTGGCTCTTCATTTTGTTTTTAAGTTGTTGATTTCTGTGTGTTTTTTCAAAATGTAAGGGTTCATTCATATGTCCTTGGCCAAGATTTTCTCTCCTTTCTGCTGCCAGTTGCCCAAGTGATGGTAGGAGTACCAGCAAAGGCATATGTGTGAATGTTGCACACAAACCGTAAAGCAATCTGGACCTTTTTGGTTTTCAAGGCTATGTTATGGATACGAGTCTGTCTGTAAGTCTGGTTATAACACAGGGCTCCTGTTGAGGACCCTTATCCTGAGCAGCAACAATATTTATGCAGGTAACTCCAGTGAAGTCCACTGGGCCACCAGGATATGTAAATCATGAGAAAGGGTTGGAGAATGAGGCCTTGAATATACAGTGGGCAAATGTCCGTTACTACCTGCTATCTTGGTAAAACTAAGTTTTACGCACTGAAGCCAAAAGTTTTAGGAATCAAGCTCTTGTCTATTTTGTCACTGTCAAACCTGCGGAGGACAATGCTGATACAGATCTACTTTGTAAATGTCTAAGGAGTTGTTTTTTAAGAAGAGCCAGGTACATGTATACTAGTCATCTCCTTAGCACGGAGCCTCTCCAGCACTCTAACCCTATACTTTAGTCACTACTGACAGGTAGAGGGCAAATTTGCATAATGAACTGTTTAAATATTCAGTTTTATCAAGGCTTCAAGGCACTATTTGTCCTCCGCATCTTCAATAGCTAGTGACCCCATCTAAATCAACATCATTTGTCAAATCAAATTAGGCTTGTTGTTAATTTCAGACAGTGATGTTCATCTTTTTGATGCTTTCAAACAACTCGGAGGTAAATCCCTGTGACATAATGCTACTTAGATATGCTAAATGAGTCACTTGTTCAATGCTGCAATTGTCAGAAAAATATGAAACTTAGCTCTAAGGTAAATATTGTTGGGTCACTGGAAATGTATGCAAATTTGACATTTCTCTACTGATTACCATATCTACACATCAAAGTTTTCTATATATCACATCAGATATTTTTGATTCAGGAGAGCTAAGGTCAGTGGCACTTGGCATACTCTTTATTTTGCATCAGACGAGAAAAGAAATGAAAATCTTGGGGAAACTTTCTAGCTCAAACCTTACTTTGTTGAAACAAGAACATTGCCTTGCAAAGGAGTAGGGGAAGATAGCAGAGGTTCTTGTTTTTCAGTATAAAACTAATAAAGGAACATGAAGGGATTATCCACTTAACTAATGAATGTCAAAGAAAAAAAAACAAAGGAAGAGATTAGGTATTTGGGTTCAGAAATGGTAAAAAGCTTCTTTTAATCTGTAAAATGAATTTTTCTATATGAAGTGTACATCTGCATATGTATGTTTGTTTGTTGCCTTTGAAATGTATCTTTTTTTGATGAACAAAAAACAGGAGGTATGTCCTGTTCTTACAAAAGTTGCACGTGCATTTGTGCTTTAATTGCTCTAGTGGGAATTTTGCCTGTCCTTATAGAGTGCAAGGTGAGCCCCAAAATCTCTGAGAATTTGATGGAGTGGTATAGTTCATACGTCGCTTAGCTCAGTGATTGCTTCCATAGATGCTAATATAACTGGCCACAAGAGTTAACTGTTCGCACATTGTGCACATCAGGCCTTTAGAGATCATCAATAAATTGTCAGCGGATTCAGATCTCCAAAACTTTCTGTGAAAATACATTACATACAGTGACAGATGGGTATAGTTTGAATGGTCTTAGGCTGCCATGTACATAATCACAGAAAAGACAATTTATGTAACTTCTTTGAAATCCTGATATCTGAACAGATCTGTGTCAATGAGGGTAAAAAAATACACAGCAAGCAGAGAGTAGGTGCTAAAAATCCTGAAGTGTGTTTTGCTGGAGAATAAACTCAGTGCACATGAACAGCAGCTTTCTATTCTGCTACAGTGGAATAACTGTCATGTAGATTTTTCTTTTAAAAATGGTGAAAGTAACTCATCTGCAATATAAAATGAATGCCAGAAAAATTTTGGTTTAAAAATAAAACAAACATTTTTTCAAACTATTGGAGCAGAAAGACATGTCAGACACCACGAACATATGTTTATTTTTCTTTTTCTCTCCTATAACTGAAACATGGCCAAAAAGCGTTTCCTTCCCCTTTACATTATGTGAGTATGTGTGTGTATGCATATATATCTATAAATTTTGTATTTACCCTTGCATGGAGACCTTGCATGCTACATGCTAAAAATTACTGAATGGACTTACTAGATTCCAGAAAATCAGAAGTCAAAATGCTGATTGATCCATTATTACTGCAGGGCATATAGCACCACTCAGCCACATTAGTACTTATGTTTGATAAATCAATAATAGCTTTTATCTTCTAAGTAAAAGATATTTTATTCTCTTCCGCCTTTCCCTTGATGGGTGATATAAAACTAGGAACTGAACACACATTCTTAAGGCAAGATTTTAAAAACTATTTTGGTGTAAGATTCACATTTGCAAGCTGCCCATGCTTCCCGTATTGGCAATGATTTTGACAAATGTAAAAAAGTCACTAATATTTTGACACTTTCACTGCCCAACTATGATACCAGCTGGCTGTGAATTCAGTTATTCATTGTTCTGCTGTATTTTAAAGACTGGTCCAGAGCCAATGTACTGGACCAGCTCCATTCATTCATTTTCAAGATTGAAGTTTCAGCTAACTGTAGTGGCCATTTTTCAAAGAGATCTGGAATCCTCTTCAAATTTAACAGGATCATACACAATAGAAAAAATCAAGTGTGCATTTAGTTTTAAAGCTATTCTCTTCAAGGGGAAGATTATATATATTTCAGCATAAATCAAGCTAGTTTTCACAGGATTTCTAAATATGCTCTTGTTCTTTAAGTCATGATCAGTGTTTTCTTCACAGTAAAACAAGCAAAGACAAACAAAATATTTATAATGTTTAGATGGATTTAAAATAAAATTAAACTAAGGGAGAACTGCTGTTCTGAACTTTTTTTAAAAATGTCACTACACTGGAATCATGCTGCCTGAGGTTTACAATAACTCAATAGTTATTTTTAAAGAAACTAAAAAGAAACTCACATATTTTTGGCTCCAGGTAAACAAATACAAGTTTAAAATATACTGAGATGGAGCTCTCATAAGTCCTTAGTGCATCTGCAATGCAGACCAGAAGTACAGGACACTTCGTAAGGACAATCTCTTTGGAGCTGAGCGTTCTGGAGAGAGGTATATGTTGAAGTTAGCAGATCCTTTTGAAGTGCCCTTCTTTAACAAATATAATAAAAATGTGCTTACTTGGTAAGTCTTCCTTATTGTGCCTGCTAACGTTTTACAATATTTTCCAAAGCCAGTAACAATATTCATCCCTCTGGCTTGTAACTCACTGATTAAAAAACAGATTGCCAGCAGTCATCTGCTATTGTCTGGCTTCTTAAATTCTGTTTCTGGTTTAATTTACTTGATTGTTATATACACTATTCATGAGCTCTATAATATTCCAAACTTTAATTTCAACAGATTAATTCTTACTAATTATTCAACATTTGAACCTGCACATGAGAATTCTACTGTATGCACCGTCCTGAGGCATAGAATGCAATGTCGAATCGTTTTCTGATTTCAAGTGGAAAACAAACTAATTATGTGGAAATATGATAATACATTGTGCTGCAGGGACCAGCCCTTTGTCTGTTTAGAAATGTTTACTTATGATCGGCTCCCTGTGTTATTTCTTCCAGGAGGAGCTGCCCTTTCTTAATGCATAAACATTATTGACTGGTCCATGATTCTTTACATCAAGTAAGCTGATTTACATAATTTTATATTACTTCCGTCTGGTGGAAACAAACAAGACATCCTGGGAAAGTAATAATTGAGCTAGCTGTAGCAATCTTCTGGAAAGATAAGACATGGAAGGCCTTGGAAATGGAGGACCACTTATATCTCTTACTTCTCCTGCTTTTTTTTAATGGTCATGCAGCTTTACCCCTGTTCTATTTGATTTTATGTGTTTCAGCATCCAGAACTTTATCGCAGCATGGTGTAAATCAACCATCAAAAAACTGAAGTAGAACACACTTTCTCCAATTTTCTGCTGATGTACCCCAATTGAATGAATCAGGTGATGCTGGTACTTTGAAATATCTCAGCAGGGGGACAGGGCCGGGGATGGGGACGGGGTCAGACATTGGTTGGGAGCCGTGTGCTGCAGTTCCACTGTGGTCAGTGAAGCTGTGTTTCAGTTTGCCATCTTTCAGTGCTACTATGCTAAAAACTGGGGTGACACAGCAGAACCTCATTGTAATGCTGATCAACAGAAAAAGAAATGATTTAGTCAAATATGGGGAGGGGGGGGAATAATAAAAATAATAATAATAAAGAACGCACTTTTGCATCCCATGCCATAAGTGCTACAAACCGAAAGGTTGAAATATGTTTTCAGAAATTAATCACCAGAGAAAACTCTATAAAAATAAAATAGAGGAATCAAGTTTCTTAAGGGATCCTGATCATCAGCAGCATTATGTAGCAAGCTAAGAATCTGCAAAAACAGATAGCAGCAATGATCCAGGAAGATCAAGTCTGGAGCCTGGAGCTACATTTTAATAGACCTTGGGTGATACAGCACATTTTACATGAAGTACCGTTTAGAATGTATCATATAATAATTTCAATCCCCCTAGAAAGCCAGGTCTGAAATAATAAGGTGGCTATTTGGCTTTGCGTCCTTCTACCTTTCTCAATAATTTGTGGTTTTATGAAACTGAAAATACTTTACAGTATCTAATGCATTCCACTATTTACCCCATTTACTTTCTGCTTTATGATGGCAAAATAGTTTGTAGATAGTCCTGCTTTCTGGTTCGTGTGTATTTTTTCTATTATTTCTACTTCGGTCTGGCCTAAAGCTTCTGGGGGTGATCAGAGTTCTGTATGTTAAGTGCTGTACATGTGACTAACACAACCAAAATCCCCATCCTAGAAGTTCTCATTCTAGGATTAAAATTTAATAATGTCTAGTATTTATTTAGCTATTTTCTTTAGTATCTCTAATAAAAGTTTGCAATTACATTATCCCTATTTTAAAGTGGAAAAACTGGGTCAATTCTGTGACCAGAAGTTATTCCAGCCCTCTCTGAAAGAACGTCTCTTCTCCTTTGTGCTGCCTTAATATCTAATTGAATATTGTCTCACAAACCCTCTTGTGCTCTGTATCCACCCTTCCCAGCCCCACTGTTCATTAATGGTTGAGGAAAGGGATAGAAAATAGAACTAACTTTAGGATGAATCCGTTCCATTGTTCCCAGCCACTGGTTTTCCAAAGATTTCTCCCCACTGCAAAGAAAAAATGGAGGAATCAATTTTTCACAATGAAAGAGTTCCCAGGGAAACACCAGGACAGCTTAGGAAGAGAGTACAAATTCAAACAGTCAGTGCACAGGAAGATTTTTGATATTCGTTTTAGATCTTGCATTTAGTTTGAATATGAATCTAAAAAGTGTTGTTTTAAAGCACTCTGGTATGAATTTCCTGGGATCAATTAAAGACGGGTTTGTTCATGCTTAATGAAGTGGTCAGGGTGTGAGGAAAAATGTGGGATTGTATGGAAGAGATTTATTTTTCTTATTTGGGCCCAGACTTTGCACAATAGCTTGTTCCTTTTCTCAGAAATAAGGACTTACAGAAAACTTCCTTGGGAAGCTGTTACAGGGTATCTCTAGAGCTCTTAATGGTATTTAAATAATTGAAATTTAAATATCATTGTAACCCAGCAGGCTGTGTTTTCTCTCTGCTGCAGCAGTACTTAGCATGTTGGAAAGGCAACAAAAGAAAATACGGAAGAAAGGAGGCTGTTTTCTCAGTCCCATGACATTCAACGGATTCTGCTATGGCCTGCAGCCATACTACTGACTCTAGGCTGTGATCTCATCTGATCTCCGTGTCAGATCAGGTCAGTCCTTGGCTGAGAGATGTTTCCGGAAAAATCTAAGATGTTTAAAGAAGTGTGAGAGGTGACTAAGGTAGTGCTCTTTCTGTCAGCCAGGACTGGACCAGATCTGCTGGCCTTGGGTCAGGGAAGAGCTTTCTGCCCTTTTGAGCACTACACTGGCAACTGGCATCCTCATTGGCACTGTGAGAAGAGTTCAGCTGTTGAAAGTGCATGGTATCATCATAGAAGAACATGGATGTTGAACATGGAAATGGGCATTTTCCTACCGAGGAGCAATGATATATATCAAATATGCAAAAAATCCTATTTTAAAGTAGCACAAGGGCAAGCCCTGGTGAGACTGGAGCTGGCAGCAGCTGATATACTTGATGCTGTGCAAAGACACAGGAAAATGCGGTCCCTGCCCTGGGGAGCACATGAGCTAACATGTCAAGTGACTCAGGAAGCAAGCAGGAATCAGTACTCATTTTCATATGTGCGTATCTGCCCCTTTTTTAAACTGCACAGAGAAAAAATTAGCAATAATTCCTGGCAATCGGTAGAGTAGATTGTGCTAGCATTGCAGCACCTCATAGTATCCATCGCAAGTGCTCTTGCTCCACTTCACAGGTTGGGAATGGTGCAGTGGAATACTTTGATCAGGACCAGGTAAGAATATTTCTAGCAGCACAAGAACATTAAACCATATCTTCTATGTCCTGAGCTAATACCATGAAAAAGGACAATCTTTCCTCTCTTGGTTTATGCTCTTTGAATCCCTTGGTTCAGCTGTCACTAATTACTGCTTTTCCTGGGCATCTTTTTGCCAGGAAGATAAGCTTCCAAATTTTTTTCAGAACTATGAATGTGTATGACTACAAAATGAAAAAGGGAGGATTTTCACACACTAATATGCCAAACAATTTTTTTTTTTCTTTTGAGCGTGCCTCTGGCATTGCGGTGTAGAAAGTCAGCAGGTGGTGCTGTCCCATCTTCCCTGTTAGCCCAAAAGAGAAGGCAAGACCAGAAAAATCCACCTGCCTTCCATGCCCAGACTGTGCCAGGCCCAGATTTACAGGGTGGCTGCCTGGAGAGCCGAGTGCTCAGGTGCTGAAGCAGTTGCCTGGGCAGTGTTAAAGTAGGAGATCCAGGGCTTGCTAGAGGAAAGAAAGAAGCCAGGAACCATTTAAGAGGGGCTGATGGTCGGAAGGGTGATGGGAAGAGAGCTGCTAAGTCTGAAGTCTGCATCTGATGGAGGGGTGTCACCATCAGCTTCCCCCTTCTCCCATTAGCGCTGTTTAAATCCTGAGCTAGAGAGCAGCTGACAGCAGTGTGTCTGGCACGTAAGTGTAAGCTACGGGATCCTGTGAAAGTCTGGAGATGATGGGATGTAGGATACGGTGAGGTGCTAATGCATTTTGCCTCACATCTGTGCAGGCTAGCGGTGCGTGTGCAGTTAATGCCTCTCTGCTGACATGCAGTAACTTGTTAATTCCTGGCAACTTTGAGCATGCGTCTGAGTTCTGATTAAGTTTTGATGCAATTGCTTTCGTGGGTGCTGTTGCAAGCAGCAGGAAAGTTTGTTCTCTGCTTTTATGTCCTACCTTAAGCCTGAGATGTTCCCTGTGTTTCAAGCACAAGTGTTTTGCCTGGGATCTCTGATGGTGTCAGGTGATTTTTGCTCAAAGACTGGAAGAGAGGCAGTGGGGCAAGAGGCATCCTTGTTTCTGTGCTCCTTGACAGAAGGAGGTTTTCCAAATTTTCCCTCTAGTTATATTCAGAGCCCCTTTCCTTCTTGATTTGGGGGGAAAAAAAAGACACACAAAAAAACGGTTTAGCATTTTGCCTTCTTCCTATGTGCCTGTGTCTTCACGGAAGGACAAATCTCCCCCCCCTGCATTGCCCTATTTGAGTCCCAGGTAGCCACCCATTTCTCAGTGGTCCACTGCAGATTTGCCTTCTATCTCCTGACTTGGGCTCTGCTCCCTTCACTACTGCAGCTCATCTCTCCCAGCAGGAGAAGGATCTCAGGAAGTGTTCTGCGAAGGACAGGCTCATGTTCTACTGTGGTTTGTTATAACTAATCCATAGAAACCCTTGGGAAACCAAGAAATGGTATTTTCTCAGGCTGCAGACAAGGTACCTGAGCTGGGGCACCTCTTGTGCCCTCTCTGTCTCGGATATATTTTGATAACAGTAGACTTATCGAGTACAGAGTTCGGGGCACAGAAGCTTGCTGGGAAGGGCTGAGAGTCACCCACGTGTGGAGATGGCGGTAGCTGTTTCTAGGCATGTAATAGCACGTCTCTCTGCTCTTGCAGACAGCTTTTGTACACAATCCACACCCTTTTCCAGAATTTATGGAAATTGGTTAGCCTGGCTGCTCTATCGGAAAACGCCATAAATAGTAGGATATTGAGCATGCTAGGATTTACCTTACATGGTTTTTGTGGTGTCTCTGCAATAGGTTAGCTGGTGCCACCCATATTGGATTTCACTGGAAAGAGGCCTGCTATGGTTAATAATTTAAATAATATATGCTGATAGGCTCTTGTTGAAGGAATGACTGATCCAAAGCCTGTTGAAATAAATGCAAAGAATATCCTTGTCTCCAGTGGGCTTTAGATCAGGCCCAGGTTCATAAGCATAATATTACTGTCTTTTTTAATAATTTTCCAAGAATGGGCTGGGTTTTTTCCTTTGTGCAGCAAACCATAGCTGAGGAGAGTGGGGAAGAAAAAAAGACAAGCAGAGCCACGGATTCTGTGCTAAAGGAATTTAAATGAAAAATACATTAAAAATTTAGTATGTAAGCAAAAATGGACTAGTTTGCTGTTGAAGGGTGAAAGAAAAAAAATTATTATTTTAATATGTACCACACAGAGACGAGCACAACTCAGGTCACATCTGAGAGCAGCAAAGAGAGCCACAGCCTTGGTTCATACTGAAACGTTCTAGCAAATATTTTGCTCTAAAAGAAGCAGTAAGAGAAAGAAGGAAAGAGTCAGATCTGGCACATATGTTCATACCTGTTTGTGTGAAGCTATGCCATCATTAGCTATTGTGACTTTTTACCTGACTTAAATGCACATCTTTGACAATAGGAAATCATATATTTATAAAGCCCTTGCCCCTTACTTTACTCAGGGATCTTTTAAAGAAAGAGTTCGGGAAATTAGTACAAACTGTTCTGAAAAATTTTGTGCCATTCTCGCAAAATTGAATTGTCCATGAAACACTTTTTCTTGGGGAAAGTTTATCCTCTAGGGACTAACAACTGAACCAAAAGATAATCTTGGTGTGCCTTTCAGGACTCTCTGTATTGAGTGAGTTTTCTCTGAGACTGGACCTGTACATCAGCAGTGTTTGTGCGGAGTCTCCTGACAGCAGCGTTATCATGGAATTGCTTACAGAAAAGCAGTTCTTCCTTGGGCGACTTTTCCTTCTAACACCCGCTATGCGATCAAGAAGAAGCTCTATGTGTGAGAGCGGGAAATTGCAAATATGCAAGCCTGGGCCGTCCACATTAAACACCCAAGAGGGGGAAACAAACCCCCTCATTTTCCTGCAGGAGGAGACATGAGTAAGAGATGTCAGTGCAGCTATGACATCTGTTTACATGGGGATTTTATGCACCTGTTCACTAGGCAATAACAAATGCTTACCATGGTGGTAGCTGTATCACACGGTACATATGCTGCTTCTGACATACATAACACCTCTTTAAGGAAACACATGGCCCCATATGTCATGAGAACTTGTTTACATTCTACAATACAGTAATGGAAAATATGTTTCATAATAAATGTTTTCGTCATTTTTGTGTTTAAGGAAAGAATGGGAGTTTTACGCCCTAGCTGTGAATGTGTGTGTGCTCCCTCATTGTTCTCATGGTCCGATGTGTGGTCACGAACTAACTTCCTAAAAGCGTTCAAAGTTCAGAAAAGTTTGGATCTGAGCTGCTCAGTTTTAAGGTCTGATGGCTGTGGAAAAAAAATGCAGTTTTTATGGTTGCAGTATATATTTGGTTGCAAATCAGAGTATTTACTTATTTCACTTTCTAGCAAATGCCCAATTTCTGGTCACTGACGAAAGCAAATGTCATGTATTGACTGTTTACAATTCTTAGATACTGAGGCCACCTCAGGTGGAGTAGCCAATGGTTTTGTAGCCTTATCTTTCAGTTCAGTCACCCTGAAACCAGGGAAAAGAATTATATTACTGCATATCCAAAAGCTTAAGCAGGTCACCTGCATCCTTCCCTGGATCACAGAACAATTTCAATTTTGAAGAGACCTCTGAAGGCTGTCTAGTCCAAACTCTTGAGAAATTAATTATCAGTTTAATAGAGTTGTAGGCAGCTTGGATATGGTTTGATTCAAACCATTTACTTACGCTGCCATTTTAAGGCTTTTCCCTTCTAATTGTTTTTCCACTTTCACTTGGCAGCGTTTCCACCACTAAGACTCCTCAGGCAAAGGAGTCTGTATCCTCCACTCAGTCCTCACTGCTGGGGCAAGATTGTCTCCTATAGTTAAACTGATAGTGTTTCAAGAACCCAAGCAATGAGGCTTTTATTTCCTGTGGAAGGCAGATCCAAGAGTTAATAGTTCTAGCTATAGGAGAGATTTTTTCTTAATACTTACCCTAACTGTGTCACCTTCTAGGATTTATTTTTGTGCTTTTCTTTATTCATTTACAGCACTAACCTTGGTTGCATTTGTGGAGTTAGCTAACAAGAATGAAAATCAGACTCTACCTCGCAAGAGGAATCCACTCATTTACTGACAATATTGAAGTGTGAATGTTAGAGATATATGTACATACAGAATTTTTATTATTTTGAGTTAATGAGTCATACATCGATGAGTTGTTCTAATATTTATTTTCTCTTTTCAGCCTTTTTGCAAGCAGTATTCATCACTATTTCAGCAGTCCACTTAGTATGAAAGAACAGATGAATAGATCTTCTTTTTCCAAAATATATTAGCCTAAATTTGGTAATTCTATTTGTGGGTAGATGGGGTGTTGTGTAACAACAAAAGAAATTTCAGAATAATTTCATAACATGTCCGCCCCTGAGTACTTCTCATCTCTAGTGAAAACAATACTGAAAACTTGGCAACAGGGCCTATACTAAAAGTTGTTGTTTTAGGGGTGTGGGGAGGATTTTTATTTAATGGCAAAACCAGACTTCATGTTAGAATTACCCAAGTTTCACATACCTGGAACATAATATGAAATCAAAAGGGCAGATGTAGAATATCTGTCAAAGACTGATTCAAACTGTGGGTGTGTTTTTATTTATTTATTTATTTTTAAGAAAAATGAACAACCTAAAGCGGAAGGGGCATAATTAATCATGTTTAATTTGCAGAGTGGGGGTGGGGTGGCAGCGCTCTTGCGTTCTAACTGTGCTGTGGTCTTCCAAAATCAATACATGCCAACGTCTGTGTCAGGCTGGACTAAAATATTGCTAACCTTAGGGAAGTCTCAAGGAAATGCAGCACACGCAGGCTGCTTCCTTCCATAGACTGTCCTCCCATCCTTCAGCAATTGGCAAATTGAAGGTGCTGAGTTAGTATTTGCATCATTTTTGTCATCTTTGGTAGCCTTTTTTGCCCTGAGTTTGTATAAACCCTTCCCATTTTTTAATCCGTTTATATTTTTGGTCTCTGCAGCTTTCTTTGTCAAGGAGTTCCATGGTGAACTGTGCAGTATCTGCAAGAATACTTTATTTTCACAAATACAAATGTGAAAATAAGCCCTGAGAAATGTTATACACCATCAGCAGCACAGACGGGGCTTATTAGGGGCCTGTGGAGTATTGGGAGAGAGGAATGGGGCTAGAGGAGATCAGGCAGGCGTCACTGGAGCCTACTGGAGTAGGGTCAGCATGAGGGACCTAAGGACAGGAAAAGTGATAAACTCCCCTCCTCTTGTCATACCTTTGCATGTGCAGAACCTGCACTGCTGCTGATTAGTAATGATTATTAGTTTACACCTACCCACGTATCATATCTGTTAAAAAAAAAAGTACTTTATTTTCTTTATTTTAAACTGCTTGATAATTTCTTTGGGTGCCTTTAATTTTGGTCTTCTGAGAAACAGCAAGTAATGTTTCTCTGTGGGTTTTGTTTGTTTGTTTGCTTTTTTTTTTTGCATTGGTTTAGATTTTATGCAGTGCAATGTTTATTCCTCTCCCCCTACCCCTCCTTCCCAGACTGGAAAGTCCTAGTCTATTTGGGCTAAGCTTGAACAGGTAGCCTACCTCTAAGAGGTGTTCTGACAACAGAGGGAACAGAGCATTTTAAAGCCATCTTATGGTATGTATAAATAGTAAAAATAATTAAAATACAAAAATGGGTTGAACTGTACTTTTAGTGACACTTTCTGGCTTATACTGTCTGTGTTTGTATGGGCTTGTGTGATGTGTTAAGGCATGTGTTAACATACTTCGAGGACAAAGATGTCAGTAGCAAACTAGGCTATATGTTCTCAGTTAATCTATCAGCTGAGCAAGTGCCCTCATGTTTTATGTTTCAGACATGCTAATCTAGCATAGTCAGAAGTGCTACCACACAAAAAATATCCTTGCTAAAGTAACACATATTGCAGAAAGTCTGCAACTTGCACCTGGGATAGAGCAGAGCAGCTATGAACTTTAGCATCTGCAGGGCAAAATTTAATCCTACTCTTGACTCTTACACCCACAATGTCACTGGGAAAAATAAAAACAAAACATGTCCCAAACTGTCTGGTCCTTGCAGTCAGCATAACAAAGAGAAATATGATATATTCTTTTAATAACTCTAGAAGCCTTAGGCCTTAACTCAACAAAGCATACAAGTCTCACTGACTTCCAGGATCCTTCAGGTTAAGCATGCACTTCATGACCTTGTTGAATTGGGGCCATAGATGTCATGATAATGTGTATCCTATTAAAAACTATCCTAACTAAAAACAGGGGCTTATCAGGCTTTAATAGTGCTCAGATTCATTCATTAACAATTCCTCTTTTTAAAAAATGTCTCTGTAACTCGCAAAAACATAACTTTATTTGTCTCTAAGATAAGATTCTCAGTAGATGGAATCATACATAAGATTCTGCTTCTCCCCATACTGAAGCTTGTTCTTCGATCCCACTTGAGATATTCTAACTTTTTTTGTAGGTTGTTCTCACAATTGGCCCCAAGACTCCTTTTGTATTTATAATTGTACGTGGAGGAGAAGGGATAGCAGATCTTGGTTGACTTACAATTCTTGGGAAGTTATTTTCTGCTTTAAAATATATTTTCCATAAGCATTTTATTCATTACGACTCCATAAATAGAGCAGTTTTGAAAATATTTGGGACATATACTGAAGTGTTGTGTCTTAATTCATCTATTTCTTTCTAATGTCCTTAAGGAGAGGATGATGTTTTTGCCTTCCTCAACTGTTAGAGACATAAGTACCTTTTAAAGCACTGCTGATTGTAATCCCATTTTCAGGCTTTTGTACATTAAATATGCTACTGAAATTTGGAATGAAGTCTCATATTAATTTCCCATATAAACTCTATTAAACTGGACTATTGCTCTTTTACTTAGGTGTCTTGCTAACAGCAGAGTGCTGACAAGCTTTATGAATGGGAGAATGGCATCATTTAAAAAGGAAAATAACTTTGAATCCCTAAGGAAGAACTGTTTCCTGGCACTTTTAAGGCAGCATACCATGATCCATCAGTCTGAAGTCAATCTTTTTTTGACTTACATCTTAAAGTCAAGAAACAATATGATAAAAACCTACAGAAACTTGGAATTGTAGTTAAATAATCATTTTTACTGTGATGTCTGATCAAGCCATAAAGAGAATCAAAGATGAGATAAATTGTATTTAGCCATCATATGCAGTGAGCAGTTTCTAAGAAATATTGTTTCATCAGTACAGGGAACCAGAACTCACTAATAGCAGAGCCAGGCAAAATTTCTGAAAATTGTTATTGTAATGTTTACATAGTGAGATCATACTTTTTTTCCCTTATGAAGTACAGGTGCAAAACGTAAATACTTTGTTCCCAGAAGTGCAACTTTCCAACCATTTCTTTCTTAAGCAGTCCTTGCAAACTTAAGCAGCCAACTGTTAATGGGTTATTGACAACACTGATATAAATATTCTCTCTTTTTTTTGCCTCTTGCAACCCTATCAATGTGCAAAAAAAAAAAAAAAAAGGAAAAAAAAAATCTTTCTGCTCTTTAATAGTCTTTTTTTTCCCCTCATATTTTATTTTTCCAGGCCCAGTGAACCTACAGAGAAGCATCTGCTGGACCCTGAGTGGGGAAGCAGACATGCAGAATCCTTGCAAATGTGAATGCCAGGGCTGGGTCAGACCCCAGATGGTAAGTGTGTTTGCTCTTAATAGGGCTAGGAGGTTCTTTCATGTTCAAAAGAAGGGAGGCAGCACCCTCTAGCACTGAGCCTTTGCTACCACTGCAATGACAGGCACTGCCAAACATAAATCAGAGTGATAACAGCCTCTGCTGGGGATTCAGACCCACATTTTCCTGCATGGAAGATAAAATCTTTTCTGGTTCTTAATTCAATCGCATACCCAACTGGCAATCTTGCATATCAAAATGGGAATCCTGGGAGGCTGCTGGAATATGCAGATCAACAGAAGCTAATTAGCATTTACTTGCAGCCATCCTTAACTGATTGGCAGCACAGCTGTGGGGACCAAACAGAACATGCTGAGTTGCATATTTGTGTGGCCACCTGCCATTTGGTGGGATCCAAAATAGTGTAAACTACCACTTCATAATAACTCAGTGACCTTAGTTTTGAAGTAATATTGAATAGACATATTTGGCTAAGTGTATAATTAGTGCTTATTTCACCTGACATGCAGTTCAACAATAGACTGTGCAGCAGTACCTTCTTAATTTGACATGTTGATGTCTTAATTGAGATTGACAACTTGTTAGAGAGGTACTATATTTCCAATGCAGGCTGAGATCTACCCATCATCACTGACTTTCCTAAGCGTATGAAAAAATGCACTTTTATGCCTTAAAACATATTCCAGCTATTCAAAACTGAACAATCAAACATCATTAGAGCTCACTGCAAAGGGTCCATTTCCTGCAGAGTTTTATGTAAGTAGTTTTATTGCTTTGCTCAAAATATGCAGTGGAGTGGGGTGTGACCCAGAAAATAAAAATGTCAAAAAGCAGGACAAAGAAAATAAAGGGGGAAAGCATGTTTAGACAAAAGGAATGTCAGCATTGTAGGCCAATTTAGAAAATGGTGGTGAAGTGAAAATGAATGAAAGCTGTAACAATGATTAACTACAAGCCATTGAGAAGAGAATGGTATCTTTCATGGTTTAGCAAGTAAAGGTTTGTAGCACAATTGCCTCCTCATCCTCATGTGGAAATCTGGGTTACTTGAGTGTCAGGATACCTCTGCTCACAGGTAAAAATAACTGAAACAGATCAAATCTGTGTGCCTATGATAAACTATATATATGACTTCTACAAGTTGGCATGTTTTTTCAGTGAGGCTGGGCTGGCTTGTAGCAATGAGGAATTTGGTCTTGTTTCGGATTGCATGGTAGAGAATTGAAAAAATATGTGTACGAGTCTGGTAGATGGTAGAAAGAGTACTTTTAGGACTGTTGATCCACATGAAATATAATGAGATATATAGGCAGTGCTATAATTATCAGTGAAAGGGGTAGTCGCATAGTGATAGATAAAAAAAGGAGTTCTTATTTGCATGTTTCCAAAATGGAGCCATGTGGAAAAATGAGTCCCTTCAATTAAAGCTGTCTCCTCATTATTCATGTGTCACACATACAGACAGAAGCAGGACTTGGAGTTCATCTGCTGTTCCTGACTTGGCTGTGACTCTGTTTATGGTCTTGCAACCGGTATCAGGAGAGAAAAAAGATGTGTACGGAAAAGAATGAAGAAATGACAAAATTGTTCCCATCCTTGTCTAAGACAAAACACAAACAAGCAAATACACAGTTTTAAAGCAGAAATCTGTACCTCTTGAACCTCTTGTGCTCTCCTCCACCAAATGTTTTGCTACCCCAAAGAGGGTTGCACTTCCTGGAGGTAGAACCATGTGAAATAATGTCTGAACACATGTTCATAGAGAAGTCTGAGTAGGAAAGGCAGTGGGAGATGATGCAAAATGACCTGGCTATGTGTGTTAATACTGCATTATCCTTCCTTGTACTTCTAGGGTAAGCATTTGATCTTTGTGCTGACAGTTGGTCAATGGGAATAACTCAAGCTATTGAGACAGCAGATTCATTTTGAGCAGCAGATGCAGCAGCAGGAGCAATCAGATGTACTATAAAAACAAGGCCCTATATGCCTTAACCATTACCTGCCTTTGATGGTGTCCTTGGGTTAAGTATGTTCAGAGATATTTTGGGGGGACATGACCATAAGGCATTTCATATTTATTAAAGTATGCATATTTATAAAATCCATTCCTGATGATACACAAAAACAGGTAAGTGCCCAAGTTAACAATATGCTCCCTCCCTCCCCCATGGACTGTGTAAGGTACAGATAGAAATAACCTCTAAGGCCACTGAGTCCATATGCTCTGCCTCTGTAGAAATCATTCCAAAAAATTCCTCAATGTTTATTCTTTGCTACATTCTCCAAATTTTGTCAATGTTCTTCAAGCAGAGAGAGCTGTTGAATGCTATGGCGAGGAGACAGGGACTCCATTCTTGGGCCATGGTATTGAAGACTTTGCATATGTGACCCAAAATTATCTTGGCCCTTTCAATAGCCACACTGAATCAAACCATCTGCCTCATTCAGCTACTGATGAGAAAAATCTCAACTTGACTGCTAAGAAACCCTGCCAAATAAATAAATACTTCTAAGCAAATGCTTTGTAGACAATATGTCACTAGTGCAATCAGTTCTGCAATACATGGTAAATGCTGATGCAAAGTGTTGTAGATATAATCTGCTGGCCCAAAGGTAATTGAAGGTAACAGAAATTTTCACATTGTCTTGCATATACTTTGGATCATGGCCATGATTATCATGAAATTGTGCGGTTTTGTTTCCAGATATACACCACTTGGATGCCCTCAGATTAGGGAGGTCATATACATCAACAGTCTTGCTCCTGTCCAGTCAGATGTTGATTTCATAGACGATCGCCTGAACACATTGTTTTGTGAGGTACTTGCTCAAAGTCAGAAATCCAAGGATCTGAGCAGGCTTGGTAGCTGGTTGAATGTAGAGTGGAAGAGTCATAGAGATCTAAGCTGCCTGGCAACTCCAACAGCCTGTCAGGCAGGTTGCTGCAGATCTGGGGCTTATGTGCTTATAGGAAGCCAGGAGCCTAGAAGCACTGGCTCCTGAGCTCTAAGACTCCCAGCTCATCTGGGATTTCCAAGTTCCTGGCTCCTTAAAATGCAGCCAAGTGGAATTTTAATTAGAAACTTATCAAAATTGTTTGATAATTTTTCCAGCCTTCTAGATTTCCTTCTTTGCCTTCCAAATCAGAATGAAAACAAACTTTGGAATATTAAAATCATTCCTGTGCCAGAGTTACAGATCTTCATCCAACACTACTTCTAAATTTGTGTCACAATAGGGTTTGTGACTGAGCTATGTCATGTTGCATCGTGCTGTGTAAATGACAGCCTGACATTATATGTGCTCATCACATTGCTTTATATATATAAAGGATTTCTAAGTTCTGCCAATAAATACACATGGTTGTCTGATAAAATATGTATTCACTAAAACTCAGAATTAGTATTAGGGGCCAGTGAGTGAATTTAGTCTCCATCTATCTAGTATTTCTGTGGTGCTCGTAGGAGTTAAAATCTGATGATCAGTCTTTTTTTTTTTTTTTTAATTCAGAGGACTGGTATGCACATTCCACACAAACTGCTTCCTAAAGATGTCTGAGCTGACAGATGCTGTCAACTCTGCATTGGGCCTCTCTGACATAATGGCTGATGAAATTGGCTGCTAAAGAGGTTCTGATTAGCTTTGACCGTAAGTCTGTATCAACATGACAAGGAGGCAGCATCATTTGAATTGAAGGAAGGCAGTGCAAAGACTGCTGAGCAGTGTGAACATCTCCAGGTGTTACTCAGGAACATATCTACCATTTGTTTCCTACCCAAGACAGTGTCGCACACTGCTTTGTGAGACTTGCACTTGGAGACTAAGGATGTCTAAACTAATGCAGAAAGTTACTGGGCCCCACACAGGGAATGCTGGGAGATACTTTGTGGCTTTTGTCATTTCTGAGGTTGGACAGGATGATCCTTCCAGCATTAAAGCAAATTATAAGAATCTCAGCTACTGATCAAAGTCACTCTATCCACATAGGACCACGTTCTGGATTTTCACTTAGTGGCAGCCGTCCATCTCTTGTATCCAGTTGAGATCCCATGAGTGGCAGGACAGTTCATACATCAGGCAGACTCTGGGAGACCGCTTTAGTATTTGTTCTGATCTGTGGTGATACCATTAATAGTTAATTGGACAATTCCATTTTAAAACCTTGTGCTGTAAGCTGAAGAGAGATGGAGTCCTCACTAAAGACTCTTGCTTGTTTTTCTACTATGTGAAATAACAAAAAAGACTAATCTTAAAACTGTTCTTAATGAGTATAACCAAAATATTAACAGTAGTAAACAAGAATACATTTGCTCATAACTTGTCATATCAGTGTAATAAATTAAGCCAGAAACACATTAACATTTGACAGCTTAAACAATGCAGGAAAAAATACAAACCTCACAGGGACTATGTGAAGCATGTTGGCAGTTTAACAGACATTTTGAGATGTAGATACATATATCAACCTTTCTGAATTTAGTCTTGATAACTCCTTTTCCTCTGTGTGCCAAAACACTGCCGTGTGAAGACTAATGAGTTCCAGATTTGTTTATCTTTGGTGGCTAAGGCAGATTCATGAGCCCCTTGAACCTATTTTACAGTGGTCATGTGATATCAGCATGGAACACCAGAGGCAGAAATGCCTCTTTTATGCTGATGGATATACAGCGTGTTAAAAGATCTTACAAGAAAGATGTGCTTGGCCATCTGATACAAGGGACCATGTCAAATCTGTTTTGGATGATCTATACAAGTGAATTGTCCTGCCTGTTAAGTTTCATATGTGTTTTATGTTTATGTTCAGAGGTGTAACAACAAATGCTAGGAAAAAATCTTGCACACAAAATAGGGATTATTATGTCTAACAGCAAGATGTGCATTCAACAGATTTTGTATGGATGATTGCTTTTTTAAACTTTTTTTACATTGTGTAAACTCTCAAATAAACATTGTAGCCAAGAAAGTCTTTGCCTCTGGTCCACCTAAGTGAAACCTCCTTCTTTTGTATTTCCCCTATTAGATCTCTACTTCTTTATTTGCCTCTACAGTATTTTGCTTTTCCATCATAGTTTTATGGTGCTTTAATGTTTGCCTTTGTTAACAGCTGCTGCTGTTTCTGAAAGGGGCAGGAGAATTATGAATATATATCTTAATCAAACTTAACATACAACATTTTGTGTAGACTTTTGTGAAAACAGTGTAGCAGTTTCCTGCTGGATGTTCTAGCTGGTAAATCCTTTGTGGATTAATCTTTGCTCTGTTTTGAAGGGAGAAGTTTGGATCTATCATTCCCTCACCCAAATGACAGCTTTGTTTCTCCTTGATGGTACAAGTTGGTGCAAAGGCACTTTAAATAGCTTAAAGCAAAGAATACTGTATGAGAGTCCCTAGATGACTGGTGGTCACTCTAGTGGATCTGCCTTTCCTGCCTGCAGGTACAAGAGGTCTGATGAGGAAAAGGAGGGGCAGTCAAGCTATGCATCTAGCGGTAGCTGTACGTAACATTAAGCAACTCTGAACATTTGACTTTCTGCCTTCAGATTTCTTGTACATTATTAGCGGTATAACAGAAGCTCTAATGTACCCTTTTCCTAGTTACCATCCAAAAATGAAAAATTTCCTTATATTTAAAATTGGTGTACACATATACATAACTTTATGGTTTTTTTCTGTTCTAGGAGGGGGACATGGACTAGCTACTCCAGTAGACAGAGTAATTCCTTGTTCACTAGAGTCTGCTCTGCATCCTCCTATTTTTTGTAAGTAATATTTTTTCATAATTTCTGTGTAGATTTCTTCTTTGACTGGTGGGGTCAGGTCTTATTTTTTAAATAAACAAGTAGGAAAATCCCCCCCAGAATCCCAATTTGAGGATGATAAAATCCAAACATAGCCAGAATCAGATAAGACTCTCTAGAAGTAGCACTCTGAGACTGTGTTCTGTGTAGATGGAAATCCAATCTTTATAGCGTGTGATCCAGGGAAGGCAGAAGACGGGAAGGAGGAAGAAGAGTAAAGAGGTTGTTTGTCAGAAAAAAGCAATTAAGTATAAGTATTATTTATTGGGTTATTTGTAAGGTAACGTTACTAGTTGTTTGAATATTTAATAAGTCCTGTGAAACCTGGACTCTGTTTTTCTAAGAACTGGCCTTTGTTTGCTCTTTCTGATAGAGATGAACATTGTATAAGTACAGTGAGAGATAGTTCCTGGCCTGAAAAGCTTACAGTCTAAATAGATATGGAAGGTAAGAAGTGGATAAAAGGGAGAATTTTCTTTTACTGTAAATGGGCGACTGAGCTGGTGAGAAGGGGAAGCCACAGACAGGAATTCTGCTGCCCCAGAGTGCAACTCCAAGCCTCGGCTCAGCCACAGGTCAAACCACTTTCCACCTCTGTCTTTCAGGGCTGTAAAAGCAACCTTTTAATTCTGATTTTCTGAACAAAAGAAAAAAGTGAAAAGCAAAAAAAAAAAAAGAAAAGCCATCTTTAGAAAACAGTAGTCCATTCCTGTGCCATGAGCAATGACTGTTTTTGTTCCAGTAGAAGCCAGACCTCCTCATAACATACCTTGTAACCTGTTAATTATAATTTCCTTCTCTAACACTTGGATCACACTACTAAATATTTTTAAATATCTATATATGTGTTTTTTAAGCTGCTGGGTTTGGGTTACACCTTTTCCATATGCCCAACCCACACAATCCCATCAACGCTTTCACACACCAGTCAAACACTCTATATTTGTGTGAAACTCACTGAAGGAAAAAAATTCTTATTACTACTACTACTAATACAAATTCATTTCTCACAACTATTAGTATTTTCCTGAATGCCACTGAATGAATTTAGTGCATTTGAATGTCTAACTTTTGTTGCATTGATTCAGTGCAGATTTTTGAGTTATATTTACTTTTACTTTGGTCTCATCACCACATGCCTTATTTTTTCCTTTTTGTTCAACAAAGCTCCCTTTACAAAAGTTAATCACTTTCTGTATGAGCAATTCCCTAATACATTTTATATTCTGTTGTTACTGCGAATGATGTTCTGAAAGTTGATATACATTGCAACAGCAGGTGTTAAGACAGGCAAGTAGGGAACAAAAGCTCTTACTGCATGAAAAAGTCTAATAATAGACAATTTGTTCACCTGGCACTGGCTGCATTAGCATTTGAGATGAGCTCATTGTTATTTGGCAATCAGCTTTCTGCTGGTTGCAAGGACAAAAATATGGAAAATCCAAGTTGTGGAAATAAATGTTTGCTAATATTAGAATGACATTAAATGGTACATGACAGAATTAGAAAGGTTGCGGGGTAAGCTGGTGGGTTTAAAATGGTGAAACATTTCTGTAACCAGGAAAGCAATCAGTAAAGACAGTCATGTATATTCTTCCAATAAAATTACATATGTAAACATTTTCAATAACTCTGCTACTGGGCAAGCTGTTCAGAGCAGGTTTGCACTCAGAAGTGTAGTTCAAGCTTTTTCCAAGCTCATTGAAAATGGGGCCATTAGTTAGGGAAGCTCACCATGAAAAGCAAAGTTAAGCAATCTGGTCAAAATTGAATCATCAATCCATAAAGGCAATTCTCTGCAGTGGCCCACTGGGGCTGCAGAAGCCTCATGGCAATGCTGAGAACACGCTTACATCCCACTTGAGGCCTCAGCACAAGGTACTCCGAGGTTTGTGTCCAGACCCTAAACAGTAGGTGTGAGGGAAAGAAAGAGCTGATTGCCTGGGAGCAATTTGAACAGCCTCCTGTCTGCTGGCACTGCCTTGAGCATTTGTGAAGCACCCTCTTGGAGGAGGGGAGCACGCATGGTCTGGAGGATCCTGCAGGAGGGAAGAGAAGGAGGCTGTATCTGGCTGTGGTTCCTGTCAATCCCCCAGAAAGTAGAGTGGAAGCAGTGGTTGAATTAAAAAGGGCAGTGCCACAGGTGAGTGTCCCTAAATCACCTTCTGCTTAATGTATATCCTGCCTCCAGAAAGAGCATCATATATGCTCCCCTAGAACAGACAGTGAAATAGGCATCTTTAATCATGAGGCCTGTTTTCACATCCTGATCTTCTAAGGATCTTTCTGAGGAAACTACATCAGTTATAACATCATTAATTACGAGTTTTGTGCTTTTGGAGAGCAAAAATCTGATTTTTTCCAGCTTTCTTTGATCTCTATATCCACACCATCCCCTGTCCTGGCTGAGCGCAGATGGATTTTGTAGGAGTGGAACTGAGAGCAGCAGGACCCTGTTCCTGTTTACTTCTCTGAGCTGTGCACACAGTTGTTTGCCTTGATCTCAGGGTGATTAAGGATGAAGAGATCACAAATGCCTTTGGATCTATTTCCTTCAGCTAGAATGTCAAGATAAACCTTATGACAGAAGGTCACAACTGGTGAGCTCCCTCTTGTGTTCTGTTGTACTAAAACTTAATGTTTGTTGGACTAACTTTCCAATTCAGTTGTTAATCAAAAGTCTCAGTACCTCAAGTTTATGGGTGCAATTTCTGGGAAGAAGTAGTCTACAGTCCTTACAATTGTCATGTGTCAAAGGACCTCAGCTACCATAGCTATGACTATCAACGCACATTTTGAGCCAAAAGCCACATCCCTTTAATCATAAACAATAGAGGGCTGACACTTGTATTGCAGTCAAGCAGGGCTTATTTCACATCTGTGCTATTCATCAGTGTCAGATTCACGATTGCAAGCATTTGTGACAAAGTTAAGCTCATCAAGGGAGAGGTCAACACATTCTATAACACCAAAAAGAAGTATCAAAATTAGAATACTGAATGCTAATGATTTTAACAAATTGTTTACAAGTAGACAAAGTTGTTTTAAAAACAGCTTAGGTACTTAGAACATCACACTTTGAATGGTGAATATGCTGGAGAAGTTCCTAAGCTTCTAGCATTCAGTTGACACACATTACTTGACTAGAGCTGCAGTCATGCAGCGATGGCCTTCATGCTAGTGTGCAGGTCTGTTTGAGTCAGTGAGTGGGCCAATATCACTGAAAAGCTGAAGACCAAAGAATTTGTTTCTTTATATTAGGTGCTTTTGGGCTCCTCCATTCATTTTTATTTTAAAAATATCAGTTGAAATTTAGAGACGTAAGCATTTAGGTATCTAAAGGGAGGTCATAAGGTTGAACAGTAGATCAGATTCCTCACAAAACTCCGCCCTTTGAATTCCAGTCTGACAAAGTTTTGTTGCAGTTGCTTAATATAAAGATAACTAAATACTTTAAATACTAATTAAAATAGATGATGTTTAACTGTTGGGCTATGCTATTTGTTTATGATGGAAGACAGCAGCAAAGCAGGATCATCTATTATCATTATCAGCAGAATGTTTCTTTTCTTCTTCTGTTCTTATCCAAGCAATACATATGTCCAGACACTGACTTGGGTCTCATAAGAGGCCCTGTTTGCAACAGAATCTCTTCCTCCAGAAAAGGTTTCTTTTTCACCTTTCCACTCTGTTATCTTTCAGTTCACCCTGAATCTATCTTAAAACAATACATTTTAAGTTCCCTGGGTTTTTATATTTGAACCTTTATATTGGAATTGTTTCAGCCCATAATGCTTGCAGCCTTGTTCTCTGTATGTAGAAGTGCATTCCCATTAATCAAAGGAAAAGCTGAGTAAAGTGGTACAATCCACATTCTCATTCTGGAAAATTAAAAGGCAGTATCATTATTAAAAGGCAGTTCTGCTAAATGTTTTCTGATGGAGGGAGAATTGGGACACACTACATTGTCCAGTGACTTTGCCAAAAATATGACACTAAGAGACACGATAAATGAATGTATAAATAGTAATTGTTCTGAAAGGCGTAGTCATAAATCACAAAGTGAGTTGCAGGATGTTTCTTTCACGTTGATACTTGAAATGTGATCTACCTTGAATTAAAAGAAAATCAGATTTTCTTTTTTGGTTGCATTAAAATGGTATAGAAACTGGAAACCCAATTTCCCTGAAGCAAAATCCTATGCAAAATATGAAGCTCTGCAGTAAATATTAGACCAAGTTTTGCAAAAAGGCGGGATTTGTTAAAGAGTGCAAACCAGCAATTTGTTGCAGTAAGAGGTTATTAATCATATAACACTTAGGGTTAGCAAAGTTCTGGCCTTGAATCAACGATGCACTATAACAAATTGAATCGCTCCAATAAGAACAGATAAGGCACTCTGTGAAGTTCTGCAACAGATCTAGAAAGAGCTTTTCCCTCACAAAACAGCTAGTGTTACAATGAAAAAAAAATCCTATTTGTCGTAACCATTTATCTGCAGAATTTGGACTGTCTCTCATGCTGTCTGTGTAGATTTTCTTCCCGGGATTCACCATCTATGCTGTCAGGTGGAGAAAATACCTGCTGACCACCTCTTCCCTTTTTTTCCTGAAACATCCTCTCCACTACTATCTGCACAACCTAGGAAGCCATAGTAAAAACTGCTGAAAAGCTGAAGTCTGAAGAGTTTGTAGGATAGCTAAGCACTGGACCTTATCAAAAGGAGTTTTCTTCCTAACACTTGGGATCCTGTGGGTGTGTCTCTGTAGGATTTAATCTAACTCTGTTTTCGTTGTTAGACCAGATACAGGATTCTAAGGGCAATTTTATAGCCTAGTTTTATGCAAGAAACCAAGATGGACACAGTCACTCCTACTACATGCAACATTTGTTGAAATGATCATCTATGAGCTCCTACGCAGGCCCCTTATCCTCCACTTTTTTTGTTCTAGTGCCCCATTTCTAAGCTTCTCCCTTAAGTGTAAAGATCACCTTCCTCCATATTCTCAGAAATCCTCTATTTCCCTCTTCTTTTCAAAGGGTCTCTACAAGACCAATTTCTGACCTATAAGCAATGGTGCATAGGTTGACATAGCTAGCTATAATTTGCTATAATTATTTTTGAAAGTAGATCCTTGATAAGATTTGGAAACAGGGACCAGTCAATTATGTAGCTATGCGATCTTATTTTATTTGCTTTGGTTTCACAGTCTGCCTCTTATCCTGCTTGTTGTTTGTCACACTCCCTTACACTCTGCTTTAGATCAAACGAGCTCTTTGATGCTTCCTGTTTGTATAGCTTACAATATAGGGCCAGCCCAGGGAAAAGGCCTGGGGCCTTGAAAAAAACGCATCAGTACTTCAAAGACCCCAGAAAAATCTTGGATGCAACACAGATAGAAGAGTAACTCGAGTGTCCTGTGAGGCTCTAAAGTATTTGCCCGAGCCATTCAATACTTATTCCTTGTGTCCTTCCTTTATGCAGCAATTTCAATACAACTAGGAGGAAGAAGCAAGGCTTTGGCTGTCTCACAGGGCTGAGAGGGAGTCGTGGTATGAAAATGGTGCAGTGATGAAGGTCCTTCTGAAGCCCTCTTCTCACAGTGTTTGCTTAGAGAAAGCAGTGCTGGAAAGGCAGGAGAGAAGAGGCTTGGCAGTCCTTGCGGGCTGGAGTGAAGGGAATGTAACCAGGGCCTGGTACACATCACCAGCTCTTTAATACGGCTGTGAGGAAAACCTCAAATGTTTCTGAGCAGGAACATGCGCCATCAAATGCCAGCCCACCTGGAGGCTATTCAGGGACCATTGTATTTTTGGTATTTCTATAAATTAGAAAGGATAAAATGATTTTTTTTTGTTTGCTTTCAACTGTTAGAAAAAAATTATTCTGGAGCAAGAGATATGTGGCATTTGCTGTTTTATCACTGGGTACCTATAAACCCAAGCTATGTAGCACAGTCAGTAGAGATTTTCAGAAAGCCTTGGTATTTGTACACTATAGATGCATTTTCTGAATTAATAACTCATTCCCATCCAATATGGTGATTGCCTCAGCTGCAGCTACGAAGCTAATCTTGTTGCCAGACTGCCGATGAAAGGCTGAGATTTCTAAAACTCAGTGACAGGAGTTGAAACAGTTGGTAATTTAGAGGTTAGCTGGGTATTTTTCTTCAGTATAGCCTGCAGGTCAGCCATTACCTGGTAATATGTAGGTAATAAATAATCACTAACAATGTCAGCTCCCTGCTATTTATTCTTTCATATAATATTCTGAGTCTATTTGTGCCACAGGAAAAATTACCAGCTTAGAAAGGAAAACAAAAAAACCACAGCTGGATCTTCTTCCCGATGAAGCATGTGGAACTGCACATGGAATTAGTGCTTTGGGCAGTTACTGAATACCTGTGGGTCAGCAGATAAATCACCTCTGCAGGTAAGCGAATTTTTATCCAGTCTTGGTATGTCTCTTCTCTCAGGGCAGTAATATCTGCACTGTTGACTAGGTCCCTAGCCAGGGATCATTCTCCAGCTAAGATTTTGGCTTTCCAGTGGCAGTTTAATCATTTTATGAGAGCAAGTAATAGGGCATGATTGCCTTCTTTCTCATTCTTTCTTCTGTATTTCATTTAGTTTAGCCACTTTACTAAAACTGGTTAAAAGGTATCTGTCAGAAGATTGATGCAATAAATTTCATGCTATATCTCCACTAAGTGAAGAATTTTCTTCCCATTATTCATCAAGCTCCTGGGGTTGGACAGATAGTTTGTATTAATAAAATATACACTAATATCAAAACATTTTTCAAGCCAAATCTATTAATTACTTTTTCCATTATCTGCCTGACTCTATGCATAAATAAATGAAAAGAAGAAGAGAAGACAGAGACATGACATGATCTGTTATGTAAATCACCCTGTTCATCCCAAACCATCTTCTGGGGCAGTGCTAACTAATTTATGACAGGTCACCCAATAGTTATTAATAAGTTATTAAATTGATACAAAATTAATTCAGTAATATTTCTTGAATTAACAGTGCCTAGGTTCTGATTCAAGATTGAATCAGACTGTTTATTTTTGGCAAAAAGGGCCCAAAACCATGATCAGTTTCAAGCTCCGTGCTCAGAAAATTGCGTTTTCCCTGTACATTGGTAGATGTTGATTCCTTCCTTAATTGTTGGGAAAGACTCAGCAGTCCTCTGCTTTTTTGACGACTGGCTCAGCCGGAGTTGTGCAGCACGTTTCTTCATTCTCTTTGTGCAGTCCCACTGCAATTGTAGAAGGTATCACAGATCCAAAAGTTTGCTTGGGGTCTTTCCTGCTTCAAAATTTGACTGACTCTGTGCGCATTGAGCTTTTGGGGGCATGAATGCTTGGAAAGCGTGCTGATGTCACGGGTACTTGTTAAAGAGGCACATAATTACTAACATGCACGTCCCCTTTGCCAGCAGAGGCCTGCTCCATAGACGATGTGACATATGTTCACAATGTGTCTTAGGCCCAATCTTGCCTTTATGTACAAATTCACTTTGCTTCTCCTCTGAGGAAGTGTAAACCCATAATCAGGCATAAGCTTCAGGCCAGGTTGCTGGATGCTCATGTCTTCGCTGCACCTCCTTAGTGCAGATGCAGCTGTGTACCTGCGTGCGGTGTAAAGGTGTCAGGTATCGTGTCGGCTATCACAGTGACCTGGTGCGGCTGATGCTGGAGAGGCAAGTGGACGAGGGGGTCACTCCTACAAGTTTCCTGCCCGCCCCTACCACAAGGATAGCTGGAATTTGCAGGCTGCCTGGACATGGGATGTGTTACAATATTGTGGACTGTCTTTGCAGTTGTCCTCTTTCCCAGCAACAGAGACACACAAAGCATTTCAGGTTTTATCCTGCTCTGCAGCCTGCTTTTCCAGCTATGATACAGATTTACCTAGTTTACCAATTATCTAGTCTCACTTTTAAAGTACCAAAATAGCATGTTTCCACCAATTTCCCAGAGAGTTTTCTACAGCTTAATGCCCCTCAGTGTCAGACGTTAAGTAATAGAGCTCCTTCCCCATCCCATCCTTTATCTGACAGACAGCACTTCCAGAATATGTTCTCTCCATATCCTCAGATACCTTCATGCTTGCTCCTCATTACGTTAATGGGTGGCCATGTGCTTTGTACTTTGCTTGCCTCAGTTGGAATTTTGCATTGAGCTTTCAATTAGCGGGATTTGAACCAATTATTCTGGCAGCTCTTTCCCCTCTAGAAATCCAACTCCCTTGTTGCATGCCATTTTTTCTTTTAAAAGATGTTATTAATACTTCAGGAGTTGTCAAGGATCCACTCTGTTGTGTCTAAGGGTGAGAGAAAAAACTTGCCTGTCATTATAATAATACTGCTTCCTATGCCCATCAAATGAAGTACATGTGTGATTCCAATGGATTGCAGGCTGTTGCTGGAAGATCTGTCTTTGCAGATTTCTGTGCCAAATCAGAAAACTGGGAATTTAATGAGAGACTAGTAGCATAAGACTTCAATTCAAGCACAGGGAATATTTTGGTGACAAATTTAAAAAATGCATGAATGTTGGGTGAGCTCTTGCATGCCCAACTTTGAACGATTTGAAGTTTGCCAGTCCTCATGTCTTTCATTAGTCAAGGATATTTACTTCATCTTCCATGTTTTTTTTTCCTTTTGTTGCCTCAGCTTTGCTCCCTTCAAGAAAATAATACGTTGTAAAGAAGCGACTTTGCCTTAAAAAGTGTGTGGCAGGTTATTTAGCTCTGATGCTGTTCCAGTTCTGACAATGTAGCCTGAAACCCAGCAGCTACTGATCTGTAATCCAACCTATTTTTCCTAAGCAAAGTTAACTCTTTATATGCCAAGGGAATTACTTCTTCTCTGTGAAGGTGTCAGTCACACTGAAATTTCCTATTATGAGTCGTAACAGACTGATATTTGAGTTCAACGCACAGTATCCACAGAGCTACACTAACGTACAGCCTCAGCGTTGTCTGAAAGGCACACAATGAATACAGTCATGGTTTCTCCTTAAAGGAGTTCAGCTCAACTTTTTGGCCGCAATTGTCTGAAAAAGTATGTAGGGTTTTTTTCACTGTACAGAACTTTGATTAATGTCTTCATTATTACAAACTGTTGCTGTACTTTTCTTTTTTTTTTTTTTACAGTGGTTTAGCTATGGGCTATTGGTGTTCTGTTACTGATACAGAAATATTACAATTGCTGGTGTTATTCATGGAAGTATTGTTTCTGTTCTGGACCTGGACCTTTTAGTTTTTGTAAAAGCTGCTTCCACTTTTTGAGGATTAAATGTATTTTCTAGTTGTTTTTTTTTTACCCTGAATACATGCATTTTATTGTTTAAAATTCTTGGCAACCTATCCAAAACTTGTCTTGTGTTAATAATTTTGCAGACCAAAATTCAGTTGATGGGAATAGTCACAGGGAGCTGGTTTAGGCACTCAGAGAACTATTTGTATGCAAGATTTTTGTTCTCCCTTTCAGATGCATCTCAGAAATATTTCGGTAACGTTAAAATAGCTTAAAGACGGCTAAAGAGATACTGAAGTTGGAGAAGTGTGGGCTATGGTGGGGGCCTGCTGTGTCTCCCCAACCTGTAAGAAACCACTATCCGTTGATTTGAAAGGGCTGCAGCTGCCTGCATTGTAGTGCAACAACTGTGGTGACGGGGTTACTTGAGTTAAAAGACCCTCACTGGAGAGGGGAGAGAGCTGCCAAGAGCACATTTTGCGGATGCCCGCTGGCTCTGAAACCTGTCCCCAGCCCCATTGGTGTGAAACAGCCCAATATTACTGACCCTTCCGGGCATGATGTAAAAAACCATCTGTATGCAACAGCTTTGGAGGAGGCCTGATGGCATGGGAGCTGGAGTTGGGTGGAATGGGGTATATTCTGCCACTTGATTTATTGGCTGGTCAGATTAATTTGCTTTGTTGTGCAGGAGGATTATTACATTGCCAGGTGTTTATTCCAATTGGACTGTGAATCTAGCTAATTGCCAGCGCACCTCAAGCTTATGAATAACCTTTTATGAAAACAAAACAAAAACTTAATCTAAATTTACAAAACAACACCAAGCATCTTGCAAAACATCCCTTCCTCAGCTGTTGATTGGAAGCCACAAAGTGGGACAAAGGATGAGGAGGTTCGTCTTCGATGTTCTGGTCTCCGGTGAGTATATGTGAAGCTACCTCTGTCCTGGAGGTTGGAGGAAGGGAAACTCCTTTTTTAAAGGGGTATTACATAAAGTTTTGCCCTTAGATGAAAAGCAAAACCTTTTTACAAGCCTAAAGCCTGCCTCTTACCCTTACATCCTGTGGACTTGCCCCTCTCGGTGCTGCAGGAAGGGCAGGAGGCAGTGCGAGGTGAGCGCTGGCTCTTTATTTGGAGGGAATTGTAGAGGCCACACACAAGCCTTCTGCAGCTCAGGTCTGGCTCTGCTGAAGGGGCCTGGGAGGCTCATATATCTTATTTTTATTTATGCTCTTGCTAATAAGAAAATGTAAATAGCTGCTGGGGCTGTCCCTATCTGATTGCTCCAAGCCCAGCGCACTTCTGTTTGGTCCAGCTGGGTTCCAGGAGCAAGCAGGGGCTCCCTGGCTGCCAGGCGCCCCAGTGGCTGCACTGCCAGCCCCAGGAGCTTCCCTCCTCTTCCTCTGCCAGCGCTTCCCGAGGAGGGGAGGATGGCAAAGCAATTAGCTAATTGCTTTTGGATAATCCCTCCCGGCAGGGAGGGGCAAAAGCAGAGCTGGGGAGCAGCTGGAGGGATGGGGTCACTCCTCGGGTTTTGCTTCCCGTCCAGTTCCTCTTGCATTAGTTCAAGCCATGCATTACCCAATGGACCGGGCACAGGGCTGGGATGCTGGGGTCCCAATTTTTGCCATCAGCTCTTCCAACAGCCAGCCTGTGTGGCCTTGCCATTCGGCATCTCCTCCTGCCTCCATCTGCTCAGGTGACGAGCTCAGTGGGATGGGGGCCATTTCTGAGTTCGATATTTAGCGCAAGAAGGTTTTGTGTCAGCTGGAGCGGTTACCCTATAAACTATGAGCTTGGGAGCCTATTTGACCGTCTGTTTCAAGCTTGTTGTAGCAGGACTTATACAGCTGCTTCTGTTTTAATAACAGTTGTTTTATGTTATAGATAGTGCTGTTTTTTTCACATTGCTAGTCTGATTGTTAAATGTTTGAAAGCTGCTGAGATAGAGAGCACGTCTGAGGGATATGTCCTGCTCAGTCTCTTAGGAAGTGATAACTTTCCTCCAGCTTTTTAACAATGAGGTGATAAATTATTATCTTGCTATAGAATTTAATTGCACAGTTAAATACATCATTTACAAGGCTTTTGGTTTTCTCTGCTAAATACTCCAGTTTTTCATCTAATCTCTGTAGGACGTTGTTACATTTTCAGAGAACTGTATTGGTTTCATTCCTGTTAAATGTATCAGTAAATCACGGTAGGAAAAAAACTGACACATTTCCCTAGAAATTTTCTCTGCAGTCTGCGCTTCTAACCTTGTGGCTTTGTGTTCAATAGGTCAGCCGAGATCCTATTTGTCATTACTCTTTAATTACCATGGAACCTCTAATCCAGGCCACAAATTCCTCGCTGCCCATACTCCTTTTTACTTCAGAATGCGTATCTAATAGCAACCAAGGACTTTTCCTATTTTCTCACTTGGAATCTGTTTTGGGAGCTTGGAATTGCTATCTAACTGAATCAGTAACATCTGTGACTGCGGGGCAGCTTGAGTGGGAATAGTTAGAGGGTTAGACAGATTTCCTGCATTTTAAGGCTCTTTTCCTCTGAAGAGACTGCTTTGGGACAATTCAATTGCATTTAATGCTGCTTCTTTCCCCCCCTTTTTTTAACCCAGTCTTTTCTTCCCTTCTTTTCCTCCCCCCTCCAAGTTGTTTGGGTTTAAGAAGTAAAAGTGATTTTAAGGAACCATGCCAGCATTTTGAAAAGTTTCAGTTTCAAATACATGAAAAGAAAAGTCTGAAGGGATTCCTAGAACTGTATTGCAGCTTGCAGGTATGGCTTTGATTTTCCTTTTGGCAGGCTTTTGCCATTCACTCTTTCATTGCCCTTCCAAGAAACACTGCTGGGTGCCTAAAGACCAGTATGCTTTTTACACTTGGCAAGAGAAGATAACAGTAATGCTACAGTTTGTGCTTTGAAAGATTAAAAGCAACATTTATTCCTCACAGTACTTTCAAACTTCCTCAAGTTAATTTAAAATCCATTTTAGAGAATGCTTAACTACTAATACTGGACTGTTTTTTTTGTTTTTTTGTTTTTTTTTAACTGAGCACATACTGTACCTGTTATTTGAACAAAATAAGAGGCAGATTAAAGTAAGAGCAATTCTTTAAAGTGCATTAAATACTTTGAGCAGTCTTTTCTCTCTTTTGGAAGGAATACCCTGGGCCTCAGTGACTGGTTTCTTTATGATATCTCTGTAAAAGTTCTGGCAAGAAACAATCTCACTTTGAGAGCAAATTCTAATTTTTCAAAAAGTTTTGGCTCTCCCTTCCTCCACCCCTTTTTCGGTGGTTACTGACTTCTTTGCTAGTCAAGTAAACAACAAAAGTATCCCTTCCCTGGCTTGTGGGGCTGCTGATAAATTATTCATACAACTAATGAGGATTTTGACTTTTCAGGAAAACTATGATGGCATTTTTAAAGGCTTGCATCACTTAGTCAACATTTCTCTCACACCTGCATGCTTCAGGCAATCAGGTGTTTAAAATTACAGACACAGAGCTTTGCCCCTTCTCCTCCTGAAACTGGTTTGCTTAACAATGGAGTCCTGTGGATATTTTGTCTGTTTGTGTATATGTTTTTTTTTTTTTTCTGTGCTAATTAGTGTGAGGGGTAAGGGAAATCTGAGAGGACTGTGTTAATAGAGGGGATCACATACCTTGGTTTATATTAATTTTGAAATGACAAGACACAGGTGCATTTTTATGGATGTAGAATATATGTTAGCATTTAAGATCCTTTCTTTTTTTTTCCTTCTGCTATGGACTGATCTTACTTTAGTGGGAGTGTATCTGAAAAAAATCTCAAAGTAAAGGAAGCTCCTGCTGAAGCTAAGAGCTACATGATGTGAAAGGACTGATTATGTTTATATTACATGTTCTCCTGTGAAAAAATCAAGCCCTTTAGCTAGTAGGGAAAGAAAGGTCACTGGAATTGAAGAAACAACTGACTCAGTGTCTTAATTCTAAAGGAAATGAGTCCTTTGTAGATGAGAAGAATTTTCTGATCTAGTTCAGTGAAAGGCATGCAACTAAGAAAATAAGCTTTTCCTATAATGTTAGAGAATAAAGCAGAGAATCAGAAGAACTGGGGTCTGAAAAGTGAAAAGAAGATTTGCATTTAGTTTTGGTTTTACCTTTAAACATTCCATAGCTGATGCGCAATACCATATCATTCTCCTAGTTTATCATCCATGGCATTCTTAAGAAAAGTTCAAAAGAGCACTTGAAAGATTGACAACAAAGGAAATCTTTGTATGTGACAGTCATGCTTCCATGGCCGGACTGTAAAATGCCTTACCATCCACGGCCTACCTGATGATGTAGGGCCCTGATGGCCTCATATTCCCCTTCATGCCCACTGCACAGTAAATAGCATCTGGATGTGAAGGAGATGGTAGAAGGCCTACTGTCTGAAGAAGATCCCTGTGCAGGGAATTTGGCACATGTGTACTGCACTTTGAATACAGATCTGAGCCCATTCTCGAGTCCAAACTTGCCTTTGGTCCACATTTTGTGGAGCTGAGTTTGCAGTGGCTTTTGCTAAATGCGAAAATTTCAAACTTGTGCTGGTTCGTACCCCAAGGAACACCTTCCTGCCATGTGGATGGGCCGACCCACTTCACTCACTGGGATGCTTTTATATGGTCTGCCTGCACTGCCAGTGATGTCTCAGGAATGCAAAGTCCTTCCCATGTGTCACTTACCATAAGGGAAAGTAGGACTTATGGGCCATGCAAAGTAGGGATGCTTACCCAACTCTGGACTTCTATGGCTAAGGTATAGAGGGCAAAGGGGTGTAAGGACCTTGGCAATAAACAGCAAAAATGAACTTAAATTGGAGCAGTTCCCTTACCTGGCATCACAAGATTACTGTAGACATGGTCTGTGTGGTCATTTATAGGTACAGCAGCATGTACGTGTGGACAGTAGTCAATTTTTATTATAAGTTGTTTTGATCAGGACTGTGGTAATTCTGTGGGGTTACATAGAGTTTAAAATGTTCTGAGCAATCTAAATCTTCACATAAACTGCAGTGGCATTCTTAAGTATAAGTACTGTAAATCTTTACAGATTATTGGTCTCCTGAAACATATATCCTTGAGAACTTTGGTGCATATGTCAATCATTCAGTCATTCTTGGACAGTTGTATTGCTCAGGAAATAAAGCTGATTGATTGACTGCAACTACAGATACTTCACACCACAGTAGTAGGTATAGAGCATGCTTGGTGTTATAGTAGCAACAAAAGTGACCTTTTTGCAAAAGCACATCGTTGTGGAAGTTGATCAGAAATGCGATACAGGATTGTTTTAATGGCTTTTGGGGGAATATTAAGATTTATTTTTGTAAAGACTTACTCAGCATGTTGCACAAACTCCTCTTACTGCACTAATAAGTCAATGTGTTACCAAATGTTTAGCCATTATAATTACAGCCACATGTTGTTCTTTTTACAAATAGGTCTGACTTAATTGCATCATTTTTCAGCAGGATTTATGTGGTCCTGTTTAATCTAAAATTAGTACATGCACAAATGAAGTGCAAACTATTTTCCATCACTGAACTGTGAAATGTTCTCCAGAATAGAGAGATACCAACATGTTCCTAAGAAGATGCAATAAGCAATAAAGCAACTTTGTAATTTGTGTGTATCTACATCTACAGAATTTTTTAAAGGTTAAAAAAAAAAAAAAATCCAGTAAATTTAACTACAAAATGAACAAAGAGTCAGTTAAATGAACTAAATCATGAGATCTTTTTTGATCATCACCAGTAAAACAAAGGATGGGGGAAATCATAAATCTATCTTCATATTGCTGGCTTTCAGCATTTATTAAAGTAAGAGCTAATGCATTTTATATATTACATCAATCTATCACATGTAAATATATCAAATTTATAAGATGCTCTATAGGCCAAGATTGTGCTGGTCTAAACTCTAAGTCATTGTGACTAATATTTCATATTACCTGTGTAGCTCTGAGGGCCTAAAGCTATGCATAGGGTAAAGTAGGTGTAAGAGTCGGCTACCTTAACCTAGGCCATATGTAGAAGTTTCAATATATACATGCTGATTTGAAAACTGGAATTCCAAGACAGCACTGAAACTTAAAAATTTAAATTCAAATGCATGCCTGAATCCCAGTTAGACCCAAAGGCCTAATGTTGGAGACAGATGAAATCCTGGTCCCATTTGTATCTAATGGGAGGAAGGTGCTTTGATTTCACTAGAACCAAGATCTCGCCATTCAGAAGGAAGAGTTACACCTACTACTGTAAGGAATTCTGCTGATTTTTAGTGGGTAAGCCAGAAAGCCAAGAAAGGTCCTCATAATGCTTAAGTGGAAGTGCATGGGAGTTTCTCTGTTGAATACAACATTTTTTTTGCTGGTGTCATCTTGATGAAAATGTGTAACCGAAATGTAAACAAATGAATCTGCTTGAAAGCTTTTTATTTTTGTGTGGTATGTGATGAGGGTAGAAAGTAGGAGAAAGGCTCTACTGGTAAAAATATGTGAATGTAAAAATTAGTTTTTGCTTTAAGTTGTATGTTCCTGAATTGTATGGCTTGAAAATATTTTTCTTTGTATGACTCAATGTGCTGAAATTTCAAAAACTTAAGGTAGGACACCTAAGGGACCTGTACAGTATGGTTTTAGCCATGAGAAACATGCCTCAGTGTAGGTATGAACGGGTTAACAACTTACAAACAGTCACTTGCAGGTCACTGCCATTTCTCTCTGTTTCAACATGTCACCACAGTAATTCACACCTCGGAAACCTTAAGGCTATATCTGGTAACATTCACTTCTTCATGCTGTAAATAGAAGCTTCAGCTGAGGTCTCAAACTGTGCTGGTCCTGGATGAGCGTACAGCACTACTGGTCCTTCCTGTGCCCAAGCTACCTATTTGTTTCTTAGTGTGGTTTAAAGTGGTGTTTATGGTGTGTAAAATCCCAAAGCTGTATGATCTGATAAAACCAATGATGATCAGTGGGACTCATCATTCCTGGCAGCCCTTTAATCTGAACGCTTTGGGATGACAACGGAGGTGCTCCCCAAACGAGGCCCATGGTTTCTGCAGTGGTGCAGGCCTGTAACGATGTCCAAATCAGTGCAAGGTCTGTCTGGCCAGCCTCTGCTATCTCTCTGCCTTATTCTGCAATCAATCAGGGTCAAAATGTCTGTGCACATTTGTAACTTCTGCCTTTCCTAAGAACGCTTATTTTGTAAATTAAAGTCAAATGAGCTGAGTATTTACCAGGTACTTCTCATCTATACTTTTCCAAATATACTTTTATGAGAGCATGTAAGCACCATGAGCCTCACTTCATAAATGCAAAGCATGATACAGGAGCATTTGTGATCCGTAAAGTGTCTTTGCAGAAGGAGGCACTGCTTAATTTAAGGGAACACTTTCCAACATGACATTGTGGATATGACACTGCTCCTTCAGTGAGTCAAGCGTGGAATGTAGGTCTTTCTGGTGCAAAGGAGATTTGGACCACTTTGGCCCCTCGTGAATGATGTATGAGCCTTGCGCAGAGGTAAAAATTGCCCTTGAACACAGAGCTTGGATCTTCTGAAATAATGGTGCTACTAAGCGAAAGAGAGAGAAGATGCATGCTCTGGGTTCTGCATGTAAGCTGTTTATTTACTATGTTCTGTAATTTTGGTTACTTTCAAGACCAAATTAGCATTTCCATTGCTCTATATCTGTTTTTGAACAGCTTCAGTAAACAACTTCAGATTCCTTCTATTTTACTGTAGAGTATTGTTTCTCTTTAGCATGTTCCTCTCCATATAGAGTGACCTTAATCTGTCTGAATGCCAGGGGAGCAACCACCATCTGTTGAACACTTGTCAAATGAACTAGTGACCTACACTGATGTAATACCCTGCAACACCTGTGAACTGCTCAACCGTAGCCACCCAGCCACGGAGTGACATGGAGCAAGAAGCATCCGCAACAGCTTGAAAGAAACTGGGTTGCTTTTTTATATACTTTAAAAATAAAGTATGAAGCAAAATTCCTTCTGATGGCTGTGAAGGTGGAAGTAATTTCAAGCCTTTCTTAAGCAGACTCTTAACTGTTAATTCACAGAAATGAATACTGAAATACTAGTCTGTTATCCATTCAATGCTTTAACCACATAAAAGAAGGCACCTGGACTCAGAAGATTGACGCTCTGCTCTGTTTTTCTCAAGTTGGATATTCTGGTATTTCTGATGCATCTTGAATATGTAGAAGCAGGAAAACTTGTCTCAGTGAATAAAAGCAACAGCATTGAAGGGAGACAGATGGTGTATGTTACTGAAAATGAACTACAGTTTGTTGTTCCCAAAGAGAGAGATTCCTGCAAGGTGGAAGTGGTTTTAAATGAGCCGGTGACACAGAAAGTTGGAAAGCTCGCACTTCAGGTAAGTGATCTTTCTAATGGGAGCCTTACTCTGTAGTGAGACTGAGAGACTTCGGAGCCGGTCCTTCTCCCGAATGTGCAGTTGCAGAGTGAAGTACTGCGGAAGCTGGAAATCAGTGTTGGGAAATCTTTTGTCGGGAGGGCTCAACTTCTGCGGGTTCAAGAGAAGCTGCTGGAGAGATCTGCTTAGACTCCTGCTTTGAACATTAGCAGTAACTTTTGCACTGGTATTTGCTAATGCTTTGTTTACTTTTATGTACTTCTCATTTTAAAGTTGCCTTTTATAAAGGGAGTTACTTAATCTTTTGAAGAGGACTGCTAAATGAGTTTTGTGCTTGCTGCACACTCTCTGCTGCATGCGATACTGAGGCCTTCCTTTTGTCTCTGAAACCACTTCACCTAAATGGAGATATAAAGATCGGAAAAGGACTGAAAGATTTGCTCTTCTGAAGTACTGTTCAGCTACACAGAGATTTATATTAAGCTAACTTATTCCTTCCAAAGTAATTACCAGCATTGCAATGGTTATTACTTAAGGAGAAATGATGTTTTTCTCACCTGGTTTGTTACATTTTTGAAAAAAGCAGTCTTCACACAAGTTTCTGCCAAAAGATTAAATATATCATCTCAGACTGTGACCAGTAATAGTCATTTTAAATGAAAGTGAAAAGGTTTTTGTTTAGGTAAGTTACATGTACTTCATAGGGAAAATTTTTTCCTAACCCGCATTGCTCAGAGGTTGACATCCTCTGAATCATGAGAGTTCATAACTTTCAGAAATTTGCTGTTTGATTTTAAGGCTTTATTTTTGTAACTCTAGAAGTTTCTATTTGCCACATAATTGTTCCTAACATAGTTGTTTTTTGCAGTTATGAAAATATAGATTAAAGGATAGTTATAGTTTTGAAGTTACCAGGTTGCAAAGAGGTAGATTTTTTTTTTCTTTTGAATTTTGCACTTTAAAAGACTTTTTTTTTAAAAAAAAATCCAGGTTCTAAATGGAGCGTTTTTTTTTATCACTGATTCTTGCAGGCTGTCTGCAGCTAGTCTTGATTGAAGACGAGTTTGAAAAGGATACTTACATACTCCTGGAATATAAATTAATCTTTAACTTCTCCAAGTTACATTTCTGATACCCTTTCCTATTTTCTCAGAACAGTCAAAATGTCACAAATAATCCCTATATTGTTGTGGAATAGCATCTGATTTTCTAGGTAAATCTGAAAGGTCTAGAATTCCAAAACCTCTCCTAAACCTCCATTCCACAAATAGCTGTATGCTGAGATGAAGTGTAGACAAATATACAGTTGAACCTAAATATCACTTTCTAATAGGAACTGCTGAGGGATGTGTGCTAAATCTTCTCATAGCAACTATAGGCCACATTTCAGTTTTGGAGACTGAATGGATCCTATGCAGTGGTTTCCATGGTTGCACAGGGTTTAATGTACCCAACAGCATTAATACTCTAGTCTGTAATATGATAACTTGTACAAAGGCAAATTTTTCCTCTTTGTTTCCTACCATAAATTATTGTTGTGTAAATGATTGAATAAAGTTAGAATGTTAAAGTCATTATATTAAAACTTAACATGTTGTTGAGATTATTTTGTCCTTCAGCAGGAGAATTTGTCCAAAAACAATAGCATGAGCTCAGGCCTGCAGTACTTATGTGAACAAAATTTCAGGTGGCCCCTGAGTCAATGCTGTAGGATTTGGTGGGTCATATAATAGTTTTTTTCTTTACTAGCTTGTTAGTGCCATGTATCTTAACAGAAGCTGACTGCCCAATGAAGTCAGGTCTACTCACAGTGGCTGACCACGGCTGGAAGAAGACAGGGTGAGGCTGAGAATTTACAGGTGACATCTCAGTTGTGATAATGTGACATACCTTTTAAGCACTGTAGGTTATGTTGGGTCAATCAAAAATCCTTTTTAAGGGAAAGCCTCCTTTTGGGTTTTAATACTGAGGTGGAGGGGATTATCATTGTTGTTATCTAGAATTTTCAAAAGCTCTGCCTCTGGAAGTTGTCAGCTACCTCATTTCTCATGTTATTCTGAAAATCTGGGCTGTTAATTGTGATAGTTATTAGGAAAAGAGCACTCCATAATTATGCCTTAGCCAACAGCCACAGAAAATCCCTCAATAAATTTTGATGTGCCTGGATAGTTCCACTTGACTGTGGCATTCATATAACTTAAAAAAACAAGTGCTTAAGCTATGTGAATGTTTCCTTTTAAAATGCCAGTAATTTGTAGATGCTGTTTTAATACTGGGATAAGCCAGGACTGAATGAGAGGTAGGATCATAGACAAACCTTGCTGTGGGGAAGACAGGCTTCAGGTAACTGTCCATTTGATTTAGAGGTGAAAGAAATGTTCTAGCAGACCTACTTGACGTTCCCAGTCTCAGTATAGCATATTGGTGTATAGAGCCCTGTCTCAAGCATGGGGCATAAGTATCCATTCAAGTACTGTAGAATAAAATATGCAGAGGCCTTAAGAGAGCTCTTCAGAAATACAACAGGGAAAGAAAAAAACTGTCCAGATTTGGGTGACTTTGGTATTTATAACCATTAGTTGCTGCTGAGATGTAATCAGTGTTGGGTTCTGGCCTCTGCTCTACAACTGAATGCTTCTGAGAGTGTGCAGAGCTCTCTAAGCCTTCCAGTGATTTTTCTGAAGTGTTTATTATCTGGCTCACAGATGTGTATTAAAGTACTGTTTACAGAGAAGAGCTCAATGTGCAGAAAGGTTAAATTCTTAGCTTGTGTAAACTGTTGTTTTCCCACTGAAATCAACAAAGTAGCATTGTGATTTACCCTAGCAGAGGATCTGGTCTCTAATGAATGTGCAATGTATTGTTCTTGGCTGCTTCTATGAATATTTCAGGATGTGCTGAAGTCGGGTTCTGAATGCATTCATTCATAGACCACTGTATAAATGATCAAAGGAAAGGCTATTTCTTGATCTTGTGTATAAGAAGTCCTTTGCTTGCAGGTTTACTGAACTGGATGCCATCGTAGAAATGCTTGTTTTTCACACACAGATCAGGAACCCGAGTAAAGTATTACTCGCTTTGGACAAATGTCTCTGGAGGTTCCTGAACTGGTTGGCACATCTAACAGAGCAGGCAGAAACATCTTAACTTTAGTATACAGGGGTGCTGGACCAGGTACAGTCCGCACTGTTCGGATCAGGTCTTTGAAGATACTGCTTACAGCTTTAGGCAAATAGCAGAGGAGAAGGAGACATTTACCTGAACATCGGAAAAATGCGAGCAGAAGGAAAGGTGACTAATTTTAAAACAAGCTATATGTGTTGGGAGAAGCTTACTTTTCAATCTCCAACTATCCTAAAAACATTGCATAGATTTTTAACAAGAGTTTGGTTTTTTACACTTCCATCTAGCTTTGTTTTGCATCTTGCAGGTGTCTTTACAGAACAGTAGTAAATCCTCAGGGCAAAAATAATGTGAAAGAGGTTTCTGGGTCATAAAACAATTACAGAATTCTCCTTAGACAGTAGAATCTTTTGACAGCCAACCAAATAGTCATATTCACATAAGAGTTGTTTAAAGACAGCATTTGCTAAGGGTGTTTACATCCTGAGTATATTAGAAAAATCTACACAGTGAGGACTAACTCAGTAAAGATCAGATTTTTTTCTACCTTTCTAGGTTTCTTAAGGGGGATATTAACTCCTTTTACAAAAATGCACATCACTGAGTCATGGGATAAAAATAATAGGATTGACAATGCTCAAATCTGATCTCTGTCAAAATTTGCCCTGTAAAAATATCATAGAAAGGAATTCTAGGAATTTGCTCATCCTGTATACAGCACTATGGATGTCCACCATAGCAATACTGGCTGAAAATTTTCACATCAAAACTGCCTTGGTCAAGATCTGCCATGAGACATAGCTTCCTTGCAAAGGGCAGAGAAACAGGGATGGGTGGGAGATACAGTTTTGAGAAGCAGTATTTCCTAAGTGATATATTTTTCTTTCAGGAGAAAATATTTTAACTTCTGTTAAAAAATTTTTCTGTAGAGTTTTTGGTCTTGTACTAATATTGGTAAGGTTTACTAGAACTGTATGCATGTGCTTGAAAACGCACACCTAAACACTTCCAAAGACTCTCTATAGGACACTGCATAAAGTTATTTTCATACTGAAGTCTGAATTTAGACCTATATTGCCTCGTCCTCCTCCTCCTCCTCCTCTTATTAGGGAGTGTTATCGAGAACCACTTATTGTGTAAATGAAATGTTCATATCAGAGTGGTCCATCAGAAGATTCTTTAGCAGTAACTGAGATGTTACTTCTTTAAATGCCAAGTAAAGCTCTTTGCAAATTGTTTCCTTTAGTTAGACAAACCAAACTACATTGCCCTATTAACAAGCCCTGCCATCCAGGGTCAAAAGAAATACACAGTATAAAGACTAACTGAAGATTTTCAGGATATGGGTCTATGATATCAACACCAAGGTCCCCCATCACCTGAGAAAGATAGCAACCCCATCCAGGTAGAAATCAGAGATTAAAAAAACAGTCAATTTCAATTACAAGTGAGAGCAGATATTGGATGTTTGACATCTAATCAATGTTTCTCTGGAAAAGTAGTAAAGCCTTCCTGGCTGCACCTAAACTATACTGATCTATTGGCCAGTGTTGTGCTGTTGGGTATGAGTTGGATATTGTGGCTTCCCTAGTACCTGGACTTGTCACATCTTATTATGATCAGCAGTCTAAAGTGCCTTACAGTGACTAAGATGTATGTAAAAACTAGTGGTCTGTCACAATCACTGTCCGTTATTAGATATAGAAAGTACCTGAGATTTGTCTGCTTTGAATGTATATAATTTAAAAAAGTAGGGCGAAGGGTTAACTTAATTCTCCCTGATAACTGAATCTTGATCAGAAGTAGCTACAGCCACTTTAGTACAAAACAAGGTCACTTTTGTGTATTTTGAAAATGTGTATTGCCCAATCAGAATTCGAGTTGTCTGGATGAATGAGGAGAGTTGAGATTTTGAAGTTTTCAAGGGTTTATTATTCATGCCATGTCTTCCTACACTTAACTGACATAACTAATAAAAATCAAGTGGGAAAGTCTGGCCAATGAGTGATTGGACTGCTTGTTTTGCTAGGTTGAGTTCCAAGCAATTGGTAATGTCTTCATGAGCAGTTCTGCCATTGCAGTCCGTTTTTCAATAAGAAATGCAAAGACTGATGTTCCTAGGTTGCATGGAACATGGCTTTGATGGGTTATATACAATCTTGCTTGTGTGGGTTTACAGTGCTTTTGAGTGCACGGTAATATGCTGATGCAGGTACATTTAGGACACATTGGTACATTGGGATAGTAGAGTTATGGCTCAGTGTGAGGCCTGATGAGCAATTTTAATCATACATTGGACAGTGTCATCCTCTATTGGTGTTAATTCTGCTGGTGGAGTTACTTCACTGTAAGTGAGAAGAGCTTTTGTTTGTTTAGAAATAATCAAATCTTCAAACTGCTGAAGGGCAATCTCCAAAGGTTTCTGAGGATTAGCTGAGATAAGCACTTCATTTCTCCCATTTTTTTGAGTATTGAAATGTGTGGAATTTCAGGAGGTAAATGAAAGTGTGTGGTTTGTTCCTACTTGCACTTGCAGTGTTGGTGCTCTGTCTAGCTGCATTACTGTACATACAGTTCTCATGGGCTTTAAAAGTCACATCCGTCAAAGTATTTAAGCACTTAGTTCCTCAAAAGATAAAGGAATTTAGATACTTAAGAACCTTTTAGGATGTGGAATGTATTATTCATAGGACCTTTAAGAAGGAGGCATTCTTCAGGACTTCTTTTGGTTTTGTGAAGAAACTCTGTGCCACTTGTGGCTCTGCAGAACAACATCTAGCAACATTTCTCCAAGTCAACAGAATTTTAGCATCTAGGGTTAAAATACAAGAAAGCACTATGATCCAGTGGTCTTTTAGGCTTCATAAGTACTCTGAGAGAATTAGTTATTGTGAATGGGCAATCAGTCTCCTATCGTGGAATGATAGTCTTTTACAATGTGATGATAACACAAATCTACTGGATGTTTCATGTGCACATACCTCCAATGGAAGCTTTTGCTGAGAAGAGATCTTCTATTTAAACTAAATCTAGTCAGCTAAAAGCACTCCACAGATTTTACTACAAAAACCAGTACATTTCAAAGAAAAATTGGTTCTTGATGAAAATATATACACTTTGCTTAAATTTAAGGTGGAAATTGACTTGGAGAAGGTTTGGGGTGGGAAGGGAAGGGGAAAAGTTCAGTTCAGTGTTTTCTGGCTTATAATTTTGAAAAAGTTTTCCTCTCCATTACTGCTACTCTAATCTTGCACCTTTTCCTAGGTAAAATAAAGATGATTAGCAACATAGAAATGAAAAAAAACCCATATATGCCTTGAAATCTGCCAGTTTAGAGGCTGGCTGCACATATTTTTTGTCTCTTTATGTTCTTGAATCTACATTTCTACTCCAAAGGTCAAATCATTCTGCCAACATCTTGGTCTGGAAGAACATAAAGCTAGTACAGTTCTGATATGCAGCAAACAGGCTGGCTAAGTTGGGAAAGCTGACTTTCTCTGTGGCCTGCTACAGATCTGACCTCTGCAAGAATTCCCTTGATGCAATAAATTGTTGTGGAATTAGACTCAGCATTTACTGGTGTGTTAACAGAATAGTTCCTCCAGGCTCAAATAAATATTATAAAAACTCCCTTCCCCAAATTAACTGCTTAAATTGGATTTGAGAGAAGATTTCACATCTTGTATTTTGCTGTATACCTCTTTGTGAAGAGCAGTACAAATCCTAATGGTCAATCTTATTTGTTGTAATATATGTTTATTATTTGGCTTAACCTGTTAGAAAGACAATTGTGTTCTATCACTTCAGATACTCTACAGATTGTTGATAATGATAACCTGGATGCTGTTTGGCCCTTGGTGTTGGAAGATCCCCAGCATGGATGGATCACAGTGCAGGGTATGTTGTATCGGGTGTGAGTTAAACTATGGGATGCAATCCAATGCCTGCAAAATGTAAGCATGATGTCTCTTGAAAAACTTATTTACATAATTTTCCTAAGGAAGATTTGATATCTATTTCATGTATTCTGGAAAAAAAAACAGAAGATCTTTTGGAAATAAAAGGGATTTTCTTATGTTTTGCAATTTCTGCAGTGAGAATATGCAGACTTCAGGATGCTTAGTCTGAACAGTCCACTGTATATCTGAGGCTGAAAAAATAATCATGTCACTTCTTTGGAACCTGATCTAAAGTTCACTGAAGTGAATGAAAAAGCTCCTGTTGGTTTTAAGTCCAGCCCTTACACAGTGAACAGAAGACTTGTGTCGTATCTGCTTACATGTGAAAATGTTATTGATAATTTATGTTGATAGAACACATGGTAACTTTCTTCCTGCTTTTATATAACAGGAGGCAAAAGCCTCAAGTGCACAGTTAAAAACATCAAGGATGCAGTTGTCTATTACCAGCATGATGATAGTGACAGAAACAAGGATTACACTGTTTTAAGAATATTTGGTGGAAGGCACAGTCTTGGGCACAAGTTTCCCATTAACCTCCTGCCTAAAGATGACAGCCCACCATTCCTGGTGAACAGTATCAACTTCAAGCCTGCAGAAGGGGAGATGGTCCTTGTTGAAAAACATGTGTTGATGTCTTCTGATTTTGATTCAAGTGATTATCAGGAAATCCATTCCAGACAGGCCAGGTAGGATGTATTGCCTGACGATTGAGTGACTAACATTTTGGAGGGTGGGAGTAAGTTATCTATACCAGCTAACAGTGTATGACAGTTATTGTCCCCAGTGGGCTGGAATTAAGAGGACTAAAGGGAGAAAAGAAAAATGGTGGATTATTATTGAAAATGATTTGTGTTGTATTTTGTATTTTAAGGTATCCCTGTATCAAAATTCTTGCAAAGGGATCTCCTCTATGGCCTTGTTTCTTTATCATCATTTTGGAGAGGAGATTTTTCAGGACTCATCTGTGTTCATTTTATCTGATAGTTAAGAACCTCCTAATCTTTTAGACACTCAAGTAAGTATGGCCATATTCTTAAAGATGACATAGCCTTCAACAGAGATAAAGACCCTGAAGAAGAATATTGCATAGCAGGAAATTGTGCAGGAATAAGACCGAGGGAGCCACTCATCTATGACAAAAATAACATGATGCTTCATATGTCCAATTCCTGTTTTACACTACAGTGACTTGATAAAAATCAATGAATTTGCTCTGGATTTTCACCAGTAGTAAAAGAAGTGAGGGAAAAATCAAAAAGATACTAACTGATTTTTTTTTTTCTTTTAATATGCTGATTCCGATTGTTTTTTCTTCAGGACACTGAAAAAAGTATAAAAATTAATAGAAATTTCAAGCCACTGGAAAGCACAGCATTGAAAGAGGATAAGCCTAGAGTTGAACTGGTAGCAGCACAGTAGAATTTGCTCTCAGTCAGTGGTCAGATTCCCTACTCTAGATCTCCAAATATTTCAGTTATCTTCTAGACTGCAATGATTTACATTACACCAGTGGAAGACTAATTGCCGGAGGAAGTTCCTGCAACTATACATCAACCTGTTGTCCCAGTAACTTGCACACATCTCACCTGCACTTTACAGACACTAAGTTTCCAGATAATTAACTTATGTACACTGTTACTAAACCATGTTTCTCTCCCACTTCTCCCAGGTACTTAAGCTGACTAGCTAAATTAGACTTTGTAAATAAGCCGATAGGGAAAAGACTTAACTTGTATTTTTCTCTCTCACAGATTTTGTGATGGGGGAAGCTAATTTTCAAACAGCTTAAAAATAAGATAAAATAAAATAATCCAGCTACTCCTGCATGGATATTCTTCACTCAGGTAAACAAATAGAGCGTCTTGCATCATTGGTTATCATGTTTTGGTTTAGTTTCTTTAAATCTCTGCTTTCATGAACACATGTTGGGAGGAGCAAAAGAACAAATCAACACTTACCAAAATCTAAATTAAAATACACCAAATGAGCACAAAGGAGAGAGGTAGGCCTGGACAAAAGTCTGGCATGCACCTTCTCAATCCCACATCAAACCATTTTAAGGGGGAGTTCAATTGTGAATGAAAGCTATGCAGCCCCTCTGCAGAGGACAATGTTTTGTCAGTACATACACTTTGATGCCTTCTCTGTGATCCTGGAAACAAATCAAACTATTGCAAAGTAGGGCCAAAATCTCTGATTTTCTTGGTATTTCACCACCACTGAAATTTGTCCTCCCTGGGCAACAGTGCTTCCTAACAATCTAAGCATTTTTCTTTTTGGTAACAGATGAGTTATATATTTCAAAGACCTGCACAAGCTCCTCTATGCATGTTCATTGTTGTAAACAGTGTCGGTTGTGCTCACTCCTGATTCTACCAAGAGAAGGAGATTTGTGGCTTATATGCTAAATGAGTCAAGTCCCACACCTCACATTGTGCTCTTAATTCATAGGCTAGAAAATGAAAATGGTGACCTGTACATGACGCTGTTGCTTCTGTTCCCTGCCAACACGCCATAACACAACTGGAAGCTGCGTACGCGCCTCCGTGGAGAGAGCTTGGCTCAGGCACTTTGTACAGTTTGAGTTTTTGGTCAGTGACCAGGAGGGAGGTGTGGTGGCTGGACAACATCACAGCAATAGCAGTGGATGGTAAAGTGCCCAAGGTATTTATTAAGGATCCTAATTGCTGACAAATGATTCCTTCTTAATGACTTTCTACCTGACTCCATAGTCGTAGATAGGGAGACTTGAAGGACTTGAGTCAATGGCAGGAAAGTTCACCGCATGAATTGTTTTCAGCCTTACTGAGATCTTTCCCATCATGTTCCTTTAAAAATTCAGACTTGTCAATTCCTTTGCTTGTATAATAACCTAAGCACCTTGTTCCACGTATTTACCCCTGACTTCTTTCTATAGTTTCAAATACTCTTGTGTTATACTGCTTGGTTAAAAAAAAGTCCTGCCAAAGTCAGAACATTAAGCTTACTCAGGAGGCTTGCATTCCTTGAAAGTAGCCACACATTTTGTACATAAATGAGATTAGTCAATGAATTTATTTAATCTGGGTTTTTTATGTACATGTATTCTTTAAGTGTTTTAGTAAATACTAAAATGCCTGGTACATTAAGAGCATCAGCAAACTTTGTGACACTATTGCATGAATGTTTGTGGAAAGTGATTTTTAAGTATGCTATGTAAAACTTAGCTATGTTCCTCAGCTAAATGGCTAAATTCTGCCCTGAGACCAATTTGTCTAGGACAGTAGGAAAGTCAAAAAGAAGTGACAGTGAATTTTAGTGAACAACTTAATAACAAACATGTGGGAGGATTATCTGGCAAATAATAACATACAGCTGAAGCTTTAGTGGCTTTTGGGAAACTTCATTTCTTCCCATAAGAAATTGTTTATGACAAGAAAAAAAGCAGAACCTATTAAATTTTCAAGTATCTCTAGTAATCTGTGAGATTTGTGTCAGATTCTAATTAGAAAATGCTTATGAGTAACATTCTCCAAATAAAATAAAAGCTTGGTAAGAAGAAAACAATCATGACATTTTATTAATCAGCTGAGTAGCTTTAGCTGCTGTGCTTTTTTTGGAGGACTTTTTTTTTTTTTTTTTAACTTTGAACCCATTTTCACTTCTTTAAAAGAATGGTAATTCATCTAAAGTGCATTTTTGCTTGGGCTTGTTTTCGGATCTTTCTCTCTCAAAGTCACCCTTCAGCTATGCACCTCTGACTGTTAGCCTGTAGGTATCTTATGGAGATGAGTGAGCTTGTTTCCAGCAATCTGCAGGCCTCGAGAACCACCGCAGCCAGGAGAGCACCCTACCCGCCCCCTGGTTTTAAAGTCAGTGAGAGAAGGATCTCTCTACTCTTGTACTAGAGGAAGTTATAGTACCTTAAGTTGTGACTCAGCAGCCTTGGACAAAAGCAGGTAGCCCTTTCCTTTTTTCCTTTTTTTCCCTCCCCCCCCCCCCCCCCATGTTTCAAGCCAGGAGGGAGGCTTTTCACCTTCTAAGTGAAAGATAACTTTCTTCATAAGCTTCCTTATATCCCTGTGGATATTCTGTGGTTTTCCAAGGGCCCCATGCTATCCTAGTATCTCATAGAAGATGACAGTGTAGGGATATAGAGGTGGAAGACCTTTCTGAGGCAGGCAGATTAAGAAAGCACTACATTTTCGCAGGAGTCAGAGGCTGAGAGAGATGAACTAAACAGTACTTTATCTACAGTTTTACTCAATGGAATGGACTAAATTTTATGAGCAGTGTGATGGAAAGAAATATATTGTTAAACTAGTTTTCTATTTGCTGCTTTGATTCATGATGGCAGGTCAAAAATATTATGGCTCAGCTGGTAGTTTGAATGATTTTTCATCAAATTTTAGTCCTGCAAAATGGACTACATTCTTTTTAGTACAAGCTTTTCATCAGAGAACTAGAAATAACTGTTACTTGTGCCAGTTAGACTTTGGACAGTCCTATTAAGCTCTAAAATAGGGAATATCAGAGCCTTTGGATCTACTGACATGCTTTTCAAGATTATAAACCCTTCCTGAGGAACGCAATAAACATGTTTTTTCCCAAGTCTCCTTCTTCCTGATGAACTAATCTCTCTGAAACTGTGCGCTCTACAGAGAAGGGTAAATTCCAAAAATAAGAATGTGTTTTATTTTACTGGGTTGCTGTTATTTTGCTGTGAAGTTGTTGAAGTGCAAAAACTCCCTGTATGACAGACAGGAGGAATAAAAATAACATAAATAATGTTCCTATAGATTGTGTAGGGTAGAAATTGGGTGGAAGGAGAGTACTTCGGTTCCAAAAACACCTGCTATTCTTGCTTTGCTTCAAGGGCCCTCTTTCAGCTCCAAATAGCAGGCAGTAGCCTTTATTGCCTCCCTAGCCCAGGCATGGAGAACATCCCCACACCTCTTGATAATCGCGGAGCGGGCACGTGGTGGTCTGTCCTGGGGAAAGCATAGGCTGCAGGTGGGAGGCTTGTTGCCCTTGCACAGAGATGCCTCTCTGTTTTCGAGTCACTGTGAGTCTGGGATCTCTCCAACTGCAGTGAAATAGAAGCCTGCTTAATGCTCCCGTGAGGATCTGAAAGGTTTTTTTTAGTAGGCCCTCTAATTAGAGGAAGACCTGTGTACATGGATCTAGTTACCAAGCAAAGGCTGGGTGAGCTAGTTTAAAAAAAAAAAACAAAAAAACAACCCCCCCCCCACCTCCCTCAAAAAAACCCCTCCTGTCAGATTCTGTTTCCATTTTGCAGCACACCTAGCAGAGCTTCTTTGAAGTTCAGGAAGTTTTCTCCCAGACCTCTTTGGTATGAAGCAGTTCCTGGTCTTTTCCTCCTCTGGGTTGTGGTGCTTGGTATCCTCTTCAGATAAATACCTACTATGTTTCCATTGCTTTATTATTCCTTACCTGGGCTTTAATTTCTGGTGGTACTAACCCAGAGAAAAGACAAGGGACTTCTGCTAGCTGAACAGGGTGTCCTGCAATGGTGCTTTGGGCCATGGCATGGAGCAATCCCCCTGGCTCTCCGCTGCTATTTGCCCCATGAATGTTATTTAGCTATTCCTTTAGAGTGCCCTGATGCACCTTTGGATTTTATCGCTGTTTCAGATTTTCACCAATCATCTAAAAATGGAGGAAGCTTCCAGTTCCTTCAGCATTGGAGAACATCTAATGGTAATGTTCCTGCACACCAAATATAATGAGCTTCAAATGCAGTTTAAGAAACCGCCTCTGCATAGGCTCATTGAACTGCATGGACTTGCCATGGTGGAGGTAGGTATGTTTAGTCTTCAGGACTTACAGGCTTATAAAATCAGTTGCTGCATTTGTCTTCTTCCTTTAAAAATCTCTGTTGCTGATAACTACTCAGAGTTTAAAGGACATTCTGCTGTGGGATTTGGGGAAAGCAGAGCCCATATTGTATCTGTAAATGTGTAATAGTGTCTGATAATGCACATTTTCTTAAAAACAGTGCTTTAAAAAGGAGTATTCTAATTTAGTGAGGCAGAATCCTAATGGGGGAGAAGGAATGAGATCTAGGGGATCAGAGATCATGTAAGTCTCAAGCAGGGGAGTCTGTGGCATAAATTTTTGCTTCTGTTATCTGCATATGCATTTACACCAGCTGTAGATGAATTAAATAGGTTTTTAAATGTTTAGCATCTCAGATATAAGCATGAAAATATAGTACATTTATTCTGTCAGTTTTATCGAGCATTTAGAAACAGCACCCTCTACTTTCAGTACTGTCCAAAGGTAGTAAGGGCTGGATCTTCTTTCTCTCGCCATCTAAAATGGATGAAAATCCGTATGATAAGAGCACCAGGCTCAGGACAGCCATTTCTTCTCCTCATACAGATGAGGACTTTCCTGTGTTTTATGTCCTGCCCCAAACTTCTGCTGTGGTGAACACTCTGTATATTTTTGCTCTGCCTCCATGTCCTCATGTAGACTGACTACCATGAACCCACTTCTCTTGTCTGATGGAATAAAGATCAGGGATCAGGTCCCCATGGTAGGAATCAGTGAAACAGTAAAATCAGTGGAAATGATCTGTGCTAATCAGAATCCGGGGCAGTGGGAGCAGCCAACATGATCAGTTGTAGAAGTGGTCAATGCTAGACCTTAGTTCTTCCTTTGATCCCTCTCCCCTCATATTTATAGGTTTCTAATTTCCGCTGGATAATGAATATCGCTCTTCATTATAATTATGTTAAAAGGTACCAGCATGATGATTCAGAAACCCTTGAAGATACAGTCATATTTTCAGCAACAGATGGATTTAACACTGCAGATGGAGTGTTAAGAGTGCAGGTAATAACAAACTCAGCAATGTACTGTACTGAAATATAATTGGAAAGTATTAATCATATATTGGTTACTTCAGCTTCACTAAGTAGATGTTTAATTTTCATCAATCTTTTTACCAGATTCCCGGAAAGATTTCTATGTAGACAGAGTGTGGCTTCTAGGTGAAATGATTGCAGAAGTTATTAATGACTAAGGCCTTGATCTTGCAGGCATGTGCCCATGGCTTACCCAGGCATGCAGAATAAAAATCACTTGTGTTAATAAGGCTGTCAGATGGGTCCCTGTTCAGATGGCCTAAGTTTCAGCTCATGACTAGTCAGTAGTAAAACCTGGACCCCTCTGAACCTGGGAGTTACTGAAGACCAGCCAGCAGGAACTACTGGGTGCAGGGTTTGGGAGGGAATGTAGGCAATTTGAAAAGTCCAGTTTATAGAGGTAAACCATGAGTCTAAGCCTTTGCAGGTCTGGGATTTGGCACGCAGACGAAACTGGAAAAGACTAGGTTTTGCCATTCCTTATTATTTTCTCCAAGTATTGACCATTTGAAATCTGCATAGACAGGGAATGGTGAGCCACTGTTTCCATGAATCCTGTCATCTTGCTGGGTTTTTTTATTATTGTTTTGGGTATTTTTTTCCCCAAAATATGTCTTTTCCTAGAGTTTGTATTTGAAGCTCAGGTAATTCCTGAGCTTTGGGATGCAGGATCAGGTGAATCAGTGATACCTGATTGCACACAGTGACCCTGATACTTTGCTTAATGCTATTCAAAAACTAGGATTTCATTTGTAGAATCAGAAACTGGATAGTGGGCCGGTGTGTTTCCTGGGGATCTACTGAGCAGGGAATGGTGCAGCAAAAAAGATCCAGGTTACACATGGAAATTTTTGACTTTTTTTTTTATGGTAGGAATATAAACCCTGCAATTTTTGCTGAAAACTGACATATTTTCTCTTATATGTTTCTGTGGGTGCTGCACCTCAGATACTTTATGCTCACATTCTTCCCTGTGTGCTTTGGCGTCTGGTGAGGCTGCTTCTCTGTTGATTTCCTCATGAGCTCTCCTTTCCCTGGTGGGAGTCCTTAGCCATAGTGTGCCATGACGAATATGGTCTGATTAGGCTTCTAGACAGGAACATAAACATGCAACATGCAAATTACAAGTCCCATGAAATACTCTGGCTGAATGCTTTGGTCTTTAGCTGAAATATTTAGTTTTCTAGCTGTCTATGGATCCTGAAAATATAATGAAAAACTGCAATTCTCTCTGCAAAGTTTACCCTGCGCTTGGTAGTGCAATAAAATCCTACCTTTTTATCTGATGGGGAAAAGAATTCAGGTAATAAAATTTAACATGACTGGAAGTAAAATTCAGCATGACTGGAAACCACAGGTGAACATGCTTTATAATTCAGAATTAGCATGCTCTGTTCTTTCTACAGACATTTGTATCCCAGAAAGATAGAGCCCGGTACTACTGATCAATTAACCATGAAAATCAAATAAAGGTCTGTTAGTATAAATGATTTGAAATATAATATCTCTTTAAGGCTATCAGTTAAGATTACTTGTCTATAACACAGGTTTCCACATTGCTGTCAGGGAGGTGAAGCTCATTTTTAGGATGAGAAAACAAACAGGATTTTTGTTTTAGTTTGTTTTCGCTTATACTTAGAAATCATCTCTCCTTTACCTTCCCTTCTTCTTCTGTCAAGATTATGCCAGTGAATGACGATCCCCCAAAGCTGCAGCCAGGATTAAAGGCAAGACTGGAGTGTCTGGAGGGAGGCGAGTCATTATCAGCACCGAATACCTGCATGCAACAGATGCTGGCAGAGGCGACATGGAGCTGATGTACGCGACTGCCCAAGCTCCAGCACGTGAGGTGATGCAAAGGACAAGAGTCACGGTGGATAAATTTTCCCAACTGGATGTAATTCAGATATCCATCTCCTATATCCATACTGGTAATATAGAATTTTGGTCTTTCTGACAATGTCTGTAGCTTCTTTCTTTTTTTTGCTTCGTTTATGGGAATTAATTGAGTTAAAAGTGATTTAAATCATTAGACTTCTTAATCTTGATTTAAATCATATGTTTTAAAACTTGTTCTGCATTTGTAACACTGAGTTACATTCCTAAGGGGAGGTTAAATCTCACTGTTTGTTCACCAGTAGGACAGGCTATTTGGCACTTGTTTGTGAGAAACAGGAGGATAATATAATACACTGCATATACATGTAAATAAAGATATAACTTAACACGCAGTAAGAAGCTGCATAGGTCTATACAGAATGAACTAAGAGGCAATAGCTCCCCTGTAATAAATAATTTCATATCTTGCTGTAAAGGCTTACACTACAGATCAGCCAAAGGGGTTTGAGCAAGTGGGTGGAACTTGGACCCAGTGGCATGAGTACTTCTATCTGTTCTGTTTGCCTCGCATTAAGTTAGGCTACGGTGCTTGATCTTTCCAATTATTGGGATTTTTTTGTCACTTGTGATTTGTAACAACCTGCTTTGGAAGAAAATTGTGATTCAAATATAATTGTAAAGCAGTAGCTTTATAAAGACATTTTATTTGCTAACTAAAACTGTGTGAAATTTGCTAGGTGTATCACGAAATAAGGTAAAGCATATCTTGTATTTTAAAACTTGATAAGTTATTGAAGGAAGAATGCTCTGAGTTTATCAATCTGATGGTTTTGTCACCCTTTGTCCTTCAAGGTCTTAGGACTAGTGGATATCACACTTTAATGCTGGTCTGTTCTCATCAGTTGGAAGAGAGAAAACAAACATTCCTGCATCTCAGCTCCTCATCAGTTTCTAAACTTGAATGAACCAGTTACTGAACTGAGCAAATTGAAATATAAACTGACATGAAGAAAATGTTCTCTTTGCAGCTATGGAAGCAGCTATAGTTGTCCAAAGCTGATTTTTATCACTTCAGCAAACAGTAGTTTGGGTCACTAATCACATCATCCCATTCAGTGGCTGGACTTTCTATAAAACTTTGGCATAAAGGTACTGCTTTAGTATTTTTCATTTAAATTGATTAAAATAAGTTTAGTGCATGACTGTCTTAATTTCAAATGTAACTTTTGGCACAGATATTTAAAAAGAAAAATCACACTTCTATCTACTCTTTTTAAATGCCTGTTTCTTACTTATTCCCTATCATAAACACAGTGTTTAATAGTCTGACAGACTAATTTAAAAATATAATGAGTTTTTGTTATTTTGAGATTTGTAACTCGGTAGTTTGTGTGAGGATAAGGATTTCTGGAGATGAGCGTTTGTTTGTTTGTTTTCTGGGGAATTTTGTGTTGCAGGAATGCTCCTTTCTTGGGATCAGATTGTGCTGTCTTTACTCACCTTGGTTTCACTGGGCTTATGTGCACAACTGTGCAATGACATAACACTAATTTATTGCCCAGACATCCTGAACAAATACTAAGTCGTCTGCTTTTGGGAGTGATTTCAGACCATTTAGATTTCCAGGACCGAACCCTAGACCTCTCTCGTTGCTGCATTGAATTACCTGGAATAATTTCCTTGAACTCAGGTTGCCCTGTTATCCTTGCTGTTTTAAGTGGAACCATTATTTAAATGTTGTGTTTTTTCAGGCCATTTTCTTTTCCACACCACTTTCCTGACTTTACTTTAAAACTGTGCAAAGTTTTGCATACGCAAAGGAATATGAGAGTTTCTTCTTGCTCCTCTTCTCATGTATGTTTTGAAATGAAAGAACATTAAAAGACAATACATTTAAAATACATTAAAAATACATTTAAAATACATTAATTACATAGGGAAAAAGAAACAGCAATTTGTTGCTTGGTATTTGATTTTTTTTGTTTGTTTTTTTTTTGGTACAGGCCTGTTATTATTCACTTCTCTATCACAGCAGCTACTCTACCGTTGTGCAGATATCAAGCTTAGCAGATTATTGTTCAGGCCTTCAGCCTGGAGAAGAGCTCTACTTCAATACATTAATCTTTCTTTCAAGTTCAAAACCACCTGCTTCTCTTTCTCCCCCTGCTGTTAGATTTCTCTTTCCACCTGCGACTGTAGCAGCTTCTGAGCTAGGAACAGCTTTCCTTGCTGCTCTGCTCTTTCCCCCAGCAGCACAGTTACTCATCCCGTGGGCAGAATGGACTTTCTAATCACTGCCAATTTTGTGCTAGCCTTCTGAATACTGTTCCTGGTGGGTACTGTTTTTTTAAGTAGATGCCTCCTAGTTGCTGTTAAATAATACATATCTGTCTTGAGATCAGCTGCACTGAGCGTTTGTGGAAGTCAGGTCTTCTGTGTCTCTTGGATTTTCTGAAATATATTCTATGAGATCCCCTAGGTTTTCTTAGAGCTATTTTCTGATTTTCTTAAAGATGCAGTTGATTTTGAGAATGACAAAAAGCTTATTTTTTCATTTTAGTATGGCACTGAGGCCCACTCAATTTATAGGATTGAACGCTACATGCAAAAACTGTTCCTTACATAACTGATACTTTTTTATTTTAATACTGTACATACTTTCTTTTAAGGTGAACTTTAAAGTGGTTCCCTCTATAATGCTTGGTGGCACTACATAACTGAAGAGAAGCTTTTTTTAGTTTTTAAGGGATTTGTACACTGTCAGATGAACAGATGTTAACATGCATCTGTAGTCTGTCTCCACTGGGAACCATATCTACCTTTACTGTTTAGAGCTGGATTGAAATTTTTTGAACCAACTTTATGTTGAAAGAATAGGTTTTACATAAAGAAAAGCTTCAGTGAAAAGCATCTGCTTTCTGTGTCTAGTTTGAATTTTTTGCTAGAACTAAAAATTGATGTATATCTTTTGACTTGAGAATTTCTGTTCAAAATATCAGCTTTCTGTGGAAAAAGGAGATGAAGAAAATTTATCTGAGTACTTGTCAAAATTCTGTCCAGACATGGTGATGACAACTTCTGGGTTTTAGCTACTTATCATGATTTGTTGCTGTTTTAGATACTCCTGTTTGATATTTGTGTCCATGTGGTTTAACTAAATGACTTATTTGAGGTTTATTTCTGATTTTGCTATTGATTTTCTGTGTAACCTTAGACTTAAATTTTCCAAGACATCTGCCAGTTTTGCCTGTTTCGCTTTAGGAGTTGGGGCTGATGGTAAAGGGATGGGGTAGTGAGTCAGCTTAGATACACCTCAGCCTTAGCTTCTGAGGTGCTTAGTCCTCCTGTCTTCAGTCAGTCAGGAATTTCCGGGGTCAATTAAGTTGCTGAGTACTGGGAAGACATCACCTACGCAGGCGTGCTCCAGAAAGACAAAGTCAAACCAAACCAAGCACAGAAAAAAGCTAGCTGCACGATCAGAAGAATGGAGCACCTGTCGTAAGAGAGAATTGGCTTGAAAGCGTTTGGCTTGTGGAGCTCAGCAAAACAAAGCCTACCTAGGAGACAGAATTACCTCTAAGTACCTTGAGGGAATAAATGTGTGTGTGTGGGGGGGACTGAATTATTTAGGCTAATAGGTGATATTGGCACAAAACCAAACAGATATAAACCACCATGAAGAAATTCAGGCTAGCAATAAAGGACAGTGTCTATCCAATAGAGTACAAAGATTCTGAACAGCTCTCAAATAGAGGCAAAGAAACTTCAAAACTGGAGCATAATCTGTCTGTGAAAGGGGTTTTACGCCCTGATGTTCATGACAGGTGGGGACAGAAGGTGATGACCAGAACTCTGGGTGCTCCGTTCAAAACTTTAGTTGGGATTAACCCATCCTCCCCCCGAAGAAAACCCCTCAACCCGCGCATTTCATATTCTATTTCCAACTCTCCAATAGAAATAATAGAGACCTTCACTATCTTATTAAGCAGCGCAACTTTTGCGTTTACAGAGAGCATTGAGGATCCTCACAGAAGACACTACTGAAGTGATAATGTTTCGCATTACTTTGTTATTAAAATCTTACCATTCCAGTGCCAGGGATTCGCATTAACTCTACAGTACTAGTTACTGGTCACTTAGCCTATAATTCTGGAGGCTGACTTCAAAACTAGACTTTTTTTGAAAGCCACATTTAACTCAAATCAAAATCTGAATAGGTAAGTCTGTGTTAAAGTATTAAATGTTTACAAATACTTGAGCTGTTTCCCAAGAGAAGAACTGATTTTCTTCCTTATGTTCTTGGATTGGTTTATGTGTTCCTTCTGAGTGTGATTTCTGGATCTGTACCCTCTGTTCCTCCCTAGGAAGTGAAATAGGACATCATTCTCGCTTGGACACAATTGCTCCATAATCTGACAGAGGGACAAGTATAACGAATGGTTGCTGTTCTGACGAACCTCTTCATCCACCTCTACCGCCTTGTACCCCTCTCCCATTTTATGAATGTTACATTCCTGCCCATTGATAATCAGTGGCCCAAGATTCATGTGGGTACGTTATCTAACACTGTTTACTTTCATATTGAACCTAAATTACCATGTGTATTTTTTTAGTCAATACTTAAGGCTATATTGTTCTGCCAGTACAGTCTGGTCCAGGACATATCATGGGCTGAATCAAAATCATGCTCTTTCTTCAGCTGTAACATGCTTCGTGGAGCAGGCAGAGAATGCTGCACTGTTATAAACCGGTGCTGCATGGGAGCCAATGGCAACATTGTGCTTGTCTTTAGAGATGAGTCATGCTATTTCAAACTATTTGGCTAATCAGTAAACTGAGAGATCTGCTGCTTTACAGACAATATATAATATTTGCTTTGCCTCTGTGCATTGCTTTACATTTTGGATCCTTTGCCATTAGGATTTGAAGCATATAGACAGCATCTAATCCAATTTAGCCTGTTCATTTTGGCAATGCTGGCAATGCTGACAGCTTAAAGAAAACACTTAATTTGACTAAGTGTTTCCAGTTTATTTCTCAAAATATTTGAAGTCTTTATGGCCAAACTACTACAGCTCTGCAATATATACAGTTCAGACCCATTTTAGCAAGTTAATTACAATTTGTGTGATCCTGTAGCCTTTGCTTTGCTGAAGGCTGAAGTAGGAGTTTGCCTGATTAAGACTGGGCTCAATCTTAGGGAATAATTCTCTTGGTTTACTGCATTTTAATATCACTTAAAAAAGCACTTCAGCTCTTGGAGCAAATATACAGAATACTGGGGCCCCATGTGGCCGGTGGCTCTCTTCTCCCTCCTTGTGTTGTGCACTGTGCCGAGGAGGGCTGAGTGCCGACCGTGCCAGGCAGTGCTGAGCTCCCAGTGCAGATGCTCTCCTGGAGTAAGGCTGCTCAAGTATACGGTATTTGTATTCATTGCTACCACCCGGAGGTGAGGTACAGTGCTCTGCAACAGCAGGGAAGTGATGCAGAGCAGCCCTGGAAGTGCCCTAACAAGCGCCGGGGATTACGGACTGTGGTCTGGTAGCACTGGAGCACCTGTCTGGGATGATGAGCCCTCTTCATTGGGAATCTGTGACAACCTCCTTATAAAGAGCCTTCCCGGGGAATGCTCTTCTTCCACACACACCTCAGACTGGGAAAGAGCTCTGGCCCTAAATAGAAGTTGCTTTTTGGCAGTAGAGTGTTTTAGGGAGTGGTTCTCATCAGCAGCAATCCCCTGTTGTGATGCTGGGTGAGTCACCAGACCTCCAGGGAGCTCTCGAGTGCCAGCTACTTCTAAACTGATAGGCAGCATGTGCCAGTCTCTGTGGGGTTTCAGTCCCAGATTGCATCCCCATCCTCTATGGAATACAACAGCAGCTGAGGAATTGCCACCATTCCTTTCCTGACGGCTTCTCACCCTTCACCTGCTGCCACCCGACCGGAGGAGGTGTAATCTAGGCTTTAAGTGAATTACTTTAAATACCAAACACAGATTCTAAACACTGAGCAGGTTGTAAGAGAATGGAGAAAGCGTAAACGAGAATAGAAAAGGACCAAAATAATTTATCATTGCAATCAGGAAAGTGTTATTCTAGTGTGTGGCAAGTGTAGTTACAAATGCAATCACAAATAACTCTAAAGCAGGGTGAGCATCAGTACAGGCTAATAAACAGAAAACATACCTAGGGCTCCTCAGTGATCTTACTTCTTCACTAGCGCATGCTACAATGTCCCTTCTGCTACTGCAGGTCCCAATAGCTCATTTAGCTGTCTTGCCTGAAGTTTTAGGAAATTTCAAGATGTTCCCAACATTCTGAGTGTCTGTATGGTACTGGAATTCGTATCTACTGTAGAATCAGTAATGATTCAGAATCAGAATAGGTATGTAATCCCACTTTCCTACAAAGATTGCATTAGAAAATTCCCTGCTATGAATGAATCATTTTGAACTGCTGGATAGGAGCAGGTTATTAAGTATGGTGGTTTGGTAGCACTAGAGCAACTTTCTGAGATGATGAGGCAATCTGAAATTGCAGGGCATTGAAGGGCAGGTGGTCATGCTACAACAACACAGAGATAGTTTTCTTTGGTACATCAGTGTGATATAATTTTCCTCTGTGAGGGGTTTTTTTTTTTTTAATGACTTGCTTAAGACTTTCCTTTCAGAGATGCATGCTGGCAAGTTGCAATACCACTGAGAATGGAAGGTCCATAGCTACAGTAGGAGTAAGGAACTTGGAAAATGCAACTGGTGCGGAAGAGCGAACAAGGTCACTGGTGACAAGGCTCTGCTCCATCTGTGCAGGCTCGGCCTTTAACAGAAGCATTCCAGCAACGTGGCATTTTGTCTCATTATTCCATTCCTTTTAAATTTCAATAGCTAGTTATTTGCCTGCCTTTGGTTATGAGACAAAGCCCCTCTTTGTGCAGCAACACAACGTGGCTATCTCATGTAACGGAGAAATGAAATGCAAATTTCTCAGATAACACAGGAACTGTGCTTGTCTGTGGAAGAAGGAAGCATTGTCTAGTGACAAGAGCAGAAGAAGGTGGTGTTGCCCAGTCCCTCTGACAGTCAGTCCCAAAAGGTGGAAGAAACCACAATTTGTGGAGTCTTCTGATAACATTGACATTAAAACCTCCTGTGTCCCCATTTCATCTTTCATAAAATAGTGAAAAAAATTAATCTGCTATTGTATGTAATTCAGCAAAGCATTTTAACATGCTTTTTTTTTTTTTTTTTAGTTATACAAGAAGATCCCCAAAGGTCTGCACAGAGCAAAATACATGCCAAAGTATTCTGTGGTATTGGGTCTAGGTAGATTGTAAAGGTCTTGGAGAACTTTCAGGTGAGGACCATTAATTACTGAGTAAGAAATTCTTCTAAATCATTTTTTTTTTCTTGACTGTTTTCAAGGAAGTGAGAATTTTTATATTATGTGTTAATATTTTTGCTTTATCCTTTTTGTTCAGGCCTTGTATGGAGAAAAATGAGTAGTTAAATAGCAAAGTGAAAAAAAATCCTAATGTTGGAGCAAAGATACAAAGACCTTTGAGATATCACTCAGAAAGGCACTCAGAGTATTAATTTTTTGCACTGTCAATCACAGGAAATAGGGTTCTTGCTCAGGCTTGGGGTTTTTTTTTGTTGTTTATTTTGCTTTGCTGTAAAATACCTAGTTCCTCACTGGCTATGAATTACTGAGGCTCAACTCTGGTTGGTATTACTGGTGAGTGAGAAGTATTGTTCCTCTTTTAGCAGGGTTCTCAGCATCTTGTTGAATCAGAGGTACTTGTTTGTAGTGATTGTAAGCGGTTTGTGCTCATGCATTTGTTTAGTCTTATTTCTTTTCTCTCTTATTTTCCTCTTCTTTCTCCAGCCTTTACTTCATTTGCTGCTCCGCCACACTGCTTTGCTACCTTCCAAGTTCAAATCTCAGGCTGTCATCACACACAGCTTTTCTCTATGGAGTGCTGTTTCATTTTTCCTCTTATCTTCCTCTCCTCTTCCTCATTGCTTCCCTTACAAAGCACATCCTACTTTGCACTGGGCATGAGATTTAAGAACAACACTAAGGTATGATCATAGAGCTGTATGCTGATGCCTTGGCACTCTTGGATCTTCTAAGAGCAGGTTCCTTGCAGTTTGGAATTAGAGGTAGTTTAGGTACAGCTGTGAGTGGGATGTTCTTTATAGCGAGCCAGGCTGCAGGGCCTGCAGGGTTCCTCAGCGAAGGAGTGAAGGGTTCATCCATGTATCAGACCCCTCACAAAAGCCATACGAACACACATTGTGGATGTGAAGAGCTCTTCAGAGCTCAAACTAGCGACGCTGTCAGGAGACGCTTTAACCTCTGGCATCAGCTAGAACTGGGCAGAGATACGAGCCAGTGCAGTAGCGCTAATTAATGCATCCTGAGGGGACAGAACAAGGCTCTTGGCCCTGTACACCCGAGACAAACTTCTGTTGGTGCCGAGGTGCCAGTTAGAACGTCCTTTCATAAAAATAACCCCTGTGGAGAAAAAAAGAAAAAGAAAGATTTCACATAATATGGATAAAATGAAATTTAGACATAAAATAATCAACTGGACTTAGTAATGTGCCTAATTTATTAATACTTCCCAAGTACCCTTTTCTCTTCTCCTAAGTTATGCTTCCCACAGCATGCGCATTTGTTCTGTCTCTCTCTTGCACACGTGCACACTCCCTACCTCATATTGTTCATTTAAAAATAATAATATAAAAACACTTAGAGCAGAAGATGCCCAGGCTAAATTTTAAATGGTAGCACTGGGAGCCTTAGGGTCTGGCTGCCAGGGGCCTTTTTCATGCTTTTCCATCATGCTTCTACCTCTGCTCCTGAGCAAGTGTGCTGGGAGCAGTGCTATGGTTTCTCTTCACCTCCATTAAGTGCTGCCCAGCACTTCTGAGCAGGGGAGTTAGAGCTCTGTTGTACTTGCCATTACTGAACTGAAGTTACGGCCCCGGGCTGGGCAGTGGAGTCTGGACCACCTGCGATCCTGGTGCCTGGGGCTGGGGGGGTCGAAAGCACACGCTCACATAGTTGCAGGGCAATTTCCAGTGGAGAAGAAGGATGAACATCCCAGGGCCACATCGTCTGCAGCTAGCACGGGTGTATCTGGGAAAGGATGTCTGTCTAGACTGATGTTGAACACCAGATAAATCCCTTTTGGACTGAAGAAGAAATCAGGAAGGAATTTGTTTCCTGTTCTGTTCCTGGTTTAATACCGGCAGTACATTGCCTTTTGCAGGCTTCCGGATTCAATGAGTTAACTAACAAAAATCACCAAACGCACAGCAGTCCTCAAGTTGATAATCAGTGCATTTAAAATCAAGCAGTTATCAGTGTATGGCAGTCTCTTGGCTTTATCAGATGACCAGTTCTTGATAACTGATACAAGGAAGCAGTTTGTTCAGACTAGAGTAATGTTAATCTTCGTTTTCTCAGGAATGAGTTTGTGGTGGATGGGGCATCTTAAGCCGGTATCCATTTGAAATATCTGAATGCTTTTGAAGAAGACCCGAAGGACCTCGTTGTTAGAGACAAACCCTCAGTATGGCTTCCAAGAAAATGTACTTCCCTCACCTGGCTGCAAGAAGAGCTATACTGGGATTGATGTGAGTATATAGCCTACAATGTACTGCTATTTGTCTAAAAATGATTTTATTGGAGTTTAATGTGGTAAAAGTGCATGGTTTTATGGGGCGCTACTTTACAATTGCCTGTATGGTAGGAGAGAGGAACCATTTGGCAAATCAGGCTAGACCAAATGGCATTCATTTGGTTAATCACTAGCTATTAAAATAGCATCAAATCATAGCAACCTATTTGTTTATCATTCAGTGCACAATTTTCTGCACAGTATATTCATAACTGCTGTACCCAAGCTAATTTTAAATGAGCCAACAAAGCCATTTTCCAGCACTCTCCTGGAAATGGATCTGTAAACTGATAGATTTCACTACTTCTGGGGCTATGCCCCCATAAAATCAGAGCTGAGGACATTGGCATTTAACTTTGAAATAAGCTGATGCATGCTTTAGAACCAGCTTTAAAACTGTGTGGTTTTAATCTTTTGCATTACTCCAAGTTTCATTCCATTTATGGTGTCTCTAAGCAGGTTATATCAACTACGTTCTGTCCAAGCATGAGCATTCAGGGTTCACTGCAGATTGCTTCGAGATTTCTGTTAGTGATGGCCTTTAGTAAGTCCACAGAGGTACCTTTCTGTGCCATCATGAATTGAGTAAATGACAAATCTCTTTTCCTCTACTCAGGAATATAAGAGTAACTTTGACCTTGGTCTTCAAAGGTAAAGCACCAATCTATTTCCAAGGGCTGATCTCTCACAGTAGAGATCAGTAGGAGTAGGAGCTCCCTATGATTAGGCAAAGCAGAACACTAGAGCTGTGGTCTGTGCAGAGATTAAATTAATTGATTTTAGTAGCAAGGAAAAAAAGATGAAGGTGTGGTAGGAACAAATGCACATTTAAGTTCTTCTGTTGTTTGTACTGCAGTATTGCTTAGGAGCCTTCATGATGAACCAAAAATCGGAGGAACAAGTTGTCCCTGCACCAAGTATTTTTTTCACATAAATAAATGTAGAGTGCAAAGTTTCTCCTTTGGTACATCTAGGTGTCCTCCTAATCTAGCTTGCCCACCTTTAAATTTACATAATTTTTATTTTGGATAGGCAGAGGTCATACATGCAGAGGAGTGAGTACAGATTGGTTTTGGCAGAACTGGTCTTACACAGATTCCCACTGTGTCCACACTCTTAGGGTCAGTGAAACAAGTGTGCCCTTATTTTTAGGAATGCAATGGGAAACGTTCAAACCTCAGAGCTGTCTTAAAGCTAGCTGAATAGTTGGCTTAGCGTTTTATTCTACATGTCAGTTGATTGGTCATTTTATCACCAGTTATGAAGTGAAATTAGATAATCTAGATGCCATATGGTATACAGTATTTATAGTTTAGTATGTTTTCAATATATGTGTGCTAAAGCCTGCTTCAGGGAGTTGTTATGGTCCTTGTGTTTACAGGATTTGGGTCTTGGGTGGAAGAAGAAATTGACAGTTTCTAATTATTTGATTTAAACTGATACATCAGTGGCCACATGGATGAGCCCTAATTAATGTCAATTTACACTTTCTGTCCTTAGTCAGGGAGGCTTTCAGCTGCTGCCCTGGATTAGACCCAGTGCCCTTGTTCTGTTTCTGATCTCTGGCAATGACCAGGACCAGAAGATCTCAGAGGAAGGGGCGAGACCCCCCCAGGAGGCCAGCGATGCTCACTTCCACCCAGGTCCCCCTTCCCACCCAGCCACAAGCACGTGGTGTCTCATGAACGCCTCCAACAAGGGGGATTTAACCCTGAAGCATCCCATGGAGGATTGTTGTCAGCATTACATGTTTAAAATTCAGGAATTCTTGCTTTCCATAAAAATGCTCCCTTCCCTTTAAGTCTTGATAAATAAGAAGCTACAAGATCAATTATGTGGGACATTAGTCACTCGATATATGTCATTATGTTCTCAAAGCAAGCCTAAATGAATGCTGCAAAAGGGTCTCAGAGATCTGCGTTTGGAGCTGTCTCAAATGTGATAAAATAGGAGTGTATTCTTAATCCCAAACATTAGTTGCCTTGTACAGATACCCATGCTAGGGAGCCTGGGGAGTTGCATGGTGTGAATATCCTTAATAAAGATAATTTCTTGACTGCTTCTCATCAAACAAGATCCCCATGCATATCTTCAACATCAGTAACAGTAGTAGCAAAATGTGCTAGGCTTTAGAGCATGTGTGTTGGCCTGGTTGAGATCCACTTTCCAAACATCATCCCTATCTCTGCTACCATGTCTTAGTTACTCAAACGTGTCATAGTGGCAGACAGGGTAGAAACTGGCTGAAGCTAGACCAATAATTTTTTAAAAGTGGTAAATAATAACAATAATAAACAACAAACTCTGAGCCAGAAAAATGAATGTTCAATTGGCCTTTAAGAACCCAGAGAACATTTGAACAAAGCAGAGTTAATAAATGTTACAGTCAGGTTTTTTGGATATAATTCTTGCAGAATATGATTTCATAATCCGCTGTCTCTAGTGAACAACAAGACCTCTGTAAACACTCAATATTCAAATAGAAAGTTGTTTCTTGTAGGCTTCCATGGCACAAAATAAAAGCTCTGTAAATCTGGGCCTCCATATGTGGTTCTCATCTGGTGTAAGTCCCTGAATGAATTACATGTGAACAGAGAAATTAATGCTACACACATGGTGGCCAAACTTGAAAGCAAAAATTGCAACTGAGAATATACTGCAGTGGATTGTGAAATATTTGAAGATAAATGGAAGCTTGAGTCCTTGTTGATATGATGCATCACTGATGCATTTCAAGGGATATACAGCTATCACAGTGAGAAATTATAACACATATTTGGGGGAGTGCAAGGAATCACTTTTTAAAACGAAAAAATGACTTTAATCAGAATGCAAACTGAAAAGAAAAATATGCAATAATGAATCCTTACCATCATTTCGAACATAAATTAATTGGATAAACTACTTTCCCTTTCTTTTGAAATCCTGCAACTTATTGTTCAGCAAATGAGTAAGTTATACAGGTTTTGAAGCCATTATGCTCTAAACCTGCTGTTTTTTTAATTTCTAAATGTTGATGACAAATTACCCAAGAGTTTCTATGCTTTTGAAACAGTTGCAATCTTGTTGTTGTTGTTGTTTTTCCCCCTTCTCGTCTAGGCAGAGGAGGAGGAAAGAATGTGCATGTTATAATGAATTCTAAATGAGGGCTGTGCCTCCCCTGTTTGTAAAAAGCCAAGCAAAGCAGTAAAAATAATAAATAAAACAAATGAAACCCTCTTTAATCCATTCATGAGCTTGAGGGTTTCAAGCAGGCCATAATATTAAAACAGAGAGTTCTGAAAGAGATGGATCTGAGGAAAGAGCTGTTGCTGAGACAATGTCAGCCTATTTAATTGAATTACTTATTTGTCAGCGCTGTATTTTCCCATGTCCAGGATTCTTACTGTTGATTCAAGGCTTAAGGCCTAAATAGAAAGGGCAGCAACTGTCATGTATTTTGATCCTGAACAAGCTGTGTCCTTTTGAAATGCCAGCGCTGGGAAGAGCGCTGGAGTGTTTTGCTGCAACAGAGGGCAACAGCAAGCGAGTTAATGAAAATGTTCCCCCCATGTATTTCACCTTGCCGCAGTACCCTGAGAGCGTTCAGGGAACTCGTCCTGAGAATCCTTAAGCCTGGTGTTATTTCTATAGCAGTTTACTTGCATTTATCACAGGGACATCTGGGACTGGGGTAGTGAACCAAGAATGGGGCTAGAAGCCAGGAGCTCTCAATTCACTCATTTCTTTGTCTGAATTGATTTGGCAGGTTTTTTATATATAAAATCTATAGTTTAGTCATGAACAATTGCAAATATTCACTGCTTTATGGTCAGAATTTAAACTGTTTTTCTAGTTGATTTGTTGCACAAAATAAGTGGTTGTGTTTCTCTTCCCTAGATGGTTATCTCACGCCTCATGCTCCACAGTAGGGCAGGAGGGAGCCACTGGGACTTGCAATGTAACAGTTCAGGCTGAAGTAGGAGATAAATAAAACTTAGAAGCTTTAGGTCAGAGTATTGGTTCTGTTTATATAGAGAGGGCTTAGCACTTCTTGTCTGTAACCGAGTGTCTCAGCCACCTAATTACTACTGCCATATAAATAAGAATAGATAGAGCTTATGACTATTTTTTTCTCTTCTGCGCCCATACCAGCTTTGTTTAAAGAATGATTGAGGGGAAAAATGTGTATGTTAACATCTACTGGCTTAAATTTATTCTTTCTCTTGTTCCCGTTAGATAGAAGAAGCCTTGCTGTCTCTGATTATGAAAATCATGATCAGAACTTTGTACAACTCTTTTAACTGTCTTTGCCAAAATTTTGGAAACCTATTCCCACTGGTATGTCAAACTTGAACCGTACCATTAATGTGTCAGCAGGGCACCCGAATTGCTCTAAGGATGACACTTGAAGAAGGATGCTTGAAATTGGCTTCCTCCGTGCAACTGTTCATTGAAGAAAACTCTGCTGAGCCACATTTTAAAATTCAACCAAGTGCTCTATGAATCTTTCCGGGTGATATTTGCCCAACTTGCTGTTAGGTCCTCAATCACGTTTCATTTATAGAGAGTGTCTATAACCTAGGTATCTCCTTTTTCATTGCGTAGTAGTCCAAAAACCCATGAAACTTCCTTTTTTAAAGGCTGGAACAGCTCTTCCCTTATTACATGAGTTACACAGATTAATGCCTGCTTCCGCTTACTTTGATACCAGGGGCATAAAACAAGTTGACTTCAGTGCTGCGGGATCATGCTCTCAATATTCTGAATGCTGAGTGCAGAATCTGGCTGATTTAGACTAAATTGCACGTAAATTGTGCTTAAAAGATAATGAAAAGGAGTGTGGGCATCGCGTTCCTTGAAATATATCATATACGAATTGGGCCAAATAAGGCCTATGCAGTCCGGTTACCTCTGCCCTTGAGTCTTTATTTATCATCACAACAAAGATATAGGAAGAGAAATGCCAACGTCTCTATTTACAGAAAAAAGTGGGACACAAAGATGTTGTAGGACTTGTCCAAGCATACTCGGGAATGGTACAGCAGACCAGGGAATTGAAATTTCAAAGCACCAGGCTCACCACTAGCTTATCCTCTGGAACAGAGCAAACAGGCTGCTCAGCGAAAGTGCAAATTTGAAGGAATTTTTGTTAAGTCAAGCTGAAAATCTCTTGCCATTCTCTGGCTAACTGAAAAGTCAAAGGCAAAAATGTTTCTTTGGGATCTAAATATTTCATTTGCCATCTTGCCTAATGATTTTATGAAGCTTTAAATTTAAATATGATTTCAAATAAAACCTGAAATACTTTATTTTAAACACAAATTTTTTCAGTTTTGTGGGGTTTGGGTTTTGTTTTGTTTTTTTTTGTTTTTTTTGACCAAAGTACTCTGAAGCTGACACACATTTGTGAACTGTTTTGGTCAGCTGTATTCTGAGTGTTACTAACACAAGCTCACACACACATCTATCACCTCTTCCCAGAGGCTTAAGATTTACCCCCAAATGCACCCCCAGAAGAGAACCTTGTGCACATCTTGTTCAAAATTGAGACACAAAAAGGAAGATTTCAGAATTTCATGAATTAGGCTTCTGGTTTAAAATGCCTCTACTTATGATACACTCACTTTTTATACTTTTTAAAAAATGATTGATTGAATTTTTTTGACTTCATTCAGTTTAGAAGAATTTTAAACACATTCTGCTCGTTTTCTAGTTCTGATTCTGATGTGTGAGAAGAGCATGTCTGCTTTGAACCCGCCACATGTTAAAAGAATGAATATTAACTTTTGTTTTTTCAAAGTGACTCTTTAATTGAAAATTTAAATATTTAATGAGTTATTTCTATCCAGAAGGGAGGGAAAAATTTCTGCAGTTCATTTCTGGGCAAAACTCATGCTGGAGTCTGGTACAATATCAGTGGTGAGCTGGAAGTCGTAGGGTAACAGCAATTAGTGACAATACACTGCTGTGTCCTGCACACAGGACACCCCTGGCTAGCGTAGAGTCTGCACCCCCAGCGCTGCTTGCAGCCCACTCTACAGTACCTATATCTCTTAATATATAGTCTACCTCCGATATTTCAGTTGGAAACAATCTCTGGCTATGGTTCTTCGAGTCCTTGCTCCATCAATGTCTTTGGGTAGAATTTGGTTCTACTCAAATAAAACCTGTAGTCAAAACAAATGACATTTCTAATTGAGCAAGGACTCCTTGATAATGGAGGGCAGCAATTCTGTCGAGATCACTGGTTCATGTTTCTCTCCCCATTTAGGAGACTAAACTAATTTATTTATGAAAGCAAAGCAACATACCAGATCACCCATGTAACTAGTTATCTGCATTGTTTAGATTCACTTGTTTGCTTTCTCATGACATTCAAGTAAACAAGCTATATGTCAATGAGAGTGTTGGCACTCTATCATATATTATAGACTAGTTTGAAGTGCAAAAAAGATCCTGTAATGGGGCTACATGCAGGTTTTTTTTTTCCTGTGAGCATATGCTGTGAGTGGGAAAGGACTGTACAATGTGAACGGAGGTTTCATTAATGAGGCTGTGTAGAAGTCCCTGAATAAAAAAAGTAAAAGCAAATCTGGGAGCACCTGTGGAATTTGCAGGCTTGTATCCATGTGGAAGAGGCACCCACATAAACATACTGAAGGCAAAGGCACGATCTGCTCTTCCCCTTTAGTCTTCCTCCTGGGCCTCCCTGTAAATGTAGCATGTTTGCCAGTCTCAGGCAGTTTGGTTACAGAATGTGTCCCTTTTTGTGCGTCTGGTCTCCAGAAATCAGATTTTACAAGCAATGGGAAAGCAGGCAAGGCATTTCCACTGTAAGTTTTAATACTTCTCTCTATCAGAAAGACAGGGACTCTGTTAGGAAATATTTTTTGCTATCCTGTCATTCTGGTCTTTAAAGTTCCTATTTATCTGTTTCAGAAATGTTTAAAATTGGCCTTGCTTTGTTTTGTCTCCTCTGGCTTTTTGCTTTTAACAGATAGTGGAAGGTGACTTATGTGTTATGGATGGAGCACTCCAAATGCAGAAGACCTCGATGTCCCTCAGGATGCGCTGAGTCTCTCTGTCATTACCCTCCCTCCCGCTCACGGATTGATATTAAATGGACTCTGTGGCAGCGACGTTGGTTGGTATGAGTTGCTGACCTCAGCAAAGCTTCAGCAAGACTACAAATTCACAGCTTTTCCCTGGCTGAACTCAAACAAGGTCTGAGTAATGGGACTTTGGCTTTCCTTCACTGGCTTTTATTGTTTATACGCTTTTTGCTGCATCAGGGCTATGGGGATTATATATGATTGCAGGCGGACAAAATGGGCTCCCTGGTCGTGTGGTGTTAACACCCTATTAGGAGACCTGGATTAATTACAGCCCCTCCTGCAGCCCGTCTGGGAGGATACAGTCCTCTGTCCATGGGACATTTAGTTTGCACTGGAGGGGAGTTTTGCAGGCGGGGGTGAGCCCTTGGCGCTGAACGCCGGCCGGCCGAGATGCGATTCTTGCTGCTGAACGTGGCCGGCCGGCGATGCGCGAGCGGCGGATGGCCTCTGCTGGGAGCCGCCGCTCATTGCAGCACGCCTCGGCGCTGAGCCTCTCCTCCGAAAGCAGCCCAGCCGAGTCAGAGACATGCAGTATTTTCTGTGCAAAACGAGCTGGGGGGTTGCTTCCAGAAGAGAGAGCAGTGTTGGCAGTGCTGCACGGAGCCCATGGCTTACGCTGCAGCTTTTTCACGAGCGTAAGGGAACAACTGTGCAAACCCTTTTCCTTTTCCCTCCTTCCCCCCCTTCACCGGCCCCCCTTTTTACTATTTTTGCCCCCACAAGAGCTTCCATGCAGATTCTGTAGGAGGTTTCCACCAGAGCTGCTGCTTCACGGGCTGCACGCTTTCCCTGCCGGCACACCGCAGCCAAGCCAAAGGCAGATGAGGGACAGCAGCCCTGGCCAGCTCAGACAGGAGCTTAAGCACGTGAGGGACCCAAAGGCATCTCTGAAGCTGCCAACACAACTGCCTGCAGAATCTGCTAAGGAACCAGATGCAGCGGGGAAAAAAAAATCCCTTCCCCAGCTTGGCATCTGTGCTCCGCGCGTGCCAAGCGGAGAGAGGGAACGGGGTGGGGAGAGGAAGTGGCTGAGGGCTGGGGGCTATTTGGCACCCCAGCAACCCGCAAACGGTTTTGGTTTGGAGCTGAGAAACAAACTACTTAGGCTAATGTAAAGTGTGTGTTTTTTAAATGCGAAAAGACCTTGCTGAAATTATTAAAAAAAAAAGAAAAGAAAAAAAAGACGGTGATTTCTGCAGACTGAGTTCAGCGAAGAATAAATCTTCCTAAAAAAGAGAGGCCTTTTTTGCAGGGAGGGGAAGGTTTGAGTATAGGCTAAATTGATTGCAGTTACAAGGAGGAAGACCCATTCGTTATCTATTTCAGCTGTGACATTGCAGGATATGCTGAAGGTATCCTGGGACTGTTCAGCATTGACAGTCAAATCATACAGTTATAAAAAACTATTTGATGGTTTAATGTTCAAGCCTGTACAAACTGCTTGAAGGAAGATATAAAGCAGGTGTTAGAAGCCTCTGGAAAGTTTGCTGTCAATTACTGTGATTTCCTCTTCCCAACAAAGACTTAAAAGCTGAATGGATCTTTTCAGTTATGTAAATGCACTTTTCCATAAATACCTATTTAGCAGCATAAACCAAAAATGTCTGCAGGTGTGCCATACTCTTCGCTACTAACTGATCTAATCCCGCTCACTTCAGGGAGGTCGCAGAGGTACTCTGGCTCGCCGCGGCCCCGGCCAGCTCTGAGCAGCAGTGTCCGAGGCTGAACCCCGCTGCGGGGGTGCATCTTCCACCGCGCAGTTTCGATGACACGAATGCATCCCCCGGGGGCATGCTCCGCTCTCCAGCAGGGAGTAGAAATTGGACAGGATGTATTTTTCAATTTTGCAAGATTTTAATCTAATGGAAATTGTCTCACTGGTACTGATTTATTACAAGAAAACCTCCTCCTCCCCAATTTGAAAGGAATATATCTGCATAAATTGTATACTGAGGCCAGGAAGGCTAACCTATTGCTCCTTGTTTCTAAAGAGCCAGGAGTTTATTCAGCTTCTGGACTGTGAGTTAAAACTCCTGTACAGCCACAGCTGGGTTCAAGTTCTTTCTCTGACATTTCACCCTGCGAAGGCTCTATGCCAGTTAATGGTAATGCTGCAGACTGGCCTGGGAGGGTTGGGCTTAAGCGCAAGCTCTTAACCTGGCAAATGACTGGTGGATTCAGTAGATAACAATGACTACAGCTGCCGATGTGCTTTGAGGGAGGGAGATAAATCCAAGTTAAACTGTGGGATGTCCTGGTTTTGAGTAACATCTTAACAATCTTCAGAGAACAAGAAAGTGGAAAAGACTGTGTTTCTGTATCTCTTGTTTGTTGCTCAGGATGACTTTTATGGAATTAAGCTAATTATTTCTAGGAATGTTTTTCCTTCGGTGCAGTCTTTGAAATTCAGAAATATTCAAATATTTTTTCCCAATGCATTCAAGCACCTAAGGTTTAGCAAACTCTGGATCCATTTACTTGCATACTTCCAAGCCGATGACTATCCCTGTTCTAGTTAAGCATGTTCCATAAACAGCTTGATGAGTTTCATCGTTAGCTTGCCCTAAAATGGGTCAAAGATCTGTGTAAGGTTAGGAAGTTACATTAGGTTTCCAGGAGTATTGTTTCAAATCTTACCGCGGTCACTGACTTTCTAGGTTACTTGTTTAATTTGGCTTGTGTTGATCTGTGCTTTCCTACTGCATCAAGGTTTTGGCAAGCTAAGTCCACTGGCTGAGTGTGAAACTCTTGGACGCCGTGGTGATAAGGGCTATGTCTGTGCCCACAGAGCATGACATTTAACAAGACCTCTAGCTCCGCAAAGCGTGCACATTCAACAACACGTTACTGTATTACCGTTTTTTAAGTGCCCCCAAAATTTATTGAAGAAATAGCCAGTATTTCACTGGTGATCAAGGACTCATATGGGAGCTGCTCCCAAGCTTGCCAAACTTGGAGGGCTATCTGCTCTGCAAGTTAACTCAGGAGTGATTTCAAAAGCCAGCCATGATTCTTCTGGTCTTAGATATGCAGGAATAGCCGCAAGAATAAATGAATCCACCCAGGGCTGCTAAACACAAACATACTGCATCTGCTTCTGGAGGGGTCTGAGCCACAGGTCACTGCAATGTGGGAGAACATAGGAGAGAAATATCAAGTTCTTTACACTAACCTTACACCCTGTCTTGGCACTCACTGCTGGTCCTTGTCAGAGGCAGGATACCTGTGGTCTGAAGCTGTGCAGCCGTTGCCGAGTGTGAGAACAGCCATGGTACGTAGCAGACGGTGTGAGAGGAGTAGCATCCCAGCTGGGCGGCCATAGGTTGTTAGGGTTTGTGCAGTGCTTGCAAGGCAGGGTCCCGCTCCGGGACTGCGTCTCAGTAAGAACAAGACTTTATTTCAGTGGAAGCAGGATGGGCCCTTTGGCTCACTGGGGCACTGATTCTGTAGTATTTAAAGTTCGCAACAAATGTCTTAAATTCCAGGGAGAACTGGGATACTTGTTTCTAAACTAAGAAATAATGTGTCCGCTGTGTTTTAAGTTTGTAGTGTCCAGGGTTTTCATTTTAATTTCCCCCTCTTTCCTATAGGACTGATGCTAGTGTACATGCATGATGACACAGAAAGCCTAGAGGATAGTTTTACCGTGCAGCTGACAGATGGCAAGCGCACAGTCCAAGGGACACTTTACATCTACATCATGCCAGTCAACGATGAAATCCCTCATCTTTCCAGGTTAGCTATTTAAATGACATTCAGTGCATAACAACTTATGGGGAAAAAAAGAAATAAATGGAAGCAACCCGTCTCCCCATCAGCCTCCTCAAACCCCACCCACAGTAAACAGGAAATCGTGCTTTCTTTGTAAATTTTGTCCCAGAAAACCACTTTTTAGCAAGGCTGTACATGCTGTTAGCTGTAGCCTGAGACAGACAAGCCTCACAATGTAATCCAGCAAAAATCACTCATGTAGAAATAGCTGTTTTGTGGTCTCTGGGTGGAGGCTTGTTTGTACTTAAGTTAGTGGCAGAATTCTTGTTGTCGTCAATTGGACCAAAATTGCTCCTTTTTCACACTCTCTCTCTTTTCCTTTATTCCTTTCTGTAATTTTTTCTCCATTCCCTTTAATCTACTTTTAACAATGAATCTTGTTGACAAGAACATGGGACTTTTTTTAATATTTAAGGGCCAAACCCAGTCCTGTTGAAGGCAGTGTTAGGGTTCACCTTCCTTTCAAGAGAGCCAGAATGTCACCTCTGGAAATAAGGGTTCAAAATTGGACCTTGATTCAAAGAGGGGGGAAGCAAACCAGCCTCCAGTAACAGTGTTCCAGTGCAAGTAACATTAATTGACTCTGTTCACTAGGGGTAAAGGCCTTCTGACATGATTTCATCCATTAAAAAAAGTCTAAATTATAATGCTTTTGAGTGGTATTACAAAACCAAACTGTCATGAGAGTACTGGTATGAGCTTTCATTTATTGGCTCGATGAACATAGGGAGAAACCTGGCCTGGTGGCATGTTATGTGATGGGATGTGGGAGATGTGGTTTGACTCACATGACCATAACTCCTGCTTTGCCCTAATTCTCTTAAGAATTCACAACTTGAAGGGAAAAAAAAAAAAATCCAGTGGAGCTGCTGAATCCCTCCAGAAATGCCAGCTCTGGTCTGAAAAAAGGTTGATTTTGCTTCTTGCTTTTTGTAGACATTTTAAATGATCTCCATGGCCACACAGTGAGAGTAAAACTCAGGTGCACTCCCTGTGTGATGATGGTAATAGCATTTCCTTTACTGAAAAAAGTAGGTTGTAGAACTGAAAAAGAATTTCTCTTTTCATCCCAGAAGAATTTTTGTGACTTGAAAAATAAAATAAAACTTTTGTTCAAAATAGGGAAGAAAATCAACCTTGAACCTCTGTAAAGTGTATACATATTCCATTAATGTCATTCTTAATTTTATATCCAGTTAGCTGCAATGTTGCATTTACATTTTAATACTTGGTAGTTGTTACTATGTCTAGTACTATTTTTTTTAATTGTGTACTTCCTTTTCAAAATGAAAGCCATCTTGACTCCCAAACTGCATTTCTCTCCTAGAAATTGGCAGAAGAAATGCTTCAATAAATTCAGACCCCTGCTTTTTCCCCTCAATTTTTTGAAACAGGAAATGTATCCAAGTCAGGCTCTTCTCACTAGCAGGGTTTGAATCCCCATTTTCAGAGCACAAGAAACCCATGTGATCACAAAATATCTGTTTAGTTGCAAAGATAAATGCAAGCTTTAATTTTAGAGCATAAATCAGTGCACATATGAAATAACACGTTGCTCTCCCTAGATATCTCAGGCCCCTTGGCTGGGGTCCTTCGTCAAGGGGAAAGCTGAAAATTTTGCTTCCGGTTGCCCCTCTCTGGAGCGGAGTAGCAGCCTGCGGCACTCGCAGAGGGGTATTGACACTCACCCGTTTGAAATGGCTTTGGCTGCTTTCCCAGAACATCATGTGTGTATTTTTAAAAATTTCATAGAAGTAGTAAACAATGAAAAGTTACAAAATGGACACGTGTCCCTGCTTCCTACCAGCGTTTCCTCCGGGGCTTGCTGCTGTGCCGAGCCTTCGAACCGCTCCTTCTGCCAAGGGAAATGATGCCAGCCTTTCATCCACGACTTTCAGGTGAGGTAGCCCTGGGGCAACCGAGATTTATGAACCCCTTAAATGTCACCCTGTGACATCTGAAGTTTCGTGGTACGTGGCTGCAATAAATAACAGGGGCTGGCATTTGGGGCGTCCCTTCCTAATGGCCGGTGCTGTGTCTGTGATCCTGGCACGCAGGTTTTGGAGAGCCGTGGGAAAGTGAGGGAGGAGATGCACATCAGCTTAAACCGCGTCAGCTCAACCCCAGCCACGCCGGCGGAGAGCAATAGCCTGTGCCACCACAGCGAGCGCTGGAGGTGAGGTGGCAGCCAAAGCGTCTGGCCACATGGGTGCCTGGCTCCAGCAGGAGCCCCAGTGCAGACACATTTTAATCATTTATCCTGCTCTTGTTAGCCTTGCTCCCACTTTTCCTATGCTTCATGTCTTCCCTCGCTTTCCTCCCGTCCTTGTGATTTCCTTGTCATTATCTACCTGAGATTGGGTCCTTGTCGCTATGCTAAAGTCACTTCACTCATATGTGCACTTTATTCTCAGTGTGAGCAACCCTATGGAGATAACCCTTATTTAATCTTTTAATGTCCATGTTGTTTTCTAGTCTGTTGGAAGCAAGCGTCATATCTCAAAAGATGTTTGTATGTTCTCAGTCCACAGAACAAGTTGAGCCCTTTTTTTAAAATAGGAAGCAGTGTAAGTGAAGAAAATGTCACTGTTAGCATTTACCAGTTAGCTCTGGAGTAGGGAGTGCTCTTCTTCCTGCACAGAACCGTGAATTTCAGAGACTCGTATTCTGACCAAAGCCTGTGAGGCTGAAGGACAACATAAGAAAACATAAGAAAAATTGCATGATCATATGTGGCGAGTCCCACAGTAGCATATTTGTTTAAACGTTTTTTAAAATTTCTATCTGCTCGATGCTAAGAGAAGCCTGTTCATGCTTAATAAATTGAAGAAATTGCTCAAAGATACTTCATCCATATGAAAGCATGAGCCCTGTACTGCTGCCAAGAGAAGTGAGACCTGTGGTGTCATGCTGAGTAAGTGATGGTCACACAAATTAGAAAGGCTTAGGTACAGATCCCTCGCTTGTACAGTTTTCCCTGAAATGTGAAAATGTAACAGGGAAATTACTAAGCAGCATTCAGTCTTTCCAGCTGGATCTTCCTCTTTTAAATACGATCGTGGACAGTGCGCCATGCAGCGTAACAGAGACCAAAGTAACATCTTTAAATAATTTGAGCAGTAGTGCACTGTCCCTCTTCCACCTTTGTAAAATTAAAAGTAGGCAAGAAGCGGAAGCTTCAGGAGAGGTTGCTGCCCATCCCATTGTGCTGGGTGCTGTACAAACACATCAAAGTTATTCCTGCTACAGGTTATACAGAATAAGCCCTTCCTCCATCACATGCATGTATTTTAATTATTCTTGTTGCCTAGTTTCTTTATTGCTCTTCTTAGCTAATCTTTGCCCAGCCCCTCTAGTACAGCTGCTTCTTCAGCACCAGTCTGGACAAGCCTCTTAATTCCCAGGCACTTTAACTCATTCCAGAGGAGAAAGGATGACGTTGGAGGCTCTGGGACATAAATTATGCTCTGAAGTTTGGACAGAGAGTGTGTGAAACCAGTAACCTTTGTGCAACATGAAGAGAGGCTGAGCTCAAGGAACTTTGGCTAACCCATGCTAAATGGGAAGTTGACTGCCTTTGTTTTGTTTTGGTTTTTTTTCCACCATTTCACCATTTTCACCATTTTTTTTGTCTCTCCCTTTCCTGTTTTCTTGTTTTGTTTTGCTTTGTATTTTTTAGGAATATGGGTTTGGAAGTCAAAATAGCTGAGAAAAGTCATTTCCATTGCAGCGCTAGAAGCAGAAGACAAAGATTCTCCAAGGGATAGACGCTGTATGGTCTCCAGTGTGCCCAGACCTGGAGATGTGCAGTTGAAGGTAGCAGTGCCTTTAGTGTTTAGACTCTTTTCTTGGAGACAAGTGAAATCCCCAGTCTGTTCCTGCAGCAGGAGACAGGTTCTGGAAATGGTTTCGTTCTTGACTTGATTTCATTGATAGGATAAGCAGCAAGACAAAACAAACTTTTTTTTTTTTTGAAACTTTATTCTGAGGTCAGATGGCTCTAGTAGCTTCCGAGGCAGAATTTCTTTTTCAGTTCCTATTTCTCTTGGCTGCAGAGAGAGGTTCGTGTCCTCTATCCATCTCCTGGCTGGAGCTAGTATGACACACCCATCTGACATTAGGGCAAGCCAGAAGTCTTCCTGCCGCATGTCTCTGCAGCGTCCTAGCACCTGCCATAGAGTAAGTCAGAGGAAAAGCTTTGCCCCTTTAGCTGGGGTCCTAGAAACTGGTTCTTGCTACACGTCTCCTTCCACCATCTCTGTGTCGTACTGAAACATTTTAACTGACTTTTATATTGGTTTGCTAAGCCACTGTGCTGTCTTCTTCCTTTTATAATTAAGCAACTTGAGAAATCCTTTGAGGTCAATAAATTCTGAGAAAGCTTACATAAAACAGAATATAAAGTGGAGAGCTCTGCCATCAGAAGCCAGTAAAAGTCAGTCCCTTTGTGTGACACCTCTACAAATGGCATTATGTCATTGCATAATATTAGAAACTGTAAGTATTTTTTTTTGTCCAGAGCTATAAAATTTAACGAGTCTCACATAATCTACTAAAGTAAATAGGAGGGGGAAGAGTACAAGAGGGGAAGAAAGTGATTTTAAAAGAGAACTTCCATTTTTTTGGCATCCTGAGTGCATTAGGAAATCTAGCTTGTAACACCCAAATACACTTTAATATGCTTTGTTGTGTGGATTTCATTTTGTTTTGATTTGCTTTGCTCACTGGGAGCACACACAAAACCTTTCAAGAGTCAGGTGGTCCTGCCTGACAAGTTTTTTTCAGTAAAAACAGCAAAATGATCAGAAACTGGAAAATGTTATAAGGCCAATGAGGATGGCTTTATTCATTCTGCGCTAAGGTACAATGTGTGTCTTAGATGCTGCTGATCCCTGCTAGATGAAGCAGACAGTATTATTCTAAATCTTCACAAACAGGGTGATATATTTCCAGTGCTAAATATTTACTTTTTCAAAGTACGCCTTTAAGTGCCCAACCAACAGATCTTTGGAGTCATTCATTTTGTAAGAGGAAGGAACCGATTCTCTGAGGGAGGCTTTGTGTCATGGTCCTGAATACACAGGTTGTGCTGGAGTTAAATATGAGCTGTGAAGTCTAGGGAGCTAAGCATACTGCTTCCCCACCGAGCAAGAGCAAACATGTTTGTTAGCAGTAACGTGTAATAGGGACGGGGCTTGCTACATGAAGAGTCGAGTGCGGTAGGAGATGGTTGAAATGAGAAGCTTGCCTTTTCATCCCGCTTGATTCTCATAAACGTGGAAGTGCGCTGATCAAAACTGGATGGAAAGAGACCACTGCAGCCTGCGTTCGATAAATATCAATACTAAATCTCAGGCTGGGGTGAGGGGGGAAATATTTCAGCAGCGATATTCTGTAACCAAATGAGAGGAAGGCTTTTTTTCACACACCATAACTGTTCACTAATGCATGCATGAACTAACTGTCCTTTCTGTCAAACAGCTTCATTAGTATTCTTTTTCATTCTGTACTGGAGTTAGACTGAAAGAGAGATTATATTAAAAGTTGGCTGGCTTTCAGTTGGTCCAATTTTATGTGTTTTAAAATGTGTGCTTTTTATAGGACTAAAAATTGGTCCACAGCCTCTGTAAAAGTAGCAGCTACTAGGGATGGTTGCTGTTAGCTCTCTGATTGGATTACCAATTGATTCTTGTGTGCTGGTATATTCATCCAAAATATGCGCCGGTCCTCCTAATGCTGCTGAGATGCTTTGCAGGAGCTCGTCAGGCTGGCTGATGAGCGGGGAACAGCACAATAGCCATTAGCGACAGCTAGCGTCCGAACTTGAAATAATCAATATTAATTCATTGAAATGCATATCCAAAAAAGCAAGAAATATGGTAGCAATCCTAGAAGGTGCTCCAGCTGGTGTGTTTTAAGTGGTCATAGGTTGGAAAAGATGCATTTTTTTATTACACTAAGCTATGTCCAAACCACTCCTGCTCCTCTGTGCTCTAATGGTAATACCAAGCCCTCAGGTTCTTCTTGGGGTATTGAAGCCCTGGTCTCCCTGTATATATTTCAAGTGATCTCTTCCTGAGGTATTTCCAAGAGATCTCTAATATTTTCTAACTTGCCTTCTTAAAACTTGTAATTTTTCTTATCTTGCAATAGCTGGCAAAGAGAAAATGGTCAGTAAAGGGCAAATTGCTCAGGGCTGTCAGAGCAGCTCTTGCACTTTTCTCTCTTTTCTTCCTGAAATTTTATCTAAGCAAAACACTGAGAAACTTCTGGATTTGCCCCAAATTGCCACAGAGTGGCAAGATATAGCCTTCTTGTGGCCAAAAGGCTGCACTGTGACGGGGCTGCGTATCAAGCGTGTGCGTGAACGGCACCTCTGATAATGTCAGCAAGGGCGGCCGGACGTCCAGAAGTCCTGTATGGGTCACAGCATCTGTATAGCGCACGGCTTTATAGCCCACGCACAACAGATCCGCTGCTTTCTGGAAGGAGCCTGGGCCGTGCAGTTGCTCTCCACATGTGCCGCAGGTTTGGCACATCTCAGAAGCGTTGGACCCTGTTCCGTACGTGCTGCTCCGAGCGCACACGTTGCGACGTCTGGGAAGTCCCAGGGAGACAGATGGCAGAAAGGCTCCCTGCACCTGAATCCTTAAAAGCATTTGTTCTCCGAAAAGGGTGAGGGGCGCGTTTTTGCGCTGATGCCTTGCGCCGGCTTTTTCCACACCCCCTCGCAGCGTGCCGGGTTTTCGCAGGGCAGGACCCAGGCAGTTCCAGCTCTGCGCAGGAGGCTGGCCTGTGAAATTGCTCTGTGTCTCTCTGCCTGTCCACTACAAATGTTATCGAGTCACCTGGTGTGTGAAGCTGCTGTTTGTGGTGTCTAGACTTGTGATTACTGAAAATTAATTAAACTGAAGGAAATTAGGCTGGAAGGGGAGTAGGCTCCTGGGAGGGGAAAATGGAAGAGAAAAAGGAGACGGGTGTTAACCCTTTCCGGCTGCTAAGCAGGAATAGCTTTTAAATGCCAGGCTATCTGGCAGAGTATTTAGGGAAAAAGTCAACATGAATGCATGCAAACAGTGAGCTATTGTGAGTTCAGGAGCTCTGCTGGCTGTTTACACACATGGGCCCTGCACAGGCGATGCACGTAGGCCAGGCATGCCGAGCACATCAGGAATTGGCAGCCCATTCTCTCTCTGCCTGTGCCTTTTAAATAAGTTGCTTTATTGCTAGCCAGACCTGAAATAACTTGCAGAGCAGCAGTAGGTTTGAAATGAGCCAATGTGATTGTGGATAAGGGCAGAGGAACAGAGATTCTCGTATGTAATCCAATAATAAATCAGAGCTTTACGGAGATGGGAGGGGATGCGAATGGGTGAAGGAAGGAGGTGGTTGCTAGTGGAAAAGTCTTCTCTTGCTTTTGGTTAGCCTCTTACCTGCTCTTCTGTTTCTTAGTAGTTTCTCTTATATAGCTTTTCAGCATGGTATCTGAGTGCTTTGTGCCTTCCCCTTGGCGCAAAGCCACCGTCTGGCTAGCAAGCAAGTACAAACTGTAACACCTGGGTGTCAGCTATGAACATTAGGGTGTGCTACAATGGACCCATCTGTAGTACTTGGCACATGCTGGAGATTTTTATATGTGGTTGGCTGAAAAGCAGGATCAGAGAGAGAGAGAGAGGAGGGAAACTAGGGGAAGAGGACTCCACTGGGCACACAGAGAACATCATTTTGGCAAAGGTGCCAGTAGGTTTCCATGGACTTGTCTGTTTTTTCACTCAGCTCATGCTTTCAATAAAAATATCCAGGTTGATTCTAAGAAAAGCAAGAGAAGATTTCCCCAAAGAACAAGCTTAGAAGCCTCGTTCTTTGTCTCTAGAGAATAAATTTAATTCTATAACTAGATTCAATAATAATAGATTTAATAAAAATAGATTTAATCATCACCAGTTTTATTATTCTACTGTGTGAACCAGGTCTTGCTGACTGACCCCATAAGAACTGCAGGATTTCTAGCTGGATTTGGAGGGAGGAACAGTCTGTATTCAGACCCAACTCTTCTGCATTGTTTTTCAGGCTGTGTCAGCTTCGACAAGGTTGTATCCTGAAATAAATTTCAGTCAGGTTGATAAGGACAAGGACTGCCTCTGGTATTTCCACACTAGCATCTTGAACCCTAAGAGTCATGATAGGTCCCAGTTTTACTTGATGGGTGGAAAAAACATGTCCCCACCTGACAATGTCTATATCTCTGTGAGAAATGCCAGCAAAGGTAGGGAATGAGTTTACAGGAGCTGTTCGCCTAAGTGAAAACTGCAGTGCATTAAAAGGAGAGGAAATGTTCTTTTTCCCTTTATGTGGCATTGATATGTTTTAAAATGCATGGGCAAAGTTTGTAGTTTATTTATTTCCTCCAAAGGGGCCAACTCCTCCTGGCATTCTTATGAACAGGCTCATTAGAATAAAATCCATTATGCGCATAACTAATGACACAAATTTACAAATCTGTTGACAATTATGACCACATCCCTCATGCATTTGCTTGTAACTCATTGAAGTGACCAGCAGAAGGAGTTCAATCCAGAAGTTTTACAGCTCACGAGCTCCAAGTGCAGTGATGTGAGATTATTTCCCCACTGGATTACAAAGCTGTCATTAGCTAGGGCAGCTCCGGAGGACCAGGGCACAAGACCGTAAACTGCCCTCGGGAGACCTGAAATCATTCTGAAGGCAGGGCGAGATATTCCTGGCTACAGAGACCATTATTTTTTTAGCTGGGGGGAAAAACACATGCGCGTGCACACAAACGAGTTCTGTTCCAAGTAGTGTCTCACGTCCTCTAGAAATGAATAGAAATCAAATTGAGACACTGGTGTCCTCAGAGTGTTAAATATTTCTAAGTTCTTGCCAGGCGGGTGTAATTTATTGAATGTAGGTTTTGTGAAATAGTGCTCCTGTCAGTGAGAGATTGGCACAAGAGAAATGAAGGCGGCTAATTCTCAGGGGGTCCTCTCTGGCAAAAACCCTCTATTGAGTCCTCATGCTACTTGTGCTCATAACTGCCGAAAAACCAGGAGTGCCATCTGCAAACTGTGATTCATAAACACTCTGTCAGTCTGCCATGTACCCTGACATCATAAAATAACAAGAAGCAGCATTGTAATAAAGAGAGGAGGTTTGCAGTCGACCAATTAAATGCATCTAATTTATTTCTGTTACAGCTGAGGCTTTATTTATTAGTAAACAGCTGCATTTGTTACACTTTTTTCTTTTTTTTTTTTTTTCACTAGGAGTGTGCCAACTGGCACTTTTGATAATCCATTAATCCTAAATAATCATCTGGGTACTTCATGGATGGTAGGAAAAAAATAGCAAAAAGGGTTATTAAAAGTTAAAATGTAACCTTGCAAGTAGGCTGGAGAGTGCTTCTCTGCGGCAGGTTTGCATGAGTTATGGTGAGCTTAAGTTTGCGGGCCCAGTCGTACACTCAATTTACACCCGCAAGTAACCACTGTGGCAGTCAGCTGCAAGGGATCTAAATCCTGTGCAGGATCTGGCCCTGTGGATATTTTTTTTAAAGACGGCATGTTTGTGGCAAAAGAGGAGCATTTTGCATGTTTGGTTTGCTTGCCTCCTCCTTTCTCAGTGCTAACTTGATTCTCAGCAAAGCTAAAAATCTGCTAATTGGTTGTCAAAGTCTAATTAGCTGATATTACCAAAAAAAAAAAAAAGGATAAGTTTGCCTTTTATAATTGGAGCTGAAACCCCCCACTTCCCCTCCCCTTGAGCCCCCTGGTGTGTGTTAATTGAGCTCCAGGACTTTTCAGTGTATTTTAATGCTCTCTCCTTTTCAGTGCCCTGGAAAGCTTTCAGTTAATGAGACAATAATATGTACAATCAAGTAAAAATGTAGTAAAAAATAGGCCCAGCCTTATGGAATTGGGACTCGTGTGTGTGTGTGCGTGTGTGTGCGTGTGTGTGTACCAGCCTCTGTAAATTAGCATCATACAGTCAATACAGCTCCATAATTTTTTCTCTACCTTCCTGGGCATTTCCTTCCCCCTTCCCCTCAAAAGGGGGACTACTTTTTGGCTTAAAGCAGTATTTTACCAGTTAAAGGGAAAAGGCTGCGTTCTGCCCTGGCAGCCCGTTGTTGGACTCCGTGCGGAGCGGAGCGAGCGTGCCGGCGCTCTCCAGGAGGCCACACTGCGCGATCCCCTGGGCTCTGCTGCATTTACTCTGTGTGTCTGTGTGTGTGTTTGCACAAATACATCCAAAAGCCCCAAAACTCCCCTTGCCGCCAGACCCAGGCCCGCCTTCAAGTCTATATGGGCTCTTACACACATTCCTACCCTATTCCATCCTTCCTATAGGGCCCGAGTCCCTCCGCGTGCTGAACTAAGTGGCCTGGCTAACATCTGTCGCATACGCGTGCTTTCATTGTCACCTCGGGGGGACCAGTATGTGCCGTACTGTGCCTTGTTTTGGTAGTTTAATTTTAAAGTTTATCTGTTGTTTTATGTTGAAAAAAATTGATGTTAAAAAGAAGCAAGCACAGGTGGGTGCTCTATATATGGGTGCTCTTTTTCAATATGTATAATAACGTTGAGTTTACTTTTTCAGTCATGTTTTCCTCTTTTTCCTCCTCCTATCTTCCTCCTCCACACCTGCTTTTAATCAGTCTCCTCTGCCCCACTTGTCATCCTATCCTCTCTGCTGCTTTTACCACAAACCCACTAATGTTATATTTCAAGGCAAACTTTCAAGCCCACGACATTTAAGCAAGTGAAACAAAAATCCAAACAAATTCTCCAGCCTCTCCCAGCAGGGAGAGGCGGCGCAGCCCCGAGGAGGGTGCGGGAGAGGCTCGCGGGGGAGGCCGGCGGCTCCTCGGAGGTGTGGAGGTGAAAACAATTGCATGCTTTGCCCAGCTTAGTCTGGTTCTGTTTTTCCTTCAAATCTGAAAGTGCTTTTTCCTAAAATCCCCCCAAAACGAAAGCATCAAGGCCAAATGCTGCCATTAGATGAACAACTTCTAGTATACGTGTTGTTTTGTCAGAAGTCACGTCCGCTTGGCAGTGCAGACCCTGACCACGATGTGCATTAGGCTCTCAGAAAGAAGCAAATACAGATGAGTTTATCAAGCTGTCTAGAAGATAAATTGTATATTTATTTATTCTTTTGATTATAAACCCAGAAGGCCTTGTGGTAGGTTATTTAAAATAATATATGCTTCATGGTAACCAAACTGTACAGGTTGATGGCTGACATCCCAGTTTAGCAATGCACTGAAATCAGTGTGGCTTAAGTATGGGCTTGAAAGCTTTCATCTCTGCACTCACAGCTAGGGACAAAAGTAGCCTGATTTTCCCCTCAGTGTTAAGCAGCTGAGTATCTGCTGATGCCAATGGGAGTGGGTAACCTGCCACTCTGAGGAGAAATCAGGAGGGTCTTATCTGTGTCACGGGTTTGGGGGAAATCTCCCATCATTACATCTATCTGGAGCAGTTTGGATGGAGTTAGCAAGGTCAGGACCCTATTCTTGCAAGGTTCTTGGTGTTTTTAAGCTTGCATTGTCTAGTTTTATTCTGAGAAGGGCATGATGGACTTCTGTTTAAAGATATCATTAAAGGGGCAATGCAGTAAGGTGACAGACAGTAATGGAAGGTAATGTCCCTTTTCTAAAAGGGACAGTGTAGGTGAACATTGCTGTCCCATGCTGAGCATTGAGCATCGAAAGATTTCAAAGCTGCTGTGGAAAACCTGGCACTTTTCTCCACATGGGAAAAATAAAGTTGGGTTAACTGCCTTTGCCTGTCTCACTGTTGCCTCTTTATTTAATCTTATTTGTTTGGATTTTCTGTAGAGAAAATTAGTCAATGTGAGCACTGTATCTACTTAATCAGCTCAAGTTTGACTGTGGACCTCCGCAAACCTTGAGCGAGGTGTGCAGTAGGCGGATGTCCTGAGTCCCCAGCTGGCTCCTGCAGTGTTGTCTCATCCTTTTCCTTTCTAGGTCCCTTCCCTCTTTTGCTTTCCTCCTGGATCTCTTCATCTCTTTTGGAAACAGTCTGAAATGATTCCCCATTTTCACTGAGGCCTCATAAAAACTAATAGACTCCTTCAAGGACGTAAGCAAAAAAGTCAGAACAGCCAACTTTTTCTCCAGTACAGCATAAATGATTTTTCCAATGCCAAATGTTCCAAGACTGGTGAGTTTTGATGATATCCATTGTGCTAGTGGAGGGGCTGATAATTATCTTTTTTGATGTTCCAAATTTGTTCTCAAACATCATTAACATTTTTGCTTTATGAAGGCAAGTTAACTGATTGTATTTATATTGTGAATGACTATGATGTCCTTAGACTAATCTCCTCAGATATTAGTCACCTCCTGAATGCATCAAGTCTCATTCATCAGTTTTGCATGGCATGCCAGCTGCAGTGGGGAAGTGGTGTTAAAACGGTTAACAGCAAAGGTGAACTATCAAATGGGGTGGAAAGCGCAGAACTTAGTGCTGAGTTTGCACTAAAGAAAAAAAAAACCTCACTATTCTCAGATGTTACTGGCTGCCTGCTACATATAATGGGAACCTGTTGTTTTTTAAAGTCAGCTGGCAACAGAATAAGAAGGCAAGAAACAGAAAAAGTCCTGCCGAATGTGTTCACAAATGCCGCTATTGTATGTTGTCATCAGCAAGTTAACTGACGGCAACGGAAACTGATTGACGTTATCCATTTGCTTTTGAACACTGTCAGATATGAAGTTTGACTTTGCTTCTGCCTTGGGCTACTGCATTGCAATTGAAGGTCAGGTCTCTTGAGCCGGGGCATGGGCTTGTGTCACTCTCGGTGGTTTTGTTGTACCACGTTGTCAATCGTTGTGCTGCCATTCCAATACAAGCACTTTTTTTAAAACCAGGAAGAGTAATGATAGAAAAGGATGAAAGGGTTACGACTAGGCAAGTCATCCCTATTTGTGTTCTGAGAAGTCCGGTTGTTCAATTTTCTAGTGACTTTAATTTACTATGGCTACTGCTTTGAAAATAAATAGAAATTGTGTTGGTCCATGGGTGATATCATGGAGCTCTTTATAAATAAATCTAGTGGAAACAGAACCTCTGTTGCTGAGGTTACAGCATCACATCACACTATCGGCTTAAAACACAGTGATTGCGCTTAATGCTTCCTTCATTAATGCGTTCTGTCCATTGGCTCATTTGGCTCTATTAACATAATTGTTCTTTCTAAACAACTGGGTCATTCTCTCTCCCCAAATAGAAAATCAAAGCTGGTTTCAATATTTTGGAGAAATCATGCAGCCAGTGCTCCTCTATAAACTTACCCTGGCTGTGATTAGATAAACCGGTTCTGATTCCACTTAGCACGAGCCTTGAAGTGCAAATCAGAATGGGGCACATTTTAAACAAATCTTTTATCTATGTGGCTTTTTCTGTTGTAAATGTCCTGTTTGCCTGTAAAACCTAATGAAAAAATATTTTCTCAAGCTATTTTGATAAAATTTTTCCTTGATTTCTCCCTGCCATGTTCTTGCGTCTTCAACTTCTCCTTCCCCTGAACCAAAGGGCTGACTTACTATTTTTTGCTTCTGGCCTGGGACATAAAAAGGAATATTCCCCCTTTTAATTCCTCTCCCTTTGCTTTTTCATTTTATTTATTTAATTTTTTTTAGGTGACATTGTTCTACTCGCCAAACCTGTAACTTTAACAGAGGGTGACAGGGTGACCTTGACGACAGATGTTCTTATGGCAACAGATGGCACTAGCAAACCCGAGAAGCTGCTGTACGCTGTCTCCGTGCCACCTGTGCATGGTCAGATTGAGTACATCAATTATCCCGGCGTGCCCATTTCCAGTTACAGCCAGTTGGATGTGGTGGCCCAGAAGGTCTGCGATGTTCATGACAATAGCCATGAGGCTAGTAAGGATTCATTCAGGTGAGAAGACTTGCTCGGGCCTTTACACTTCAGTGTACTTAAAAGCCCTTAGCAAGCTAAGGGTTAAGCTTGCATCTCGTTCACTGCACACCAAACAGTAAGTACAGTATTTAACGACCAATACAGTTGTGCAGAAGAGACCGCTTCAAACAGTAACACGACGTAATTTTATCATTACAGTAATTACATACTTTTATTAACTGTAATAGTTAAGTTGTATGGCCAAAGGCAATAGGAGTCTTGCAGGCTTCATATTGGGGTATACCTGGGCAGGCTTTTGTGACTGATGAGCAAGTGAAATCAAATGATTTAAGTGCATATAAAGAGTTTACCACGTTTCCCAAGGCTGCCAGTGGTTGAAAAGGAAAAGCAAACATTCCCCATCTGAAATTGTTGTTGCTTTTTCTGGGCAGTTCTTTCTCCTGAAGGGAAGAAATAATAATCGTAACATTGTCTGAAATGATCAGGAGAACTTAATCCAGATGGTGGTGTCATTTCTAAGAAAAAGCATATGTTGGCCATTATGATACTTAAATATAATGGTTTTACATTCCTCTAGTGGGCACAAAAGGCACACAACAGAGTTGGCGGGGTTTTTTAATCTTCTGAATGGTGGCAGTGGTGGTGAAGTGGTGGGAGATTTTATCTTCCAAATGGTGCGTTTCCCCAAAGATATGGCAAATTCAATTGACGAGAGCCTGCTGTAAAAGCCATGCTCCTGTGGAATGTAAATTTCTGAGTTACTCTATCCAGTAACAGTAGAGAGATTTAATTTACTGCACCCTTTGGAATATCATCATTTTATATATATTCTTCCAGATTCTTTTTTTCTTTTGCTTTAGCATGTTTTTCTTTCCGATTTGCTTTAAAAGTTATTTACGCTCCCTTTGCAGCAAAGTGGGCACTATAACTAATTTTATTCTTACCATGATTAACTATGAATAATTTCCTAAGAAATGAGTCAAATTAACAAGGGGAAGAAGGAATCAATAAATCATGAAAGCAGCCTATTTCTAAGTGGGGTTAAAACCACCATTAAATAAATCACAGATTCTAAATGATGACCCGCTTGGATATAGGGGGAAAAAAAGGTCTATTTAAACCTGCGGTGAAAGGAAAAATGAAAGTGTGGGCCAGCATCTGTGGTCCCTGCACATGACTCAAGGAAGAGGGGTGAGAGAGATGGAAAGAGCTTCGTGGAAGGACCCCGGGATAAGTCACTCTGGTTAGCGGTGCACAGAGGGAGAAGAGATGTGGTTTCCCCGTGTTCGTTGCTACGGTCCAGCTGTGAAGCGGCCGTTAGTCTGCTGCTGCAGCCAGACATGGATCAGAAAAGCTCTGGCTTTTGGACACGTGATATGGAGACATAAATGTTGTTTAAAAGCACCTTCTGCCTCCATCTCTGCTCTGTGCCGGAACAGAGGAATGCAGGGGCTGACCCTACCTCAGTCTGAATATCTCAAATGTTTTCACTCTGCTTTAATTTTTTTCTCTTGCTGATCATGGCAGAATTTCGAGGGCTTTTGTGTGGTTAGTCCTGATTTAAACTGCTTGGAGAGGATTTCAGAATCAGGCCCATTGTTCTTATCTAGTTTACTTTATATCCTTTTAATCTTGCATTAAGGATCATAATTTGCCTGACAGCATCCTGAGTGCAGTAATGTTATCTAGGGCTTGGTTGTCGTCTTTCTTGTTAGTTGAGAATTAAAATCTCAATTTTGCTCAAGGAATGCCATCACTTTTGTGGTGTTTGGGAGAGCTGCACATCCGTCTTTACTCCAGCAGGTAGAAACATTTTTGAATAGTAGAAAACTGAGCAAACTTTCTCCCCAAGATTTCCATGGGAAAGAAGAGGTGGAAATGTTTATTCCTCAGTTAAAAGGTGGGGGAGAGAAACAGGTATGCTTGTAACCTCCCATTTTTAATTCTTTTTATGATCTTGTCTCCTCCCTAAACACATGTATAAAATTGAAACAATTCATTGCTCGTTGGGAATGGTTACCTTTTCTTCTGCATTATAGCCCAAAGATTGTCAGCTGGTTTAAATCAGTCTATCTACATTTACTGAAATGATGCCATAGCTGTTTAAACTGGCTCTGTGGCTTGTAAAGTTAGTTCATAAAGTTGCTGAGAGGGTCTCTTTTCTAACATATGTCTTGGTCATGGGACCTCATCTCTTTTTTTGGGGGGGTGGAGGTGAATATCTCGTTGATTTGTTGTGTTGTGGTATCTTGGGAACTGTTTGTCCTCTCCTCTTCTGCCTGTCTGGGTGCTTTGGACAGAGGATTTGGTGCAGTTTTTCTGCAAAAACAATGCTTGAGATTAGAGGACTGTACAAATGATCCATCCCCCTGCTGTGCGCAAGGCCTGCAAGGCCCAGCCCAGCAGTCGCTCCTGCCCACAAGCCCTCTAGATGCTGGGGAAGAGCAGGCACTTCAGGCCTTCCTTTGAAAATTAGTGTGAACCAGTAAAGCACCATGCCTTCGACCGTTCCTCCAAGCTAGCATCGGACCAGTCAAAGTGCATGAGTTTGTTTGCCCCAGCATCCTCCTTGAATGGCGTCAGTGGGTGGAGGCGGTCAGTCGTGCTTGCTTCTCTTGTACCTCCTCACTGTTTTTTTATCCTAGTCTTGCTCTTTAACAATGAATCCTGTTGAATAGAGTAGCACCTATGGACCACCAAGAATGCAGCCTTTTTTTCCTAAGCGCTGTAGACACACCAAATAGTATATGCTCCCTGCCCTGAGGTTCCTCCCATGTAAATAAAAGGATGGACGTGTGTGGGGGAGGACCAGATCCACATGGTGGCCACAGAGGTCATCTTCTTTTGCAGCTAAGTGCTCCCGCCTGGGGCAGAGACCTGTCTGCTTGGGCCATCATCGCTGTAAAGCTGAGTTGGAATTTGTCATTCTGCTGTAATGCAAATAAACCATCCCCTTTCGCAAACCAGCAGCAAGACTGAGCGGGGTCTGAGCCCTCATTGAAGCCCATTGGTTGTATGGATGTGAAATGTTTTCAGGGAAGATCTAAAATACTGATGATTTCCACTTAGGGATAAAATCCAGACTAATAGGTTGGAGGGGCTTTGCTGGTGTGACAGTCCCAGCTGCATATTTGAGGCTGGATTTAGCCTCTTCTCAATACACAGGAGAGAAGCACAGGGAAGGGGCCGTGCGCAAGGAGCTGAAGGAGGGCACCCGCCACCTGCCTCCGCCATCGATGATTTAAAGCAGGTTCGGTGGGAGATCTGCAAGGAAGGGCTGGGGTGGAGGCAGAGAGACTTGTCTTTCAGGAATGAAGGAGTTAAAACACAGGGATTAAAAAAAAAAGCCTTAAAAAAATCTCACACACTTACTTACTCACTCACACACACACACACACACACATACACACACACACTTGCACAAAACCCTGCACCCTAAATTAATTTCTGCTGGTAATCTATATCGGGTTAAATAACGCCTCATTATTCTGCAACACAGCTGAGGCTTCTCAAAATGTTTATCTTGTTTTGTAACTGGTACCTTCTGGCATATTCCAGTGCCAACTCTCCTAGCTCTTGCTATATTTCATTCTCACTATTTTTGGAATGGAGCTGCTGGTTCCAGGTGATTTAATAAATTGCTTTTTTTTGTGTTCCTTTTAACTTACCCATCTGCTCAACACATGCGTAACTTGCAATCTGTCGGCAGTTTGCAGAAAGACAAACTGTCAGAGCTGCATGCATTTGACAACTTTGTTCCCAATTAGATTAGTGGTAATTTTAACAGATTTCAGGGCAATCGAAAAAAGGGATGACATGTTATTAAAGCATCAATTTTGACAGACCCAAGCACATACAATTTCAGTGTAAATTATTTTAAATGCTTTAATTAAAGCTATGAAAGATTTACCCTTTTAAGCGGTAAGTGATTGCAAGACAAATATAAAGGGAAAGTGGATAACAGAGTTTCCTAAATGGTTTATGCTGCGCATGGCAGTCCACAAGTCACCACCACCATAATCTATGACTGTAATGTTGGAGGCATAGTTAATTATTCATAGCCTCATCTCTGGAGCAGACATGATTAAGAACATGAAGAGCATTCAGAGATCTAAGCAGTACCTATGAAAATCTGAGTTCAAGCCACTCTTAGATTAGAGCTGTTAGGAAACAGTTTGGGGGTATCTCACACAGTAGATATTTTTATAAACATACTTTTATTTTTGCCCCAGTTCTGCCCCAGTTTAGATGGCCAAAGCCCAGAGGTCGGGGTGACCATGTACTTAGAGCAATGACGGATTTTCTGTACTTGAAGATGCTTTACAGGCTATAGAAGCCCTGTAAAAAAAAAAAACAAAAAAACCCCCACCCAACAGCATTTATTATTTAAACTGAATACAGCACTCCAAATTCATCACTCTAGGAGCACTATGGCACATGTGTAGAACATTTAACCATTTAAATGATTTTGTGAATTATAGCCCCCTTCCCGCAATCTTCACTCAGGCAAGCCTGAGCACAGCTCTGTGGTACAGAGGTTGGGCTTGGCCCCTGTGTTATTCAGCTACTGGGGGCTTCTTGGAGGAACACAGGCCTCACTAAAGTCAAACCTTAATCATACACTTAAATTTTGCTCAGTATTGGATACCAAATCTTCCAGGAGGATCGCTCTGAGGGTTTTGTTTACTTTGTGTGTGTTTGGCTGTGCAATGCAGTGCTGCAACATTTTAGAACTGTTAAATGCACATATTACTTTAAAGGATATAAACTGTTGGTCCCACAACTGTGCTCAAAGCTTGTCTCCTTTTTAATTAGAGGAATACATGACTTCCCGTTATTATTTAGAGTAACAAGTGACAAGCACACTGTTCCCAGCCTTCTCTCTTTCCTAAAAGAGAGCTGGTGCACTTCTGTTTGGGGCTTTTGTTTTCTTTGGGGGTGGGTATAACTTGGTATGACTTCCTGAAAAGCTTAGAAGTTTTTCGTTGGAGGTTGCTGACCCAAAGCATTACAATACCAAAATGCTATGAAAGTGAGAGAAATTGCTCCAGCTAGCACAGCAGGTAGAAATTCCAGAAAGCTTGTCAGAGTCCTCGGTCTCATACAGTTTCCAGCTGTCTGAATCTTGGAATATGCAGTGATTTGTAACTGGCACAAGTTCAACAAATAAGATGAAGTCCTGACTGCAGTGTCTCACCACCTTTGGGACAGTGTTTTTCATGTGCACTCACAAGCTCCCAGTCTATTCTTTCCTTTGCAGGCCTGTGAACCGAACTTTAAAGGATTTTGCAGTTAGGACAACTCCTAAATCCATTCAAATCCCATACTCTAGTGTTTTTCTCAGCTGGTGTGAATCAGTGAGGCTCCATTTAATTCAATAAACCTACTCAAATGTGCACCAGTTTAAGATCCACCTTATTGTGTCTCGGTCAATGAACACAGGCCTCTTGGGATATCTGATTTTGGCTTGAAAAATCACCTTTCTCCTTAAAAAGCTAAGGAGGCTGTGCATCAGGCAGAGATCAAAGTACAAGAACAAGATTTTCATGGTCAGATCCCCAAATCAATTACATTTGCAGGCCAGCAAGAGGATTGGGGCCAGTGTGATGGTTAATGGTCAAGTAGATAAACCCGGGCAACAGGAGCTAATTATGGAGCACCCTGATGCCAAACCACCTGCACTTGCTCACAACAAAGCATGCCGTGTGGCACAGGGGTCCTCTCCATGGATTCTTCAGCTGGTCACCTGCGCAGCCCATTAAAAACATTTCCTATACAGTTACACCGCAGCCCCGGAAGAGCCAGCTGTACATAAAGGAGACTGTCTTATACCAGGGCCAATTTACACAGCTGGATGTCAATAGGATGAAAATACAGGCATGATGGAAGTGCTAGGCAAATTAGTAGGTTTTATTTCATTGTGCACAGTCAATCATGGTTCTCTTGTCAACGGATAGGTAAGAGAGGAGCTAGGGGAACTTACAATGCAGTTGAGTTACTAACTGTCTCCGCTGCTCTTCTGATGCATCACAAAATAATATCTAATGAGGAGAATATCATGTTCTACCTAAGGGTTGAGACATTGTGGAGGAAGGATGGAGAGAGCAATCTCTTGAATCCTGTAGTCTTCTCCTTGCTGATTAAGGCTTTCCCTTTCAATAGAGGTCTAGTCATTTTGGTCCAAACCATGATACACTGGAGATTTGAGAGAGAGCTCATTTTCATGATAGATTTGGGTCAGTGATATAGGCTCAAATAGCTCAAAGTCCAAAATTTTTGACTTTTAGCATATTAATCTTAGGATTGTGGGCCCATTACAGTTTCTGAGATCAAATCACTGTTGAAGCTAGTCCTTATAAACTAGGCAGAGACTTTTTCTTTCCTGGTTATAAAATTGCTTATTTAATCAAGTCACATACGAAACAGAGCAAAATATCCTGCTTGCATACATATTGAGCTTTGCTGCCTAATCTATTTTCTAATGTTTTGCAATTAACAGGCCAATGTTCATCAGCTGATAAATAATTAACAGCTGTTGTTGTTTCTAGGGCATGACGTAGAAGGCTTACATAGGATGAAAACCAGCCTGAGTTATTTGCCAAACCTCTGACCAAACATACTTTTATAGCTCACAAAAAATGAGTTTCTTTGAAAAAATTATGCTTTATGGTTTCTCTGAGGGAGTCCTCTTTATGACTCTTCCAAACATACCAGAAGTATTCATTTGCACTTTTTGACTCTTTCAGGTATTAGATGACAAAGATGAAGGCTTGCCTTTTTTACCAGTGTTATTCATCTAAATCAAGAATTCAAATGTAAAAATTAATGAGTTTTTTTTAATACTTCACCTGCAAGTGGCTAGTATCTATTGTTTATTTGATATTACACCTAGCATTGTTTGGCCTTTCCTCAAAATCCCCAGTTCTGGGAGGAGCTAGATCTGAATCTTCTGAGATGTAACCAACTGTAGCCAACTTAATCAACTCTAGCAGTATAGTTGTTGTTCTTCTGAAAAGAAACCTAAAAATTATCTTGCTGTTAACTCTGGTTAGAAATGGGAGATATGGAAAACAGATCATTTGGGAATATCCTTTGAATACAGCTTGCTGAACTGTCTCGCAAGGGTTCACAACTTTTTTAATGTGCTTATTTGCATCTGTTTCCAGTGAGGTGAGGTTCTGCATGAGCCCATGAATGCTAAGAGGAATATCTATAACTGAATTCTTACTGGAGGTGAGCTCAATGGTTTCTTGCAAAGCTTTTCCGATTTATTTATTTTTATGCAACATATTCATCAAGCAATTACAAGTGCTCATGGCTGAGAGAGGGGGATGATTCCTGTTTACAACACACACAATCATCTATGATTAAGCAAGGAGTTCATTCCATGCTCATGAAGAAGTTCAGTCTCCCACAGAGACAAGCTTTAGTCTTGTTGTAAAGACTCTACAGTGCGAGAGAAGCACGTTTCTTGGCCATGGTTTTTATCCAATAGTTTCATGCAGTTTTTCAGATATCGTAAGTTCAGGCCAAAGAGCATCATGAAGAAAAGGATCAAAAACTTGAAGATGTCTCCAAATTAAAAATGTGAAGCTATTGTAGACAGCTGAGGATAGATGTGATGTATTTGTGGCACTGCATGTCACTGAAGAGGTTTTCTGTAACATTTTGTACTGTTTGGAGTTTCCTAAGTGTTGCAGGCTTCATGCCCAGGTATATCGTTATGCTGTAATACAGCCAAGTGACCAAGGTGTGAAAAACTAAGGCCAGGTCAGTATCTGCCAGGATGGGATGCAGTCTCCCAGCCAATTGGAGATGATTGGAGGTGATAATTGCTGCTTTGTGAGAGCTGAATGTACTTGTGGATTCCTCACCTATTTTTTAAATACAGACTCAATCATGAATATGTGCTTTAACCAAAAGCTCTTACATTTTCTCTGCCTACCATCTTCTGTCTTGCTTGGGTTCAACTTCTCCTGCCTGTACTGTGTATCTCAGCTCATCTTGGGAATGATTTCTGGTAATGGCATGACTGTGTATGGTGAAAAATAGAGATGCTTGTTTTCTATGCCTTGCCAGCACTGAGACCACATTATCTTGGTTGCATATAAATATTGAAAGACCTGGAGATATATCTTGACTCATTTGATGCATAAGTCACCCCAGGGCAAAGATACAGACTCAGACTTTGCTCTGGATTCATGTTGCCCTTCCAGGTGAGAAAGCTGTGTCTAATGGTAAGCAGTGTTGTGTAAATGCAAAGAGACCCAGCAGGCTGAGAGTGGATGTTCTTCCTCTCCATTGGCTGGAGCGGATCTGTGGTTGGTGGCAGTAGAGCAGTTTCAGTTCTGTCTCTGGTGTGAATCCACTTTGTGCTAGACTAGAACATAGGCTGTAAGAGCTGTAAGATTTTGTCTCTCATTTAATTTCCGTAGTGACTTAGATTACTCTTTCTCCCCCTTTTATCTCTGTAGTAATTCAGACTTCCCAAAAACTGCATTGTGCATCATACTATAAGAGCAGAGCTCTGTATTTTAGAAAGTAGAAGGACAGATACTTAAATCACAGCAGCTTTCCTGACCTCAGTGGGATGTGTACCAACCTGCTAGCAATCAGATCCCACAGCTGCACCGAAATACTTGCAAGTCTTCTGGTCTATATGCAAACCCTCTAGCTCGTCCACAAAATGAAACTGTGCCTTTAAACATCTTCCCCACTGTGGGTGCACACTTTACTGCTTATTCAGAGCTGACTGGTTTAACATGTCGTCTGGTAAATCAGCCTTCATGGTCACCAGAGAGAGGCACCTCTGGCAAAAGTTCAGAAGTCAGTGTTTTGGAAAGATTGGTTTGACCAGCTCTCAAGTGAGAGCAAATCCCAGACCAAATGCAGTCAAATCTTAAACGACATTTAACCACTGTGGTGCTGTAACTTGCTGATATCCTTTTAACCTGGAGAGAATTGTTCATCCCATTTAAACCTTCAAGTTTTATTTATTGTTTCTTTTCTGCTCTGTTGGCAGGGGGACCTGGGATGAAGACAGTTTGTTTTGACTTAATTCTAATTAATTAATTAGCTTGCATATGGTTCTGGCTCAAGACTATGGGATAGACTAGCAATTTTGGATGTTGCTTTAGTATCTAGACTTCTATAGCATTTAGCTTTCCAGTAAGTACATATATTCTGTTATTGCATCTTCCATGCTTGTTATTAAAGGGACCTTAAGAGTTACTGCATCTTGCTTTGTAAAGTTGCCAGCTGACAAACTTTTTCTCATCCTTTGATATTTACTTTGAAGGGATAACAGTTTCTTAGAAAAAAAAAAAAAAAGGCAAGCAGGCAAACAGTTAATAGTAAGTGGTGCCCAAATTACATATTCTTAAATTCATGGCCTAGTTTACTAATCAGTTGTCATAAGATGTCAGAGGGGGAACCATCAGTGAAGAATTGCAGAATGCAGCCAGTGAAGCAGCTAATTAGTTGGACAGTGGCATGAAGGTGTGTGTCCCGGAGGAGTTGAAGTTATTGGAACAGGTGAAGAAAGTTTTGATAGATCAGTATCTCAGTAGTATAAAACTCCATACTTGGCTAAAGTACACTGATGCTGATGGTGAGGGCAGCTTTGCTCCTCCTTTAGGGACTGTACACTGATGGATTGCAATACCATTGTTTTCTGTGTCTAGTCTATTTTCAGAAAAAATCTCGAGTCAGCTGAACGCTTGAAGGAACATGACCTGAGATGTACAGGAATTAGAATAGTCGAACAGTTTCTGGGTTTAATTCTGAAGAGTCTAGCTGGCTGGCTTCCTTTTTGCCAATAGCTTATTACTCATCCCTGAACTCTTTTCTCCCCACCCACTGCAAGAGCCAGTTTTCATTACTACCTGTAGGCACCTGCCTGCCACAGGTAAGCGGTGGTTATTGAGCTAGCACAGAGCAGGGTCCCGTAGCTGTGGTCTGCCCAGCTCCTGCTGCAGCTAAGGACAACAGGCAGCAGCAAGTGAACCTCGGACCTCCAGAGCAAGTGTCAGAGTCTCTGCTGCTGAGATAAATGATCTGCTGCTGTTTCAAGCTAATAAACTTCTATAGGTGGCCCACACACTCCTGACTTGGGACGGAGTGCTATACACTGCAGGTTTCTCCTGCCCAGGCAGAGTAATTGCTCTGAGTTGCTGGGCAGACCACAGCTCCCCACATGCACAGAACAAACGTGCCCAGACAAGCAGGCGTTTGGGTTTGCACTACTAGCAAATGTTATACTGAGCTGCTACCCAAGTAATTCTTTGGTCTGGCAGTGGAAAAATTTGTCTTGGTGGGATCTTCCTCCTTCTCTGTAGGAAGACAGCAGCTTGCAGGCACCAGCAAGTCCACTGCATGTAGACTTGCTATTTATTAATAATAGTCTATGATTCAGTAGTAAGGCATGAGCAGGAAAATCAAGGGACAAAGTGCAGCATCAGAGTTCCAGCTGATATGAACAGATAAATTACAAATAAATACAGACAGTGCTATTTTTAAGTATTCTCTTTAAAACACTTTGAATTGTGTTTCATAAATGCTACATGATTTTCTTCTCTCTTCCCTTCATACCACTCCCTCTTTCTCCCTACGTAAAGCTCTGTAGGTGGAGGAAGAAGAGAAATAATCTCCAAAACTCCTTCTGAAGAAAAGCCCAACCACTGTACAGAACCTGAGAGATGGTCAGCCTGGAATTCCAGTAACTGCTTGTCTTCTGCAAGTCACTGATTTTCACAGCAAAGATGAGGATCTCATCTTCAAAATTCTGCGACCTCCTCTCTTTGGGTATACGGAAAACTCAAAAACAGGTATTTGACTTGATTCTTGGTACAGGAATTCTTTCCTCAGTGGAAATCTTCTTTTCAGTGCTTTGATTTTCAAAATGTTATTGCATAATGTAAGCGCAGTTGCACAAGATGATAAGAATAGTTTTACTATATTCCAGATTAAGTCTTGATATGTTGCAGGAGTTATCAGGAGATCTATTTCCAGACCTGGAGGCCCACATTTGAAGGCCTTGCTCTTATAATTGCTTAATTCTATGCGGTGAATAGTCTCTCTAAAACAGAATGGGACAATTCCAGTCCTGGGCCTGGATTAGCAATTGCAGGATTGGTGTTATTTGAGATAGAGGATGCTGATGGAGGAAAATGTTCCTCCTTGTGATAGTGTGATTATGTGGCAAAGGCTGGTGGAAGCTTTCACAGAACATTTTAGTAAAGGTATTACTTGGATCGGTAGTACACACAATGTGACTTGGCAGAAATGGTTTCAGCAAACTCAAGTAAGTCCCTTCTGCCACAGACAAGGTGAATGCCTGTTGGACTTATTCTTTACTTCTCCCTGTGGCTGCTGTTCTCTGTTTCCAAAACACTAGTTCTGCTCTTACAGAATGGGCCAGTGGCAACCATGAGATTACTCAATATATCTCACTTTAAGATTATACTCCTAGTAGTTTATAATTTTGTACAACCTTAATGGTTGGGACTAGAAAAACCTGTGATGTAGTATTTGATATTGTCTTGAGAGTAAGGTCTAAATAGTGCTCTGTAAATAAAGCCCAAGGCTACGTTTTAAACAGCAACAAAACAATGAAATACTGAATATCTGTTCAGAAAGTGATGTCATCCATTGCATGCACCGTGGAAAAACTGGTGTGTGATTGTCAGTTAAAGATATGTAATACATAGACATAAAGGAAAGGCCATATTAAAGTTGTGGTGGTATTACTTAGTTTTTGAGTGCCTGCCTGTCTAATGATTTGTGTGTGTGCAACTATATATAGGAGTAAGTTGTCCTGAAGGACAAAAAAGCTATTACTTGGTGTCATTTCTTCTGGACTACTCAGACCCTTAAGACTTCATATGAAGAGCTACGATGCCTCTCAGGGGTACTTAATGCAGGAACCACTCAGAGCTGCACAGGTATTGACACTGCGAACACCCAGAAGCTCTGCTGCTGTTAACCATTTGCCTTTGCAATATTTTCACTCTGTAGCATTAATTTAGGACAAGCTAATTAAATAAATATAGTTCAAATTGCATGGATTAAAACAAGAATAGGCCTGATAGTGTGCAGAAGTTTCTGGAACTGCCACGTACAGAGGAAGTGAAAGGTGGAAGATGGGCACCAAAGGAAGAAAATGTCGTGAATGTGGAGTCAGCAAAGGTTTTGCTAGAATTTCAGAATGTTCATGAAGAGCTTCAGCTGTCATCAGGGTCCAGCATTATCAGAGAGAGGAAACAGATTAATTTGAAGGACATGATCACCATTGGGCTCTAGTGTCTCAAATACTAGTATAATAACAGCATTATTGCGGAGATAAATGTGCCCCATTGTTTTGTGAGGAATGGACAAGTCTACAGTAAAGAAGAGAAAGAACAACCTCCTGCTTCTCTGAAATGCCTCTATAAACTAAATCTTTTCAGGTTGAAATGTAATTTCATATTTAGGCTTGATTGTTTTTCTATAGCTCCAGTGAGGTCAGAAAAAGGAAGATCCAGCAATCCTCAAAATTGTTATTTCCAGAGAATTTCCAGCAAACCGTTCTCAACTGACAAGATCAGGCTCAGACTTTGGGGTTGTTTCCTCCTCGTTCTGAAACCTGAACCATTTAAAGTCACATTGCTCTTTTGAAGTTTTGGGTTGTGTTTTTATGTTTTGTTTTTAAGACTAGGCTAATGATTTGATGTTAGTCTTAATTAAAGGGCTTAGTAATTAAATAATTCTTTTAAAAAATTCCAAAGTGGGCCTTGCTATCCTCCTTGCTTTTCTGCAAAAGAAGTCAGCATGCCCTGCTGTACTTTCCCAACCTTCTGTACCGACTCTCGGTCCGTTCCCCTCCTTCTCCTTGCTGTGACCTGTCAGATGGAAGCTCTATAACAGTGAACATCCTACGTCTCCTCCTCCTGGTGACCTTCACAAGAGCATCAGACCATATATACCTCCTTAATCCCCTATACTGGTGCACTGTCAGACCCTAAATTAAGCATAATTATTATTATTTTATTTTTTTTTAAGTATCAATGGTGTAAAAGTGAAAGGCACCAGTTCTTTTGATCCTGTTAATTTAGGCAAGGTAGTTGCTCAAGATTCTTTGTCTCCAAAAAACTGCTCAGTCCTTTGAGCTGCTAAATTCCTTCCCCCATTACCTCCCATCTTTCTTTCCAGTATAGCACAGCTACTCTGAGTCATTGTTTATTTAATTTAATTAACATTTTCCAGTGCCTGCAACCTAAAACACTGTCTTAAAACATTTGCTTGAAAAGCCTCCTTGTCCCAGAGCTGTCATTTTTTAGCATGATGGATAATGGATAGAAATAATTATCCTGAACAAGGTTAGACAGCTTAAATGATTTGAGTTTCAAGGAATTAGTAAGCTTAGCTAAACATCTTATTTTTCAAGACACATTAATAATAAAAACACAGCAATGACCATAATGAATTGTAAAATCTGTGCTCTGCTAGAATGTACACTGTGTCTTGCAGGTAGCTATGTATGCAACACTTCTATCCAAAGTGATTTAAATCAGCCCATCATCTGGTACATCATAAATCCCTCTATTGAAAGGACTTCAGATAGCTTTGTATTCCAAGTGTCAGATATGGCAGGAAATAAAGTGCTTCCAGAGCTGTAAGCGTTAGTGTCCAGTTCAGTGTGGCCAAGTGTCTCCCTCTCCAGCGTAATGTCAGCAACCCAGCTGAGCTATACTTTGCTGTAGATTACATTTCTGCTACACAGGATGTCCTTATTTTAAATTTCAGGCACAGTTTTTTGAACTTTTTATGTGATTTTAGGTGGAGTTTGAGAAGTTCACTGTCCACTTGCTGGCGAAGTGGAATACTTTATTATCAAACGCTGTATCTTTCTATAAAGCACTTTGATCAAGTTCTGCTGCCATCTCTGCTAGCCAGGAATAATTCTGCAGCAATCAATAACAGGGCCATACCAGCTTTCTATTTTTTGATCTCAGCACTAGCTGAGTCGTGCTGGCCCCATATCCTGCAGCGACTCACAGACTGTCCTAAACCATACCACCACTAAGGTTCATAGAAAGCCATTCTTGGAGCAGCAGCCCCTGTAATAGCCCCGAAAAAGGCCAGAAAAAAGTAGGAGGCAGAGGCTTGGAGCACATGGAGTTATTTTGGTTTGACAAGGGTGCAACCGAGAGCAGAACTGGGCCCGCTGCCTCGGCATTATTTCCCCAGCCCCTAATTTTAAGTAAAACATAAAATTTGAATTAATCAGTGACCTTTAGCTTTGAAGAAAAGCAGAACTTCTGCATGAAATTGCCAAAAATGAGAGTAACAATTTGTAATTGCTTAATTTAGCTCCTAGAAATCCAGGTGCAGCCAGGCCTCTGAGGTGCTTTGCACTGCAGAGAAATGGGCTCTTCTCCAGGGAGTCTCAATCCAAAGCGATAAGGCAGACAAAGAAAGCAAGGAGAAAAATAGGCACTTAGTGGGGAAGTGACAAGCTGCGCGCAACAGGACGCGGGAGAGCTCCAGGGACTCCCGCTCTGTGTCCTGCGCATTGCACCAGGACACCTTTTCAAATATCAAACCTCCTCCGCACAGCTAGGTGCACACAGCTGATGTTGTTCCCCTTTGGGCAGAGGAGAGGCTCCCGTCCCGCTGCCCGATCCAGCCACAGCGAGTGCTAGCGATGGCAGCGTAAAGCTGCCCAAGTCGTCCTGCCCAGAGCTGGTTCCAGAAACAGAGCCGAGGTTACAGGCTCCTGCAGTCTCATTGTTAAATGTGTCAAAATGATGAAGATTTCCATTTAAGGTGGATTCTTTAATTCTCATTCACCAAGTTTTATATTTTGGGAAATTAAATAAAAATCTTCTTCTTCACTTCTGAAAGCAAACAAAAATTTCTCTATAGAGGTAGAGAATTTGCAAGACCCAGTTAGTAAAATCCAGAAGTTTCACCTCAACCCTCTCTTCTTATGTTTTTAAATTTGCTTTTTAAAGACCTCTGCATTGGTGTACAATGATTTAAAATTCCTCTGGCAAAGTGCAGTTTTATTGCTCCAGAGCTAGCATAAAGCTGAATGGGTGGCTGTATTTCTAAGCGAAGAGCTAGGGGAGAGTGCAGTTTGCAAATGGCAATAGAGCCCAGAAATTGAACTCTAGCCTTTCTATTCAGTGCTGTTTTTATTATTAAGTCACAGAATAAGTAAAATGTTACAGGGACACTTTAAATCTCCACTTGTGTGTACAGCATGTGATGAATATGTGATGGGGAAAGAAAATGAAAAATCTGGGGATGCTGAAATTGGGGAAAAGATTAGATGTTGAAGGATCAAATATGGTAAGTTATGTGATATTATTAAACCCATAACTCTGACTAGCCTGAAATAGAGTAACATGGCTTTGGTGCACTCTCATGGTCGTGGGCCATCTTTGGGGTGGATGAGGTCTGTTTGGTGGCTTGGAGGATGGGACGCCTGTGCAGCATGGCCCAGGTCATGAAGCCGCCATGACTGGAAGCTGCCGAGGCTGTAGCAGGAATTGTTACTTTAATATTTGAAGATCCCTTTCATTCTTTTTCAGACTTGAAATGGTCAAGAATTGAATTGCACAAAACTTTTTACCATGCTCTTGAAACCATTGGGACAGCTGCCATTAAGGTAGCACAGACAGGCGAGAGCATGGAGCCATCGTACGTTGGCACCAAGGTAGGACATGAAACACATTCACGTGGAGGAATCCCTGCAGGCTGCAGTTAGCACCTCTTAATGGTATGAAGCCTAAATGTCTGGTTGATGCATCTAATTTAGACTAATGAATCTTGTTTTGTTTTTAAGGGCCAAGAAGTTTCATCTAGAGTTGGCTTAGACTTCACTTGCAGTACTGTAGTGTAGCATAGGTTGATGCTGGTGCAGTAATCGTTTTATTCTGTTTCATCATGGCTCTTTTAGCTGTCATTTAATAAACTGTATAGGGTATGCACCCTTTTTATTTATTTACTGTCCACGCACTGAAATTGAAAGAAGTTGATTTCTACTTCACACTGAAGAAAAAATATTAATTCTTTCTTTTCTCCATTATCTTTCTTTCCTCACTAGTGTAAAAAAATTGTCCCAGACTCTTATCAAGCAGTTTCCATAAATAAGAAGCAATAGCTATTACCAGCAGACTTTAAAGGTTTGTTACTAGTGCAGATGTGTTACTGGCTGGCTTGCATGTGTCAGGGTAGCTGGGGATGCAGACTCATGGACTTTGGTTCGGCGTTTGAGGCAGGGCAGACTTCCACGACTGCACTTCCCTCGTGCACCACTTGTTTTCGGTAACTACCCTTATGCCAACAAGCTTTAGCATCTGCTAGGGAAGAGCCAGCCATGCCAGCAGTGCCGCCGTACGCCCCGGGCAGCTCGCAGCCTCCAGAGCAAGGTGGGCGTCCCAGCGGTGCGCGTCCCCGCGCAGAACCCGCTGAGGGCTGCTGCGGCTCTCCCTCTCCCCCGCAGCGCCTGGGGTCTCTCGAGAGCCGCGTGCTGCAGCACCGCAGATGTTCTCCCCTCTCTGGTGCCTCCTTGTTTTTCAAGTGCCTTCTCGGAGCAGCTGCTGCCGCGCGGGTGCCGGCATCGCCACTGCTGGCAGCGTCTCTGCTCGGCTCGCCGCTGGCACAGCACCGAGCCTCTGTGCCCCATCACCGCTGGGCCCTGGCAGACAAGGCCACCCTCATGCTGGGACCATGAAGCTCCGATTTTCAGAAGCAGCCTGCAATTTTGGGCTCCTCCGTTGCGCTCCGCTAACCTGGGATAGAAGACACAATGCAAACTATTGTTCCTATTCCTGCGCCCTTGCGTGCGGCGGAAAAGAAACCTCCTGCAGAAATAAATGTTTCCTCTGCTCCGAGCTGCCTGGGACTACGGATTGATTTCTGTTTCTCGACCACTGCCAAACGAGGTCGTTAGGGACTGCTGTTGGCACAGGGGCTCCTATATTCACCTGCCACTTTGTTCTGGCCTCTGGACTGTTTTTCTTGCCTTTGTGATTGTCTAGGTGACAAGAGGCGTGAATTCCCACACCAAATGGGCAGAGGAAATATTGGGAAGGGCTGATCCTCCTGCTGTAACTTCTAGCACTGCTTTAAATGTGTTTCAGATTTCAGGGATCTATTGTAACTATTTCTCCCCTCTCCCCTAGCTTGAGAAAATAACACAAAGTTAAATATGCTTTTCTGACAGCATTTTTAATACACAATAGCAGAACCAGTGCGAAAGCTAAGGAGCTTTTGCCTGTCTTTTCAATCCCCCAGACAAGGGGTAAATGACCCATAAGCTATCCCACCATTTTCACCATTTGTTTTTTATGTAGGTTAGAGATGACTGGGTCAAAAATGCTACATAGATGGAAGAGATCACCAAGAGACAAACAGTCCTATAAAAAAGAGAGCCAGAAGTCTCCCAGGGAGACAGTCACTTGAGTTTAATTGCCATAAGAATGATAGAGAGGGATTTAGATGGGGCACCAAACCTGCCAGTAGCCATCTGGGACAGTGGCTTGAGATAGTGTGATGGAAAAATGACACTGTGAGTTGTTAAGGTTGGTGTCTATGGTGTAAAGGTGAATGTGCCAGGGATGAAATTCTACTTTTTAAAAGACATTAGCAAATTTCTTATTATCGTCAGTGGGATCTGAATTTCATCTAAAGGCCAGTTGAGAGTCTTCCAGGCAGACATTTGATATACAATCTTCTCACATTCCTACTCCAGCTCACTTGGTTTCCAGGACCATTGCAGGTCTGGGTTCAGATGGTGGCTGGAGAGGAGCAGGAATAAGAAAACCGGATGTAAGGGATGGGGAAACTGGTCTGTCCGTGAGGTCTGCAGGTGGCAGAGGTACCAATTTGCACACCTGTCCTGCAGGGCAAGAGGAGAGTCAGCTCTGCACTCTTGCCAAAAACAAAATTCAAGGGAACGGAATCATAATGCACAATGGGGATCCGCTCCTTGGATTTTCTTTTCAGTAGCACAGTTGGGTTTTTGATGCAATTTGTTTCTCATGCTTGTGGACATGTAATGTAAGGCAGAGCATTCATTATTGGGGAGCCACAATCGATAGATGAATAACACAGTTGGGTGCCAATGTTATTGTTGGCCCTGTGTAACGATCATGTTGGTAACCTGAATTAATTGCTCATGGCAAAACCAATGGGTTGTTTTTCCCTAGCAACTCCTTTGTAATTACAGAGTGAGTCCAGGGAAAGCAGTAGTAAAGTATAATTACGTAGTTACTTTTGTTACAGTTACCAAGTTATTGTTGGATATGTATATAATTAACTTGTCGCCACTGTGTGCTGGGTGGCTGGAAGAAGTCCTCCTTTGGAGTATGAAGTAGCTGCCGTTTCCTCTCTTGCTGGTGTTGTGGGAGGTGGATAGCATCGAGTTGTCTTGCTTGGTTGGGAGGGAGCTTTGCTTTGACCTTTGCTGCCTTTTGGCCGTGATCACTCGGGCTATCTCTTGGCATGCTCCTCTCATCTCTTCCCTTCTGACGTGCTCTTCATCTCTTGCCTGCCCTGCGTCTGCATGGCTGAAGCATTTCTGGTTGTCCTGTAGGACCTTCACCAAACACTGTGCCAGAACGTGCTCTTAGTGCACAGTGGGGACGTACTGATGAGGGCAGGAATGAGCACAGGAAACCGCTGTTAATACAGTAGTATTTTTTAGACTCTAAATGCAGAATGCATGTTCTTTTCTGTTACATGCTGACTCTTCTAAATTGTGCATGCTATGAGTAGAGCAGATCGGGGGCTTTATATCAAAGGAAAATGAAGTTTCTGTACAAACTTCTATTTTCCACATGATAATTTCAGGTTGGCTACTGGAAAAATCTGATGAGGGCAATCAAAATGGAGTATTCTGTTCTGGTTGGTATGGGCTGCCCTGGAATATACAGACTTGCTGAACTCCAATTGACATATGCTGGCCTGGTCCAACAAGTCTCAACTAAATGCCCTGATTTGAGAACATCATAATGTTCCATTCCCATCAAACATACAACAGCTGTAAACTGATAGTTTTCCTTCTGCAAAAAAAGCAGTATTTCAGTATTTGGTTGAGGAAAAAAATGCCAGCTAGTCCCCATCATATATATTAAATAGGAAATCAGTAAATAAGCATGAAAGAGTGAAAAATGCTCCTTAATATTTTGGGGGCTTGTTGATAATAACATAGGTCTCCAAAATGTGAAATTCAAGTAACTAGCAAACCTATGAAACATTTAGAAAATGTACATTTCTTTCATCATGTTGTTGCTAAATTTCATTCCAGTTTAAATAGTTTCCCCTTCCCTCTTGCCCTCTCCAACCTCTCTTCTGATTATTACAGTGGAAAACGTCTAGGAATTTGCATTACATTCTCCATGGTGGGTTCAGATTTAGGGATTCATTCAAGCATCTGCTTACGTCCCGTTGACACCAGTGAGACCTGAATCCCATTCCTCAGTAGCAGTGCTCCCCAGCTGAGGGCTCAGGCTGGAACAGTACTTGCCTGTTGGGTGCAGGTCAAGCCTTTCTCACCCCTCACCCTGCAATAGGATCATTGCTGGGGCTGGACGCTGCCGCTGCTCAGGGGGAGGGAGTCATTTCCCCAAGCGTCTCCTTTTCTTTGCAGCTGGATCCAGGTCTTTACTGCAAGTCGGGCACAGCCCTCCCAGCTTATGAGGAGGTTCCTATAATCCTAAAGCAAAGCTCATTTCGGGTAGCTAGAGTATTGACTCTCAAAGCCATGGTTCTCCCCTTCTACTGTCTGCTTCAACCCTTTGAGGCAGGTTTCTGGCTGCCTGATGGGAGTTACTCCCTGTGCAAAGCCAACGTGTCACTGGTTCATGTAGAATTGCTCTGTTGTTTTATTGGGGTGTGTGAGGTAGGCCTCTTGCCCGCTATCTTTGTGCTGTGTTTTCAGTGATTTCCTAGGGATGGCTGACTTTTCCTAAATTTAAAAAGTCCGCATGCTCTGCATTTCTATGGAAACTGTGAGGGTAGAAGAACGACTGGAAAAAAAATTTATATGATACCTAGTTGCAATCAAGGTAATGGCAGCCAACTGATATACTCTGGTGTTCAGGATTTTAAGCATCCAAAGCAGTGGAGATGCAGTTGGATGTAAGTGAAATGCAGGACAAAAGCAGTGCTCCCCTCCCTCAGTGTTTCATAGAGTGGGTCTCTAAGAGCATATGTGGTATTTTGCACCACTGAACCTCTCCCTGGAGGAAAATAAAATCTCGCAGGGGAGTAAAGGCTGCTCAGCTCCCTTGGTGCAAGCTGCAGCTTGCCCTTGTCTGCACTTGGAGGTCAGCGGTGGTGCAGCACTTTCGCAGCCATGGCTGAAGGGAGGCTATTTCCGGCTCTCATAAAAACCTTTATGTCTCTGTGATCAGGATTCTGTGATGCAAATTTGCTGTGTCAAAGGAAGACGCTGCTGTAAATGAATTAGTACAAGAAGAACTTCTTATTTAAGAAGTGCTGACTCTGCACTCTCCCCTATGCCCTCGCTTTTAAAATTAAAGTCTGGGTCTGCTGCTTACTATGATCTATATTTAGATACTTGTAAATGAAGTTTTGCAGTCACATGGCTGCATTTTTTGTACGACCTCATGAAGCTGGTTTTCCACATTACGGAGATTTATACGTTTGCGTTTACATATTGCAGGTGTTTCCATAAAGCTTGGGATATCCACGTTAAGGAGGATGGCCTGGAAGAAAATCATGAAGTGTTTCACATTATACAGAGTGCACCTACGCTGTCCTGGGGCAAAAGAGTGAAATTGCTTCAGAAATTAGGGATTTGCAGACAGGTAAGATTGATTGACGTAAACCTTTGGGGAGCACCTCCTCCAAGCAAAGGGTCATGTCCTGCAAGGGGACAGCATGCCTTTTGGGATGTTTGTCATACTGTCCTCCCAGTACGCTGCTGAGCACCTAGCAGAATATTTCAAAATGTCAGTGAGTGCTGCAGTGCTGAGCTCATGCTATGTAAATGATAGTCTGATGAATTATGTGCTGTACGGACTACACACAAATCCTGTCCCAACCAGCCCTGGAAAAGGAGATAGCATTCTTGCTGGTGTGTCCTCTGCTCCAGGAAGCTTGCCAGGAGGACACACAATAATTCATGCTTTGCTGATGCTTTGTAAAAGTTGCAGCCTGTACCTTGGCTGCTGCGCTGCTGACCCCAGCATCCACGAGGACCTGCTGGCCGGTCGGCGCCTGGTAGGGAGCACGCATCCCCCTGTGGCTATAGGGGGAAGACTAGTAAGGCTATAAGCTGCCCTGTACCCCAGCACCAGCTGAGCCCTGCCCTCGGGCCGGCACGGGGGCACAAGGAAGCCGTCATGGCCCAGCCCAGCCCAGTCCAGCCCAGCACATCGTCATGCAGAAGGCCAAGTTCCTCATGCTTCAAGGCTGAAGCCTCTACATCCAGAGCTGACTGAGCTCAGTTCTTCCTCCTGACCAGCAGCCTAAAACTTTATACCAAAAAGCAAGGTGGTAATTTCATTTTGAAGCAGAATCGAGAGGACTTTGCCTTAGGTAGAGAACCCTTCGGATGTCTGATGAGTATGAGCTACTGAGAGCTCAGGATTATAAACCCTTACTTTAGCTAGGTCAGTACTCCAGAGCTACCTCAGGCCTTGCCGTAAGAAGGTATTGTAGCATCTTCTACAAGGTAGCGCCTAGGAATGGCAAATTTCCCAAAGGGAAGGGCAGAGCAGGGGGAACGTCATCAGGACAGGCTGAGAGTGTAGGATTATTGGGTAATTTCATATTAAACTCAAAACTCCTGAAACATTGAATGGATCGTAGTGGGCTGGGACAGAATAGTGAAAAAAAAAGTTTGTATTGAGGGGAGAATGCTCTCTTCTGCCCTCCTTCCCTTTTTCCAGGATGTTGAAAATTCTGCCCAAAATGGCCCTGCTTAGGGAGCCTAAAAGTAGCTGATGCCTCGCCTGGCGTAACTGTCTCGCCTCCTCCTGCTTTGCCTCCCAAGCCTTACTTCCAAAGTGGATTTTCTTCCAAGCTGCCCTGAGGGCCCTGTGAAGGGCACCTTGGGAAGGTGCAGGGTGCTGTAGACACCAAGGGCACCTGCCTGGAGCAGAGCTGCTGTGGGACCTGCCGGCTCCTCTCCTGGAAAGGGCCAGAGTGGCCGGGATGGCCGAGGCCTGCGGCTGCTCTGCCGCAGTGGCCGGGGACGCACCAGCCGGCCTGCGGGAGGGACCGCGCGGGCTGCCATGGCCACCTTGGCCAGCCCGCCGTTTGGGAGGCTCCTTGGGAAACTAAATCTCCAATTTCCCGCTGCCACAGACAAGGTTGCGTGCTGGCCCAAATGTGGGTCAAGAGTGACACCCTGTGGACAAGTTACTCTTTTTTTAAACTCCTCCAGGATTTCTCTCTTGCTTCCCTTTTTTCCTATGGCTTTATCCCCCCCACACACCTTGCTTGCACCAACGTCTTTAAGCACCCAGATTGCCCAGGGATGCTGCTGCCCCTAGGCCAGCCCTTTGCCCCTCAAAACATGTCTTTGTGGGCACCATCACAGAGAGGACAGCCGCCGAAAAGCACCAAAAGCCTGCTTTTTCTTCCTGCCCTGCCCTTAGTTTGCACCCAGCGCTGCATAGCCAGGAGACGGGGCTGTACTTCCCGATCCCGGCAATGCCTCAACTTTCACTCCTCGTACTGGGACTTGGCCCTGGCTCCTCTTCAGTACCGCTCATCACTTGCAGCTTGGTATGCTCCCGGGATTCATAAATCTAGTCCCTGCTCACAAAATTTGGCAAGTATGACCTCTGGCTGTCTGTTAAACCGGGAGAGGACCTGAGCGGGCTTCCCTGCAGCCCACGAGGCGCCCTCCCTCGCCCCGCAGGTCTGCCGCCTCTGAGCCCTCCCGAGAGAGGACGTGGGGCTGCCCCGCGTGGACTACCAGGCTGCCTAGAACATTGCAAAAGCCTCAAAAAAAAGAATATTATAGAGACCGGTTCTCTTCTGGTCTCTGCAAACTAACCAGCATGGTGACCATGAGGACACCTTCCCAAACTCAGACCTGTTGGGATCACGTAGGGCTGTCCAAACTCTCTAAGCCACGTCCTCAGTTAGTGAACACTGGTGTCCCAGGACGTGCTGATTGACACCAGCTGACAACCTGGACACCCTGTCTCTGAAAAAAGTGTAGAACTCCATTTTAAGAAACAAATAATTCAGTTTTATATTGGTGAGAAATTCCTCGTCACTCATTTAATTATACGGATCTAAAAGAAACTGTAACTTTTTGGCATGCCTGTGTGCTTTCAGTGGGAAAGAAGAGGGTGTCAGAATCCTTCCAAAAGTTTGTCCTTTCTTACCCCCGGCAGCTTAACCCTGCCAAATCTGCAGCCCTATATATATCTAAACACCAGGACTGGATGGGGATTCCTTAATACTCACAAAAGAAGAAAATACAAAGACAGTAATTTTTTCCAATGATATTTATATGTCATCATTAGCTCTACTTTAGCTGGTATAGTTTAGTGCATTCAGAAAACTAACCTCAGCTACACCAACTACCACGTGTTTTTGCTTATAAAAGCTGCATGGTTTGCCTGGACTTATCATGTAGATTCTCCGCCTTTTCCATAGTATTCAAAACCTTGAAGAGAAGAAGCATCTTAGAGCAAAAAGTCACCATCTGTGTTCTTCTTATGACCTTTCCAGCAATCTGGACCTGAGCATGCATGCTTGTCAGATGAAGAACAAGAGATCAGGCCTGTTAATCCAGTCTTTGGGACTGGAACTACTGTAGAACACTATTAGGTCAAAAATGGAGGGTTTTTTGTTTGCATTTTTTTGTCATTTTCTCAACTGTACTAATGACCCACCATGTGTTGTACTGTATCCCTTAAAATTAGGAGGCTGCAACTTAGCAGGCATTGAAAGCGCTCAGGAGGTGTCAGAAAAAGTCAAAAAATTTCAAAAAATGGGAAGATCCATCAGGAAAAGTGTGGCTGCGAAGAAGCAGCAGCACATTAGGTCTTCTTCCAGAAGCACTGTCTCCCAAATGGGTTGCCTGCACTGCTCTCCGGAGAGCAAAGCCTTGGTAATGGTAGCACTCTGTGTACACAAAAATGGCAAGAAGCCACTGGTGGCCAGAGAGTGGTAGGTTGGTTGGTTTGACTTTACCCAGGGAAACTATGATAATAGAATGGTTAAAGCACTGTTCCTGGGCTGTGGAAACCAGGAGTCAGGGTTACCAACAGGAGCATAGGAGGTTGTGCTGGAGACTCAAGACCTGTCTTCCAGATGTGGCAAATCGGAAAAATTCTTTCTTTTTTTTAAAGAGCCAAGGATGTTTCTTGGTGGGAAACATTTAAACCCAGTTCCTGCCTCAGTTCAGATTGGGCCATTAACATTTTGCCTACAGAATCACAGAATCACAGAATGGCTGAGGTTGGAAGGGACCTCTGGAGATCATCTAGTCCAACCCCCCCTGCTCAAGCAGGGTCACCTAGAGCACATTGCACAGGATTGCATCCAGGCGCATTTTGAATATCTCCAGAGAAGGAGACTCCACCACCTCTCGGGGCAACCTGTTCCAGTGCTCTGTCACCCTCACAGTGAAAAAGTTTTTCCTCATGTTCAGATGGAAATGTCTCCTTCAGGTTTCCACTGAGCAGCAGTCTCTTTCTATCTTATTGCATGGTTGAACAATACAACTGTGTGCTATGGAGCTGGTGATATATTTCACCCCAGAGGTGGATGCAATTCAGGGGAAATTTATTGCTTGTAATCTTCATAATTATGTTGGATGGTCTTACTTAAAGACGTGCAGCCACAAGTCAGGCTAGAAACAGGGATTCAGCGGGAGTTTTGCAGCTTGTTGTGCAGATCAGATGGTGTGTTCAGATACAATAGTTACTGGCAGAGTTAGAAACAAGGTCAGACCATAATGGTCCATTTTGGAATTTATATCTGATTGATCTGAGGTAAAAGAAAAAAACTGTGCTGCATAGTTTTCAAGTATAGTTATTTTTTTTCAAAGTGTAGTATGCTTTTGGAAAGCGTATGAGCATCTTTCAGGATGAAAAGTTCCATGTCCAACAACTGAGTTTTTACCTTTTAATTAACAAAGCTTTATAAAGAATTTCAGTTCAAAATTACCAAACAAAGAAACTATACAAGCCCCAGATGAGACCTAAACTGTTTCCAAAAGACATTAAAAAAGAGAAAAGTATGGGCCACATGTTTTTTCTTACGTCTCTTGAGTCCATTTATTCCAGACATCTGACATGCAATTCGAGTTTCCAATAGTTTTAGGTAACTATGTCCAATTTAGAAACCACAGCCTTCAGCTAAGTCTGCCTACCTCCCAAATCAGTCTGGAAAACCAGAGCACTTGTTGATACTCTATATTTTCAGATTTGCAGAGCTCTGTTATGTGTGTGCCATATATACTTGGGTTGAGCTCTCTGGCTCTGTGCAATGCATTTAGATGTATTTCATAGACCTGTAGTCAGTGGTCACAGTCAGATTCTAGTTCCTAATGGAGAACGTGTTTGTACTTTCACAAAGTGAAACTACTATAAAAATTGTCTCCTCTTTTGAGCTGTCTTTAATAGCAATTGTCATATGGCAGTTATGTAACACTCCCTATGGATGAAGCACTAATGAGCTTTCTTTCTGGCTCTGAGACTTTGACTGATTCTTGACCTTTCTGTGTCTGAGGGCTCACATCTCTAAAGCGGAGATTGAGCAGGGTCTTAGTACAGGCAAAGCCAAACCACAGTGGAAATCCTAAATTCAGACATGGACAGATCATGTCCTGCTATTTTTCAAAGGTTTTGCAGCAGAAATAAGTTTCTTCATATTCCTCGAAATCTGGAAGGGCGAGCTTTCCTGCTTGCCTCTGGGCTTTTCAGCTCTAGACCCTACTATGCCCTTTCCTCATTCCCATCAGGAATCTCCCCGGTAAGGATTTCACAACGTCTGGGACCTACGCAAGTAAGCCAATAGACACCATGGCTGTATTAGGCCCTGGTTTTCACTCCTCCACTCCACCATTCTCATCTTATTCCATAAAGCCTCATTCATCCAGCTCCATAAATCCCAAAGCCCTTGTCTAAGTCACAAGGAGCACTTCCTGCAGAATTCAATATTGAACATCCTCTCTTCCAGTGCACGAGAATCAAACCCCAAGGCAAATACTAAATGGTCAGGTTTTACTTCCAAGAAAGCTTAACTGAATAAAAATTAAGGAGCAAATTCTCTGCTGCTAAACTCCAAAATCAGCAGAGAGTCCATCAGCCTTGAACAACGGACTCTTCTGCTGGTAAGTAGCCATGAGTTTATCCAGTAATCTCTCATTCATCCGGTCTAATTTTATCATCTTCCTCGTTCTTTTTCCCATGGGAGAACTTATGTACACTCACAAACTCTGCCACTGGAAAAAAGCAGAACTTGAATCAAATTTATTATTGTTAATGTTTTTGAAATTATTTCATGAATCACAGGTAGAAGCTAGTGGTGGCAGAACATCACTGCTGACATGGAGCTGACAGTCTTAGTCCCATTTGTGAAGTAAAGCAGCCATTACCTCTGCCACTGGTGATCTGTGGCCAAGAGCCAACCCATTCCCTGTTTAGGAACTGGGAAAGTAAGTGGGGCAAACAGGTTGGAAAAATCACCTGGTATAATTTGATATCCCTGTTGGTTTTTCTGAGCATTTCCTCCATTCTCCTGAGGTGACTTGAGCAGAATCAATATCCTTTCTTTAAAAAAAAAGAACAAAATAGTGAATAGAGTAAATCAATACTTTTCCCATCTGATGCCATTTTTCATGAAGGCCTTGGATCTTTTGACTTGCCAAATGCATGTGAAAAGTAGGATGATATTTATGTTATTTGTGGCCTTCAAAATCGGTGGACTAACTCCAGCTGGTGCAAACTGCCAGAACCCCATTGACTTGAGGGGAGCTATGCTGATTTTCAGCAGCAGAACATCAAGGCCAGTGTCTGCAGAAGCACTGTCATTGCTTTTTGAGCAGAAAACAAGTGACCAGATTATGGTCCTTCAGTGGGAACAGAAAAACAGATTTTTTTCAGCTCTTTTTCTATATATTTGAGGACTGAGAAGTAAAGAGGGAAACATGGACTCTGCTAAAAACTGTTGAGATTCTTGTGGGTGCTTCAGAGAAGCTGGTATACAATTATGAGGCCATTCTCTGTGCTGGCAAATTAACAGCTTAGAAAAATTATAATAGGGAAAGAAAGAAAAAAGACATGGAAATTCTGTTAATGAAACAGAACAATGAAAATCAAAGCTAAAGATGGAAGGAACTGAGTGGGCCCCATCCAGTTCATTGCCTGCTAGGCTGGATTTCTGCCTGTAGTAATTTATGCCATAGCCTTGCAAGTGAAAACAGATTTCATTTACTACTGAACAGTACAACTCTGTGTGGACAGAGTTCATGTCCTCGCAGCATTTCAGAGAAGGTATTGTGGGATTATTGCTCCCACTTTGCAGATGGCAAAGGTAATGCCGGTTAAACTCTGTGTCAATGTCAGGCTCCAACGACAGGGAAGGAGGATTAGGGCTTGGGTGCCTTTGACGGCTGTCCCTCAGCTCGTGCTGTTCGCTGCCTGGCCACCGTTTGAAGTGTTGAGGCCACAGAGGTCCCGGTGAGGGGTGGTGTTGGTGTGGGCCAGACTCTGCGCAAAGACCTTTCCTTCCCCGGGGGTTGCCACTAAACAGGTGCTGGCAGAGCTGGATGTGAGATGCTCCTCTGCCAGGCGAAAATGAACTTTCAGCTGTAGCTGCACGTTAAAGGAGAAAAAGAATCTGAAACTTCAGGCTTGTTCTTTGTTTTTCACAATTTGTCACTCTCGCAGCACGGAAAGCCTGAAAAGCATCCTGCCCTACCATGTAAGACCAAGATAGCTGAATGGCAGGTCCCTGCTTGCCTCACGTCGCCACTGCTGCACAGCTTCCCTCAGAGAGGCTTGGGTGTGAGAAACGCACACATTCTGCTGCAAAATAGCAGAGAGCAGGTAAAATTAGCATTTAGAGAAAAATTCCTATGGAAAAAAACTATATGTTCCCCGAGAGCCAAATGAAAAAAAAAAACCCTCAAACCCAAGCTTGCAGAGTCTGCTGTAATTTATGATACACCATATGAATCTAACTATAGAACTTCATTTAAAATTTTATAAAGACTGTAAATCTACAATGAAATGTTCTAGGGACAATCTGCTGGCAGAAACCCACACTCTACAGACTGACCTATGGGAGGAACAGTTTGTCAAGGGCTTGATCCAAAGCCCGCTGAAGACAATGGAAATACTCTTGCTGACGTCAGTGGCCTTTAGATCAAAAAGCCCCAAAAGCCCAGCATGGAAAAAAGAGTAGTAAGGAGAAGCAAACTGCTCTAATCAATAGATACTTCTATATGAGGGTCTTTAACAATAGCTTACTGGGCCATGATGAGCTGCTTTGGACACTTTTATTTGGTATGGTATATATCTTATCATCTTTATCCTGAAACTTTTAATGCAGTTTATCTCACTGGAGAATTTGGGAGAACATCTGCTGCAAATGATGGGTAAAGACATAAGCTGTTGTGGGTGGGGTGAGCCTCAGGAGCCTCACAGTTTGGGTTTGGCTTCTGCTTCGGATTCTTATCTGAACTATACAGATCTCCTGTGGCTGCAAAAATTGGACTGGAAATCACAAGAGTACAAGACTTCTTGTGAGATTTCCAGCACTTTTCTTATGGTTTTGACTGAACACCAGATGTGGAAAAAATATTTAACAAAACTGGATGCAGTTTTTTTCATGTCTGGTTCTAAAAAGGGATGAAGGTTCAGGAATCTAATTTTATCCTTTCCAGTTTCACTCATTGGTAAGATTCAGTTGTATTTAAAAAAAAATGCAATTTAAGCCCAAAGTGTAGCTATTGCAACCAGTCCCTGAAGAATCATTCAAGTAGATGAAACTCCAAACATTACATTGACCGTGAACAAAATTAAAACCTTATGCCTTTGGCAAGTCGAGTGCAACGAAGGAACAGGGTAAATGGTGACCATTAGGAAACATCCACTAATATTTTTTTCTCTTCAAAGATTATTTTTATTTGCTTTTCATGCAAATTTATTTGTATCTTTTGACCCTTTCATGCCTGCTTTCACTGAACATCCACGCTGTTAGGCTTTGCCTTGCACAGGTATTTCTAAGAATACTTGAGCTCAACTGCTTAAGTATTTGCCATGCATAAATTTTAAATTCTATGCCTGACTAAAAAATTTGCTTTTCCTCAAATAAATAGACATTTCAGACTAGTTACACAGACCTACAGTCCTGTTTTAGTGTAATACCACTATCAGGATGCTAAGTTACTAACCAGTGGCAAGTTCTTCTAAACAGCCTGTTTCATAAGCTCATTTTGGACATCTCACAAGTAGAAAGGACATGGTTTTGTCTAATGGTTTGCTCTCCTGTCTCTGATTTCACCACCCACTGACACTTTTAAACTGGTGGTCTTTCATGAGAGGTAGAGAAAAGATAAAGTTTGTCTCTTTAAAAGTGACTGGGCTGGAGGTGACTCATGAGACTATTCTAACAATCACAATTGCCTCTGAAATTTTACGTTTCAGTTTGGATGCTAGAGCACATTTGTTCCTGTGGGGTGCAGAAAGGCCAGATTAAATGGAAACTGAGATGACATTTCTTTTAAACTACTCATTTAGTGTGTATACTCACATACAAATCAAATGCTAACGATGAAAAGCAGGATATTATCCTATCTAGAAGCTGTGGAGGAGTGAAGCATAAATCCAGTGCCGGAGGAGATTATCTAGAACTCACCATGTCTCGTCATTTCACTGAATTTTTGACCATACTGGGGTGTTTTCTTCAAAGATCCAGAGCCAAGTGTCCTGTGAACCTCTGCTGTCATCTAACAAAAAACAAGTCAACAAATTCATAATTGCAAGAAAAAGCTTAAAAGTGCGGACAGTGAAGCTTAGAAAGAACGGAGAAGAAAAACCCAGTGTTTGTTTTTAATCCTATTAATTTGGGATGAAGGAGGGGCTCTGGTGAGCTTTGAAAGATATTATAGATGTCTCTTTGGGCCCGTGTAAGGAGTGGTTTGCTTAGCAAGAGGTGCTCTGTGCCAAGACTCTGTCAGTGCTTCTGCTCCTGCTCAAAGCTTAGGCTCCTCTGGCCGTGGCGCGGCTCGCTGGGACCGGTAGGAGCTCTTTGTGCATGTGTGCACATTAATTATTTGTACTGGAGGAAGGCAGCTTCCTCAGGAGTTGGTTTCTAACATAAGAACCTAAAGGTGAAATCTCATTGCTTCTTCCTAGATGTCTAAGAAATGTCCACCGGGGTCGGCCCTCCAAGATAGATACCGTTTCCTTCTCAGTGCAGACAGAAATGCGACCTGGGAGAGCACGGCAAGAGCTTGCAGAAAATGGTAAGGAGGGGAGGGAAGGGCCCTCCCACTGTTCTTCGTTTGCTTTTCACTCAGGGTAGAGCTGTACCTCCAGCCCATGTGGAAATAGTTATGTCCAAATAACACATCCTGTGGGACTATTTCTAGTCATTTCACAGAAGCCTTATTAAAAAATAGAGACTTTATTAACCTGAGATTCAGGGACTTGAATTCATGATAGAGACTGTAAACTCTCAGCCTATGGTTCGGTTTTACAAGAATGATTGGAGGGCTGGAAAAAGAAATCTTGTGGAGAGAGGCTTAAGGAGCTCAATTTGGTTAACTTAGCAAAAATCAGATCAGGCAGTGACCTGACTCTGTGCAGTAAATACCTTTATAGGAAGAAATACCACATACAAAAGGGCTTTACAGTCTAATAGAGAAAAAACATAACAAGATGCAATGACTGGAAATTTAAGACAGGCAAAATACAGATATAAGTACGAGAGCAGGGGCTAACTAGTGGGACCAGCTCTTGAAGGGGGCAGGGGATTTGTCATCTCTTTGAGTCCTGAAATCAGAACTGGAGGGCAGCCCAGATGACTTTAGTGAAACATATATTAGTAGGCTCAATTAGTGAGTGAATGTGGGAAATGAGTTTCTTGGGGGTTTATATGGAAGGTTAAACTAAGTGATCTGAATTCTCCCTTTCAGCCTTAAAAGTTGGAGGAAAGGTGCCAGAAAAGGAGCTAGATACCCAGACTCTACCAAACTGCAATCACTAGCTTCTCCAGCCTCCTCTGGAAGTGCTGTCTGTGAAAGGAGACTCGGTTCGTGCCGAGCTCTGCGCTTACTGAGAACAGACAGAATGATGTATGCCATCCCATGCTGCTAGCAGAAACCAATTTGTAGCTGGTTTTCTTTCTCTGCCCCCCCCAGCACACATTTCTTTTTTATATTTATTTTTCTGAAACTAAAAATACATCCTCAGCAGTATTAGTCACTCTACCCACATATTAATAAATTGCATAATGATGCCACCAAGCATCCAAAAACCTTTCAAACTGTTATATATTATTTCTTTCAATAATATTCTAAAAGGCCAGTGAGTCTTAATGGAGCCACATGGTATTGTATTTAATCCAGAAATCTGGAACTGTCTAAAATCTAATATATAAATTAAGATAATATACAGTAAGTTTTTTTCATTTAATTTGGCTCTCCCCATTTGGGTAGACTATAACTGAAACACTGTAGGGCTGTGTCTTTTGCAAGAGATTTTGTCTACAGAATCTTAGATTTGTAGCTGTTGTTCTCGCTTTTAATTGCTTAGGGCTGTTCTCTATAATAATTCAGTCAGCCATTTGCCAGCCAAAGGAAAGTTTAACAGAACCATGGTTCAGCTGGGCAAAGTTTAAAAATTATGCAAGTTACAAGAGGTTTCCAGGGCCTATTCCTCACGGCCTCTCCCATTCGGCTCTTTTTGCCCTACTGTTGCATATCTCACTGCTGTGCAATGGAGAGAGGCACTGGTGAGCTCTGCAGCACATTTAACACTATTTTGCAGATGTCTCATTCTTAACTCTCCATGGACTGAGCTGGGTGGGTATCTGTTATTTACACATAGAAAGTTCTAGGAGATTATGAGTTAAAATAGCCAGGAACTATTAAGTGAAGAAATCCAAATCTGGATACAAATGTTTCCCAGGTTGGAAAAGAGAGAGGGGTTTAGATCTGGGTTTGGAGCGTGAGGCAGGCTTTCATAAATGTCTTCTCTGAAAAGGTCCACCTCTGCTGTAGCTCTCCTGAGCAAACACAGCGTCTGTAAAAAGCAGACAGTGGAGTTCGTGGTGCATGTCAGACTAGCAGCTGGGAAGGGGTGAACAAATGCTGCCTCGTCCTCCTCCTGTCTTTTAATCTCATGCTCCCTTAATACCCCTTATGGATATTGCTGAGCTGGGGAGGAGTAAGGCTGTGGAACAGGAACTGTGTAGATGGGGACCAGAACTTACGGAATTTATTTTTCAGCTCTTACAATTTGTAAACATATTAGTGACCCAAAAAGGCATACCCATTTGCAGGGTTTAGTGCTAAATTGCTTCAACAGTCAGAGGGAGAAAAGTACCTATTCTTGGGTATATTCTGCTCTGCAGTTTGACATCCTGCAGGAGAAGAAAGCCAGGTGTGGAAGCAAACTGTATAAAGTGATTTCTTGTAGGGTCAGTTAGAGTAGATGCAAAGGAGGTGGTGAAAGCTGGAGCATACCTTTCATTTGAAAGAATGTGTTATGGAATTAAATTCATTCTGGAAATACAGGTGATTGTGTATTACAAATGAACCGCTTTGAATAACACAAGCCCAGGTTTTGTTGACCACTAGAATAAAGTCTCTTCCAGGCTTCAATACTTCTGTTGGTAATTTGGGGGGATTTTTTCATTTGCCTTTGCATTTTCCTCAGTTTGTCAGGACTAGACCTGACCCAATACCTTGGACAGAAATATTTCCAAGTCTGTAATCTGATTTTGACAAACTCTTTTGGCAGGAGCAGGGGGGGCCTGGCTCTCCCTATGTCCATAGAGCTGGTCCAGTTTTAAAGAACTGCGTGACAGCACTTGTTGATCTCCTGATTTCCTTCCTCTCCCTTCCTGATGTCTCACTCACCAGAAGTGCAATTTAAAGTTTTCTAAACAGTCAGCGGTGTATGGGCAAAGCTGCTTTGCTTGAATTGGCTTGTGTGTCCTGTGATGCCTATTGCAATGTGGTCCTTTCCAAGCTAGGCTCTGCATTGCTACTGCTGTATGGCTATCCACCTGCAATAATAAGAAGCACCTCAGGATGTAAGTGCTTTATTTATACCAGATTTGTTAGCGTGAGAGACTCCCCCAAGAAATACCTGGGTGATACAATCAGAGCTGTGTTGGTCTTTTTACAAACTCCAGTGTAAAGGACAGCTTGGTTCAGAGCAGGACACATACCATGGGAGGGAGAATATCCATTACGCTATGAAACTTCAGCAGTGGCAGCCATCAAGAGAAAGACATGAGTCAACACAGGCCCTGGAGGTCCCATGGACCCCTCACCTAAGCCCAGAAGGCATGAAGCTGGCTGTACACACCTTCCTCACAGACTCTGTCCTCTCCTGGGTGTTTTGCGACCCAGAACCTATGTCCAAGTTTGCTCTTCAGGCTCTGTTCCAGGACTCATAAAACATTGTTGTAGCGGCAAGTGAAAATTTACTTATTTTTGAGCAGGAGTGCAAGGTAATTTTCTTGCACTCCAGTAATTCCCTCATTTTTATTGGTGTTGTTATAGACCAGCTTCTTTGAGGTGTTGGGATTTTGCCTATATAGCATCCTTCTTCACATCCGGTTCCAACAATAAAACCCTTGCGTTTTTGATCTATTGCTTTCATGCTTGCTGACACACTCTGGAAAATCTAAGAAGGGCGCAAGGAATGGGTTAGTCACACTTGTTAATATTTATCCCGTTGCAGAAAGAGCAGGGCTGACCCCAGAGCTCAGGCTTTGGAGAACAGTTATGAGAATGATTCCACTAAGCTGAAACGAAATCTGCATGCAAAGCTCGTTTGGTGCCTGGAAAAAGCTAGAAGGAAATACAGGTCTTAAATGATATATTTCCGCAGTTAACGTTTTGTCCTGTTTACAGAATCTCACCAGAATAGTGAGGTTTTTGTTTTGTTCATATGTTTTTCATAAGTATAAATATCCATGCAGTTTAAACATTTTCATTAGATTCAGACAAGAAAGAGGATGTGGGGCTATTTTTTTTTCTTTAATTGTTGATCTCTGCCTTTTTTTCCATGGTTATTGCTTAACCCTCTTCAGAAATAAAAAGTCAGGTAAATCGAAGCGACAGGGAAAGAGTGATTCTCTTTAATTATTCTTAGAGCAATTTTGAGTAATGTAGGCTAAAATTAAAAAAATATACAAGCAAGATATTTTGGCTGGGAAGTATGTGTAATGTATGAACAGCAGGAAAAAAAGCCTTCCTTTCTAAAAAGAAAATCTTTGAAAGTAACAGGGGGAAACTGATGGGAAGGGCTGAAGTCCATATATTCCCACCTCCTCCGCCTTGTGCTCTCTTAAAGGTGAGCTGCAAAATGCAAAAGAGAAATGTGTTAAATTCAGATGACTAGCTTGGGTGTCAGGAAGTGGCTCTAACAAACACAGCGAGTTAGCTAACACATTTTCAGTTTTTTGTTTATGCCCCCTCCCCTCCTCTTCCCGTGAAATCCTTTTTTGCTCGTCTGGTTTCTGATCGCACCCGAGAGTGGGAGCGCTTGCCCACCTGAGCAGAGCCCCCAAGCTCATGGGGGAGGTCCTGAGACCCCCAGATAATGCTGGCAAGGTGCCTTCAAGGAGCCAAGAAGATTGGGGAGGATTTCCCCAAAAGTAAGAGAGAAGGAGAATTTTAGAAAACATATTCCTGTGCTAAATACCCTGCCTGCAGGAGAAATGGGATAGGCTGTGAAGAAATGCTTGGTGAGCTTTCATTGCTTTACCATTTGTGCGTTGTCCAGTTGATCACTCTTGTTCTTGTTGTTCACCTGCTTTGCCTCAGGTGTTCTTCACCATAGGAGCAGCATGGTTCCTGGCATCTGAGATGTTAAGTACTTGGTCACAGTAATAAAAAATGTGAGTTATGCTGTGTTCACCAATGAAAGCTTTCAGTTGTAGGCATAGACAGAAGCAGCAGGATTTTGGGATTGTGTTTAGAGCAGGAAGTAGCAGCATTTGGTTGGGAATTGGACATACGTGATAAGAATAAGTCCAATTTAAAAGATATGCCCCAAATAGCACAAAGATGTGCCCCAAATGTGGGTGTCCAGGGTTGTAGTGGTAGCTGGCAGTGAGGAAGAAGAGGCTAGCAGCTGGAAGGTCAGAATTGGACAGATGTATGTGAGTGCCAGCTGGCAGGGAGACATTGAGGCAAGATAGCCAGCAGGTTGGACTGTAGGACTGTACGTGGAAATGCAGCATGAAGGGACGTGACTCATTGGGAGACAATCCTCCAAGACTTCAACAGCAGATTAAGCCACCAAAAGAAAGTCTGAAAGGTGAGATACCCAGGATGCGTCAGAAACGACCCCATGGCCCCATGGCAGCTCCCATGAAGCCATTCCCCGTCTGCCCGGCCAAGGGCCTTGCAGAGTCCAGTGCGGTGGCCCTGGGATGGGAGAACGGCACAGACACATGGCTGTTTCTCATTAGCTTCCCCTTTTCCCTCTGGAAAGGTTTGCCTTGCCTTTCTCCCCCCTGCTTGGCAGCAGGTGTAGGAGGGAGAAGTTTTAAATCTAAATGGAATGGAGTTATCTGATTTACAGTGAGCAGATTTTTTATTGGAAATGGCAAGACACAGGGTAGTGTGCATTATCTTGCATCAGCATAACATGCACATGCACGCATGCCACGCATTTGTGTCTATAATATATCAGTACTATATTAGAAGCTACATGTGTGTCTGCATAGAGCTAATTCATGCACTACAGTACGTTTATCAAAGGACGCTCCTTAATTGCATCCTACATTTTTTAATTTGCAATTAAGTTGTAAGACTATGTTACAAGTCTCTCTGCTGATTTATGTTCTCTTCGTGAGGGACGTGGTAGCTGTAGTGTGACTGACTTCTGTATCAATTTCTGATTTTACTTCTCTACCCTTTAATAATTCAGGAGACATCTATATTTTCAGGTTTTTTTAAGAGCAAAACCAACTACACATCTGAGACTCTTTAACCAAGGAAAGCCAAAATGTTCTAGGAAAACGACTGCTGCTCTCCTTTTGTTAGGGCTGTTTTGGTTCTATTTTCCCTTGTAACAAATTTTTCAGAAATGTTTACTTTCTGTTATGGGAAGAGAAATAAACTGTAGGTTTATAAATGTCTCTGTTTAGTCTGTTGAATAGAAAGTAAGTAAATTGAAATAAAATGAGAAAGTGAGCATCTCCTTTGGGGGAGAGTTTTAATGGAATTAAGAAAGAGGTTCTGCTCCTTCTTACAACTGGATTTGATGACGCTGCTCAATTTATGACTTAGTGGAGGAGGCTCGACATTTGATAAAAACATAGCGAGCTAGAAATTCAAGAAGTAATCCCCTCGAAAGGAGTGGAGTTACTAATGCAAATGATGTCTACTCCTTCCATTTTTTAGCTCCTTTTTTCTGGCGTTTCTTTTCTGCACTGTGCACCTTGCAGCACACTAGCTTGTGCATGGCGCAGGCCTGGTTTCTGTCTTTTTATGTATTTCTCTCTCGATGCAGTACAGTAGTGCCGTGGTTTCCATTTTGCATGAGACGCTACACTGCAGGAATAATTTCATGCTTATTTACAAACACATTACGGTGTAACCACCAGCTCCAAAATGTCCCTTCGTAGTAGAGCTAGTAGCCTCCCCTTCGGAGTCTTCACGTGCTGTCACATTTAAAAACAGAAAATTATCAGTTATTGAAAGTTTTAAAACTTTGTGAGATACAGTGGCTTCATTTGCACAGTAAAGCTGTGTATCGAAATATGAATTAGTAGCGTGTGTATCTGCGGGATAGACCATCTGCCATGCTCAGCACCCGTTTTTGAAGCTGGTTGGCTGGCAGGACAGCATGTGTTTACAGAAAACCCTAACAGTTGTAAAGGAGCCATTTAGGTTTATCGTGTCAATTCCTGTAAAACTCCACGAGGAGAAATTCCTTTTACAAACTCGCATAAAAAAGACAGATAGACTAGTTTTGACCTCTCTAAAAACATTCGACAGTTAAGCTCGTTGCAAGGATAAAATATCTAGAATGGCAAAAAATCTTGTCATTTCACCCCTCTGAGAATTAGACTTCTTGAACACAACATCCGTTCATAGCTTAGTTCTTACATTATAATTTAACTGCCTTTTATTTTCCTTCTGAGCTACAAAGGCAGGAGTTGTACATGATTTTCATACTGTATTATGCGAGCCGTAGCGAAACAGCTGTCCAGAGTAATGGCTCCATTTCAAAATGATACATATGCCAAGATACAGAAATCATTTATTTTTCTTAAAAATGAAATGAGGATGGGATTAAAAGTGTTATGTTTTGCGTAGATGAGCAATATTCTTCTAATCAAGCATTCAAAATATATTGCCTCCCTGTAGCTCCTGTGTAGTGCAAGCAGTCAAGGGGAAGGCACGTGTTAGCTTGCCAAAGGTGTTTACGCTGCCTCGTAAACATTCGTCTTACTGGGGCTATTTAGCTTATAAAGCACCCAGGATTGTTTCACTCGCAAAGCACCAATATCCTGAGGACAGGATAGAACAAAGACGAGTTGGAGGTGGGGATAATTCTCTATTGAGTTTTACTTTTTCCCATCAGGAGTAATTATTAAAAATAACGGCCAGTGAACACACTGAAGCCCTCACTACCACTTAACAGATATCTGTATTGTATGTGCAATTCATGTGCATATGAGTACTTGAACGTAGAATAAAAAAGGAAAGTACTTTTACGTGAAGTTGAAGCCAAGACCAAAACCGCTGGTTGTGGTGTCCTACAACATAGTGCATGGCTTTGGGGACTGGCGGCATAAATTAAGGAACCGCCAGATTTGAGGTATCTCCGAGGTAACTCATTGCGATGTGCGTAAGATAAAACAGAAGTCTCCTAAACATATAGTCTTAAGACTTCAATCAATTAAAAAAAAAAAGAAAAGTTTTATTCTTTTTGATGAAAAAACACATGAAGCAAAATAAAAGCTCGCAAGATGGAGGATGGTATGCGGGGGAGAAAACTTGCTCTTGTAGGCATACCCTGGCCCGTTGTCTGTGTTAATAAGGCACCAAGGTTGGATACTTTAGGGCTGGTAACACACAGGGAGATCAAAAGCTTCATAAAAAAATGAGTGTAATTGATATCCTAAATATTAATATAGTATGTTGGTAGTTAATGAAGAGCTCTGTGGTTTATGTTCAATAGTGGAGACTGGGTGGGGACTGTAGGCTGGTGGGATGAAGAGAAAATTACCCTTATATAGCCAAGACTGTGCTCATTAAAATAATTTATCTAGCACATGTCTTGGATGCTTAGATATGAAATGCAGATGAGAAATTGCCTTTTAGCATCACAGATTTTTAGATAACTTCTGCTCGCAGTCTTGTATATAGAAATATTTATATGCATAGCCACAATTTTCCTTTAAACTGAGCAGGCAGCTGCCCACTGGCTGCTCGAGGCAGGTGAGACCTGGGGGTTTGGTGCTCAGGAGCTGAGGAGCAAGCAGAAGAGCGCATTAGGACAGCGCTGGCAAACCCTGTCTCCGCAAAGGCGGCCCGTAAGTGCAAAACCGGGAAGGCAGGGTTTGTCCTGGGAGCAGCGCTGCATATTTAGGGGTCTTGGGGGCTGCAGGGTGCCTCCAGCCCCGGTGCAGAGGGTCACCGCAAGGTGCTGACGGCCTGAGACGAGGTTTTGGGGAGGACCTCACCCTCCGCACCTCTAAGGGACAGAGGGCCACCGTGGGCAGCCCCCAAAATGCAGCTGGTTAACGTGGCCCTGGGCCCTGCAGCGTCGTCTGCAAGGGGCTGGGAAGGGCACGTTTGCTCCAGACGGGTCGGTGTCTCTGCCTTCGGGCGTCCACCTTGTCCGTTTTCTGCCAAGACACGTTCAGGGCACACCTCCGCCATCTCACTGCAGAGGACATGGCCTGGCTCCAGAGTGTCTTAGTAAACTGCCTTTTTCGATAGGTAACTTTGATTCAGTTTACACAGATCCCAAGTACTAGTCATCTGTAAAAGTCCCTAAGGTTGCACGTCCTATTTTACCTTTGCAAATGTTGCATTACAAAATTCAATTTTCAGATTTAAAGCACGTGCAGTTTGTTGGGCTGATTTTGTTCTTTCTTTATTTGCTGCGTGATCCAAAGTAACACATGACTGCTTTTTCACCCATTGACTCCTAGAAATGCAGTGACTTGGGGTATGGCGTTTTTGGTGCCGTTGGTATTACTATTATTACTTGGGCAAGGAGAGTTGGATAATATGTTTATTTTTGTTACGTGGTGGAACAGAGTTTAAACAAAAGCATGACAATTCATGCGATAGCAGCACTTTCAGACTCTCTTTGAACATCCATGTGGATCCGTAGCGAGTGTTACGGATGTCTGCTGATATAATTGGGGCATTTTCACTGAAATCAGCAGAGCGGTGCAAGCACGCACCAGCTGAGAGTGCCACGTCATCTCTCTCCCTGTTTTCAGGCTGTGCACTGTGCCCTCTTGGGTCAAAGCAAAAATGTAGTAGGATCAGAAGCCAAAGTGTGTGGAAGATGACTCACTAGATTATTTTCTACATTTCAAATGTGACCTTTGCATTCTTGCCAATGTATCGATACAGTCAGGCTCTCCCTCCTGCAGCAAGTATCATGTATTTGTATTTATGTCTATTACATAATGCTTTAGTCAATATTTTTACCCCTTTTTATAGCTTGTTTATTTTGTTTTTCACATATTTTTTTTCTCCCACGCAGTCACTGAAAGACTGAAAATGCAACCCATCCAGTGCAATTCCTGTAAACACAATGTTCCCGGGATCTGGATAGTGATGTATTTTGTAACCATTTTCCTTCTCATTTCAGGACTTAGGGAAACTAGTCAAAAAGCAAATGGGTCTGGAGTAATGGACAGCCCATGACCTTTCCAACTTTGAGGAAGGAAAACCACCCTCAAAAATGCGCCTGTGCTGAGGTACGTTCCTACACAAAGAAAGGGAAAATGGGTGACAAAACGAAGCAAAACCGGGTTTTCAGTTCCCTGGGGTGGGAGAGCTCATGCCTTTCCTTCCCAAGGGGCTTTTTAGGCTCTCTCGCGACGTGGAGCTGTGTATGCCCTTGGCCTTGCCGCGCTGCCAGAGGCAGGTGGCTCTGCAACTGCCCTTCGCCATTGCCCTAAACGAAGATTTGGTGGTCACCAGGCCGTGAGTACTTCTGGAACATGCCCCTTTTCCTCGGGTTTTGCACGAGAGCAGGGAGCGGAGAAGCGCATTGTGCAAAGGTCTAATTCTGCACCACCGAACCTGGCCTGCTAGCAGGGGCTTCGCCGGGAAGCGCTGGGAGAGCAAAGCCCGTCACAGAGCAGTTAGCAGAACGCGAGTGCTGGGTTTTGAACCTGGACTGAAATACTAGCCCACTGTCAGTAAAACAGTTGAAAAGATTTAGTGCTTATTCCACCGCTTAGGTTTTTCTTGCCTTCTGCATTGGTGCAGTATGTCTTCCCCTGAGGCTGTTGGTCCTCAGGGGCTCCAGTTTGAAAGGCTGAGCTGACACTGTTATTATTAAGGAAAATGCAAACCACGAGCTCACAGTAGGGACACCTTGCTGATACCCCAACTAAAAACTTCACCATCAAAGCACCCAGGCTCAGGGATCATTTTATTCTCAAATGTGGGACATAAATATACACTTAATTGTGACCGGAACCCGTAGCAATAACCTGTTTATGGGAAAACTCTATGCCTAGTCTAGAAGAGCTGTAATCTTACCCTGCCGTCTAAAATTTGTTGCTTTATTAAGATTACATTCTCTGCTGAAAAAGTGAGTTAGTTTGAAATGTTTATTGCCCTTTGTCAGGATGGCAATATTTTTTTCTGCTTTGAAAATAGATGTTGCTGCTTATATGACTGTATATTTATCCTTTCTTTTAGCTTTTTCATTACTGTTCCCTTTAATCATTTAATGAGCAGTGTTCAGGTTCCTGATGATTTAAAATTATGACTCACAGAGACACTGGCAATATCTTTGCTAGAGTAACGTTGATCCTCTAACTTTAAGACTTTAAATTCAAACCACATGTTTTTGCCACTAACTCTGAAAACAACCCCTGGAGTTCTGTGACTGTCACTAGAATATAAACCATAGCTATTCTATAACGCTCTGCAAACAAAAGCCGCAGTATTTAAATTGCGGTTACGGTCAGAAAAGTGACTATTTTAATCATTGCTCCGTTTTACTCGAGAGATCTGCTCCCTCTGCACATTCCAAATATCTCTGCAGATTTTTATAGACTGAAATAAGATTTTACTGCTTTCCACTCCTCTTAGCCCTACAGAGGCCAGACAACGCTGGCCGAGTGAGCCAGATTTGTTCCAGACTCACACATCAGCGTAACTGCTAACTAAATTCCAGCGGCAGGACCGGTGTAGCTGGTGATGTGCCCGCCAGGACAAACAGCTATGCTTTCACAGCCCCGGAGAGCTCGCGGGGTGCGCGACAGTGAGCGGGGAGGGGGGGGGAAAAAGAAGAAAACCAAAACCACAGTCCTTTTCCTTACCTATAAACCGGATCATTTTGAAAAGAAAAAAAAATCACTCAGAGGCCTCTGAGGTTTGAATGATTCTTTCAAATGCAGCTACCTGGATTGTACCTCACTTCAGGAGGGGGGGTCCGAACAGGGGAGAATAGACTTTAAAAGCTGCGTTAGAGGCAAAACAGAGAAATTGGAAGTAGAAGGATAGAAAAGTCCAAAAGGGATTTTCTTTTCCTGCTTGGCTTGAAGAGATAATTCAATTCCTTTAACATTTCCCTGATGTGGACAGTTTCTTACAGTCTTCTGGATGCTGAGCTTGGGCTTCTCTGAATTCGTATAAAGCCGATCGCCATCCCCCCCCCCCCCACAATCCGTTCAAGCCTCTTTTTTCTGTGTTTACTACATCAAGAATCAAATCTCGTTTAGAGGGTGACTGCTTTAACTCACTATCTGCGTTTATAAAATGTAATGTATGTATTTTGTTTCTGTGAAAATCTCCTATTACAGTACGGGGAATGTTCCTCTGATAGATGTGTATTCAGAATATATAGTTGGTAGGATAAGACCTAATTCACTTTAGATGGTTTTATTAGGCGTCTCCTAACAAATCCCAGAGTATGTAAATGAAATATAACTATACGTACATATTCATCAGTCTGTTCTTGGATTTAAATATGAGCGCTGTGACATTTGGTTTTAAGGAATGACTAATTAACATGTGTGCAGGATGTTCTCATCTTCCTGGTTTGGAGTCCTGGAGTCAGGGAAAAGCAGACAAAACATACTTCCACTCTTTCTATGATAGTTTGCAAAGCAGAAACCTTTTTGTGACAGCCAAGAACTTCTCGGGCTTTTTTGTACCTGTCCTGTGCTGACATGGGGCCCCGCACTGAGCACCGACTGCTGTTAAATGTCCTCTCTTCTGTGCTTAGACAGAAAGCGCATAAAAATATTTCAGCATTATATCTGAACTGGCTTTTAAAAATTACACCCCAAAAGGTACAGAGCAAGGTAAAGAAGAGAGCAACTTTTTGAGTATATCCACTGTTGCCGGTGATTTACCTTCGTGACTTACTGAATGGATACTGTAAAATTGGGCTCAGCACTAATACGCTCCCCAGCACCACCGTTTCGGAGATATTCTCCGGTACAACCCAGGATGGAGCCTGCGGGGCTGTTTGGGGTTCGGTTGTTTTGAAGTCACGCTCGGGAACACCGGGCTTGACTGTGCTGCTGATAAAATCGAGAGCAAAGCTCACGGCTGTTTTCAGCAGTGCTGGCTGGGGCAGCTTTTGTGCAAAAGCAACGTGTGCGCAGGGCATGCAACGTTTTGCCGCAGAAAAATAATTAACAAAACAAAAAAAAGAAAAAAAAGGTAATTTCTTTCCAGCGTCTGGCTGACGCGGAGAGCGGTGCGGGAGCCGGGGGAGGGACGGCGCGCCGAGCTGCCCGGCTGCGGGTGCTGGAGAAGCTGACCAGAACAAATCTCAGCGGGAACACACAAACCGCTACTACCGCCTCCCGGTAGCGCTCTATTCAGTGGGGCCAGGCGGATGGGAAGGGCCCTTTGATTTCCTTTTTCTTTCTCCGGCTGAGTTCGTTCTCCCCTTTGCTGGGAGTCAGGTTCAAAGACGTGTCAAATGCGTCAAGCCCTCCGCGGTGAAGCGCCTTTGCCCTCGCGGCGGAGCGCGGCGACGGCGGCGCTGGGCTGGGAGCGCTTGGCGAACGCTTCCCCGCCCCGCGCCGCCGGGGACTTGCAGGACTGTGTGTGGCAGATCGTGCGCGCGGGTGCTGCTGACAGTAACGTGAATTGTACGTCTAATTCCCTGGAAATTAAACCCCTCAGCTGTTCAGGAAAAAACAGGAGCCAAAGGGATTAAGCACCACAACAGGGACAATCTTTTGGGGGTTTCTTTATTTTATTTTTTTGGGTGGGGGAGGCTAAGCCGGGCTGTCTCTGCAGACAGGCAGTAACAACCACCGGGTCGGTATTGCCATGTCGCCTTCTTCCTCCTTTGCCCCCTCCCAGCCCGGCCCGGCCACCCAAGCCCTGGCCTTGGCCGCTCAGCGCCTGGGCTCATCCCGTGCGAACGAGCTCGGGCCGGGCAATTGCAGCCGCTATCAGGCTGCAAAAGTCATTTAAGCGGTGCTAGCAGGCGCCGGGGAGCCCGCAGGGGGTGCAGAGCCCCCTGCCCGCGCACCTCGCCGCGCACCTTAGCGTCCAGCCGGGGAAGCGTCCTCCGTCCCGCCCCGGCGAGCCCCGCACAAGCTCGTCTGAGTGCAAACGGGTGCTTCGGGGATCCTCGCCCCGCGCGGGCTCCAAACCAGGGGCCAGCGAGATTTGCTCTGGCACCGTTACTCATCCCGGTGCAAACTCGCTGCTTCAGGCTGGAGCTCTTCTGGTGTCAGGGAGGCGAGAAACGGGACAGAAATATTCTCACTGATTTGGCTGCCGTTTTATTAAATTTTAGCCGTTCCAAGCAAGGGTGGGCTACTCCTGTGCAATGCTCCGAGTGAATGTACGCTTCATAAAAGCACAGGCTCTGCATTGGAGCAAGCGATCTTCTGCTGCGGCGCTGCTTTTTAACTGATATAAGTCAAAACTTAGTGGGCCTAGCTGTGGCAATTTTTCTCCCCCCAAAGCAGTTTCCTGTGTATTTTACTGGCAAAGCCTGACGCTTCCTTTCTATGCTTTATTTTCTTTCTCCTCTGAAACGCTCGCTAGACAAAAGCAGTTTTGCTGCTGGTTAATCAAGAGAGTGATGTGGCCCTGCATTTTAATCCTAAACCAATTAGCAGGATTTGACATCATGCCATTAGACTGCTTGAAACAAAAATCAAGGACAGCGTAATGCAGCTAGAAAAGAACAATAACCATCAGCAATGCCCTGTCAAAGGGGAAGTAAGAAATTCAGCTGCGTGTGTAATTTCCAAACAATCCCCCCTTCCTTCAAACCTGAGCGCTCAAACGAAGAAGCTAAATAATAACAAGAGGAGAAATGTTGAATCTCGAATCACATTAGCCTTAAGCGTACCGGTTTTAAAAGCAGAAATCACCATTCTTGCTTCTGAACCGGCAGAGATCATTTGCTTTTTTTAATACTGATTTCTGTTCTATTGTTTATTTATCCAGCGTTTTACGCTTTGCTTTGCAGGAGGGTTAGACGCACGCCAGGAGCGGCGGTGCTGCCGGCCGGCGCCTCCCGTGCAGATGTACAGCGAGGGATCCTGACGGAGCACACCAGCGTTTGGCGTCCCTGGGAAACAACTTCTCGGGCATGTAAATGTTCTCTTTGTCCAAACCAAGCACCCAAAGATAATCGATTAATTAAGCACCTTTTAGCAACTGTAGCTTTTTCTGGCAGAAATGCGTCTGAAGGGCCTGATCCTCCTGAGGCTTCATGCCCCGAAACGCTGTGATTGCTGCCTTGCACCATCAGCCTTGGTGCGATCTTCCCCGAACCAGGGGTTGGAGCCGGGCTGGCATGTGTTAGCCTGATCGTGGCTGCTGTCTGCAGGCAGTAATAACCCTTGCTAAGATGTGTGGTTCGAACAAAACGCAGGCAGGCCCTGGAGTGCGGTATTTGAGGCATGAATGCCTAAAGCACATAAGCGAGTCTGCTCCTTGCTGTGCTCCTGACGCTGGCAGTGTGGAGTCTGAACAGGAGTAAAACACAGTAGCTCATAAAGCAGCATATGGGTAGACCACAAATGGATAGTTTTATGTCCTGTGCAATATTTTCATTGATATTTATTTTGATTTAATTTGGCTAATGTGCAGGAAAAATGAAAATGTACTGTGCTCTTCAACATCTGATGAGGATCTGAATGCTTTTAAACTTAGTATTAGCACACAGGCAGCAATCTCTAAGGTCTGCCTGGCAGCTCTGCCTGAAAATCATGAGTCACTCCACGTAAGTCATGGAACAACCCTCAGATCAGCAAGATTTTTAAAAATGTTGAATTGTTTCTATTAGCATTACAGTGTTCTAGTCTTCCCACTTCAGCCTTTTGTCCATAATTTAATTCTCCTTTTAATGAATATGGAGTTTCCCACACTCTCAAAGTACTTCAAAGAGATGGCGTTAAAAAAGCATCAAATATCATGAGATTCATGATAAAATGGTGAGAGATGGCAATGTTCCATATCTCCACTTTGACAAAACAGAGATCGAAGCAGAGCTAGGAAAGGACAGGAACGATGGGCCACTAATTGTAGCAGAAGCTTTGGAGACCAGGCTACAAATCTCTGCCAAAGACTTCCTGTGTCAACGTGGGCAAGTGACATAAATCTTCCTTTGTTGTAGTTACCGTCTGCAAAATGGGATAAAAAGATTCCATTTCCTCCAAGTGGATTTGAAGATATAAATGCATTAAAAGAGGAAAGGTCCTGAAAAGCAGCAGAAATGGCAGGGCAATGTATAGTCTTTGGTCAAAGTCTGGAGAGGAACACAAAAATATTTCCCCAAAGATGTTAATGGCAGATAAATTTTGGTAAAGCAGGAGGCAGCGGTGCTGGACAGCCAGGACGTCCTGCTGGAAGCCCACCTGCACCGGGCAACCCGCAGCAGTGCCTGAGGGCTCACGCTCACTCCAGAACTGGAGATGTTGTGTCCTTGTTCCTCTGTGTGTCAATACAGGGACAAAAAATGCGTTTGCCTCCACAGGGGTGTTGCGAGACAGATTTGGTTAGTGTGGAAAAGAACCCCAAAAGCTGGGACAAAGCCTGCTTCGCTACCTTGGGACCCAGAGCACTGCAGAGCTTTCTCAAATTTTGCTGTGACATCTCTTGAATAAAAACGTGTTCTCTCAAAGATCTATCAAACACATCCTGCTGACGTGAAACGGCTGCCAGGGCAGTGAAAGGAGCTGCAGATTAGATTCCTCGGGGCTCTTCCAGCAGCGAAATGTTTGTCCCGTGGATTTGGGCTGCATCCAGTAAATCCAAAAAGTGTTTGGAGTGATTGTTTGACCAGTCCTGCAAGGAAAAAAAAGAGTTAAGCAAGCAAAAAAGCAAAACACAAAACAAGATGCAACAAGAAAAACCCTTTGTATTAAAATAATAATAATATTGAGACACCGGCAAGGAAAAAGGAAATTCAGAAGGTCAAAGGCTGAACCTTACCCTGAATCTTAAACTGAACTGGAAAGAAAAGGAACGAAAATTGAACTCACTTGGTCAGACCCTTTAAACTGTGCTTGTGACTTTAAAAAGCAAAGTATGTGCCAAAGAAATAGCAGCATCAAACTTGTGAATCTCTGAAGTTGGCAAGTGCATCTTGAGCTGAAATGAATGTAATGTATCCTACAAAAAGATATGGTATCATACAAAAAATTACTGATTCTGTATTTCTTCTACACTGTATCTCACTGAGACTTACAAAAGAAAAGCCACATTTGCATTTTTTTTAACTTTTATTGTTATCACAATACAAGTTTTGCAATCATAACATTTGGGGGAAAATAACTGTTTTTATGTACAGGAACAAATAAAAAATAGCTGTGCTAATCTAGAGCAAATCTGTAAAAAAAAAAATCTTTAAAACAAGACCTGGGCAAATTTATCTCAAAATGAAGCAAAGAAAGATGTGTATCCACAGTCTGATACTACTGAAGAATTGTAAAAATAATGAAAGAAATGGCAGTTTTAACAAAATGGTGTTTCTGCTGTATTCAGGCAAACAAATATATTGGTCAATGTCCGCGGTAGTATTAGGATGCATAAAAGGACTACAAGTACTTGGGAGTTTCCAGGTGTACATTACGTATAAAGCCTGGGATTTTATCTTTAGTAAAAACACTTGCCTATCTGAGAACTATGTTTTTGCTCATTTTATTCCTAGACTCAGAAAACAAAAAAGTAAACAAACAAACAAAAAATCCGTGGTGATGATGCAGTTGCCCACTTTTGGTTTTCAGCTACAAAGTCAATCTCCTTAGGCTTGCATTAAATTTGTGTGTATCCATTTTAATTCAAGCTGATCCATTTTAATCTTGGCAGCACGCTGACGGCAAACGGGAACGAAACAGCATTCGGCGAACCCTGCTGCACCGGCGACACCAGAGACAAAACAGCAAAACTGGGATTGTCTCCGGGACTTGGTTCCAAGGCTGCAACTCGGAGGAGCTGCACGGTCAGGGCAGCACCAGGGTCCTTCTCTGTGTGTATATGTTTTTTTTTTTTAATAGCCAAGCAGTTATCATCATAATTGTATTTGTAATTCCAAGGGTGCATTATCATACTAATGGATGATGACCACTCAACAGTCACAAGAAACATTAATTAAAACAGAAGTTCTCCTGTCCTAGCAGGGAGAGTGTTCCCTAATCCCCATTATGGAAATTGGTTAAGCCAAGAGAATATTTCCTTTATAGTTTCAGCTCTTCGGAAAGCCTTTGATGTCCTAAGCCAAAGCAACTACCCATCAGGAACTGAGAGACATACTTTGGTCCCCCATGCCAGCTTTTTACTTACTTCTATCATTTAATTTCCCCCATAATATGGGGTAAAGTCTTAGCCAACATCTTCATTTTCATTCATTAGTGAAATCATCGTAACAGTAATACTTTGCACTTATCTTAGGCACTTTGAAGGTGTCTGTCACTGTGATATGTATATATAAAGAGCCCTCCATCCAAAAATGACCGGTCAGTAAAGTTTCCGAATATTGAAAAGGTCAAAGCACTACAGGACTCTATTATTATCACTTAGAAATATATGAGGCATAAAAATCGTAATAGTGGGAAAGGTGTAAAATGTGGCTGGCTCCCTCGATAACGCCGGGGCTGTCAGTGTGAGCTCGGCTTTCCATCCCTGCCCCAGGCTTCGCAGGCTCTCCTCGCTTTCTTTTGTTTTTCTTTTTCTTTTTTTAGCTTAAGTAAGAGGTCATTTTGCGTTGTGCCAGAAGGTGCTTTGTTCCTCCATTATGGCGCAGTCCTTCGCAGCTTTAATCTGCATAGGTAAGCTACACGCCGAAATAGTTTGAAAGCCAACAAAAAATGTGCACAAAAAAATTACAGCAGCTTCTATGTTCTAGAAGGAAAAAAAAAATGTCCTAAAGAGCTCTCTTTATTAATATGAGATGGCAAATATTTTTTCCTGTTTATTAAATCATATGAAAGGTTAATTATGGTTAGCGACTGTGGGTAGAAAACAATTCTTGGAAGATGCTTTTGTAACAACAGGTTGGCAGTATGCAGAAGCCATCTGCTTCCTGCAAATGTTAAGGTACAATCTCAAACTTGTGAGGTTAAAAATTACAGATTGCATAGTAGTTTGGTAGAAGGAAAATCCATGTTGTGTTGATGTAAAGTTTCTTAGTCTCCTTGACACGCAGCCTGGAAGGAATGCCAAGTTCCCCGCAGGACCGTATTTGGCTGGAGAGGGCCCTAACACGGGGTATTCTGCACCGCGCTCTCTGGCTACCAAGCTAATTAAGCAGTTTGGGGGCTGCAATTTTTTTCTTACATGTATAAATTGGTTTCAATTCCCAACCCACAAGGAAGAGTAGATTGTAGATATAATACATGCTGCTTTTAAGCAGAGAATTCGGCTTCTTCCACAAAGGAATAGAAAATGTTGCTATTATTATCAAGGTGAATTGCTCTTGAAACTTGTTGCTTCAGTTTGCAATTTGTAAGCTTAACAGAAAGCATAAACTCTTCAGGGGAAGGATTATCTGTTGAAAAGGCAGAACTATTAGCCCTGTTTTATATAGTGAGCTGGGCAGAACGATATTGAGTGATTTGTCCAAGAGCAGGCAGGGAGGTTGCGGCTGATGGAATTAAACCCAGATTTTTCAGATCACAGCTAAGTGCCTTAACCACAAAACCATCCTTCCTCTCTGTGGATCAGCTACTGTAACTCCAGCGTTCGGGCTGTCTTTTCCAAGTGTGTTTAGCTTCTTTCAAGGATCAAGTTTAATTATGCAGAATTTTCCACTTCCGCAGAGAACATCACCCAGTCCTTCCTCTCTCTCTACAGGTAATTTGACATTGCTCAACTCTACCCGCTCCCTGTCGAGGAAATGCAGGTTCAGCCAGCCAGAAGACAAAGGATCGGGTACTGTGACTTGCTTCCCTCCTGTCTGTCCCCTTTGCTTTTCCACCGAGTGGGGAGAAAACTCTTCTGTCTGCAGTGCCCCGACTCTGGGACGATGCCACCTAATCCTCAGCCCCTTCCCTGCTCTCATCATTTATGCACAAAACCTCCCTGTGCTTGTCCCCAGGAACCGGCTGGCTGGGTTCGTGTTGAAACGCTGCTATGTTAAAGGGCTCATTTCCAAATGTTGCAGGTGACGGAGATACCAAATTGTTTACTATACATGAAAACGGTTTGGTGCCTCATTTCTAGCGTGCCTACCCTGAGCAATTTTTTCAAGGGTATATATGTGTGTACGGTTTTTTTTCCCCAATGCTGTGCTATTTTTTAACATAAATTTTTCAGGTAGACTTTTCTTTTAAGCACCCTGTAAAGTATTTTTACCTCCTCCTATCTTTGCACTGCAGGTGGTGATCCACTGCGTTATTGAACCGTCCTGCCTGGAGCGGTGGCCTGCCGTTAGGAGCCCTGTGGACGGCGGATAGCGGGGACGACCCGTTAGGCAGTGCTGCAGAACGCCTTCCCATTAACTTTGAGTCAGCTACTGCAGCCTCGCCGTCTCGCAAGGTTGGTGCTTAGCGTCGCCGTCCTCACTGGGGCCGTTAGCGGGAGATGCTGCACTAATCGATATCACCCTCCTCTGCGGCCACGAGGGCTGCAGCACCGTTGGTGTGCGTGGTCATGACCACAGGGCTCCTGGTGGGCTGCAGCATGAGGGCTCTTCTATTTCTGGGCTGAAATCTCTGCTGGTGGATGGGGAGCCAGCTATACTCATCTGCCTGTCATTTCCTCGGCAGGCCTGGACCTTTCTTTCTGTGCTTTACACTCTGATCTCCTAAGGAAGTGAATGATTGTTACTGGTAACACCAGTAATGCTTTCATCACGCTTCTCAGTGCTCTCTGTAAGAGCTGGCTCTTGCAAGTGCTACATGTGAGGAACTGAGGCACATCATAGAAATTAGGGATGAGATTTTTCAGTCCCACCAAAGGGATTTGGATGCCCAACATCCATTAAAATGAGTAAGAATTCATGGACCACCCTACATGGCCATAGCCCAAATTGCTCCATGAGACTGCAACCATCCTGGTTAATGCATGGACACTTAAGCCCTCAGCATGTGACTTCACTGATATTTTATTTCCAGAAAACTTAGTTGCTAATGTCCAATGAAACACTTCTGCCTGGCTCGGCACCCCCGCGCACCCGTTACCCTGCCCTGACAGCTTGCCGGGGCGCCGCTCACCAGCTCTCCTATCGGGGAAGGTGACGAAGGTAGCTAATTTGTTTGCAAGCTGGTGAACGATGTAAAAGGTTCCTCGTCCATCATCATAAAGGCTCTCGAAAAAAAGAGACAAATGGTTGTTCCGTTCATTTTGCTGGCGCTATCCAGGGATGTTTGAAATGGAGGGAAAGTTCAGCAGGCCCATATGCACCGAGGGATGCACACAAATCACAGCGGCGGCTAGCTGGATCCGGAAAGCGAATGAGTCCCACCTGGCCAGCCAGCGTTGCGCAGCGGGGCATCGCGCTGGTACCGCAAGGGCCGTGGGGCTCAGCTCGCTGCACGTGGGCACGTCCATGGGTCCAGCGCTGCCCGAGCGGCCTGAGCTGCTTTGGCTTTCGCTGGCTTGAACTAAACCTCCCCTGACGTCTGCCATCCACAGCTCCACCATAGAATAACGCTGGGCAAGTGTCTCCACCACAGAGCATTGAGGGACACCCCTTAAAACAACAGTAATAAGGACATTTCCCACGACCCCTTCCTTCCCAAAGTGCTGCCCCGGTGTGGCAACCTGCTCATCCATGCTCAGCAATATCGATGGTTTTTAATCAGGTACGAGGTGACCCAGAGCCACCAGGCACTGGACGCACATGGTCCCCAGGGACGTGAAGATGGCTGGGAGGGAGAGCCTGGGAGTCTGGTCTCGGGGGGACCGAACAGCTCAGAGTCATTTTAGGCTGGGAGAAGTTTCCGAGTCTTCTTATTTTATGCAAATCTCCTCAGCCAATCCTAATTTTCATAAAGTTGATTAATCATTGTGCTGCAGACAAGGACGGTTATTCCCTGACTTATGCCACGGCATTTATTGAAGCTGTATTCTTAAATGAATTACTGCAGGGATCATTAAATTTTGACTTAAATTGGACATAGTAAGCTCATTTAAAAAAATAAAAAGGTTAGCGAGTTATATATAAACTAGAGGAAAAATGAATCTCCCCAAACTATCCACCTTTTGAGCAGCAAATTAAAGGGCAGGTTTTCAAGGGGGAGTTTAAATTCCAGCCCCCGTTTTCACGAGCGAAGTTTGAGGCTGGATTTGTGCACTCCTCATTGAGTTGTGGGCCCAAAAGTAGGTGCTTTATACTCATTCTGCTTGACTGGTGCTGTAAACCAGGCAGGAGCTGCCGCACAGCTGCTGGCCCCAAATTTCGGGTTGGCAATAGCAATATTGCCTCCCCGGGCAGGGAAGGGGATGCATGCGGCCGCCTCCACGGCGCTGGCCGGGGCCGCACTCCCCGGTGCGGGAGCCGGGCGAGAACAGGGTGACCCAAAGAAGAGAGAGGCCATTTTTTAATGGGACTGTGGAAAAACTTCCCCAAAAAGAAACATGCTTTTGGTTCCCCGGTGGCAGGTAAAGTTGCCTTTGCCATGCTGAAGCCTTGCCCATTCCTAAAGATGTTTTTTCTCTCTAAAACCCTACAGGCCCCCTTGGGGCAGAGCAGCACTGCAGAAAACTCGGAGAACTTAAATCTGTCCATAGGACTGTCCAATATTTATTTATTTAAAAAAAATAAAGGGGCTGCATTTCTGCCTATGGAATATATATTTTCAGAAAGGGGGAAAGACTGTAAAGCAAAAATAAGGCGATAAACTAGGTTTTTAAAAGTAGCAGTATTCAGATCTGGCCTGACATCCAACTTGTATGTCCCAGTCGCACTATACCCAGGGAAGGTGTGAGCTTGGAGGGTAAAAGGAATCCTACTAAATACGATGCATCAGCCACCTCTCACTTTGCCATGCCTCTATATATTTTAATTAAAAATCTTAATTAATTTTTCACTTTGTTGCAAAATTTCTTTCTGCAAGGCTGTAAATGAGTGACAAATCTCTTGGGAAACTGCGCATTTTGCTAGCGAAAGGAAAGCTGCTTTCTTAAAATGACCGTGGTGAAGTGAACTCCAAAGCGCCGTGCCGATAACTGTATTGTCACTGCATGCGGACAGGGGTCTGTTTAGCTGGTGGTCTAACCGGAGATTTCTAGACAGCCACTCATACAGAAAAATTGCAAAATGTGCTGTGCTTTGGATGTTTTAAAATGCATGCTACATAGAGAGCTCATGTACGTGTGCACAAATAAAGAAAATAACGTAAAGCTGCTGTTATTGCGTAAGCCCTTTCTGCTTTCTCGCGGCCGGCCCAGCGGACGTGCAGCGCGAGCCCGTAGAGTGGCTCGTGCCTCCCTCCGTCCGCCCCCGGCGCAAGGCCGAAGCGCGGCTTCTCGCCACGGAAATTTCTATCGCATCGCCATCTTGTGGTTTTTGCCAAAAGCGCTGGCGTTGCAGAATTCCCTCCTCACGCCGCCAAGGTTTATTGCATGATGGCACCTATTAAAATGCAGTATCTGCTAGACGTGAGGTACATGGGCAATTCCAATTAATATTGCATAGCCGGGCCCACCGCAGTGCAGCTGGCCGTTATCTGCGGAGAAGGCAAGGCACGTTACAGAGCCGCTCCGCGGGAGCCACGGGGAGATTTCAGCTGCAATTTGTGTTTGCATGGCATCCTTCCAGATTTTTTCCCAGCAGAGCCGCAGGGTCTCTGGGAGTGAGGGGTTATTTGCCGTGCTGGACGGTGCGGCACAGCCTTCCCCGTGCCCAGGGGCAGCTCGCCTGCGGGAGGATTTGTTCTAGCCCTTCTTCTCTGCAGAGCTGTTGTGGTCATGGTGTGATCAGCAGCTGGGACGTATCCGAAGGAAACGTTTCCCAGGTTCAGCCAGGCCCTGCCTGTGCGTGACAGTACGTCTGTCACTTGGAAAGCTCAGCTTTCCCTTTTCCGTGTTACTTTTACTTGTGGGCTTCACCCGTGCCGGGTTGCTCACTCTCCTGGTGTCACACAAGCTTGGGAATACAAGAGGTCTTTGTACCTTTGCCAGATGGGCTTTGGTTTTGCATCTCCTCTAGCTGCAGCGGGGAGCTTAGGGAAAAGCTGGGTTCTCTGATGGTTGCAGTGTGGGACAAGCTGCAGCTGTGTCCCTGAAGCTTTAGCACGAATTCGATGAGGACGAGGAGATGCTGGATTGATGACTACCAGGTAGCAAGCCCACCTCCAACTTATGAAGCATACTGTGACTGTTGTTTAGAGCTGGAAGTACAGCACACATATATAAGCAATTGCATTTTGTAAATGAAATATTGTTTTTCATGTCATTTTACTTCTCTGATTAATCTGAGCTGCACTGAAACTGCAAAGGGCAAAAGCCAGATTTATGATGTTTATTATACTATAATTCTGGTGCTGGTACTGGCTTGGGGAACGGTCACTTACTTTGACCTATATTAGTGTTTCTAGTTAAATAAAGATGCAAAGACCTGCAAACGTTTAGTCCTGTGGGCATGCCTTGCACCTAGGGTTTATAAAAGTCTGTCAAAAACTGGGCACTGTGATGCAGTTTAACATGACGCAGCAGCGTTCACCCCCAGGTACAGAAAACTCCGGACCCGTAAATCAGCTCAGCGAGGCAGGGCTGTGCAGGAGCGCCCCTTCGCAGCGCCTGCAAGCCCGGGGCTGGGATTGCAAGCAGGGAGCTTTGCAAGGCTGCAAGCACAGGGCTGTGGCTGCAAGGAGAGATTTTTGCACAGCTGCAAGCACGGGGCTATGATTGCAAGGGGGGATTTTTTACAAGGTTGTGAGCACAGGGCTGCGATTGCAAGGAGGGAGCATTGCAAAGCTGCAAGCAGGGCTGTTTGGACCCAGGCAGAGTCCTGTTGCCACAGTGAACTTGAATCTTGTTTGCACCTATTAAACTCCAGCATGAAATGAGGTTAATTCATGGGCTATTTCTGCTTTCCCCTTTTCCTCAGTGCTGGCAAGTTTATAGGGCTGCGTGAGCCTGCCCGGAGCCAGTAGCAACCTGCAGCTTCACAGGAGCATGGAGGTTGGGGAGCCCTCGCATTTGGGGCTTGGAAAGGACCTGGAGCAGGCAGAGGTTTAGAGCTACGGTTCAATAAAAGCAAGGCTGCAGTTGCATTGCATCGGAGTCTTGCAAATGAGGTCTTGAAGAGCATGTGCTTGGATATAGATGTCCCTTTTGGAAAAACAGTGTGTCTGGTGGGCAAAAAGCCAACAGACCTGCCTCAGCCTCTTCTTGGAAAATGAAGAGAATGCAAAGATGCAGCAAGGTACTAATTTCAGCGCCTAGCTGGAAAAAAATTAGAGTGCTGTGCAAGTATGACAAAAGATAATGTATTTCATTAGGCCATAGTGCAAACAAAATAGGATCTTTCAAAATTGTTGTTTGCTTGGCCCTCTGCTTTCAAAAATAGTAACCCTTTGACACTCTTAAACTTGAGGTTTTTGTACTTAATTGGTCTATGAAATGCGAAACCCTGACAGAAAAAAAAAAAAAAACTAAATAAAGAAGACATTTGGGGGGCTGTTCTTGTCAGACCGGCAGCATACTGCATGTACTGATTTGATGGTGGCATTTAGTTTATCTGTTATCTTACTTCAAAAAGGGTTAATTGTTAATTGTGAATAGTGCTTCAGTCCCTATAGGCACCAGTCTCCAAAGAGGCACCACAGGAGACCCCAAGGATCTTTAGTCTGATGGGAGTGTAAAGAAAGATGGTTGATGGATTCACTCTGTTAGGAATGAAACACTGCAGCTTTCTCTTGGTGACTGTGGCCAGAGGTGTTTTGGCAGTGGGGAGTAACCAGCAAGTCCCACTCGAGAAGCTCCGGATTTGAAAAGACCAGCCCAGCTCTTCCATCTCTTTCTGTTCTGGGCTTCCTCGGTCAACACTGGAGAGTCCAGCCCCACGTGCCCAGCTGGGAGCAGAGGTGGCCCTGAGCCCACTGAAGTTGACCGGCCCTGAGCAAACCTGCTTCCCCCAGCCCAAAATCTGATCTCCAAACATGCTAATGACAACCAACTCAGTCCAACCAACGCAGCTGGTCTGGTCAAAATTTCCCCATGGCTGTTTCATCTTGATGTAAATGCACTATGTCTTTGCACAGCTCAGTATCCGTGCCCCTGGATTTCCTCAGCAAGGCGAAGGAGACCGGGAATGTTGAACCTCAGCCGGCAGTTGGGAAATTGCCCCCTTCTAATACAAGCCAGACCCATGGAAGCCCTCCAGGTCTCCAAAGCCCTCAGCAGCCCAATCAGGACTTTGATGACGAAAAGCAGAATAAAGGCAAACAGGAAGAAGGCGAGTTTAAACAAGCCCAAACAAGAAACAGCAGATTTGGGGATGGCCAAGCAAGCAGCTGAAGGCAGCCCCAGCTGTTTGAACTGTACGGTCTGCCCCTGGAGAAAGCCAAGAAACCATGGGAAACACCTCACGGTGAAACAGATGGAGATTCCCAGATCTCGCTGGGGCCATGGAGGTACCGCTGCGTGCACAAAGCACCGGGACTTGCCCGTGCAGGGGGGACATGCTGCCAGCCCTGGCCGTGGCCATCACGGAGATGCCCCATACAGGAGTGACTGTGGCTTTCTGGTTACAGCTGTCCTCCTTTCCTGGGAAAATCCCCCCGGAGACATTTGCCAGTGACAACCAACATCGCACCTCCGGGGCTCTGCTCCCCGTCCCTGCTTGCCCCGTTTACAGCCAGTCTCAGCAAAACACATAGTCCTGTCTCCTGTGTTGAAGCAAAAATCAGATGTCTCTCCCTCTCCATCTCCCCTCCACTTGCTAAATATACGCCAGGGCTGGACTTGGTTGCACTCGCCGCGCCACGCTCTCAGTGCCGCTTCTCCTCCAGTCCAAGGAATTTCAGAAATAAACCACTGCCGAGCTCGCTTGGGAGACTGCTAAGTGGGACATTGTTGTCACATTAGGGACCGAGTCTTAGGGCAAAGCAAACAGTTCTGGTAATGGTTGGGATCTCGTGGGAAGTCGGGTGTGTTGGGAGGACAGCCAAAGCAAAGGGAGGACCTGTAAAGGGAGGAGCAGTATTTGGCACCGACCACCTTTGGAGGTAACTAATCTTTATTAGTATTATTATCATTACGCATTTTAACGCAATTGTGAGAGGCAATTCCAAGCTTACATTTCATTCCACCATGGAGCAAGTTTAGAAACAAATGAGAAACTTATTACTAATTCAGATTTCACTGAAAAGAATGGATTCTTTTCTGCCAGCTACCTCTGAGAAATATTGAGGTTTAATTAATCCTTTGCTGAAAATAATGTACAGTATTAGCCCTAATCTCTAATTCAGGATATCATTTCTAATGCTCAGCATAAAGAATGAGATTTTTTTTAAACCTGTCCCTGGACGTGAACATTTTAGCAGCGATCTGGCCGGTGTGAGCAGCATTGCCCTCCACTGACTGGCCGACAGAGCACTCAGTATTTGGGTAGATGGAATATTTATATTTGCTGGTGGTTGTATTTGGGACTGTATTTTGTGCAAATCAAGGACATTTATTTGTCTTATGTTTCCTTCCCTTCAGTCTTCAGCCTTTAAGGTCACTAAATATCCACTGTGCCCATGACATCCGTGCCCTCCAAAACCCACCACCTGCAGCCTGTCCGGCAGGACAACGTGGAAGACCCTGTGGTCAGATAAATGTCACCAACGCTGTGGTAACCAGACGTCCTGCTGATACTGGTGGTGATGCCTCCGCTTAGGAGGTGACTCCGCAATGGCCCTGCATCTCCTCAGCTGAGGACCAGAGCTCACGCCTGCCTTTCCCCGGTTCACCACCAGGGTGAGGACGAAGTGCTGTGCGATCCTTGGGGGTCTCCTAACCTCCAGCCAGGAACCCAAGCGCCCCTCTTCGGCAAGGGGGTGCCCCCCAGGTCCCCTGCCAGGCTTCTTTGCGAGGGGCTCGGAGGGACAGGGCTCAGCGCGAAGCATTGGCTGAGACATCGTCACCGGGCAATGGGGAGGAAGAGGCCATCAGTTTGCCCTATGCATTTCTATGTCATCTTAGCCCTAGCTTGCTCAGGGCTCAGTGCGGTGGCAGGGGAGGGCAGGCTGTGCGGCTGCACCCCCACCCTGAAACACATGGTGCCTCGGAGGGGGGGGGGCGGGACACGGCTGCAGCCTTTTAAGCTCATCAGAGCTTCTACCACCTCTCCAGAGACTCCTTTGGCCCCCAAGCCCTGGGGAGGATTTCCTTCCCGGTCTCCAGCGGCAGCTCTGGCCGAGGCGTGTTTGAGCAGGAAGGCAGGCGTGTGGGTGCTCAGGCAGCCTGGGGCTGTGCAACCATCACCCCCCTTTCAGAGCGATCAGCTGAGACGCAGGAGCCCATGTCTCTTCGGTCGTTTCGGTAATATTATTTCTGATGTAGCCCATCGCTCTGTCTTCCCCTGGCACCCCCTCGTGTCGCTCCTGCTGCCAGCTCTCCCCTCTGCGCACGCACACGCACAGCCTCCTGCTGCCAAGCTCTTCCCTGTCCCCATCTGCTCGGCTCTTCAGCCACTTCTCCTGGAAATCGGTTGTCTTCCTCGCCTGAGGCTATACAGAACAGGCTAATCCCAAATCCAGTAGCGTCAAAGAAAGGGCTGCCATTGACTTCAGCAAACCGCAAGGAACTTAGCTGTTCATTTCAGGTTTTTTTTTTAATAGATGGTTAATTAACCAGAGAAGAACAGCACAGACTTATCATTGAGGCACTTCAAATTTTGTGAGTGAGCCTAACTGTGATTTCTTTACCCCATGAGGATACAAAAAGTGAGAGGTTGTGGCAGGTTGACACTCACCGGTGTCCTTTGACTGAGCTTATCTCCATTGGCGTTTTGGTAGGTAACATATGAAAAGGTGGTTGAGTTTTGAAGGAGAGCTGCGGCAATTTAAGTGCAGAATATTGAGACATGTGCTCTGGGTCGTCAAGCGCAGAATCCAACTGGAGAGGATCAAAGCAAAAGGGTCTATTTTTGGTTTCTACATGTACTAATTACTCTGAACAAATGAGCAATGCATCTGAGAAGTAATCTTTTCTCAGGTTTCCATCTGGTAAAAGTCTTGTAGGTGCTGTAACTTCAGAATAATTTCAAGCCTGTACTTTTCACTGAAGACTCTGAAGTTGAAAATGGAGTCAATCAGTGTGGAAGAACACAGATTTATTTTTCTGCCTCTTGCGTCCATTCAGAAAACTACTAAAGCAACATGTTTCAGGGCTGTGAACACCTACACCCAATAACGCTGGAAACGGCAGGGTTTATAGGTTATGGAGAATCCCCTTTGCATGGCTTTCACATGGGAAAAGTGTTTCAGAGGATCACTCCTCTGTTTCTTTTTTATCTTCTTGCTACATCAGTTAGTCTGACAGGAGATACGACCTCCCTCTGCGAACCTGCCCTCACGTAGAGAGAACATTTGTCCTGTCAGGTGGAGGATAGACACGTACTTTCAAGCAACAACACAAGAGCCCGTTCCTATTCGCAGGGCTTTCCGCTCCTGCCTTCCCCGTGATGTATGGAAGAGGCGCCAGCGAGGCACAGAAAGGTAACGTCTCTGCTGGACTTTTCCTGGGGATAGTCATGAAGAATAAGTTCAGCTTAGGGAAACCGTTTTCCAAGCGCTCTCCTTGCCATCAGTGGAGGGATATAGGTGCCCTTTGCGGAAGCTTGGAGCAAGAACTTGCTGTCCAGGTTCATGTCATGCTGCTACAGGGTACCACGGCGCTCTGGTCCTTGTAAGGTGAGTAGCAGCCCATGGGAAATCAGGCCAGTGGACTCCTTCCTCCTATTACCAGTGTCCTGCATGGCCCATGCCCCAGACAGCAGCGCGCATTACGCGTGGCAGAGGCGTGGGACAGCACGAGCGAGGTTTCACATAAACACACATTCACTATGTTGCCTGCAATGACAAAATCGCGCCTGATGTTAGGTTTGGCCAGAATAACCTTCAGTGAAGATGTTCGTGGTACTGAGGCTTTCCACCACTGCGCCGTGCCCACCCGGCTGGGCTCTAGGCAGGGCCAGCGGATGGGAAGCACGAGGCTTCGCCTAGAGCCACGGCGATGTTCACGGTGGGGTCTCCTTTTTTGTGACTCCACCCCGAACACAGAATTAGGTGGTATCAGACATTAGGAAGTGCTGTCTTTTGAGAGAAACCAAAAATCCAAAGTTATGACATCTTTATCATTAAAACCTCCTTCTAATGCATCTTCTCTGGGGATTAGGAATATTATTATCAATTATCTGATGAAAATCCAGCCTCAGCAATTTGTGTTTTCCTTACCTTGTCATTTTAGCTATCTTATTTCACTTCCAGCTCCTGCCTGCTTTAGCAATGTAGCTGTGATTAAACAGCTGCCACGTAACATGCTAGTGAGGCTATCCAGTGAGCAATTTCAGCACAGTCAAGCTGATCTTCAGGCCAGGGAACAGATTAAATGATCTTCTGAGGTCCCTTGCAACCTGATTTGTTATGGCTGTGTGTCCTTTGACCAGGTGGCTTTCTCTATAAAGCTCTTTTCAATGAAAGTTGGATTGGTAGTATCTATACTTTTATGTTCTTTGTGTCTTTGTCTTCTGACGACCTGGTAAAGACCTTCAAGCCAATTTTGAAGGGATATAAGGTGGAGTTGAGAATAGAAAACCTGACTTTGAGTTCTCAGGAAGAAGTCAAGTCTTCCTCCAGCACTCAGTTTATGAACTATTAAGTCCCACGACCGGGGCACTGTGTGACCATGTAACATAACACTTTTGCAACCCTTGATATCATTGTAGACAGTGGCATGTCGGATAGGGCAGATAAGCTAGACCTCTTGCTTCTGCAGAACATATGTAAAATCTATTTTTTCATGGAAAGGGAAAAATGAAAGAACAAAAGTGCAAAAAGAACAATAGAACAAAGGAAAGGACAAAAGAACCAATGAAAGAATGAGTGAACAAATGAACAAAAGAAGGAAGGAAGAAAGAAAAAGAAAAGAGAGAGAAAGAATAAATAAAGGGACTCACCTCAAACAGATGATTCCTTTTTATGACCTGTGAAGCTACAGGAAGGTGGGATGCTCTAAATCCTGTTCTGCAGCGATAAAAAAGTGGTACCGTGGGGAATGGGAAGAGCTGTGGGGTGGTGGGGAAGCACGACAAGGTCAGAACTGCACCCTGGATTTATTATTATCTGAGGCCTACATAAAGGGCAGAGGCTTTCTATATTATATTCAAGGGGTGCAACAACACTAAAAGACTAAAAATTCTATCACTTCTCAATAATAAATGAATTGCCACAGGGCTGGAGGCTGGTTCCTTGGGAAGCCAGTGGTGAATCTGGGGTGAATTTCCCAGCTTTCCTTGAAGCTGAGGTTTCACATCGTTCGTGAGCTAGTTCCACCCACTGAATCATAGTGTCAGGGACCTGCGGAAAGGAGTGGGAGCAGAAAGGAAGACTTCAGAGCTGTTGCATGCTTTTCAGACACTGGTTATTGCAGACTGTTCTGTGCATCATTCTGAACTTGTTTCTGTACGAAAACCAGGGGCTGGCAAGATTACATTAAGTATGCTGTGCTGGAAAATAGGTTTTTCTTTTTTCCATGGAAAATTTTGACTTTGCAACTAAGAACTTGAAAATTCTAGCTGAAAACTGCAGGATCCTTCCCCAGTGTGGCTTCTTGTTTTCCAACAAAAGTAAAATAGCAGAGAGAGAAATGGAAGCGTTGTGTTTCCATTTAGAAGGAAAGTTTGCTACCAGTCCAAATTCGTAGCAGTCTCTAGCGCAGCCTGTCTGCTAGTAGTCTCTCTGCAGGCCTCCGGCTCGGCTGTTGCTCTGTGCACAGTGTTTCCAGAGAGGCAACGCAAGTTGTGCATGGGAAGCAGTTGCAGAGTGAGGAACGGACCATGCTTGGCCACATCTGCTTGTGAGCATGAGCAATTTCACTGGAGTATTTAAAGTCACTTTTTGCCACAGATCGCCTGCTCAGGAAGTGATGGAGATGAGGCACCCTTGGTTACTAAAAAAAGTAGAAATCACTTACCAGGGTGTAACTGGCAATAATCTGATTTTGAGCGAGAAAGCTTTTTTCCTGAGGTTGAGAACATTTTCTGGAAATGTAAACTCTCTGACGCTTTGATGTTGAAAGATTGGTTCAGCAGCTGTGATTCGTGTTGGAGGCTGAATTCAGCAAGTTGCTTTCTCCAGTCTCCATTTCAGGGTATGAAGTCAGTCCCGCTACCGAGGGTCTCGGCCGGCCTTGCTGTGCCCGTCCATCGCGCTCCGGCTGTCTCGAAGCCCGCCGAGCGCTGCCCGCGGGGCGAAACGGTGATGCAGGACTGACCACTCACTCTTCGACTCCTCTTTCTCTCTTCCGGACAGCATGAGGTCCTAAATCAAACAAAACGAGGCTCATGTGAACAGCGGAAGCTAGGTATTATCCCATGTGATCACCTCCCACCCCAGGTCACATCAGTAGTGCCTATAAGCAATTTGCCCCAAAAATGCAAGTGTCTCCTTCCTTTCCAGGCTGATGCGGCTATTTTGCTCGCTTGGGCTCCTCTGGAGGTTGGGGCACCCTGGCCTTAAGGAGCAGCCGGGATGCCAGAGGCTTTTGCATTTTGGGGAGGATTCGGGGCTGGGAATCAGGGCAGTGCAGGGACGGTACCACGAAAGCTCACCCCAGCTTCAGGATGGGAAAACTTGCTGGATTCGGTACAAGAGCCCGATCCTGCAAAGCGCCGGGCTCCTTCCGCGGCAACGCAACCGCTGGACCGTGCCGCATGTGCCGACAGGTCCTCTTAACCGGAATCGTCCCCGTGCAGCAGGAGCGGGGACGGCAGGGGAGGCCCCGCGCAGCAGCCGCGGCCGCCCGGGCATGCTCTGACGAAGGGCAAGGCACCTCCGATGCCCTTCAGAGAAGGAATTACATTTGCAAGGGATAAACTGTTCCACACACAGCCCATCTCTGGCTAAAGCCTCTCCGGTTAAATTAAGCCCATTTTGTTAAGGGTTTTAAATGCTGCTTGCCCATATGCAGAATTATGTCTTTAAAAAATCCAATATAAACAAAATAAATCCAGGGAGCTGAATGCATGAATCATTATTTTAGTACATATTGTCCATTCTAATCTGCAGCCCAATTGTGAAGTCATTCAAAATGCTGCTTCTCGGTAATTAGCAGGAATCTAACTCGGAGCCAATTTCTGATTAAATGTGCTTAAAATCAATAAAACATCATGAGTGATTAGAGTCACGTGTGATTAGCCCTGTCGAACAAAGCAGAATAAGTTATGGCCTCACTTTAACTTGTCAAAAAACAGAACTGGGGGTGGGAATGAGGAGGAACAGCTGATATTTCTATAAAGGGTTTTTCCATTTCTCTGCCTTTCTCTTCTCGCCGCTGGAGAAGTGAAAGGATCAGCCTGTTGTCTGAAAATTACAGGCTGAAGGAGAAAGTTTGGGGCGGTTCTGGCTCCTCTCGTGGGTTTGTTTAAGGATATGCTGGGCAGAGCGTTTCAAATCCCACGGCTCGGTTGTGGGAGGGATACCTGTACCTCCAGGAGGCCTCTTTCCTCTGGCTCAGGCCACACCATTCCCACCGGGAATGACGCGTACCTGGGAGAGGTGAGGGAGGCGGCTGCCGGCAAAGCGTCTCTCGGCATCCCCCCGGGAGCGCGATGGCGCGGAGGAGGGAAAAGGTGCTGGGAGCGTGGGAAACGCCGGGCTGCCGCATAGCCGGGGGGGCAGGAGAGTTTATCTGGAGTTCGCCGCTTGGCACGACTCGCCGACAAAGTCTCCCTTGACGTCCAAAGAGGGAGAAAAACAGCCCCTTCTCCGTTTATAGATACGTGAGCGGATCTGCCCGGGGGCAAACCCCCCGAGGAAGATCCAGCTGTATCACTCGGAGCCCCAAATCCGTCCCTAAAAGTGATGCTCGTGTCTCTCCTTCGTTCACCGCTAAGTAACCGGGCCAGAAAATCCCTGTCCACCAGTTGCACGTGGTGGCGGAGGCGGAGGGGAGCTTTGGGCACCGTTGTCTCCAGCGTATTTGCCTGCGGCAAGCACCCAGCCTGCTGCCTGGAGCGGCTGCCTCCGGAGCGCGGCGCAAAACTGGCTTTTGGTCCTCGCGGATTCAAGCACGCAATGTTTCCCGGGGCCGACCGGAGCTGCTCGGGGAGCTGCTCGGGGAGCGCTCGGTCCGCCCGGCGCCCCGGTTTGCCCGTCCCCGCGGGCGGCTTGGGCGGTTGTCGCTCCGAGTCGCCCCCGTTGGCTGCAATAAGCAGGCGAGGAACGCCGCCTTTTCCAAGGGCGAAGGATGCCCAGGCATCCCGGCTCCGCAGAGGCGGCTTTCTTCTCGCAGGAGCCTCGCCGCCGGTCGCGCTGCCGTTCCCAAGCGCCACGCTGAGCGGCAGGCGGGCTGGCGGCCCTTCCGAATGAAAAGCGCTTGCGAGGCTCCGGCCAAAAGAAGAAAAGGGAAAGAAAGTTCGTTAAACGTTGTTCCGGGCTCTAATTAGCAGCCGCATTCAGCGTCTCCGAAGGCAAGTTGTGCATAACAACATCCCCTGGCCGGGTCAGCGCTGTCGAGGCAGCAATGTCATTTCTCTCTAATTGGAAGCCAGCGCTCTCGCTAGCAGGGGGACGCACCTGGCTCCCTACATATAACTGTTCTCTGATCGCTTTTCTTGCTGCTGCTCCTCTAAGCTGTTCTTCTTTAGCGGGAAAAACAGCGCGGAAGCGGAGGAGCGGGTCCTCAGCAGATGTCCACGGCTGAGCCCCGGCGTCTGCCGTGCGCTGGGGGATAAACCACAGCGCGCCCGCTCCCGGCGCCCAGGGACGCCGCGGGGCCCGTCCGCGAAGCGGGAGCGACGCGCTGAGCTCGCCGGCGGCTGTTCCCGGCGGCGATGGCTGGGACCGGCCGGCCGCCGCCTCGGCCGGGACCCTGCGCCGCGGGAAACCCGCCCCACCGCTGAGCGTGGGGATGATGGGAACCGGCTAATTGCTCCTCTCCCTGTGCCCCCGCTGCACGGTTTGGCGTCTGAGACAGGTTTTTTTGCTTTTCTCCGAAGCAGCTGGAGATGGGATGTTGAACATGGTGTGTTATTGCTCCTAGTGGTATTAAAGAAAAACATCTCGAGCGCTGGCTGGCATGTTTTGATTATACGTGAGGGGTAAAATGAGTGCCAGATTTGGGCTGAGGAAAGAGGTTTTCCTCCAGATCAGATTAGCAGGAGCTGTTGGGGGAGCAAAAAGGGGAAGCAAGGCCTTGTGGGCTGGGGGAGCACTGGATATAACCTCTCTCGCAGAATTAATCAGGCATTTCCCTTGAATAAATCCCCCGCTACAGAAGACCAGAGCCCTTGGTGATTCCTTTGCTCCCTTTCTTTGGTATTGCTATTTGTGGCTTTATTTATTTGTATGAAAAGCCTTAACCTTGTTACAGCATGTTGAGAAGTGTTTTTTGCAGCTTGCGTTGAGTGAGTGTGTGCAGAGTAGTTGTCCTCTGGACCCTTCTGGATTTAGTGTTTGTCATATGATCGCCTGTGATTTCACGACCTCTACGACTGAAGCGAGCCCTGTGCTTTTCTTTTTAACATATGTATAATTTAGTTTTTAATTAAGGCCTCGTTATCCAGGGAATTACAGCTTGATTGGCTCACGTGCCCCACGGTTCTCCTGGCTGAATATTGGAGAAAGGTAGCCCATGTTTGGAAATAGCGCGCTCGTTTTTCTTGTTTCAGTTATCCAAGCTGTTTGAATTAATCTTCGGTATTCTTTTCCAATGTTTACTGAAGAACAGCAGTTTTTTTAACACTCCCTTTTATCGCACAGTGCGATCAGCCGAGCTCAGACAATGCGTGTTCATGCTTGTGTCTGTTGCTCATTTAGCAGTCTGCAAAACACTAACGAAGTGCACGTGCACTGAAGACGATCCCCCCTCCAAGGCCAAGCTCCGGACACGGATGCATTCAGGAGCCGTTTCTTAAAACTCACGGCAGCCAGCCGCGAGCGTCGCAGCCCCGAATTTGGCCCTCGGAGTCGCCAGTGAAGAAGCGACGATGCACAAACGGTGTTGGGCGCGATGTCCTTGCCAAAGGGCAGGAGGGGTGGTGCAGGAGGAAGACTCAACCAGCGGGACGGCGTAGGCGAATGTAGCCCGTGTCCACACCAACAATTTACCCTCTCCTCCCAGATCAGTGTACCTTACCTGCCCCAGGAATTAGGGGTGACTTGTACCGGCTTGGGCTCCCTCGGAGTTTTTTTGGCTTGTATGTGTTCACAGCAGCATTTTGACCTTAACGTCCAGAGCTGGTTTCAAGACAGTTAATTACATCCTTGGCTTTTAGCGGTACTTCTCGTTCCTAAGAGGCCTGTGTTTTATATACCTGCGTCATCCTAGTAGAATTCATTCAGCTGGATTTTATTTTTATTTCTCTTACTTTTATTTTCCCCTACTTTTCTGGGCTAACATGCTTCATCGGTTCCCTGTGATTAGTTCTTAAAACATATACTATTCATGAGTATAGGGTCTGCCTTTTTATAAGAAAACTAGTGATTTCTGTTGCCTTGGTTTTTGGGTGCTCAAACTCTATCACGTAAACAGGATCGATTTTCAGAGCTGGCTTCTTTCTTCTGCATGCACGATCTCTCTCAGCTGTCTCCAGGATACCCAGAGATTTGGGGAGCTTTAACAGACATCTGGCTGCAGAATAAAAGCAGACAGCTAGAGCAGAGAGGTACCAGACCTTCGCCGTGCCCCCCTTGATAGACCTGATCCCCCTTCCTCCCCTCCCTCCCCGAAGCAGGGACACTCAGTTTACTTGGCAGCTAGGTCCCGAGATGCCACCGTGCTAAGAGGTTTTACTAAAGCAACCTGAACAAGATGATTACCACTGCTGTCAGGTTTTCACAGGTCTTTTTGGAGAAGCGTAGTATAAGGGGAACCTGGGCTGCATTTTAAGGCAGTGGTTTGGGATATAATACTGGATAATCATATACCATCTCTCTGAGTAATTAACAGAGGTTGGCTCAAATCTCAGAATTTCAATAGCAGGCCAGATTTTGAGAAGCAGAAGGTCTTGAGATGTCTTTAGCCAGCGCTTTTATTTCTAAAATGCCCATTTGCAAAATCAGGATCCAGATCAGAGCTCAGCTTTGGTAAGTTTTAAAAGTTCCTGCTATGCTATATGGGATCCAGCATCTTGATTCCGGTCCAGTTTTAGTAGTTTCTGTGTTTTGTTCTTAGAGAGAACTTGCTATTGTTCTCTTTGTTTGAAAGCTATTGTTTCCCGCTTCAAATTTTTCAAAGCTCCATTGTGCGATGTTGGGCTGGATGCTACGTTAATCTAATAATCTTTAGAAATTGTTCTAGAGCGTTTAAATTCACATGGTGGCCAAACTCCGAGTTCAGTCAGACATAATCGTCGCGCTGGAGCACGGTCAAGAGCCGAGGTTTGGACTAGAACCGGTGACCATCTGGCCGGAGGCAAACCAGCTGGCTCTTGAACTAGAAATGCCCTTCGCTCGCAGCGATAACTCCCCTTCTCTCCCGGCGGGTCCTCGCCGTGCGGCTCACCCCGCTGCGCGAAAGCAGCTGCGCCCCGCAGACGGGCCGCGGATGGCTGGCGGTGCGGAGGGACACGTGGGTCTCGGCGAGCTTCCCACCGCCTCTCGGACGAAACGCGCGCCGCTGAATCACGGGCGCCGGGTGGAGGGGTAGCTGCCCGGATGCCCCGGCAATAACCGCGGGTAGATTTGCCAAACCGAGGGGAAACTCAGCGCAAGCTATACGCCCCGGAGTGGCATTGCCTGGCGGGGACGGCGCCTGTCAATCCTCCGACCCGACGGGAGCAGAAAGGCACACGTCTAGCGACAGCATCCTCCCAGGGGTAGGGCGGATACCGAGCGTTTTTAAAACTGCTCTTAATGATATAGACTAGGAGACATCTCCCAGCATTGACTTCCTCACTCCCCTGCCATCCAAGAGCAATAGGTGCTGGCAACGCGCAGATCACCTCCCTCTCGGTTAAGACGCCTCAGGTAGGTCTGATAAATCATGCTCTAGCCGCTCATTTCTCCCCATTGGCACTAAAGGGAATCTAGACAGCGAACGCCAGTGTAGCCGTCTACCCTAGGGACACGTAGAGTCCAGGGGCACGTGAATCTCAGCTGGTCTGCCTCCGCCTGTAATCTTGAATTTGAGGAGAGGGAAACCGGGCTGAAGGCAAAGGCAGCAATCAGAGACGTAGAACAGATGCAAAACGTTGAGAGAAAGAAAAGCTGCGAGAGGGCCAATAGCCCTGGCTAGCTAAGGGCACCTATCTAAAAACGATGCAGCACGATGAGGGAGCAGGACAGGTTTCCTACAGAAAAAGGCAGGGTTGCACCAGCGCAGCAAAACGAACATTTCTTTTCAACGCTGAAAGTAACAGTTACTAAAAATCCACCTTCTCTGTCCCTCCCAAAATGTAAATGCTAGTAGTTACCTCTGTGAAAATCTGGAGCCGTTTTGTGGTAGTAAGTAGCAGATTCTTGGCTACTGGAGCCTCAAATGCGGCAGATGGATTTTTTGGAAAGTGACACTTGCGGAGCCCAGCTGGTAACCACAGCTGAGATCTCCCTATTGGAGAGCTCAGAAGTCAACTGCTGCAGCGGCTTCGATTTCGCTGGAAACAGCGGCTGGGCTGGTGAAAATCACACCCGGGTCTTATGTTAAGAGGGCAGTATTTGCCACAGCCTGATAGCTGGCCTAATTTAGCTAATTCTCCAGGTTTACCACACACACACACACACACACAAAAAAAGTCTGTATTAACTGTGATATTGCTGGAATGTTTGGCAAATAATTTTGGTTTCTCGTAATTTTGGTTTCTAATAGGTGCCTCTCTATGTGATCTGTTAAAGTTTTTCCTCCCCTGGGTTCAGGCACCGTTTCGGTGTGTTTTGGCCCAGGGTTGGACACCTCTTTGTGTTGCTGCCCCAGGCACCTGCCTCTCTCTGCACCTCCTCGGCAAAGGCCAGTCTGCTGCCAGCCCGGCGGTACGTGAAGACAGGAGCAGGAATTTCCCCCCCAGTGCTGGTGTTTTGAATAGTGCTCTGCATCGTGCTAGAGACTGGGAATATTAACGCGTTTGATTGAACAAAAGGGTGGAAGAATGTTTTAAATCACATGTCAAAATGAAAACCAGTCAACAATTTTCCTCAAAAGTAAACAACGCAACATATGGGGAACTCTGTTGTTGTTACTGAAATCTTCACGTGCCTGGAAAATTTCGAAGAAATGACATTTTCAGGCGGAGGGGGGGGAAGCGTGTGGCATTTTTGACCAGTTGTACTTACTACCTCCTCAGAAACATCAGCTCAGTTTTGACTTTATCTCTGCTGAGGTCTGGATGCTTTTTTCCCCAGCACAAATGATTGATTGTATTATTTTCTGCAGTTTCTTGGTGTGCCACTTCTCCACGTGCATGATCATGACTGAAGGCACCTCCAAATGTTTTGAGAGACACCTGCACACTGGTTTTTGTATTTTAACCTTCCCTGAGATCAAGAAAATACAGCACTCTTCATACCAGCCTGATGCGAATGCGGTTTAACCCTCCTTTTCCGATAGTTTCTGTGTCCTCAAACTTTGTTTCTAAAACTTACTTTTTGTGCCCATGCCATATGTACACCCACCTGGATGTGTTATGTGATATGTTATGTTTTATGCTGTGCTAAGTGCTATGCACACACACCTAACCATGATGTGTTATAAGTAGAGATAGCTGTGGATTTTCCATCCTGTCATTTTCCAACAGAAAAAGTAGATTCAAAAAACATTGAATTTTTGCTGTGGAAAAAATATAAGTCCTTACATACAGCCACCCAAATATAGTTATCATTGGGAAAATTGAAATGAAATATTTCGTTTGGGGATGGATTGATGGCAATTAGAATATAGAATATTTTAACTAAATGTTTTATTTTTCATCATTTCGACCAAGCGTTAATGTGCCTTTCCCCATTGGTGAAACAAGGAAACCTGGGAGTGGTGGTGCAATCGTGTACTCTCTTCCAAGAAATGCCCTCTCCGTTTGCGCAGGGCACGGCGGCCGTCACACTGTTAGGGGCGATGGGAGATGGTGCTTGGCCAAGGCCCTAGGACTATGGAAAAGGGGGAGTCCTGAACGCGAGACTGGGATTCGATGTTTTAAATCTTTGCTCCCTGAAAAAGGGAGAGTACTGAGCTGCTCCTGGAGGTGAATTTGGGTCTGACCCACCAGCTCAGTACGATACTTCCCATTGCCTTCAGTGAGCGCTAGAGAAACCCTCCGTTTGCAAAACTTGCCTTTGCGACTGTTTTTACGGAGGGGGCGAATAGCAGCCTTCCTTTTGCTCTTTCTGCTTCAGGGAGACCGAAGGAGGAACCCGCAGTGACTTTGCTGCTCCTCTGGCATGTCGAGTGGGAGGGATAGGGTCAAACAGCTGATGAAGAAGCTGGTTGGTATGTGGCTGTTCTCGGTATATATTGATCTCTACAAATGAGGGAGGCAAGTATGTAACCTGTTTTTTTAAAAAAAATTAATTATAAAAATCATTACTATTCAGTCAGCAGCTCGGGGTTGGCAGTACCGGCGGTTTTGCTTTGCTTTCAAAGCCCTACAGCGCTCTTAAATGCAGAATGATCCTGTCGCTGCCTGTGAGAGTTCACGTGCAGCAGCTGATCAGTTCTCCTCTCCTCGTCTCCCTAAAAAATGGTTAGTAGTTAGTCCTTTCTGTTGTACTTTTCCATCGTCTCCTTTGCAGAACAGCCCGGGAGGGCAGGAAGTTTCTGCTCACAAGACTTCAAGTGTGAAATACGGTGGCACGGAAGGGAAAGGAGGTAAAGTAACTCAGCCGTACTTCAGTCAGACTGACGAGCGAGACACCTGGAGACAACAGCTCAGGAAGCTGGAGAGCACCAGTTGTGTGATTAAAAAAAAATCCGCGGGTAAAATACAGCTAACAGGCAGGCTATACTCACTGGACTGTTTATGTGAATTCAGGTGTGGAAATTAGATCTATCATATGAAAATAATTCGGCTTTTAAAACAGCTTTGTTTTACCAAAGTTGTATTTTCCAAGACAGGAGGTTCTATGAACTCCACTAGAGAGTTTCCTTGAAAGTTAAGTAATAGCCCTGTGGGTAAAGCGTAGTCCTGAAGGTCAAGAAATCCAGGGTCTCTTCCCTACTTCCTGGCGAACTCACTGTATGACACTGGACGAGTAACTTCATCTCCATGTGCCTTGTTTTCCTGTGAGTGTGATGTGGACAATCATGCTTTTCTACCTCAAAGTGTGTTGGGATGTGCTCAGATACCACGGTGATCCCAGGGCCGTGGAGATGCCATTTAATGCATAAATTTCAGAAGAAAAAACTGTAACTTCTGCCAAGGGCAGCAAGAAGGATCTTCGGCTGAGGGCGTCGTTTTGGTTTGTTTTTTACGAAGGGCTGGTTGCACAAGGCTCTTGGGCACCCCGTCTTTGGCTGGTGGCTCTGTGCGCTCTCAGCGGTCTGCAGCCGGCTTTGCGCACCGGGCTCGCTCCCAGGACGGCGCCAGCAGGGCCATCCTCCCCACCACGGCCTGGAGTGACAAGAACTGGACAGTCTCCAGGCTGTTAAATCCTGGAGTCTTCATCAGTATGCTAAGGATTAACCGCAAATACTTGCCAGGCAACGCGTGCATCCTAACAGCAAATGCACAGAACCACATAACTCCTTTTGAATCCATCGGCAGAGGGAAAAGCGACACTTTCTCGCTGTAGTGCCCGGGACAATGAAGGCAAAGAAAGGACTCCAGTTATCCGGGGGGTCTTTCTGCGATGAGTCTGCGCAGACTGTCTGCTGGCTGTTCCCTGCGTCCATGCGCTCGGTCATTCCTTGTCCGTCCCTTCACCCCAGGTTGCTTGAATTTCCACAATTCTTTCTCTCTTTTTCTCCGGTCATTTGTCAAGCATTTTACACCATACGATTTGCTGAATCACCTAGGAAACCCATCTTAGTCTTTCAGCAGGCTTCGTAGCCCTCCAGGTGAGCGAAGAAATAGCTAACCTGTGCCAACCGAGGTGTTAACGCGTAGGTTCACATCCCGTAGAGTGGGTTTGTTTGGATCTGATTAGATTAGTTTGATGTAGTCAGGGGTATGAGCGGCTCCTAAAGCCGTGGGATCTGAGCCTTCTTCTGGGATTACCGGAGTCCTCTGTTTGCTACATCTTGCCCTTCTGGCAAATCAGGGTGCGTACCAAATATCTGCTAATACACAAACATATACTTTAAGAAATTCTTTCATTCCTTTCTCACCCTCCCTTAAATGGGATTTGGATACCATACACTAATCAAGACAAAGAGTTATTTAGCTTATTTGATCTTTCACCAAGGAGATGAGCTGATTGATAGGTGTATTTTTTTTTCTATAAGGAATTTTCTGTTAGCCTTTAGATATGCTGGAAAAGGAAAAGCATCTATTCCATAACTACAACCTTATCCGTGATCTAGCTCTGGGTCCTCTGAAAATTGTTCCAGCTTTCTGATACTTCTGTTGTGGAGAAAACATGCCATTATGGCCCATTATGTCTTATTTAAAGGACAGAAGCACCTATGGTATTACTCTCCTGACTTCTGTTTCCAATGAGTGACAAATATCTTACATAGAGAATATTGCTGATCACCAAGCACAGTGCAGAATCGTTGCTTGTTTCCTATTCTCTCACAGAGATGCACCGAAAATAGAAACAGCTGCATCTTTCAATTGAGTGAAATTTGAATAATGTCGCTGTACTTGAAATAAAATGGGAAAGCCGTGCAGAGGGAGGGTTTTGATCTGGCAGGTACAAAAGAGTTCACATTTCAGAATTCTGTGGCAGATGTAATTCTAGATTTCCTGTGACCCGAAGTTCAAAATATTTGAACCTGGGCTTCTAGTTTCTTATTATAAAGACAGGACATTAACACAAAGCATTACTTTAGACTGCTCAGTGAATGCTCTAATCAGCCGATGCTGGTGGTGGACAGATTTAGCAGACCAGTGATTGCCAGATGATTTCAATGAGATTTTAAACCAAGAAAGTTAAGAGGGCTGTTGTTCTTCCTTAACTTCTGTTACTTTCAATGATTTTACTGGTTCTAGTGGAATTTACTAAAATTGGAAGAATTTTTCAAAAGAGTAAAAGTTTTAAAGCACCTTCTCATTACCAGCTATTGAAGAAGATCTGTAGAAGATCTGATCTGGCTGTAGATCTACACAGAAATATAATAGAAGGTAGCCCCCAAATCTATCCCCCTCCATGATGTTGTCTCCGGTTGTACTTTTCTCTAAGGATAAATCTGGAGATGTTACTTAACATGGGCATTGAATCAGCTGAAGGTCTTAAACACATAGTAAAGCTGTTAATAGAAGGATACTTCTGAAACAGTCAAACCAGTAGTGATTCTTGCATGTGAAATGGATGAACTAACTTAGGCTTTGCAATAGCTAAATATCTTTAAAGATCTGGGTGCTGATGTAAGATGCACTGCCATGGCCATCACCCAACACGGGGCCATTACAGCATGGTGGGCTCGCTAGGAAACGTTAGAGGAAAGGGGAAATAAGGTTGTAGCTGTATTTCAGTGCCACGTCAGCATGAGTTTGTTCCTCCAGCTCTGCCCAGGACTATTCAAAACAGTTTGGAGGATGGTTCTTGCTTGGTTTGTTGTCGCTGCCAATTCAGGATTTTCCTTGGGATGGCACCTCCATTGCCCCTGTCCTCCTGTTCCTCGTGATTACTGTAGGTCCCCACGGCCTCCCGAAGGCCGTTCCTTTGTGATGGTTACATCCTTCACGTATCTGGGCTCATTTGTCATGTTCCCCAGTTTACTCATTGCACAGTGATGCATATTTACTGATTCTAACATATCCTCGTTAGTCATTCCCTCCAGGCCCATTAATCACTATAAATTCCCAAACGAGAGGCCGCAGTACATCGTTCCTTCCAACAGACAGCTGACACGTAGTAATTAGGCAGCTGAACATAAAAATAATGAGTCCGAGGCTCCCACAGATCTCCTTCCCTCTCTTGGCACCATGGGGCCAGCCCCTCGGCAGCTCCCGCAGCCCCACGCACGATGCTGCAGCCACCGCTCACGCTGCCGTCGTGGTGCGGGTCTGCGCGAGGCCGGCTGCAAGGGTGGCGTGGCTTTTCCATGACACAGACCTGCCAAGAAAGCAAGAAACCTAGAAACCTGCTTTCTAATCCATCCCCTCTCACTGCTTTCTGCCCCCGACATTGTCTCCTCCTCGCTTCTGCTTGGTTCGCGCTCACCTTTTTCCTTCCTGCTTTTCTCCCTGTTTTTCTTCCCATTCCTCTCCCCCCCCCCGCTCAAGCTGGGCAATATTTGGCTGAAGCAGATGCACTTGGTGCAGCCAGTCTGTTCTCCGCACATGCATTTACTCCTAGCCCTTGAAGAGGTACCCAAGCATTTAGCTTCATGACTTCTGGTGATATTTTTATATGCATCATATTAACCTAGACATTGTGTTACTTTACCTCCTTTCTCCCTTGTTTCCCTCTCACATGGAGACCAGCCCGGCTCCCGTTGTTCACCTCTACCTGCTACAGCAGCCCCAGCGCTGCAAATCCTTCTGCCAGGGTGCCCTGCCGGTTTGCTGCTCCTTCAGTAACTCAGAGCACATGTGAGGAAACGATGCAGCTTTGCACGCTGGATTTGCACATGGAAATAATTAGCAAAATTCAGGCATTGGCTTGACTGCCGTGCACCATGCAAAAATGTTCTGAGAGACCAAAAGGCTTTTTGCATCCAGCCTGATGCTCCTGTTCTCTTGTACTCTCTCTCTTTCTTTCTCCTCTGCTACAGCTATGGACCAGTTCTGCAGGGTTTGGGGGTCTTTTTGTTTTGTTTTTTTAACCAGAAGGCTTTGAGGTGATCACTTTTGCTGGCCCCCGAAATCCACTGGAAACTGAGTACCTACGTTTAAGGACACAGCACCATACAACACAAATTCTGTCATGTCCAGTGTCACTAGCCAAACTTGAGTTAATGAGAGGTAGGAAGAAGCCTCCCTTGTAGCTCCTTTTTTCTCATGTTTCCTTCTGAAGCAACGTATCTTGGCCACATTTGGCTTAAATAGACCCTTGATCTGCTTTGTTTATGGTAATTTCTTTATTCCTGTGAGAGAGATAAGGAAGCCAGCACTGCACTGACATTGTTATGGGACTGCAGATGGGCAGATGGCTTGAAAAAATGATTGCAAGATTTCACTTGCACTCTGGGCCTGTCTTTCACATTTGGGTGCAAAGACCAAGTTTGTCTTCTGTCACTGGGAGCCTAATTTAGATTCCCTGAAACTTGAAATCAGTTTGAAGACAAATCCCCAAGGTCGGTGACTCCACAGATTTGGAGGTTAAGGATTTGAGGTTAAGAACTGACAACTAGGATGTAGAGGCAAGATTATGGAAATGAGGATCTGGCGCAAATTCTCTCTTGTTCTCCCCTTGCAACCCGCTAATGACATTAGCGCCCGTCTTTGACAGTCCTTCTTCGAAGTGGAACTTACATGCTGAAGACGCTTTTATGAGTCCCAGAGACACATGCTCTAAAACCTGTGGGCATATCTGCTAAGACCCAGATATGGGACAGAGTCCTCAAAAGCCCTGCGTCGACTTAAAAGAAATGACCTGAAATAAGCAACAAAGCCAAACCCATTTGATGGGTAGGTCCCCGCCAGGGCATCCGCTGCCCAGCGCCGCTGCTGTAAACCAGAGGCTGCTTTTCCTCCTGTGCTCTTGCTGGGCTATTGACTGCGCTAAGTTAAAAATTCAGTCTTCACCTCTCCCCAATGAGCTGGAGCCCATCTACTATCCCTTCTTGCAGCCGCAATACTGAGATTCAAAGGGAGTAAAGCCAAGATCGTCAAACAATACCTTTTAACACTGCCTGCCCAACTTGAACCACCCATCTCCTGAGTCCTTGGGGTAGTTAGCATTTTGTGTTACACATTTTTGTTGTTGTTAGTGCAAGTCACTGCTCTGAGGTCGCTGAACTCATTTACCCCAGGGAGAGCTTCTGAAATCCTGCTCGCTGCTGAGAATTTTTGCTCTAAGTCTCTCACCCATCTTCATCCAGGAATACTGTGCGACGCGCAGGCTGGATTTCATTTCTTCAGGGGAGCAATTCAGTGACCAAACCCAAGACCCTCATCCTCCTGCAAGGTCATGGCTCGTCTCATGGGTCCCAGCTTGGCTGCCGAGGGTGAGGTTTCTTCCTGCTTTTTGGGGAAGTTGATGTAGCACCGGAGATTTCCTCCTTCTCTTTCCCTTGATCTTCACTGTGGTAACTAAAAGGACAGCTGATCAAGGACAGCTGGATAGGAATTTTTTAAAGGAGATGCTTTTAGCTTCTCTTGAAGTTGATGGACTGAGCCACAGGACTTACTCCTCCTCCCGTTTTTGTCTGTAGGACTTCTGAACCTGGCGAGATCAGATTCATTCCTTTCCTGTGGTTTGATTACAGAAATCAGGGGGAGCTTGCTGTTTTTCTTTTCAATGGCTATTGAAAAGCTGAAAGGTATTTTTTAACTGTGAAGTGAATAAGATACAGCCTCTAAGTACAGCAAAGAACCCATGTGGATATATAAGCATAGATAAATAATGCATATGATGAGGGTGTTTGAAAAACATGTTATTAACCTGCCTAAAAGAACTGCCATTGTATTGATCTCAGATATACAAATTTATGGCCTTGTTATGAATTTTCTGATGCCTCAGCTCTGTAGCATTGAAACATTCATTCAAAGTAGCTATAGCTTTACAAATAGATTTTTTTTTCAGAAATAGAGTTTTTCCATCTGTTTGTTCCATTTTCCCATCTGTTCCTCCAGTCTCATAGTCTTGTTCAACCTGTTTATGAAGATTGCCTTTAAGTGGATATATATATATATTTTTTTTTCCATTCCAGGACAATAGTTTCTTATACAGTGGTTTGATTTGTTCTTAAATTGCCTCTCTGAACCACTCTGGGTGCTTTTTCCACTGACCCATTTACCTTGCCAATACACACTTTCATCCATCAATGTGACTGTGGGCTTCGAGGCCACAAGGAGTCGGTGCTGGATGCACGGCAATTGCTGCAGTCTCCCGTCCCCCTTGCATTTTCCTGGCTCAGTTAAATAACTTTGCAGCAGGGGTAGACTGTGACATGGGGCCAGAGCCACGTGAGAAACCCAGCGTGAGGCGCCAGAGCTAGCACCTGGTGGATGCCATCGTGCTGCATCCACCTGGGTGCTACAAAGGCGAGCGACACAAGAACATTTCCATTTTTTTGACTGCTCTTTTTTTGACTGTCAAGGGGATGAGTTGATTTAAGCTGATCAAGGGACTTCTTGCTGCAACAGAAGAGGACCCACCGTTATGGAAAGGAGCATGTCAGTGGGACAGCTAATGGTGTCCGGGACGCCAGCTGTGGCACCGTGTGCCCACCGGAGCTGGACAAGGTGGTACTTCTGGTCGTGGGTCTGGGGTGGTTGCATCCATGGCATGCAGTGAGGCTCCTCGCATTAGTTTCTTGCTTCATTGGCTCCATGAAGCAGCAGGATTCAGGTACCTGCCGGATAACCCCCTTCAGCCGGGCTATTGCTGTCTGCCACTATCGATGCTCTCACACCACACTGCCTTTTGGCCACCAGTTTGGGGGGGGGGGGCAGTTCTGGAAATGCACTAGCCTTAGTACAGCCCAGGTGTTGCTCAGTGACCAGATACTTTTAAAAAAAAGAGCTACCAGGCAATTTGGAAACCGAGGAAGTGTGTGACAGGCAGCAGATAAATTCAGAACGAAGAATAAATTGCCACCAAATAAATTGCCTCAGTAGAAACCCTCACTGGCGATGGCCTCATACCACCTCCCAAGATTTCCCTTTACTGAAGAATATGCAGCTTCCAAGTAGTTACTAGACAAAGATTTAGGTACCTGTGGCAATCCCAGCCCATGTTTAATCAATCTGGAAAAAAATCTCAGGAATCACTAACCGGTATTTTATTACAGCTAGACGAGAAGCCGGACTGGATTCATCTCTCTATAATTGTCTTAATTGTCTGAGAGACATAAGTAAGTGCTCTTCTAAGAACTGTATCTTTTCTCCTACAAAGACAGCACAAATTTGCGTTTCTCCAGGTCCCCCCAAAAATGATCTTTGATTTGTCAAAATAATCCTTTATGTAGAGGAATTGAGAGTTTGGAAGATATCCAAAAATGTGTTAATCTACACTTTTTACATTTCTCTTTTTATGTAAGGGAGGAGGGGAACTAATAATAAGCTTGTAAATCATGTGGTTAAGTTTAAAGAGAAAAGCCTTGGGAAAGTTTTCCGACCTTCTGCAAGACGTTTTGTTTTTATTCCATCTCCACAAGACTTTTGCCTTCTACCATTTGCCAGTAGGAGGAAGATTAGAAAAATTCTACCGGTCCATCATCACAAGTGACAATTGTGAAGTACTTTTATTGTTATCCCTTTTCTTCTGGTAGAAGGAGGTCAGACCCTCCATTTAGCAAAAGAAAAGACATCTTCTCTTTTGTTCCAGATGCACTAAGCAAGACAGCTATTTGCAATTTTTTTTTCTTTATATTCAACATGAAGTTAAACACATGCATTCCTGGACCATTGAAGATGGCTGTGCTCCATCATTCAGGTAAAAGGGCTCGCAGAAAGTCTCTGCTGCGAAGGACAGACCAGTTCCTGGACATCCTGCAGGAGGACTTCCCCAGAGGCACTCAGGGCAAGCACAGCCCATCCCACCTAAAGGCAACATCTGTTTTTGAAGGTTTATACTTCTAGCCCGGGTAGCCCACTGCCAGAGCCCATGGGCACTCCATGCGGTTGCAGCGGCAGGGTGGCATATCGCCCATGGCCTGTGTTTCGCAGCAGCCCTTCCTCTTGGGCTTGTTGGTGGTTTTATTTCAGGGTGGCCAGCTGGCCTCTTGGAGCTAAGCAGGAACAAGCCCTGGATTTACCTCCAAGGGCAAATGTTTGGGCCACCAGCTCTTGGACAGGCACAAAAGGCCAGTCCTGCACATTTGACGGCAAGCTCAGGGCTTTACCTTCCAGCGCAGCGTAGTTTGATAAAAGGTTTCCTCCATTACCATCCTGTGCTGGTTCAGATCTCTTTGCAGAAAACAAGGACTCTGTATTTCACTGCTAAATCTCCCCATATAAGCATTTATTTTAATTAAATAAAAGCCTGCTGAATAAGAAAGTTTCTCCCTTTGGGTAATGATGCATTCACCCTTGCTCATGGTATGTGATATTCCATTAGTTGACTGACTTTTTTACTTTTTACAGTTCAGCTTCCATACGAAGCTGCTTGTGTGTGGTGCCAATGCTGCTGGTGATGAATTTCTTTCAGAGTTGACTTGAGCAATGTCTTCCTAAAGTAATCACTATCTATCTCCCCAGCCTTTAGCTGAGTACATAGTCCACCAGACCTTTCACCAAGCATCCATCAGCAATGAGTTCAAGCTAAGCAAGACACTGCCCTGTTCCAGAGCCTAAGCACATCAAATGCCTATGTTGTAACTAATTACTTCTATTGGCTGGTTGCTTTTTAATTTGTCCATTTTATAGGTAAACAGATTTATCTTAGGAAGGCAAAGGTAATAATGAAGCTATTTATTATTCATTCCTTCCTTCAGAGCCTGAAAGGCTGAGCACTGGAATAGAGAAGGTTTAGCCTTACAAAGAAGTCACCTGATTTTCATACCCATGCAGAATGAGCATCCCAGATAGCCAGGAAAGAGCAGGAAAGCCTGAAAAAACTGTGTAACCTCTTAGCAGGACTCCTCATAAAATGATGACATTAATGATTTGGTCTCCCATGTCCATTTTCTCATGAATCTCTGCATTTTAGAATGGAACAATTTCTAATTGGCAAATCCCTGGGGGAGCCCTGTTTGCAGTGCAAGGGGACCACCATCCAGAGCCCATATTCAGACATTTCAAGAACATCAGCATTTCATTATGTTCAACTCATCCTCATGTTCCCAGGAGCAAATCTGAGCACCTGCATCTCGTAGACATTGCACTGACTGCCTGGCAATTCCAGATAATGGCAATATTTTTGTATGGTTTGTACTGCAAAAACACTTAGAGCTGTATCACAGCACACGACCCATGGCCAAGGAGATCATAAAAGCAGTGCCTGACCCAAAGAACTTGCAGCCGGGAAGCAGCAGAAGGGTGGATGAAGGCATAAAAGGAGACAGAGAAACGCTGTGGACTGGTACAATAAGCTGTGCCTGGGCGTTCATATTCCTGGTGGAGGCCAGATCCTGCCCACAGCTCCCCTCCTGCAGAACTGGAGCTATGCCCCGACACTGAGACAGCAAAGATGTGGCCACAAAGTGGGTCAGACGCTTGTCAGCGCGTTGCCACTACAGTGTGGCACCGGTCCTACCTACTTCTCTACAGGATTCGGTCTCCAGCATGTCTTGTGCCAGATCCCAAGGACATTCAGCTTGGTTTGTTTTTCAAGCAAGGAAACAGACCCTGCAAATCTCTCTCGGGCTGACAAAATGAGGAAAGGGAAGAAATTCACCAAATTAAAGTTCTGGGCCAGAGATGTCATACATGTGTGCCTAAAGGCAAGGCCCTTGGTCCGTGGGCTGAGAGCATGTTCGGAGCCACGACCCCACTGGAGGTGGTCTTGCACTCGTTCTTGTCCTGCTGTCTGCGGGAGCACTCCCAGCAGCTCAGCACTTTAAAAAAAAAGAAGTGATTTTAGCAGTTTTGATGCACATATAAAAGCAGAACTCTTTTTAAAAAAAAAAAAAAAATCTGGGCCCTGAAAATAAAAAGCAAAGGCCAGGGATATTCAGAAGTGGCTGCAGCTGCCCTCAGTTTATCATGGCCAGCCTTGGAGATCTGAATAGGCTCGAGTACCATGAAGTGCTCAGTAGGGCCTGCACATAACAGCCCTTCAGAGGGTGAAACCTTGGGTCCCCCATTCCTGGAGTTTCTTCTTTTGGAAGGACCCTTCTCCCTGTCTTTCCGTCCCTGCAGAAAGCTGCTGTCGGTGGAAACGTTGCCATCACCAGATATTCCTTTGGGAACGAGGCATCTGCTTGCCCTCAGTATAACGGTGGTGCGGGAGCGGGAGGAAGACCTCTACCTGCTGCCCCGCAGATGAGACGGGTCCAAAGCGCCGGGTGCCAGCTTTGTCGGGTGGGTTTTGGTTTGCCTCCCGGGCTAGGGTTGCAGCTGGCTGGCCTGCTCGCCTTCCCTCCCGTGGAGTCGTGCTTCGACGAGAACATGCCTTCTCCCGCTGATTCCTGCTTGCCATATTGATTGCAGCAGGGTATAATGGAGACAAGTCAGGCAGAAAGCCAGCCACCCTTGGGAATGATTAAAGAGCACGCAGAAAAGGCTAGAAGTGAAGAAAAACAGGCTGACACTCAGGACCCAGTGGATTTGGAGTGAATTGTGCCCCTTTCTCCACCTCGTCCCGGCCCCATGCCCAGGACAGCGCAACAGCACCTCTTTTTCAGCACAGCGCTGCCCAAAAAAGCGGCATCCGATCGACCCCCGTGTAAAGGGGAACAAAATCCCCAGAACGTGTACAATATCCCTATTGTGCATGGATTTGCAGACTGATTATTCAGAGCGTAGCCAAGGAAAGGTAAGGCTATGACCCATTGTTTTCGTGCGATCAATTGAATACTGTCATTTGCATTTAAAACACTCCGAATTCGCACTGTCAATATGCCAAACAGCTGCTCTGGCTTTTCAGCATTCCATGGTGACAATCACACTATCGTACATCATTGGCACCAGGATTTGCAATACTCTCAGTGTCAAAATTTTGTTTCTTTTTTTTTTTTAAATCCCCCCCAAAATACCCAAACCTGTGAAAAATCCGCTTTTAAAATGATTGCATTTGATGCTGCTAACCAGGCCTTCACAGATGCCAGCATATCAAAATTCATCTCTTTTCTTCCTCTCCTACAATTAAAAGGTAGTTAAGAAAGAGGCTGTTCCTGATAGATCCACCTTCTGTTTTCTCCTTTGTATGCGTATTATTCATTAGCAGTCTAATAAGAGTTTCAAAATGCTCTGTGCCTCTGCCAGCAGGGCATATGTATGTAGACATGTGCTTGTGACAGATAAGTACATAAACAGCATATTGGCACCAGAAAGACATCTGTGCCTAGAAAAACGCTTGTGATATGTACATAAATGACATTTTAGCTCTAGTCAAGTCCTTGTGGCTTTGAGAGGAATATGTGACTGTACTCTTCTCTGTGAATACTGAAAAGGTGCATCTTCGGAAGGAGAGCATTTTAGAGGTTTACTGAGAGTCGGAGGAAGAGCGCCGGTGTACGGCATTGCCACGCTGCCGCTTGCAAACAGCCTGAGCTACGGCCCCGGGTTCGGCCAGGTTGTGGCTGGCAGCAGCGGAAAGCGAGCGCAGGACGGGAGTCGCATGGACCCCGGGGATCGCGAGTGGCTGCCACGGACAGTGCGGCAAGGGCTGGCACCCTGAAATCTGCCGGTTCAATACGTCCTCATGGGGCCTGTCTTGCAGAACAGGTCATTGCATGAGGTGGTGGAGGCCAGTGAAGTCCCTGGCTGTGAGGAGAATAAAGACTTGGCCCGAGGACTGAAAATCACAAGGAAACTCAGGGTCTGCTGCTCCTCTGCCCATGGTTTGGGGGCACAGGGAGTGCTCTCAGCAGTGCTTTTTGCTACCTTCCTTTATTATCTGGTTGACCAGTTTGAACAAAATCCCTTCACTGCAACTGTCTTCAACATCAGAAAAAGAAATTTTTGTCTGTTAAAGAAGGGCACCGGGTCACAACTTCTGGGATCTTTTCTGGATTGCACCACTGGCCACCTTGTAGATGTACACACACCATTTGGCTTAGGCACACAGTGCATCAGTTTACCCATTTGTGATCACAATTGTCTCTTTTATGGCTTTAATTAATGCTGGAAACTCAGTAATGGCCAGGGGTTAATAGGTGAGAGGTCTACAAGATTCCCAGAAAAACCTGGAGAACATTTGCAGCTACTTTTAGGTAGGAGAGAGAGAAGATGCGAAATGGGAGGCACGTTAGTGTTCCCCACAAATGCACAGGAGTAAATATGGCATCTCCTCCCTGGTGCCAGGGCTCACAGCCAGCATCCCAGAGGTATCTGAGCCCTGCGCTCCCATGGGTGCACTTACGTGCCGGTGAAGTCGTCCCAAGGGAAGCCGAATGGACTTCACTCAGCATAAACGTTACGTTCAAATGTGTCTTGTCCGAGCTTGCTCTGGGAGGTATGACTTCCCCAGGACTCTGCCAATTCCTCATTTTCTGCAATTGAAAAATCGCCCATAGATATCCGTTGCTTCAATAAACCAAACCCTCAAGGGAAGTGAGTATCCAGAGCTGCCATTGCCTCCGAGGCCTTTAGGACCTGGACTGGATGGCAAAGTGGCCGCTGCAGGTGAAAGCCCCTTGGGACATGGCCTTACGATGAAGATCAGCGTGGTAATAGACCGAAGTCCATTGCTGTTTGGCAGCTTGTCAATGATGAAAGTGGTATTGCTCTTTTGTGCCTGATATAAGGAAGAAAAAAGAAGCAAAATACTCCTTGATGTAAATCAGGGTGGCTCCATTGAATAACTGACGTATGTCAATTTATGTCACCTAAGTAGCCGGCTCCCCAGGTATGTGGAAAGCTAACACCCGTAGTATCGTCATAGCCTTGCAGACTGCGAGGTGAATCACAGTGGTGGATGAGCTGTTACTTGACTGAAAAAAGTGTTCGGGGGGAAAAATTGTCTCCAGTCATTCTCATTTTGCATGTGATTTTTCCTACATATGTTTCTAATCATTAAGAAATTCTGTAGCTTAAATAATGCTCTGAAAGTACGGTAACTGTTGGACTACATTCTGGTGTAACCTTATTGAATTTCACTTCTCTGGAAAAAATAATGGGATACTATATCTTGAAAAACAAATGGTAATTACATTTTTAACAGAATGTTTCTCTTTGTGTTTCAAAACCTTCTGCACACAGTTAGACATTTAGCCAGGGAAGAAGGTACAAAGCATATGGGCCAATTTCTGTCTGTTGGCTGTTCAAGATGCCTTAATATTCAAGCAATGATGTGTGTGTGTCCATGCAATATGGCATACTGTATCTACCATGGTATCCAAGAACTCAGGTAAGGTGCTCAAAAAGTCATGTACCAGGGTCAGAAGAGGTGCTCTAGGAGGAAGAGGGGAAGGTGGGTTTACATCCCTACAAGATGTGTGGAGGTACCATCCTTACCTCGTGCTTGTTCACATTTTGGCTGCCTAGACTGCAGAAGAAACGATGTTCGTGTGTTCAGGCTGCTGGCTGGAGACATGGGTTCAACTTCCAGGTCCACTACAGATTTCCAGCATGGGGTCTCCCTGCCTGAATTCCTCAACTGCAATATGAGAACCACAACACCTCCTTATGTCCCTGCTAGGTCTTGAGCATACATCCATTAAACACTGGACACTGCTCCAATACAACAGAGCAGGATGTTGCAGCTTGGATCCTGCAGAGACTGCAAATCAGGAAATGTCCAACACTTTTTCCTAGTCCATGCATCACAGCGATGTGACTTTCTGAGCACACTGTGGATTTGCACATCACTATGTGCCGAGAACTGATTTGGTTAAAACCTGGGGCCCAGAAATAGCACCATCATAATGTGGTTTCGTAACAGGCTGCTGCTGTTGTTCACTGAGGTTAGGAGACCCCTGGTAATAGTGGAATGCTCCTCCCCAATTTTTAGTAAATCTGGCATGTTAAGGCCTTTGTGAAGAGATAGGTGTGGACATGTGAAGCTTCAAGGCAAAGTAATAGGCATGAGGTTTCTGACTGACAAGACACATGTGAATACATGCAAAATGTGCTCCTACAGCTAAAAATAACATTTCTCCTGTCAACCACGATGCATCCACCCCCACAACACCACCCAGAAGAACACATTAACACCTTGGCTTTGCACGTAGCCCAATTCACAGCAGCCACAAGTGGTACAGTGATCTGCACTCTGTGTGCATACTGACAAATCATATGGCATCGTGAAGAACAGAGGAGTGAAACTGGGCTAGCAGAAGTTGACGCCTTATCATCACAGTCCCTTTGAGCATGCTGTAGGCTGACACCTCCACCAACCGAGTCATCTCCCCGATGCCAGGATTAAGAGCACAAGCCCACTATCCTGGTTTAGCCTCTGGCAAGCAAGGATCGGCTCGTCCCGCGGGGAAGTATGGGGTAGCGGCATCAACACAAACAAGTTCAGGAACGCCACAGATGCACCTGCATGGGGACAAGCAAAGCAAACCCAACCACCGCTACTCATAGCTGTGATACGGGCATGGGCAACATTTATGTTGATAGACCAGTTTGTGCATAGTAGGATCCAGAAACATGTAAATAATGTTTCAAAACAAAAGGTGTTGGGTTCCAGATGGGCCTTACCCTTAAAAACATCCTACGATAACTGAGGTGCAGTTCTGTAATACAGCCTGTATGTACTTCTACTACCACTACAGTCACCAAGGTAATGAAAGACCTGAATGGTAAAGCTTCTGAAAGAGAGAAAAGACTAGAGAAATACCAACATTTTTGGCAAAAGATTATTTTCCATGAAAAAATTGCTTTCTTTTTCTAAAAAATGAAAGCTTTCTGAAAAATGCTCAAAACAATAAAATTTTATCGTCTTGTGAAATTTTCACCAAGATGTCTAGGAAAATCATTTTTAAAGTAATTATTGACAGTTTTGCCTCAATAGACACGTAGGTCACTTGCAAAGTACAGTTTTTCAAAGGAAAAAAAAAAAGGAGCTGGAAACAAGTTGTAGCTGAAATACTGGCATTAGGTGTGAGGTTGGTTCACGGACACAGAGGTTGGTCTGGCTGCAGTCTTCCCCTGGGACAGCATGAAGCTTTATTCAGAGGAGACTTTCAGAAAACCCGGGAGATTTAAATGCATAAGTTCCAAATCTCTCCTTTAGCTAGCAATCGCATGAACCTATGTTCTCACTCTCTAAAGTAAGCTCCTTTAACTCTCATTTAAGTGGCTGAACAGAGTCTTGGGCTCCGTTCTTCCAGTGCTTCCCCCTGTCTGAACTTCACCTGACTCCAGCAAAGCCTGGTGGCCTTCAGCGCACGTCGAAGGCATCCAGCCCTTTGCAGAAGCTGCTTAGCACTTAACAGGATCAGCCCTTTTGCGACTCATATGGTGTCCATCACCTCAGATGCCTTACAGTTTTTTAAATTATGCAACGACCACCATATGTAATTAGATAAGTAGGCTGCTTTCACCTAACCTCAAGTGTTTGTAATGCTTATAATCCCAATTAGGTATCTGTATAAAGGAGCTCCCCGTTAAAGGCAGAAGGGAGACATATCCTCCCACAAGAAAATTGAGGGACTTGACAGAAGGGTAAAGCTATAGCTTTGCAAGATTGCTTTTGTTTGGCCAAATATTTGAGCCATTGGGGTTGTTTCTTGAGGTCCCACTGTTTAAACTGAGTTGTTCTGCAGGTCTTCTGGCAATAGCTGTATGTGAGAAAGTAGCTTGCCCATAGCAAGTCCTGCCCCCTGTAAGCGATCGGCATCTTAGCTTGCTTTCTCTCCAGTCCTTTCTTACTCCTGTTTCAGCAAGTTTAACACCAGCATCAAGTATAAGATCCCTTTCTGGGATGAAAAACTGAGAGTTCATCAGCCAAGATGCAGATTCCATTTTGGCCCATTTTAATTTCTCTGCTGGAAAAGTTGAATGCTCAGATTCTTCTGGTCATGTTTCTTTTGATTATTGACCTTTTGAAAAAGAGACGTCCCAGGAATTTCCCTCCAGGGCTACAGCTTTTTCCTCTTGTGGGAACTTTTGTGGATTTTAAGCAGCTCCTCCACCTTGCACTGCAGAAGGTAAGAGCTCCATGGATGTTTATCCTACCGCTAATATTTTATCTCTAAGTGAATTCTGTCACTAAGCCTGAGAAGCAGAGGCAACCTCTGAAGAACTAGCTATATAAGAAACCTTTAAAGTAGACAGCAGTTCTTGGTTTTACCCTTCCTGCCACCTCCTCTTCCACAGGAGCAGATAGGTCCAATGGGAAAGAAACCCCTAACAGAGGAAGAAGTCCTACACATTCCTCCTCATTCTTCCCATCCAAGCATGGGAGCTCTTTCTGCCTGAGCCCAGAAGAGGTTTGGAGGAGCTGGGCCAGGCTGGAGGAGGGATGGCAAGTGTTCTTTGATGAATGAAGTGTTTCAACTATGCAAAGCACCTCTGAAAATTTCACTGTCCTTCTCTATGCTCAGAGGCCAACAATTTGTCCTATTACATGTGAAAGAAGAACTAAGGCCCAAAGTTAAATATCCCTGTGGTGGCTTCTGTGTCACAGAAAGAAGCGGTGACAGGTCTAGAAAGATTTCCAGAGCCCTGACTCCCCCAAAGGCAATGATGGCATGATAAATTATACATATTGAGTATCTGTGCTGACAAGTGGGAAATAAGGTTCTGACTTACTGGTTGCAAATATACTTTTTGGTGACTGAACTTTTATCTCTTGCTTCTCGCATCCAGCCTGGGTTTTCACAGGACACTAGCATGTGTGTCTCCCAAGGGAACCTCTGGGGAGGGCTGAGACAGCCACCTGCCCACAAAGCTTTAGCCATCAAAGTGATAATTATGCTCGTGATATAAAGGTGCTCTACAACATACGACACCAGGTTGGCTGCATTGAGGAAAAATCATACACAGCTCTCTCATTCAGGCAGCTGTTCAAGAGGCATTGCCAGAGCTCTCAGGCTCCAAAACGGCCTCCTTTTCCCCAGTAACTGGCCCACCCAGGCAAGAAAAACTATCCTGTGAGATCTGCTGCCCCAGAAAGGGAGCATGGTCAGAGTTGAAGACTCTCAAAATACAGATACTGTGTGCACATGTTTCTATGTGCTACAGAAGACCTAGACTTTGGGGGAAGCAACTACGTAATTGCAGAATCCCAGGGACTGAGTCTTAGGCTTCCAGGCATTACACCACGAAAGTGATATTGATATGGGCATATGGAGAGAATTAGGATGTGTCCTCAGGATATTTTGTTAGTTATATAATTAATAGCACTCATTCACACAGCGACTGAGCCACTCATTTGGCCCCAAGCTGGTTTCATGAGTCACCACCAAAATTCAGGGTGACCGTGTGTGGCCGCTCACATATAGTGAAGAAAGCACAGGCTGAGCTACTTGGCAAAGTGGAGCCAGACATAGGACATGATCGCCTTCTTCTCATAGATATCAGAGAATTAAATACTGAAGAGGAGAGACCAATGCTAGCAATGTCCATGCAAGGAAAATGAGTATAAACTGGCCATGAATGCATTCAGGCTTAAAATTAGCAAAAAGTCTAACGATCAGTGGTTGAACCACTTTCTGACTGGGGCAGCTGGATCAAGAAATGGCACTGCTTTTGATGCAAAATTAATGAAAAGGGATTATTTGTTGTGCTTTGCCCTCAGCAGCAAGAGCCTGGACTTGGTGACCCAGGTGGTGCCCTTCTGTGAAGAAGAGGGGAAGAGCAGGTTAATGTATTTGTCATGCTGTCCAGCAGGTACAAGGCAAAAAGTCATGCCCTTGTGACCAGGGAAACTGAGAACACAACCAGCTGGTGAAAGCCAGGTCATACCTGCTACTGAACATAACCAGCCACCTCTCCCACACTGCAGCTTGCTATTGTTTTTATGCCATTTCCAGCCTCCATAGACTCATAGAACAGTTCAGGTTGGATGGGACCTGTGGAGGTCTCTAGCTCAACGCCTTGCTCCAAGGACTAAATTCAAAGCTAAATCAAATTGCTCAAGGTCTTGTCCAGGGGAGTTTCGAAAATCTCCCTCTTCTCGCTCTCAGCCTGATGCAGAGCAAGGATCTCAGAGAAGCCTTTCTTTCAGTTCACTGCTCGGTACAGCAACATCTTCAGTGTGCAGTTTGGAAGTCTGACATTTGTGGTAGTCAATGGATACCAGATGGTGAGAGAAGCTCCTGTCCATCAGGCCAAAATATTTGCAGATCATCCAAATATTCTACTTCTCCAAGGAATTTTTAGAGGCTTTGGTAAGTAGAGCTATCAGCTTTTTGGTACAAATTCTTCAACTATTCACAATGCTAACAATTTGAATGAAAGAAATAGGCTGAATTCAGCAAAATGGTGCCAATAAGAGCTTTCATGGAGGTAGGCAAGAACCGAATTTGGCCTAATAACCTCACAGATGTATATTTTAATCTCTTTGGGAGCCCATTTATGAATAAGTCATATTTCAGTGCCCCAAAGCAGCCCTTTTCCTGCTCCTAACTGGGAACCGTGTTTCGGCAGGCGCTGGCCCAAAGGGATCTGGCACGGGGCCATGGGCCCGCGCTCACCCGGCGGGCCCCAGCACCATTCTGGCATCCAGCAATCTGTACTCAGGCATTTACTTTGATGAAAGATGAGAAAGAAATGCAAGGCACTTAGGGACTTGAAGAGTTTTGCCCATTGCTTTTAAGTCCTCCTTTACTTTTCTTTGCTCTGGCTGCGTACAGCTCCAAAGAATAGGAAATGGTGCTCCTGCTTGCAGCGCTGCCAACAGCGTGATAGTACTTATAGTATTTTGGCTTACACCTTTTTTTCCCACGCAAAGTGACAAAGTAGCAGATTAAAGCAAATCCATAAAGCTAGATCTTTAGCATAAGCCAATTACTGTTGAATTTTAATTCCCAGGCAAAGCTACAGTTTTAAAATATTTAAGGTTTTGTTTGCCCTTTTTTTTTTTTTTTTTTAAGGCCAGTGGCCATTTTTGAATCCTGCCACTCATACATGACATAGACAGAGGTTTTGTTTGCTGGTTTTTTCCACTTACAGGGCTCATATCATTGAATCAACATATATGGAGACAACAGAGAAAGTTTGCTTTATCAACGCTGAAAAGCATTGCTGTAAGGTTTGAGGAAAAAGTACACAAGGAGAGCTGGTATCTCGTCGAGATAGCAGAGGAAGAGAAAGGTAAGCCGTTAACGTACACCATCATGTCCTAAGCTTTCAGCTACCCTTTGGCCAAATGAACAAAGGGAAGGAAAACTCCTATTTCTATACAACTCCTAACATGCAAAGTATTTCTCCGGTAGCGCCAAATCTCCGTCTTGCAGTTCTAGACCGTGCCTTTTAGCACCTATTTTAGACCTCAGGCCTGCTTTAGGCCTTCCTTATCAATATGAAGCAAAATACATACTAGGTGTTTATTATAACTTGTGTGTTTATATGGCTAAGAAAGCCTTGGCTCTGCTCTGTGGAGTCATAAATGCAGCTCTCATGGCATCAAGCACTTGTGCTCAGAGGCTCAGTTAACCTCTGCTTGTCCTTGGTTTTGCAAAGTATTTTAAAACTTGTTTAGTCAGGGTTTCCTTTTGTGTCGTGCACAGATGAAGCATGTGCCTTGCTCTTTTATGGTCCAGCTTTTAAGAATTGCCAGAGGGATTTTAGTAAGAATAATTTGTATGTTGGTACATGGGTGATGTTGCACTTCAGCTTTAAATAGAAGCAGATGGGGTTTAGCTAATTCTATAGCGCTATATATAGTAAACAAGAAAGATCTAAATAGGAATTGTGAAATTATATACTGAACTTGCTCCATTTTAATAGCTGTTGCGCTGAACAGGCCAAATACCTCACGTTGCCAATTGATTATAGCCCTTTATAGTCCTAATCAATAAACTAATTAAGCTGCTGTTTTGGGCCTTTCTTCACATTCGTAATGACAGATAGTGATCATGTCCATCACTCTAATATGTGAGCACCATCCTAGTGTAATTACTTTCTTGCGGAGTGGAAAGATCAGCCGTGCTGAGCACAACGCCTTACATTGCAAAGGGATGTTCCTCACCGTACCGGCGGCAGCTCCCGGTTAGACTCGATTTCTGGCTATTGTTAGTCTTTCATATCATGGCAAGTAACTCTCAGGGCTGCCTCAGTAGCTGGAAGACTCCAGGGTGCCCTGGAGGACGGCGACCCGGCTGCTGGTCGATGGCTCTCCCAAGGGAAAAGACGTGGCGGACGTCACACCACGCTTGGCTCGGTTGAACGGAGCCCAGGCATCAGCACGGCGCAAGGACCCGTGCGGAGGAAGGCTGAGCAAAGCCAAGTGTGACCGGCGTGACTCATGTCTACGTGCCGTACTAGCTAATGCTGGACTTTGCAGGCAGCCGCGGACTCGCAGTCTTCACCCTCTCCCCCCCCCGCCCTGTTGTGCAGGCGTGCCTGAAAATCCCCTGCGATGGCATTTTGGGAATGCAGTCAGCCTCGAGCCTGCTCTCCCGGGCTCAGCTCGACTGGCGCCCTCCCAAAACCGTGCCGAGGGGCACAGAGCTGGCAGCCACCCTGCGGCGCCCTGCGGGCGTTCGCTCGGGAAAACGCTTCCAGTCCTGCTTTGGCGCCTCTGCGCCCACGACCTCGGCTGGGAGCTGGGAAAGGGAGGCCGTCGAGAAAGCACCGCGACGGGCAGCAGGCAACCCTCAGCAGGGTTTGAGAGCCAGACTAAGCCAGGATTCACCGGCCTTCTTGCACCCGCACCCACCTTCCTCGTCCTCGTTTTGCAGAGGGGGAAACTGAGGTCCCCGGGGAGGGGCGATGCCGGAGGTGGTGGCAGGTTATAGCAGCCCGGGCAGCCCGGGACTGGGGTGCCAATCCTCATCTGCACAAGGGGTGAAAACTGGCAACCTGGTAGGGAGTGTTTTTTGACCGAGATTGAACAAGAGGAAAAAAAAGAAAAAAAGCTCTGTGTCTCTCATTTTGTTTCCTCCAGGACAACCGTTTGACCCTCATTATAAAATTAACAGCGCTGTCTCAACTATTATCTGTTCCGTAACTTTTGGGAACCGCTTCGACTACTGTGATAACCATTTCCAGGACCTGCTGCAGTCGCTGGCGGAAACACTGCTCCTCACAGCAAGTTTTTGGGGCCACGTAAAGCCCGTCTGATTATTTTCGAACTTCACTTGCACATTAAGTGCTTGGAAATCCGCGTTTCTAAGGCAAGGAGGAACGTTTCTAAGGCACGGAGGCAATCTGGCTTTTCCCTGCAGAAAAAAGAGTCATATTAGAAGGGAAATGACCATGGGTATTGTTTTACATGTTTTTATTCATAAAATCCATCCAGCAAGCAAGCAAGTTAAAATAACTCTACTAGTGGAGCTAGTTGAGCTAATAAATTGTACTGTCTGAACTGTAGCACCCTGCTTTTTTAACCTAAGAAATATGATTTTGCTCTATGTTTGATGTCTTTACAGCTGTATAACGCCTTCCCCTTGGTAATGAGATGGCTACCGGGACCCTTTAGGAAAATCTTTAGGCACTGGGAGAAACTGAAAAATTTCGTGAAAAGAGTGATTGCAAAACACAAGGAGGACCTGAATCAGTCTGAATCGGGAGATGACATTGATTGCCGTCTGAGGGAGATAAATCGAAAAGGTAAGGTGCGAATGGGGACCAGCTACCCAGAACCAAAGGAATGAGTAGATGAGACTCAGAGCTGTTTCGTTAGGGACACTCGCGCCTGCCCGTGCTTACGAAACTTCAGCGTTACCTTCCCCTCGCTACCTCTTTCACCTCAAACCTTCTGGCAACAGCAGGAGTTTGATCGCTTTGAAAACACACAGATTTCTTTCTCATTTGGAAGTATTTATGCTTTGTCTTCTTCTGCTGCGCTGCGTAGGAGGACGCTCAGGAAACGTGTTTACGGATCTATGGGAACTCGCAGGCCTGTTTCCTACTGTGAAATTTAACATTTAAAAATGCTACCTGCTTCTGAAAGTCCCTATACAGCAAAGAGAGTGGGTTTCCAAGGAGCCTGCAGGGTTTGGGGCAAATCATATAATCCAATGAATGTAAGTAAGGGGTCGAAGCTTTCAACTCCAGCGATCAGGAATAAAAACTAGCAGCGGGACTTGAGTTATGCAAAGACGGTTTGGGATTGGGTCTTTGAAAGCACATCCCTCCCAAGTAAGTTCCATGAGCTCCATACGTCCCATAATTTCCATTCCCCTCTTCTTCCCAAGTGGAAGGGTGACACCAGCTCTTATTTCCACGAGGAAAACCTGCTGTGCTCCACCCTGGACCTCTTCCTGACCGGGACCGAGACGACCGCCACCGCCATCCGCTGGGCCCTGCTCTACATGGCCATGTACCGCCACGTCCAAGGTGGGAGCACCAGCGGGGAACCGCCTCAGCTGGCTTTGCTGGGCGCAAACCAGCCAGCACTGGGAAGGCCAAAACTAGCCCGTACTGGGCTTGTGGTGCATGCAGTGTAAACCGCGTAGAAGATGATAAGCACTAAAAATAGCATTTTGCCACCCACATCATCTGAGCTGGACGCCCATATTCACTAGAAGCAGTGGACAAAATACCTCTGGAGCCGGTGGAAATCTTCCCCGAACACAGGGAGCCGTGAATCCGGGCTCGTTTTCTGTCCCTGAGCAACAACAGCCGAAATAGCAGCCTTTTTACCTGTAGGAAACAGCATAGCGAAAACGGGGAAAATTTCTTTCACTGAGCTGTGAGAGCAAAAATCCCGTGGGCTGTGTGGTCTTTGCACTTCCCAGGCACTGCGGCCCAAGGGGAGGGACCGTTGGGTAGTAAATGCAGAGATAACTGAAACTCAGACAACTATTTTAACACGAAAAATCTAGAAGAGAAACCGGCCCCTCCGCTTGCCTCCCCTGGCCCCGCGTGAGCCAGGCTGATCATGTCCCAGCCTCTAAAGTCCTCAGACTTTGACCTGGAAGGGAACCAACCAGCAGGATCTTACCCGGATATTCCAATGACATGGAAAATAGGAGCCATCCAGACGGACACCGTAAAGGTGTTATGGATCTCACCTCTTTATGCAGGAGATCTTACGGCAGAGCCATGGCGTTGGTCTTATTTTTCAGTTTCATAAAGTTTGCTTCTCAAACTTTATGCGAGATCCTCTCCACGCGTTATGGGAATAGAGGTGCAGGAAACACAGGGAAGCATACAAAAGAGATTTGTTAGGTCCACAGAGTATCAAGAATCATCTAAGATAAAAGTAGCGCTTGGTAAAAGCTAAGGAATGGATATTGATGCATATGTACTGCTCTGGCATTAGGAAAGCAAATTTCAAAAGTTGGATGCATTTAGTCTCCTCCACGAACATGAGTGGTTGCTTCATGGAAAATAAAACGCAAAACCTTTGGGCATTTTGCTCCACATTGCTCTGAATATTTTTCTTTTTCTGATGGAGGATGTGGGCTTTAACCAGATATTGTGCGGTTTTAAATAAACAACACAATAAAGAGGGTCCGCTGGGAGTTATTTGGTTAAGTTGCTTCAAATTCCTATGGGAACACAAGTTTCCTGATTTAAAATTGGCTTATATTAGCATGGCCAGTGACGCTGGCACAATGTACAGACAGACGCTAAGTGATAGAAAGTAGAGGCACATTAAAGTTAACGTTCACACTGGTTTTCACCTTCATTTGATAACATTGGTTAGGAATAACATTTTAGTCTTAAACAGCGTATTTTGCTTCATGTGTAGACCAGAGCTAATAATAAACTAGTCTGACAACGTATCAGCTCTTCTTCTCGCAGTCTCCCGTTCTCCCCCACCTTTCGCAGGGCACCACACTGATGACCAGCCTGACTTCAGTCATGTTTGACAAAAATGTGTGGGAGACTCCGGACACCTTTAATCCTGAACATTTCCTGGAAAAGGGCCAGTACAGGAAGCGGGAGGCTTTCCTGCCTTTCTCTGCAGGTAGAAATGGAGGGGGAAATGGGTTTTTTGCCTATGCAATGCCTTTTTTTTTAAGAACCCCTGTATCAGAGCAGGGGGTACCGCTCCTTGTCCAGCTTTCTGTCTCTGACAGCAGTTTCCATCAGTGAAAAAACCCTACAACAGTTGATACCGACTGCACTGAGCTATACCACAGGGGGAGGGAATTAATTTGTTAGTGCAGGATGAAAAATAAGGCTTTTTCTCTTGCATTAGCTGCTGAAATGGGCTTTTTCTGACTCCTTTTGCCTCTTCGACTCCACGAGCAGCCACGGCAGTTTGCTTCGCAGTAAAGTTCTGGGGAAGGTTTCTGCAGAATGTGTGGGTGAACATTGCCACCTAACCTTGCGAAGGAGAAAAGCTCCGGCGAGCTCGGCACTCGGCGTGCGTGAGGGAGAGGAGCCCGCCGCGGTGGGGACGGCGGGGATGGTGAGGTCCTCTGTGCCAGGCAGCTCAGACGCGGTGGCATCCCACGCTGGGGCTGGCCCAGCCACGGTGGCTCTGTGGCACCAGCAAACCCCCCAGCTCCTTACACACCAAAAGAAGTATCGTGCACTGAACTAAGGCTTTTGCTCAATTTTTTTAAGGGAAATCCCCATGTCTGTAAACTTGTGATAGGACCAGCTTGGGTTTGCGGTCACATAAGCCCATCACTGACCAGCTGCTTTCGCCTTTCCTGCCAGGCAAGCGGGCTTGTCCCAGTGAGCAGCTCGCCAGAACAGAGCTGTTCATCTTCTTCACAGCCCTCCTTCAGAAATTCACCTTCCAGGCCCTGGCCCACACAGCGCTGACCTTGGAGTTCACGCTCAGCCTCACGCACTGCCCCAAGTCCTTCCAGATCTGGGCGCTGCTGAGTGAGGCAAGGGGCTGCCCTGGCTTCCTGGCGCTTCATCCCTTTGCAATGGGAAGAAGATCCCTTTCCCCCACCAGCCCGTTACATTTTTGGATGAGATGGTGGTTGCCGGATGCTCAAGGTCCAGCAGCTCACTGGACAAGCTGGACTGGGATGTGCACGCCCTGGGATTGAGCCTCCGTGCTGATTTGAACGTCCAGGAGGACATGGCAAGCAGCCAACGCCAACCTTGACACCTCAGGTCTGCTATGGCACGAGGTCCCCATGCTCCCACATTGTGTGGAGACACCATATCTCAGCCAAGATCCTTGCAACGGCAGCATCCCGTTTTTCATCATCTCATGCATATACAGAAATTTTGATGAGGAAGCTATAGGGTGGTAGAAGCAGCCTCTACCATAGGCCATGCTGAGCAGGAGCAAACACGCTTCCAGGCGGGTCTTGAAGGGCTATGAAAATTTAATATGACACTTGTCTGAGGAGGAAAGGTTTCTCCAAAATGGTTTGTGCTGATAAAAAACACAGTGGCAAAGTGGCAAAAAGTCATATTGGAGGTGCTTGGCCATGGTTTAGCCACAGCCAAGGAGAGCGACAGGCAGGAGGGAGCCAGGAGAGCCGGCAGCAGCCGAAGGACGAACAAAACGGTGCTTCGCGCTGGGAGGTCACCAGCTTTCCCTTTGCCTTCTGCCCCGGCAAAGACTCGTGCTTGCTGCTACACCGGGTTTTGCTCCGGTCAGGTCACACCGTGCTCCACCATTCCCGCGACGGCCCAGGGACGGCCCAAAAACACTGTGAGAAGCTACTCCTGCCCATGCGGGGGGTCGCTGTGAAGGGCGTCAAACCTTAGCCCAGCAAACAAATTAGGTATACAATCTGTGCAGAATTTTCCCATTTATGTAACCTAACATTAAAGCTAAGAAAGGGCCTCCTACGCTGTCTCCTCTGTGCTTTTGTTTGCAATATAAACACAGCAAAGATTTTTTCCCCCCCCTCTTTTTTTTTTTTTTATTTCTAGCCTTTCATAGGTGACTTTTTTATATGCAGGCACATGTCAGATGATACTCGATAGCTAGCGAGCAAATCAAGTCGCGTCTCATCGCCGCTGGCTTTGCGCCCCCGTCGCAGGCAGCAGCGGCGCTCGCGGCTGCCGGGAGCGCGGCCGTGCAATTGCGGATTTGTGCCACACGGGAGTGTCCTCTGCACAGCGCATCCCCGCGCCCGCCCGCCCGGGGTTTGCGAATGAGCCGTGCCTTCCGCTGATCGCTTTAATCCCCTTTCACTTTTAACTGGTGGTTTGCAGTTACAGACTCTCTCTTTTTTTTCCTGGAAACGGGAAAACGGAAAAGATCTGTGGATTTTTTTCCCCCTCTGAAGTTTTCAAAGCCGTTCAGGACGGGACGCCGGTGTCCCCCCGCCCGCAGCGCTCCGTCCACCTGCGCTTTGGAGTAGCTCTGACCTCTGATACGTGTGTACAACTTGTGTTATTTGCTTGGGCTTAGCAAACAAGCTTTCACCTGTTTGCTTTTGCCATTTTAAACTTGCTGTTAACTTGCTTTTTAAACTTGCTTTTAAACTTGCGGTTTTAAACTTGCAGCAACTCCTTCGGTGCATGCGCATGGCCAGACATGCGCATTGGGGGCGGTGAAAGACGACACACGGCAGCAGAGCCGGACGGTCACCCGCTGCCGTCACCCCCAGGAGAGCAGCCGCCAGCCTGCGAGCGGGGCGAGCTGGGGAGGACGTGGGCACGCAGGCGCTGCGCTAGCTCTGGGCACCGCGTCTTGGAGCGGCCACTGCCGGGAAGCAGGAGCGAGGAGGATTTCAGACCTGCTCTGGAAAGCTCTTTTCTCTCCTCTTGGCAAGTGTGCTGCAAAGCAGGGTTTGCTGGGTTTTGTAAGGCAGTGGTGGCAGGTGGGAGGAGTAAGGAGGAGCTGCAAGTGTTTTGCTGTATATATTTTTTTAATTAGATAAGAAGAAACGTGTGAGTTTAATCAACTAGGGGGAGAAAAAATCAAGCATTAAAAATCAAACTGGCTTTTAATTTTAAAATCGGCCTGGCAGGAGGCTGAGCGCCGCACCAAGGCTAGACAGCAGGTCAGCATAAGCCGCTTGGCGCTGCTTGCGTGCGTGCAGCCGTCTCCCCCGCGCACTTTGCCCGTCTCCCTTCGCAGATAAGGGTGCACAGCTGTTTCCGGGTGCCGGGCACAGTGGCTGGGGCTGCCGGCGGCGCGACCCTCTGCGGCCTCCCCATGCTGCGCCTCCTGCGCGAGAGCGTGTCCAGCATGTCCGTCCAGACCCTCCTGGTGTTCCTGGGCGTCTTTCTGCTCGTCGCCGACTACATGAAGAGGAGAAAGCCCAAAAACTTCCCCCCAAGGCCCTTTCCGCTCCCCTTCCTGGGGCATGTCCTCTCCCTGAACTTCAGAGATCCCATGAAGGCGATGCAGAAGGTAACGAGCTTGCACACGCGGGCGAGAGCAGGGAGGGCGAAGGAGACCCAAGGGCAGGTGGGAAGGGGCCGTGTGGTTACATGACACATGCAACATGGGGAAAGAGGTTAATCCGAGCAAAAGCGGCCCACGAGGACCCACCAGGCGAGGAGGAGGCCACAGAGACCCCCCCAAGGGCAGGGAAGGGCCGCGGGAGGTTTGCACGATGTGGGTGACATTTGTCCCAGCACAGAGGAGGTGAGAAACATTGACGTTTCTCTGGGCAAAGTGCACGGCACGATGGAGTTGGCGTCACCGCCGCTATAGGAGTCCCGCGGCTTTGGCTGGAAAGTGAGTGAGACACAAGCTGGGAAAGCCCTGCTAAACAGAGGCAAGACTTGAAAACGTAGCCTGAAGGGGTTTATTTAATTTATTGCCAATGAACACCAACTTCGGATCACTGATTTGGGTAATGAGAAAAAAAGAGACCATCCACAATCAATCATCCACTTAAGTAACCTCCCTCCACCCTCATCCTTCCCTTCCTCTTCCCAACTTCCCTAATTTTCACTGTGGGTTTCACTCAGGTCCCCCCGGTCCCTGATTCCCCTCCACCACGCTTTGCCCTTGGTGGCTTTCAATCTGCTCAGTGTCCCTTCCCCGACAGCGGTCGCCCCTGCCTGCAGTCCTTCAGGGGCATCCCTGCAGGCAAATTCATCATTTTCTTTTCCCCCCCTAGCATGCTGAAAAATATGGGGAAATCTTCAACATGGAGGTGGGCAGCATGTCCTTCGTCTTTGTCAACGGCTTCCAGATGGTTAAGGAGGTGCTGGTAAACCAAGGCGAAAACTTCCTAGATCGCCCAGAAAAGCCTCTTGACCTGGAAGTCTTCAACAGCCGCGGTGAGTTCATCTCATCCAGGACAAGTATTTGAGGCAGAAAGTCAAAGCATGGATCCTGCAAACCACCTCTTTGCCCACAGATGAAGCCATCCGTGACCACCACGATGCGCTCGGCTGCTCTACCATGCCAAATGGCAGAGTTCATGCTTTTTCATCCTGAGAATGGGAGCTACCTTAGCTCACGGTGGGTTTTTTCTCCTTTTATTCCAGGACTGGTCTCCTCTAATGGACATACTTGGAAACAGCAGAGAAGATTCGCCCTGTCGACGCTCAGGAACTTCGGCCTGGGGAAGAGGAGCTTGGAGGAGCGGATACAGGAGGAGTGCCGGTACCTCACCAATGCCTTTGGGGAAGAGCAGGGTGAGGCTGGCCCCAAAGTGTCCTCCCACATGAATGCCTGTGTGCTAGTGCCTGCTAAAAACCACCTCTCCTTGCAACTGGTGCTAACAACCTTCTAACAGCCCAGCTTCCTCTTACAGGTGGCTTGCCCTCAAATTAACTCATTAATGTAAAGAGGCAACACGCAAAGCATTATTCGTAGCAGGGGTTTAACACTGCTTGCTCTGAGCTCTCCTGAGAAGCATGAGCACCTCTAAGCTCCACTCTTTCCTCTTAACCCAAAGGGCTTTTAGCTCTTTCTGCACCCCTTGCTTTCCATCATCTGGTTAAACCCCTCCTGAACCAGGACTGAGGGCAGAACGCACCGTTCTTTCTTTCTCTTCTCCAGGGCATCCTTTTGACCCTCACTTTAAGGTCAATAATGCAGTTTCCAACATCATCTGCTCGGTCACCTTTGGCAATCGGTTTGAGTACCATGATGAGCATTTCCAAAAGCTGCTGCACCTGTTGGACGAGGTGGTGAAGCTCCATGGCCACCCCTTCACCCAGGTACTGCTCCCCAGCCAGGCCGGGCTGCGTGGGCACTTATCTGTGCAAGGTCTTGGCTGCTTCTCTGGAACTGGCCTCAAAACGTGCAGCGTGGTACTTCGGGAAGCGTAGCTTTGCAGGCGTGTGAAGTCTTGATAACACAAGGTTTGTTTCAGTCCTTTATTCAATTCGCCCTTCTCTTTTGCGTCCCAAGCTCTATGGTTTTTTCCCAAGTGTAATGAAGTACCTCCCTGGACCCCACCAGACACTTCGTAAAAACTGGAAACTGCTGAAAGGTTTTGTGTACGACATGATCGCTAAGCACAAGGAGGACTTGCACCCCTCCAAAAGCCGGGACTTCATCGACAGCTACCTGCAGGAGATGGTGAAGGTCAGCCAGCCAGAGCAAGCCCTCCCGCGGCTCAGTTTAGAAATCAGGAGCAACTAGAAACGAATCAAAATTCTCCATTTAACCCATGTGTGTATCCATATGGCCAAATCGAAGCCTGGGAAGGACTTGGTTTCGGGACAGCAGGGAAACATCTGCTCGGCTTTTTGCTGGAGCACGTTTGGTGGAGGCGCAGGACTAAACACACAGTTAAATATGGGCAAAACGGGTGTGCTGGGCCCAAAGTTAAGTCTTGACTGCTGCTGGGAGTCGGGTGCGAGCCCGTCAGCGAGGGGGAAGGGGGCTGGATGGGACATTTTCCCACCTGGGGAGGTGCAGGGGGCTCGCAGTGTCTGCCCAAAGTAATAGGACGAGCTCAGCGCCAGGCAGGACTGAGCGCGGTCTCCGGGTGGTCGTGACTGTTTGCGCGGCACTAAAACCCCTTTTTGTTGAGGACGACGGCGGTGGGTGCTTCTGCGAAGAAAATCTTGCGTCCTGCATGCTGGACCTTTTCTTTGCCGGAACAGAGACAACGTCCACAACCATCCGCTGGGCTTTGCTGTACATGGCCATGTACCCAGAAATTCAAGGTAAAACGAGCAATGGGTCAACAACCAGCTCCTGGCCTGTCCCTCCGATGTCCCACGTACAGGGAGCTGCTCAGTCCATCCGTCCACCTGTCCATCCCGCGCTGCCGGCACAGGCCCATGCCCATGCCCCTTTGCCCGTGCTGAGCTCCCGCCTGCACTGCCCCGGGAAATTCAGAGCGCAGGGCACTTCATCGCATGCCACCTTTTCATATCGAGATACACAATGGCTTTCCGAGCTCGTCTTTGGGAGAACTTCACAACAAACCCCCTGTTGCTCTGCAGACATGTTTTGGGGTGGGGGGGGGGGTTGTGCTTTTTTTACTGTACTTCTAATGACTTCTGCTCTTCCCACGCAGCGCGCGTGCAAGCGGAGATCGACGCGGTCGTGGGGCAGTCGCGGCAGCCGGCCCTGGAGGACCGGGCCAGCATGCCCTACACCAACGCCGTCATCCACGAGGTGCAGAGGATCAGCAACATTGTCCCCTTAGGTGCGCCCCGGATGGCCACGCAGGACACGATGCTGGGGGGCTTCCTCGTGCCCAAGGTAACCCCGGCCCCCGCCACCGGGTAGCAAACGCGCGGGGACATTATTAGTATAATGGGAAAGCTTTTCTTTCTCGCGGGGGCGGGAATTAATAAAAATGACCTGAAGTGAAGCTGTTTTGCCCCAAAGTGCACAACCTTTGGGGCAGGTGTGAGACGGCTCCCTTGGTCCTGCCGGGGAGAGCAGGGAGCCGCAAGCCCCCGCCGACGTCCTGGCGGGTCCCAGGCGAACGAGGGACTTGAGCCCTGCCTCGTCCTTCTGACAGACGCCCATCGCCGCTGCCAACAGCAGAGAGGGAAGGGCAGCGGGGTCACACGTTACACAGGGGCCGAGACGGTGCTCAGTTATTTTCCGTTTCTCTCAGGGCACCGTTTTGATGCTGAATTTCACCTCCGTGCTCTTCGACAAGAAGGAGTGGGAAACCCCCGACGCTTTTAACCCGGAGCATTTCCTGAAGGACGGCGAGTTCTGGAGGAGAGAGGCTTTTCTTCCCTTTTCTCTAGGTAAGGGTTGCTGGATTTGTTCAGTCCTGAACCTGGCTGAGGTTGGAAGGGACCTCTGGAGACCATCTAGTCCAACGCCCCTGCTCAAGCAGGGTCACCTAGAGCACGTTGCACAGGATCGCGTCCAGGCGGGTTTTGAATATCTCCAGAGAAGGAGACTCCACCACCTCTCGGGGCAACCTGCTCCAGGGCTCTGTCACCCTCACAGTGAAGAAGTTTTTCCTCATGTTCACATGGAAGCGTCTGTGTTTCAGTTTGTGCCCGTTGCCTCGCGTCCTGTCGCTGGGCACCACTGAAAAGAGTCTGGCTCCATCCTCTCGGCACCCTCCCTTCAGATACTTGTACACGTTGATAAGATCCCCTCTCAGCCTTCTCTTCTGCAGGCTGAACAGGCCCAGCTCTCTCAGCCTTTCCTCATAAGAGAGATGCTCCAGTCCCCTAATCATCTTCGTAGCCCTTCGCTGCACTTGCTCCAGTGGTGCCACATCCCTCTTGTACTGGGGAGCCCAGAACTGGACGCAGTACTCCAGATGTGGCCTCACCAGGGCTGAGTAGAGGGGGAGAATCACCTCACTCGCCTTGCTGGCAACACTCTTCCTGATGCAGCCCAGGATACCATTGGCCTTCTTGGCCACAAGGGCACATTGCTGCCTCATGCTTAACTTGGTGTCCACCAGCACTCCCAGGTCCTTCTCCGCAGAGCTGCTTTCCAGCAGGTCAGCCCCCAACCTGTACTGGGGCATGGGGTTATTCCTCCGCAGGTGCAGGACCCTGCACTTGCCTTTGTTGAACTTCATGAGGTTCCTCTCCGCCCACCTCTCCAGCCTGTCCGGGTCTCTCTGAATGGCAGCACAGCCCTCCGGTGTATCCGCCACTCCTCCCAGTTTCGTATCTTCGGCAAACTTGCTGGGGGTGCACTCTGTCCCTTCATCCAGGTCACTGATGAAGAAGTCGAACTAGACTGGACCCAGGACTGACCCCTGGGGGACACCGCTAGCTACAGGCCTCCAACTAGACTCTGCGCCGCTGAGCACAACGCTCTGAGCTCTGCCATTCAGCCAGTTCTCAATCCACCTCACTGTCCACTCATCTAGCCCACACTTCCTGAGCTTCCCTATGAGGATGTTATGGGAGACAGTGTCAAAAGCCTTGCTGAAGTCAAGGGAGACAACATCCACTGCTCTCCCCTCATCTACCCAGCCAGTCATTCCGTCATAGAAGGCTATCAGATTGGTTAGGCATGATTTCCCCTTGGTGAAGCCATGCTGACTACTCCTGATCACCTTCTTTTCCTCCACATGCTTGGAGATGGCCTCCAGGATGAGCTGCTCCATCACCTTTCCAGGGATGGAGGTGTGGCTGACTGGCCTGTAGTTCCCTGGGTCCTCCTTCTTGCCCTTTTTGAAGACTGGGGTGACACTGGCTTTCTTCCAGTCCTCAGGCACCTCTCCTGTTCTCCATGACCTTTCAAAGATGATGGAGAGTGGCCTAGCAATAACGTCCACCAGCTCCCTCAGCACTCGTGGGTGCATCCCATCGGGGCCCATGGATTTGTGGGTGTCAAGTTTGCTTAAATGATCTCTAACCCGATCCTCCTCGACCAAGGGAAAGTCTTCCTTCCTCCAGACTTTCTCTCTTGCCTCCAGGGTCTGGGGTTCCTGAGGGCTGGCCTGAGCAGTAAAGACTGAAGCAGAGGCGGCATTCAGTAACTCTGCCTTCTCTGCATCCTTCATCACCAGGGCACCCACCCCGTTCAGCAAAGGGCCCACAGTTTCCCTAGTCTTCCTCTTGCTACTGATGTGTTTGAAGAAGCCCTTCTTGTTGTCCTTGACATGTCTTGCCAGATTTAATTCCAAACGGGCCTTAGCCTTCCTCGTCGCATCCCTGCATACTCTGACAACGTTCCTATATTCCTCCCAAGTGGCCTGTCCCCCTTTCCACTTTCTGTAGACTTCCTCCTTCTGGTTGAGTTTTGCCAGGAGCTCCTTGCTCATCCGTGCAGGTCTCCTACCTCCTTTGCTTGACTTCCTACTCATAGGGACACACCGCTCTTGAGCCTGGAGGCAGTGATGTTTGAATATTAACCAGCTCTCTTGAATGCCCCTTCCTTCTAGGGCCCTAACCCATGGGATTCCTCCAAGTAGGTCCCTTGGGGGACGCCCTCGGGGAAAGACTGAATGTCCAGCCCGGCTCACGTGGCTGTGGCAGAGCAAAGCAAATCCCCTCGTCTTGGCTCCGTTCCCACGCAAGGAAGAGCCATAAGGAGGAACAAAATCCCACAAACGTGCAGGAGACCCTAGAAACGCCTTCAAGGCAAGGGCGGCCACCCTATGCGCTTGGGTACCTAGGTCATCAGGGGTTTTGCCATGGAGGCAGAAACTTTCTGCAAAAGTTTCCTGAATGAATATCACACCGCTTTTTTGGCGGTTTAGTTGCGTTCGGCATAGGCAAAATGAACCAGCCCGCCTCACGTGGGCACAGTCAGACAGTGCACGTCGGTATAGCTTGTCCAAGCACCAGAGGATGAAGATCTGCTGCTAAAACACATGCTGCTGCGGTTCGGGTTGCAAAACTCATCCTAGAATGCAGTAATGTGGCCAAAGTGGGGGAAAAGGAGAGGATTTTCCCTGCAGAAAGCTCTCCCCTCTCCCCGCAACGCCGGCTGCTGCTCTCTCCGCAGGGAAGCGCGCCTGCCTGGGCGAGCAGCTGGCCCGCATGGAGCTCTTCCTCTTCTTCACGGCCCTGCTGCAGAAGTTCACCTTCCAGCCGCCGCCGGACGAGGCGCTCAGCTTCCGCTGGAGTCTGGGCATCACGCGACAACCCCAGGCCTACCGCATCCGCGCCGTGCCGCGCTAGGGGAGGTCCTGCCGCTGCTCTTGGGGAGCAAAACGCCTCCGTCCTGGTCCCCAGTGCAAAAACAAACCCTCCTCCTCCTCCTCCTCCTCCTCCGCGGGGCTGCAGTAAGGAGCACGCAGCTCTGGGGAAAGCCACCTTCTTCTGCTTCTTCTAAATCAATGGCAAAATAATTTCTATTGCAAACTGACCTCGTGGTCTGTATCTGTCCGCTATGACCCAAGTGCTGCAGGGGCTTAGAGAGGTGCATTAAAGATCTGGAGAGAGGAAAGGCGACTGCCCAGGACCTCCTCCACCGGCCTGGGCCTGAGAGACATGGGGGGTTTTGTTTTGTTTTGTTTTTTGACAGCATATGAGCAGAGGAATTGAGGTTTTTCTTAATTTTATTTTGGTTAGCTGCCGTTCATAGCGGCAAGCAAATTAGGAATGCTTTAGAGAGGGCAATACTTCGGTGGTGGAGCCACACTGTTAAAGAGTGGTACCAGCCCTTGTTTTACCATATGAGCATGGGTAGTAATTGCCAACAGTTTTGCTTCCGTTACCCTTGACAAATCATCTACAAAAAAAAAAAAAAAATTACTCTGTAACGTCTCTCTCTGTTTTTTGCATTCTAATAAATCCTTACTGAAACACTTTTGCCGTAAAGCATTTTTCAAAGCAAAGACCAACGAGGGCGGTTTCTCACCACACCTGCAGCCGGCAACAGCGCCGCTGTTTCCCCGTGGCCGCAGGGATGCAGCGAGCCAGCCCCGGCCTCAGTCGATTGCTGGTTAACTCGAGCAATATATTGACTTAGCAACCGCTGCACCGCGGGGTCCCAGCGAGCCGAAGCAGCACGAAAAGCCCGAGCTCCCACCAGCAGCGCAGGCGGCAGCTGCTGCACCCCACAGTGCCACTAAAACACACCTCCAAATTTCCAGGCATCGGCCCGAGGAAGCGAGGTGAAAGCAATCTGTTCCTGTTCATTTTCTCTTAAACATTTCGTGAAAGGAGTGATTGCAAAACACGAGGAGGATCTGAATCAGTCTGAATCGGGAGATGACATTGATTGCCGTCTGAGGGAGATAAATCGAAAAGGTAAGGTGCGAATGGGGACCAGCTACCCAGAACCAAAGGAATGAGTAGATGAGACTCAGAGCTGTTTCGTTAGGGACACTCGCGCCTGCCCGTGCTTACGAAACTTCAGCGTTACCTTCCCCTCGCTACCTCTTTCACCTCAAACCTTCTGGCAACAGCAGGAGTTTGATCGCTTTGAAAACACACAGATTTCTTTCTCATTTGGAAGTATTTATGCTTTGTCTTCTTCTGCTGCGCTGCGTAGGAGGACGCTCAGGAAACGCGTTTACGGATCTATGGGAACTCGCAGGCCTGTTTCCTACTGTGAAATTTAACATTTAAAAATGCTACCTGCTTCTGAAAGTCCCTATACAGCAAAGGGAGTGGGTTTCCAAGGAGCCTGCAGGGTTTGGGGCAAATCATATAATCCAATGAATGTAAGTAAGGGGTCGAAGCTTTCAACTCCAGCGATCAGGAATAAAAACTAGCAGCGGGACTTGAGTTATGCAAAGACGGTTTGGGATTGGGTCTTTGAAAGCACATCCCTCCCAAGTGAGCTCCATGAGCTCCATACGTCCCATAATTTCCATTCTCCTCTTCTTCCCAAGTGGAAGGGTGACACCAGCTCTTATTTCCACGAGGAAAACCTGCTGTGCTCCACCCTGGACCTCTTCCTGACCGGGACCGAGACGACCGCCACCGCCATCCGCTGGGCCCTGCTCTACATGGCCATGTACCGCCACGTCCAAGGTGGGAGCACCAGCGGGGAACCGCCTCAGCTGGCTTTGCTGGGCGCAAACCAGCCAGCACCGGGAAGGCCAAAACTAGCCCGTACTGGGCTTGTGGTGCATGCAGTGTAAACCGCGTAGAAGATGATAACCACTAAAAATAGCATTTTGCCACCCACATCATCTGAGCTGGACGCCCATATTCACTAGAAGCAGTGGACAAAATACCTCTGGAGCCGGTGGAAATCTTCCCCGAATGCAGGGAGCCGTGAATCCGGGCTCGTTTTCTGTCCCTGAGCAACAACAGCTGAAATAGCAGCCTTTTTACCTGTAGGAAACAGCATAGCGAAAATGGGGAAAATTTCTTTCACTGAGCTGTGAGAGCAAAAATCCCGTGGGCTGTGTGGTCTTTGCACTTCCCAGGCACTGCGGCCCAAGGGGAGGGACCGTTGGGTAGTAAATGCAGAGATAACTGAAACTCAGACAACTATTTTAACATGAAAAATCTAGAAGAGAAACCGGCGCCTCCACTCGCCTCCCCTGGCCCCGCGTGAGCCAGGCTGATCATGTCCCAGCCTCTAAAGTCCTCAGACTTTGACCTGGAAGGGAACCAACCAGCAGGATCTTACCCGGATATTCCAATGACATGGAAAATAGGAGCCATCCAGACGGACACCGTAAAGGTGTTATGGATCTCACCTCTTTATGCAGGAGATCTTACGGCAGAGCCATGGCGTTGGTCATAATTTTCAGTTTCATAAAGTTTGCTTCTCAAACTTTATGCGAGATCCTCTCCACGCGTTATGGGAATAGAGGTGCAGGAAACATAGGGAAGCCTACAAAAGAGATTTGTTAGGTCCACAGAGTATCAAGAATCATCTAAGATAGAAGTAGCGCTTGGTAAAAGCTAAGGAATAGATATTGATGCATATGTACTGCTCTGGCATTAGGAAAGCAAATTTCAAAAGTTGGATCCATTTAGTCTCCTCCACGAACATGAGTGGTTGCTTCATGGAAAATAAAACGCAAAACCTTTGGGCATTTTGCTCCACATTGCTCAGACTATTTTTCTTTTTCTGATGGAGGATGTGGGCTTTAACCAGATATTGTGCGGTTTTAAATAAACAACACAATAAAGAGGGTCCGCTGGGAGTTATTTGGTTAAGTTGCTTCAAATTCCTATGGGAACACAAGTTTCCTGATTTAAAATTGGCTTATATTAGCATGGCCAGTGACGCTGGCACAATGTACAGACAGACGCTAAGTGATAGAAAGTAGAGGCACATTAAAGTTAACGTTCACACTGGTTTTCACCTTCATTTGATAACATTGGTTAGGAATAACATTTTAGTCTTAAACAGCGTATTTTGCTTCATGTGTAGACCAGAGCTGATAATAAACTAGTCTGACAACGTATCAGCTCTTCTTCTCGCAGTCTCCCGTTCTCCCCCACCTTTCGCAGGGCACCACACTGATGACCAGCCTGACTTCAGTCATGTTTGACAAAAATGTGTGGGAGACTCCGGACACCTTTAATCCTGAACATTTCCTGGAAAAGGGCCAGTACAGGAAGCGGGAGGCTTTCCTGCCTTTCTCTGCAGGTAGAAATGGAGGGGGAAATGGGTTTTTTGCCTATGCAATGCCTTTTTTTTTAAGAACCCCTGTATCAGAGCAGGGGGTACCGCTCCTTGTCCAGCTTTCTGTCTCTGACAGCAGCCCACGTCCAGCATTTCCATCAGCGAAAAAACCCTACAACAGTTGATACCGACTGCACTGAGCTATACCACAGGGGGAGGGAATTAATTTGTTAGTGCAGGATGAAAAATAAGGCTTTTTCTCTTGCATTAGCTGCTGAAATGGGCTTTTTCTGACTCCTTTTGCCTCTTCGACTCCACGAGCAGCCACGGCAGTTTGCTTCGCAGTAAAGTTCTGGGGAAGGTTTCTGCAGAATGTGTGGGTGAACATTGCCACCTAACCTTGCGAAGGAGAAAAGCTCCGGCGAGCTCGGCACTCGGCGTGCGCGAGGGAGAGGAGCCCGCCGCGGTGGGGACGGCGGGGATGGTGAGGTCCTCTGTGCCAGGCAGCTCAGACGCGGTGGCATCCCACGCCGGGGCTGGTCCATCCACGGTGGCTCCGTGGCACCAGCAAACCCCCCAGCTCCTTACACACCGAAGGAAGTATCGTGCACTGAACTAAGGCTTTTGCTCCATTTTTTTAAGGGAAATCCCCATGTCTGTAAACTTGTGATAGGACCAGCTTGGGTTTGCGGTCACATAAGCCCATCACTGACCAGCTGCTTTCGCCTCTCCTGCCAGGCAAGCGGGCTTGTCCCGGCGAGCAGCTTGCCAGAACAGAGCTGTTCATCTTCTTCACGGCCCTCCTTCAGAAATTCACCTTCCGGGCCCCGGCCCACACAGCGCTGACCTTGGAGTTCACGCTCAGCCTCACGCACTGCCCCAAGTCCTTCCAGATACGGGCGCTGCTGAGTGAGGCAAGGGGCTGCCCTGGCTTCCTGGCGCTTCATCCCTTTGCAATGGGAAGAAGGTCCCTTTCCCCCACCAGCCTGTTACATTTTTGGATGAGGTGGTGGTCGCCGGATGCTCAAGGTCCAGCAGCTCACTGGACAAGCTGGACTGGGATGTGCACACCCTGGGATTGAGCCTCCGTGCTGATTTGAACGTCCAGGAGGACATGGCAAGCAGCCAACACCAACCTTGACACCTCAGGTCTGCTATGGCACGAGGTCCCCATGCTCCCACATGTGTGGAGACACCATATCTCAGCCAAGATCCTTGCAATGGCAGCATCCCGTTTTTCATCATCTCATGCATATACAGAAATTTTGATGAGGAAGCTATAGGGTGGTAGAAGCAGCCTCTACCATAGGCCATGCTGAGCAGGAGCAAACACGCTTCCAGGCAGGTCTTGAAGGGCTATGAAAATTTAATATTACACTTGTCTGAGGAGGAAGGGTTTCTCCAAAATGGTTTGTGCTGATAAAAAACACACTGGAAAAGTGGCAAAAAGTCATATTGGAGGTGCTTGGCCATGGTTTAGCCACAGCCAAGGAGAGCGACAGGCAGGAGGGAGCCAGGAGAGCCGGCAGCAGCCGAAGGACAAAGCAAAGCGGTGCTTCGTGCTGGGAGGTCACCAGCTTTCCCTTTGCCTTCTGCCCCAGCAGAGACTCGTGCTTGCTGCTACACCGGGTTTTGCTCCGGTCAGGTCACACCGTGCTCCACCATTCCCGCGACGGCCCAGGGACGGCCCAAAAACACTGTGAGAAGCTACTCCTGCCCATGCGGGGGGTCGCTGTGAAGGGCGTCAAACCTTAGCCCAGCAAACAAATTAGGTATACAATCTGTGCAGAAATATCCCATTTATGCAACCTAACATTAAAGCTAAGAAAGGGCCTCCTACGCTGTCTCCTCTGTGCTTTTGCTTGCAATATAAACACAGCAAAGATTTCCCCCCCCTTTTTTTTTTTTTTTTATTTCTAGCCTTTCATAGGTGACTTTTTTATATGCAGGCACATGTCAGATGATACTCGATAGCTAGCGAGCAAATCAAGTCGCGTCTCATCGCCGCTGGCTTTGCGCCCCCGTCGCAGGCAGCAGCGGCGCTCGCGGCTGCCGGGAGCGCGGCCGTGCAATTGCGGATTTGTGCCACACGGGAGTGTCCTCTGCACAGCGCATCCCCGCGCCCGCCCGCCCGGGGTTTGCGAATGAGCCGTGCCTTCCGCTGATCGCTTTAATCCCCTTTCACTTTTAACTGGTGGTTTGCAGTTACAGACTCTCTCTTTTTTTTCCTGGAAACGGGAAAACGGAAAAGATCTGTGGATTTTTTTCCCCCTCTGAAGTTTTCAAAGCCGTTCAGGACGGGACGCCGGTGTCCCCCCGCCCGCAGCGCTCCGTCCACCTGCGCTTTGGAGTAGCTCTGACCTCTGATACGTGTGTACAACTTGTGTTATTTGCTTGGGCTTAGCAAACAAGCTTTCACCTGTTTGCTTTTGCCATTTTAAACTTGCTGTTAACTTGCTTTTTAAACTTGCTTTTAAACTTGCGGTTTTAAACTTGCAGCAACTCCTTCGGTGCATGCGCATGGCCAGACATGCGCATCGGGGGCGGTGAAAGACGACACACAGCAGCAGAGCTGGACGGTCACCCGCTGCCGTCACCCCCAGGAGAGCAGCCGCCAGCCTGCGAGCGGGGCGAGCTGGGGAGGACGTGGGCACGCAGGCGCTGCGCTAGCTCTGGGCACCGCGTCTTGGAGCGGCCACTGCCGGGAAGCAGGAGCGAGGAGGATTTCAGACCTGCTCTGGAAAGCTCTTTTCTCTCCTCTTGGCAAGTGTGCTGCAAAGCAGTGTTTGCTGGGTTTTGTAAGGAAATAGTGGCAGGTGGGAGGAGTAAGGAGGAGCTGCAAGTGTTTTGCTGTATATATTTTTTTTAATTAGATAAGAAGAAACGTGTGAGTTTAATCAAGTAGGGGGAGAAAAAAATCAAGCATTAAAACTCAAACTGGCTTTTAATTTTAAAATCGGCCTGGCAGGAGGCTGAGCGCCGCACCGAGGCTAGACAGCAGGTCAGCATAAGCTGCTTGGCGCTGCTTGCGTGCGTGCAGCCGTCTCCCCCGCGCACTTTGCCCGTCTCCCTTCGCAGATAAGGGTGCACAGCTGTTTCCGGGTGCCGGGCGCAGTGGCTGGGGCTGCCGGCGGCGCGACCCTCTGCGGCCTCCCCATGCTGCGCCTCCTGCGCGAGAGCGTGTCCAGCATGTCCATCCAGACCCTCCTGGTGTTCCTGGGCGTCTTTCTGCTCGTCGCCGACTACATGAAGAGGAGAAAGCCCAAAAACTTCCCCCCAAGGCCCTTTCCGCTCCCCTTCCTGGGGCATGTCCTCTCCCTGAACTTCAGAGATCCCATGAAGGCGATGCAGAAGGTAACGAGCTTGCACGCGCGGGCGAGAGCAGGGAGGGCGAAGGAGACCCAAGGGCAGGTGGGAAGGGGCCGTGTGGTTACATGACACATGCAACATGGGGAAAGAGGTTAATCCGAGCAAAAGCGGCCCACGAGGACCCACCAGGCGAGGAGGAGGCCACAGAGACCCCCCCAAGGGCAGGGAAGGGCCGCGGGAGGTTTGCACGATGTGGGTGACATTTGTCCCAGCACAGAGGAGGTGAGAAACATTGACGTTTCTCTGGGCAAAGTGCACGGCACGATGGAGTTGGCGTCACCGCCGCTATAGGAGTCCCGCGGCTTTGGCTGGAAAGTGAGTGAGACACAAGCTGGGAAAGCCCTGCTAAACAGAGGCAAGACTTGAAAACGTAGCCTGAAGGGGTTTATTTAATTTATTGCCAATGAACACCAACTTCGGATCACTGATTTGGGTAATGAGAAAAAAAGAGACCATCCACAATCAATCATCCACTTAAGTAACCTCCCTCCACCCTCATCCTTCCCTTCCTCTTCCCAACTTCCCTAATTTTCACTGTGGGTTTCACTCAGGTCTCCCCGGTCCCTGATTCCCCTCCACCACGCTTTGCCCTTGGTGGCTTTCAATCTGCTCAGTGTCCCTTCCCCGACAGCGGTCGCCCCTGCCTGCAGTCCTTCAGGGGCATCCCTGCAGGCAAATTCATCATTTTCTTTTCCCCCCCTAGCATGCTGAAAAATATGGGGAAATCTTCAACATGGAGGTGGGCAGCATGTCCTTCGTCTTTGTCAACGGCTTCCAGATGGTTAAGGAGGTGCTGGTAAACCAAGGCGAAAACTTCCTAGATCGCCCAGAAAAGCCTCTTGACCTGGAAGTCTTCAACAGCCGCGGTGAGTTCATCTCATCCAGGACAAGTATTTGAGGCAGAAAGTCAAAGCATGGATCCTGCAAACCACCTCTTTGCCCACAGATGAAGCCATCCGTGACCACCACGATGCGCTCGGCTGCTCTACCATGCCAAATGGCAGAGTTCATGCTTTTTCATCCTGAGAATGGGAGCTACCTTAGCTCACGGTGGGTTTTTTCTCCTTTTATTCCAGGACTGGTCTCCTCTAATGGACATACCTGGAAACAGCAGAGAAGATTCGCCCTGTCGACGCTCAGGAACTTCGGCCTGGGGAAGAGGAGCTTGGAGGAGCGGATACAGGAGGAGTGCCAGTACCTCACCAATGCCCTTGGGGAAGAGCAGGGTGAGGCTGGCCCCAAAGTGTCCTCCCACATGAATGCCTGTGTGCTAGTGCCTGCTAAAAACCACCTCTCCTTGCAACTGGTGCTAACAACCTTCTAACAGCCCAGCTTCCTCTTACAGGTGGCTTGCCCTCAAATTAACTCATTAATGTAAAGAGGCAACACGCAAAGCATTATTCGTAGCAGGGGTTTAACACTGCTTGCTCTGAGCTCTCCTGAGAAGCATGAGCACCTCTAAGCTCCACTCTTTCCTCTTAACCCAAAGGGCTTTTAGCTCTTTCTGCACCCCTTGCTTTCCATCATCTGGTTAAACCCCTCCTGAACCAGGACTGAGGGCAGAACGCACCGTTCTTTCTTTCTCTTCTCCAGGGCATCCTTTTGACCCTCACTTTAAGGTCAATAATGCAGTTTCCAACATCATCTGCTCGGTCACCTTTGGCAATCGGTTTGAGTACCATGATGAGCATTTCCAAAAGCTGCTGCACCTGTTGGACGAGGTGGTGAAGCTCCATGGCCACCCCTTCACCCAGGTACTGCTCCCCAGCCAGGCCGGGCTGCGTGGGCACTTATCTGTGCAAGGTCTTGGCTGCTTCTCTGGAACTGGCCTCAAAACGTGCAGCGTGGTACTTCGGGAAGCGTAGCTTTGCAGGCGTGTGAAGTCTTGATAACACAAGGTTTGTTTCAGTCCTTTATTCAATTCGCCCTTCTCTTTTGCGTCCCAAGCTCTATGGTTTTTTCCCAAGTGTAATGAAGTACCTCCCTGGACCCCACCAGACACTTCGTAAAAACTGGAAACTGCTGAAAGGTTTTGTGTACGACATGATCGCTAAGCACAAGGAGGACTTGCATCCCTCCAAAAGCCGGGACTTCATCGACAGCTACCTGCAGGAGATGGTGAAGGTCAGCCAGCCAGAGCAAGCCCTCCCGCGGCTCAGTTTAGAAATCAGGAGCAACTAGAAACGAATCAAAATTCTCCATTTAACCCATGTGTGTATCCATATGGCCAAATCGAAGCCTGGGAAGGACTTGGTTTCGGGACAGCAGGGAAACATCTGCTCGGCTTTTTGCTGGAGCACGTTTGGTGGAGGCGCAGGACTAAACACACAGTTAAATATGGGCAAAACGGGTGTGCTGGGCCCAAAGTTAAGTCTTGACTGCTGCTGGGAGTCGGGTGCGAGCCCGTCAGCGAGGGGGAAGGGGGCTGGATGGGACATTTTCCCACCTGGGGAGGTGCAGGGGGCTCGCAGTGTCTGCCCAAAGTAATAGGACGAGCTCGGCGCCAGGCAGGACTGAGCGCGGTCTCCGGGTGGTCGTGACTGTTTGCGCGGCACTAAAACCCCTTTTTGTTGAGGACGACGGCGGTGGGTGCTTCTGCGAAGAAAATCTTGCGTCCTGCATGCTGGACCTTTTCTTTGCCGGAACAGAGACAACATCCACAACCATCCGCTGGGCTTTGCTGTACATGGCCATGTACCCAGAAATTCAAGGTAAAACGAGCAATGGGTCAACAACCAGCTCCTGGCCTGTCCCTCCGATGTCCCACGTACAGGGAGCTGCTCAGTCCATCCGTCCACCTGTCCATCCCGCGCTGCCGGCACAGGCCCATGCCCATGCCCCTTTGCCCGTGCTGAGCTCCCGCCTGCACTGCCCCGGGAAATTCAGAGCGCAGGGCACTTCATCGCATGCCACCTTTTCATATCGAGATACACGATGGCTTCCTGAGCTCGTCTTTGGGAGAACTTCACAACAAACCCCCTGTTGCTCTGCAGACATGTTTTGGGGTGGGGGGGGGGGTTGTGCTTTTTTTACTGTACTTCTAATGACTTCTGCTCTTCCCACGCAGCGCGCGTGCAAGCGGAGATCGACGCGGTCGTGGGGCAGTCGCGGCAGCCGGCCCTGGAGGACCGGGCCAGCATGCCCTACACCAACGCCGTCATCCACGAGGTGCAGAGGATCAGCAACATTGTCCCCTTAGGTGCGCCCCGGATGGCCACGCAGGACACGATGCTGGGGGGCTTCCTCGTGCCCAAGGTAACCCCGGCCCCTGCCACCGGGTAGCAAACGCGCGGGGACATTATTAGTATAATGGGAAAGCTTTTCTTTCTCGCGGGGGCGGGAATTAATAAAAATGACCTGAAGTGAAGCTGTTTTGCCCCAAAGTGCACAACCTTTGGGGCAGGTGTGAGACGGCTCCCTTGGTCCTGCCGGGGAGAGCAGGGAGCCGCAAGCCCCCGCCGACGTCCTGGTGGGTCCCAGGCGAACGAGGGACTTGAGCCCTGCCTCGTCCTTCTGACAGACGCCCATCGCCACTGCCAACAGCAGAGAGGGAAGGGCAGCGGGGTCACACGTTACACAGGGGCCGAGACGGTGCTCAGTTATTTTCCGTTTCTCTCAGGGCACCGTTTTGATGCTGAATTTCACCTCCGTGCTCTTCGACAAGAAGGAGTGGGAAACCCCCGACGCTTTTAACCCAGAGCATTTCCTGAAGGACGGCGAGTTCTGGAGGAGAGAGGCTTTTCTACCCTTTTCTCTAGGTAAGGGTTGCTGGATTTGTTCAGTCCTGAACCTGGCTGAGGTTGGAAGGGACCTCTGGAGACCATCTAGTCCAACACCCCTGCTCAAGCAGGGTCACCTAGAGCACGTTGCACAGGATCGCGTCCAGGCGGGTTTTGAATATCTCCAGAGAAGGAGACTCCACCACCTCTCGGGGCAACCTGCTCCAGGGCTCTGTCAGCCTCACAGTGAAGAAGTTTTTCCTCATGTTCACATGGAAGCGTCTGTGTTTCAGTTTGTGCCCGTTGCCTCGCGTCCTGTCGCTGGGCACCACTGAAAAGAGTCTGGCTCCATCCTCTCGGCACCCTCCCTTCAGATACTTGTACACGTTGATAAGATCCCCTCTCAGCCTTCTCTTCTGCAGGCTGAACAGGCCCAGCTCTCTCAGCCTTTCCTCATAAGAGAGATGCTCCAGTCCCCTAATCATCTTCGTAGCCCTTCGCTGCACTTGCTCCAGTGGTGCCACATCCCTCTTGTACTGGGGAGCCCAGAACTGGACGCAGTACTCCAGATGTGGCCTCACCAGGGCTGAGTAGAGGGGGAGAATCACCTCACTCGCCTTGCTGGCAACACTCTTCCTGATGCAGCCCAGGATACCATTGGCCTTCTTGGCCACAAGGGCACATTGCTGCCTCATGCTTAACTTGGTGTCCACCAGCACTCCCAGGTCCTTCTCCGCAGAGCTGCTTTCCAGCAGGTCAGCCCCCAACCTGTACTGGTGACTGGGGTTATTCCTCCGCAGGTGCAGGAGCCTGCACTTGCCTTTGTTGAACTTCATGAGGTTCCTCTCCGCCCACCTCTCCAGCCTGTCCGGGTCTCTCTGAATGGCAGCACAGCCCTCCGGTGTATCCGCCACTCCTCCCAGTTTCGTATCTTCGGCAAACTTGCTGGGGGTGCACTCTGTCCCTTCATCCAGGTCACTGATGAAGAAGTCGAACTAGACTGGACCCAGGACTGACCCCTGGGGGACACCGCTAGCTACAGGCCTCCAACTAGACTCTGCGCCGCTGAGCACAACGCTCTGAGCTCTGCCATTCAGCCAGTTCTCAATCCACCTCACTGTCCACTCATCTAGCCCACACTTCCTGAGCTTCCCTATGAGGATGTTATGGGAGACAGTGTCAAAAGCCTTGCTGAAGTCAAGGGAGACAACATCCACTGCTCTCCCCTCATCTACCCAGCCAGTCATTCCATCAGAGAAGGCTATCAGATTGGTTAGGCATGATTTCCCCTTGGTGAAGCCATGCTGACTACTCCTGATCACTTTCTTGTCCTCCACATGCTTGGAGATGGCCTCCAGGATGAGCTGCTCCATCACCTTTCCAGGGATGGAGGTGCGGCTGACTGGCCTGTAGGTCCCTGGGTCCTCCTTCTTGCCCTTTTTGAAGACTGGGGTGACACTGGCTTTCTTCCAGTCCTCAGGCACCTCTCCTGTTCTCCATGACCTTTCAAAGATGATGGAGAGTGGCCTAGCAATAACGTCCGCCAGCTCCCTCAGCACTCGTGGGTGCATCCCATCGGGGCCCATGGATTTGTGGGTGTCAAGTTTGCTTAAATGATCTCTAACCCGATCCTCCTCGACCAAGGGAAAGTCTTCCTTTCTCCAGACTTTCTCTCTTGCCTCCAGGGTCCGGGGTTCCTGAGGGCTGGCCTGAGCAGTAAAGACTGAAGCAGAGGCGGCATTCAGTAACTCTGCCTTCTCTGCATCCTTCATCACCAGGGCACCCACTCCGTTCAGCGAAGGGCCCACATTTTCCCTAGTCTTCCTCTTGCTACTGATGTGTTTGAAGAAGCCCTTCTTGTTGTCCTTGACATCTCTTGCCAGATTTAATTCCAAACAGGCCTTAGCCTTCCTCGTCGCATCCCTGCATACTCTGACAACGTTCCTGTATTCCTCCCAAGTGGCCTGTCCCCCTTTCTACTTTCTGTAGACTTCCTCCTTCTGGTTGAGTTTTGCCAGGAGCTCCTTGCTCATCCGTGCAGGTCTCCTACCTCCTTTGCTTGACTTCCTACTCATAGGGACACACCGCTCTTGAGCCTGGAGGCAGTGATGTTTGAATATTAACCAGCTCTCTTGAATGCCCCTTCCTTCTAGGGCCCTAACCCATGGGATTCCTCCAAGTAGGTCCCTTGGGGGACGCCCTCGGGGAAAGACTGAATGTCCAGCCCGGCTCACGTGGCTGTGGCAGAGCAAAGCAAATCCCCTCGTCTTGGCTCCATTCCCACGCAGGGAAGAGCAATAAGGAGGAATAAAATCCCACAAACGTGCAGGAGACCCTAGAAACGCCTTCAAGGCAAGGGCGGCCACCCTATGCGCTTGGGTACCTAGGTCATCAGGGGTTTTGCCATGGAGGCAGAAACTTTTGCAGAAAGTTTCCTGAATGAATATCACACCGCTTGTTTGGCGGTTTAGTTGCGTTCGGCATAGGCAAAATGAACCAGCCCGCCTCACGTGGGCACAGTCAGACAGTGCACGTCGGTATAGCTTGTCCAAGCACCAGAGGATGAAGATCTGCTGCTAAAACACATGCTGCTGCGGTTCGGGTTGCAAAACTCATCCTAGAATGCAGTAATGTGGCCAAAGCGGGGGAAAAGGAGAGGATTTTCCCTGCAGAAAGCTCTCCCCTCTCCCCGCAACGCCGGCTGCTGCTCTCTCCGCAGGGAAGCGCGCCTGCCTGGGCGAGCAGCTGGCCCGCATGGAGCTCTTCCTCTTCTTCACGGCCCTGCTGCAGAAGTTCACCTTCCAGCCGCCGCCGGACGAGGCGCTCAGCTTCCGCTGGAGTCTGGGCATCACGCGACAACCCCAGGCCTACCGCATCCGCGCCGTGCCGCGCTAGGGGAGGTCCTGCCGCTGCTCTTGGGGAGCAAAACGCCTCCGTCCTGGTCCCCAGTGCAAAAACAAACCCTCCTCCTCCTCCTCCTCCTCCGCGGGGCTGCAGTAAGGAGCACGCAGCTCTGGGGAAAGCCGCCTTCTTCTGCTTCTTCTAAATCAATCGCAATATAATTTCTATTGCAAACTGACCTCGTGGTCTGTATCTGTCCGCTATGACCCAAGTGCTGCAGGGGCTTAGAGAGGTGCATTAAAGATCTGGAGAGAGGAAAGGCGACTGCCCAGGACCTCCTCCACCAGCCTGGGCCTGAGAGACATGGGGGGGGTTGTTTTGTTTTGTTTTTTGACAGCATATGAGCAGAGGAATTGAGGTTTTTCTTAATTTTATTTTGGCTAGCTGTCGTTCATAGCGGCAAGCAAATTAGGAATGCTTTAGAGAGGGCAATACTTCGGTGGTGGAGCCACACTGTTAAAGAGTGGTACCAGCCCTTGTTCTATGGTATGAGCATGGGTAGTAATTGCCAACAGTTTTGCTTCCGTTACCCTTGACAAATCATCTACAAAAAAAAAAAAAAAATTACTCTGTAACGTCTCTCTCTGTTTTTTGCATTCTAATAAATCCTTACTGAAACACTTTTGCCGTAAAGCATTTTTCAAAGCAAAGACCAACGAGGGCGGTTTCTCACTACACCTGCAGCCGGCAACAGCACCGCTGTTTCCCCGTGGCCGCAGGGATGCAGCGAGCCAGCCCCGGCCTCAGTCGATTGCTGGTTAACTCGAGCAATATATTGACTTAGCAACCGCTGCACCGCGGGGTCCCAGCGAGCCGAAGCAGCACGAAAAGCCCGAGCTCCCACCAGCAGCGCAGGCGGCAGCTGCTGCACCCCACAGTGCCACTAAAACACACCTCCAAATTTCCAGGCATCGGCCCGAGGAAGCGAGGTGAAAGCAATCTGTTCCTGTTCATTTTCTCTTAAACATTTCGTGAAAGGAGTGATTGCAAAACACGAGGAGGATCTGAATCAGTCTGAATCGGGAGATGACATTGATTGCCGTCTGAGGGAGATAAATCGAAAAGGTAAGGTGCGAATGGGGACCAGCTACCCAGAACCAAAGGAATGAGTAGATGAGACTCAGAGCTGTTTCGTTAGGGACACTCGCGCCTGCCCGTGCTTACGAAACTTCAGCGTTACCTTCCCCTCGCTACCTCTTTCACCTCAAACCTTCTGGCAACAGCAGGAGTTTGATCGCTTTGAAAACACACAGATTTCTTTCTCATTTGGAAGTATTTATGCTTTGTCTTCTTCTGCTGCGCTGCGTAGGAGGACGCTCAGGAAACGCGTTTACGGATCTATGGGAACTCGCAGGCCTGTTTCCTACTGTGAAATTTAACATTTAAAAATGCTACCTGCTTCTGAAAGTCCCTATACAGCAAAGGGAGTGGGTTTCCAAGGAGCCTGCAGGGTTTGGGGCAAATCATATAATCCAATGAATGTAAGTAAGGGGTCGAAGCTTTCAACTCCAGCGATCAGGAATAAAAACTAGCAGCGGGACTTGAGTTATGCAAAGACGGTTTGGGATTGGGTCTTTGAAAGCACATCCCTCCCAAGTAAGTTCCATGAGCTCCATACGTCCCATAATTTCTATTCCCCTCTTCTTCCCAAGTGGAAGGGTGACACCAGCTCTTATTTCCACGAGGAAAACCTGCTGTGCTCCACCCTGGACCTCTTCCTGACCGGGACCGAGACGACCGCCACCGCCATCCGCTGGGCCCTGCTCTACATGGCCATGTACCGCCACGTCCAAGGTGGGAGCACCAGCGGGGAACCGCCTCAGCTGGCTTTGCTGGGCGCAAACCAGCCAGCACCGGGAAGGCCAAAACTAGCCCGTACTGGGCTTGTGGTGCATGCAGTGTAAACCGCGTAGAAGATGATAACCACTAAAAATAGCATTTTGCCACCCACATCATCTGAGCTGGACGCCCATATTCACTAGAAGCAGTGGACAAAATACCTCTGGAGCCGGTGGAAATCTTCCCCGAATGCAGGGAGCCGTGAATCCGGGCTCGTTTTCTGTCCCTGAGCAACAACAGCTGAAATAGCAGCCTTTTTACCTGTAGGAAACAGCATAGCGAAAATGGGGAAAATTTCTTTCACTGAGCTGTGAGAGCAAAAATCCCGTGGGCTGTGTGGTCTTTGCACTTCCCAGGCACTGCGGCCCAAGGGGAGGGACCGTTGGGTAGTAAATGCAGAGATAACTGAAACTCAGACAACTATTTTAACATGAAAAATCTAGAAGAGAAACCGGCCCCTCCGCTCGCCTCCCCTGGCCCCGCGTGAGCCAGGCTGATCATGTCCCAGCCTCTAAAGTCCTCAGACTTTGACCTGGAAGGGAACCAACCAGCAGGATCTTACCCGGATATTCCAATGACATGGAAAATAGGAGCCATCCAGACGGACACCGTAAAGGTGTTATGGATCTCACCTCTTTATGCAGGAGATCTTACGGCAGAGCCATGGCGTTGGTCATAATTTTCAGTTTCATAAAGTTTGCTTCTCAAACTTTATGCGAGATCCTCTCCACGCGTTATGGGAATAGAGGTGCAGGAAACATAGGGAAGCCTACAAAAGAGATTTGTTAGGTCCACAGAGTATCAAGAATCATCTAAGATAGAAGTAGCGCTTGGTAAAAGCTAAGGAATAGATATTGATGCATATGTACTGCTCTGGCATTAGGAAAGCAAATTTCAAAAGTTGGATCCATTTAGTCTCCTCCACGAACATGAGTGGTTGCTTCATGGAAAATAAAACGCAAAACCTTTGGGCATTTTGCTCCACATTGCTCAGACTATTTTTCTTTTTCTGATGGAGGATGTGGGCTTTAACCAGATATTGTGCGGTTTTAAATAAACAACACAATAAAGAGGGTCCGCTGGGAGTTATTTGGTTAAGTTGCTTCAAATTCCTATGGGAACACAAGTTTCCTGATTTAAAATTGGCTTATATTAGCATGGCCAGTGACGCTGGCACAATGTACAGACAGACGCTAAGTGATAGAAAGTAGAGGCACATTAAAGTTAACGTTCACACTGGTTTTCACCTTCATTTGATAACATTGGTTAGGAATAACATTTTAGTCTTAAACAGCGTATTTTGCTTCATGTGTAGACCAGAGCTGATAATAAACTAGTCTGACAACGTATCAGCTCTTCTTCTCGCAGTCTCCCGTTCTCCCCCACCTTTCGCAGGGCACCACACTGATGACCAGCCTGACTTCAGTCATGTTTGACAAAAATGTGTGGGAGACTCCGGACACCTTTAATCCTGAACATTTCCTGGAAAAGGGCCAGTACAGGAAGCGGGAGGCTTTCCTGCCTTTCTCTGCAGGTAGAAATGGAGGGGGAAATGGGTTTTTTGCCTATGCAATGCCTTTTTTTTTAAGAACCCCTGTATCAGAGCAGGGGGTACCGCTCCTTGTCCAGCTTTCTGTCTCTGACAGCAGCCCACGTCCAGCATTTCCATCAGCGAAAAAACCCTACAACAGTTGATACCGACTGCACTGAGCTATACCACAGGGGGAGGGAATTAATTTGTTAGTGCAGGATGAAAAATAAGGCTTTTTCTCTTGCATTAGCTGCTGAAATGGGCTTTTTCTGACTCCTTTTGCCTCTTCGACTCCACGAGCAGCCACGGCAGTTTGCTTCGCAGTAAAGTTCTGGGGAAGGTTTCTGCAGAATGTGTGGGTGAACATTGCCACCTAACCTTGCGAAGGAGAAAAGCTCCGGCGAGCTCGGCACTCGGCGTGCGCGAGGGAGAGGAGCCCGCCGCGGTGGGGACGGCGGGGATGGTGAGGTCCTCTGTGCCAGGCAGCTCAGACGCGGTGGCATCCCACGCCGGGGCTGGTCCATCCACGGTGGCTCCGTGGCACCAGCAAACCCCCCAGCTCCTTACACACCGAAGGAAGTATCGTGCACTGAACTAAGGCTTTTGCTCCATTTTTTTAAGGGAAATCCCCATGTCTGTAAACTTGTGATAGGACCAGCTTGGGTTTGCGGTCACATAAGCCCATCACTGACCAGCTGCTTTCTCCTCTCCTGCCAGGCAAGCGGGCTTGTCCCGGCGAGCAGCTCGCCAAAACAGAGCTGTTCATCTTCTTCACAGCCCTCCTTCAGAAATTCACCTTCCGGGCCCTGGCCCACACAGCGCTGACCTTGGAGTTCACGCTCAGCCTCACGCACTGCCCCAAGTCCTTCCAGATACGGGCGCTGCTGAGTGAGGCAAGGGGCTGCCCTGGCTTCCTGGCGCTTCATCCCTTTGCAATGGGAAGAAGGTCCCTTTCCCCCACCAGCCTGTTACATTTTTGGATGAGGTGGTGGTCGCCGGATGCTCAAGGTCCAGCAGCTCACTGGACAAGCTGGACTGGGATGTGCACGCCCTGGGATTGAGCCTCCGTGCTGATTTGAATGTCCAGGTGGACATGGCAAGCAGCCAACGCCAACCTTGACACCTCAGGTCTGCTATGGCACGAGGTCCCCATGCTCCCATATTGTGTGGAGACACCATATCTCAGCCAAGATCCTTGCAACGGCAGCATCCTGTTTTTTATCATCTCATGCATATACGGAAATTTTGATGAGGAAGCTATAGGGTGGTAGAAGCAGCCTCTACCATAGGCCATGCTGAGCAGGAGCAAACACGCTTCCAGGCAGGTCTTGAAGGGCTATGAAAATTTAATATGACACTTGTCTGAGGAGGAAAGGTTTCTCCAAAATGGTTTGTGCTGATAAAAAACACAGTGGCAAAGTGGCAAAAAGTCATATTGGAGGTGCTTGGCCATGGTTTAGCCACAGCCAAGGAGAGCGACAGGCAGGAGGGAGCCAGGAAAGCCGGCAGCAGCCGAAGGACGAACAAAGCGGCAGCTTCGTGCTGGGAGGTCACCAGCTTTCCCTTTGCCTTCTGCCCCAGCAGAGACTCGTGCTTGCTGCTACACCAGGTTTTGCTCCGGTCAGGTCACACCGTGCTCCACCATTCCCGCGACGGCCCAGGGACGGCCCAAAAACACTGTGAGAAGCTACTCCTGCCCATGCGGGGGGTCGCTGTGAAGGGCGTCAAACCTTAGCCCAGCAAACAAATTAGGTATACAATCTGTGCAGAATTTTCCCATTTATGCAACCTAACATTAAAGCTAAGAAAGCGCCTCCTACGCTGTCTCCTCTGTGCTTTTGCTTGCAATATAAACACAGCAAAGATTTTTCTTCCCCTCTTTTTTTTTTTTTTTTATTTCTAGCCTTTCATAAGTGACTTTTGTATGCAGGCACATGTCAGATGATACTCGATAGCTAGCGAGCAAATCAAGTCGCGTCTCATCGCCGCTGGCTTTGCGCCCCCGTCGCAGGCAGCAGCGGCGCTCGCGGCTGCCGGGAGCGCGGCCGTGCAATTGCGGATTTGTGCCACACGGGAGTGTCCTCTGCACAGCGCATCCCCGCGCCCGCCCGCCCGGGGTTTGCGAATGAGCCGTGCCTTCCGCTGAGCGCTTTAATCCCCTTTCACTTTTAACTGGTGGTTTGCAGTTACAGACTCTCTCTTTTTTTTCCTGGAAACGGGAAAACGGAAAAGATCTGTGGATTTTTTTCCCCCTCTGAAGTTTTCAAAGCCGTTCAGGACGGGACGCCGGTGTCCCCCCGCCCGCAGCGCTCCGTCCACCTGCGCTTTGGAGTAGCTCTGACCTCTGATACGTGTGTACAACTTGTGTTATTTGCTTGGGCTTAGCAAACAAGCTTTCACCTGTTTGCTTTTGCCATTTTAAACTTGCTGTTAACTTGCTTTTTAAACTTGCGGTTTTAAACTTGCAGCAACTCCTTCAGTGCATGCGCATGGCCAGACATGCGCATTGGGGGCGGTGAAAGACGACACACGGCAGCAGAGCCGGACGGTCACCCGCTGCCGTCACCCCCAGGAGAGCAGCCGCCAGCCTGCGAGCGGGGCGAGCTGGGGAGGACGTGGGCACGCAGGCGCTGCGCTAGCTCTGGGCACCGCGTCTTGGAGCGGCCACTGCCGGGAAGCAGGAGCGAGGAGGATTTCAGACCTGCTCTGGAAAGCTCTTTTCTCTCCTCTTGGCAAGTGTGCTGCAAAGCAGGGTTTGCTGGGTTTTGTAAGGCAGTGGTGGCAGGTGGGAGGAGTAAGGAGGAGCTGCAAGTGTTTTGCTGTATATATTTTTTTTAATTAGATAAGAAGAAACGTGTGAGTTTAATCAACTAGGGGGAAAAAAAATCAAGCATTAAAACTCAAACTGGCTTTTAATTTTAAAATCGGCCTGGCAGGAGGCTGAGCGCCGCACCAAGGCTAGACAGCAGGTCAGCATAAGCCGCTTGGCGCTGCTTGCGTGCGTGCACCCGTCTCCCCCGCGCACTTTGCCCATCTCCCTTCGCAGATAAGGGTGCACAGCTGTTTCCGGGTGCCGGGCGCAGTGGCTGGGGCTGCCGGCGGCGCGACCCTCTGCGGCCTCCCCATGCTGCGCCTCCTGCGCGAGAGCGTGTCCAGCATGTCCGTCCAGACCCTCCTGGTGTTCCTGGGCGTCTTTCTGCTCGTCGCCGACTACATGAAGAGGAGAAAGCCCAAAAACTTCCCCCCAAGGCCCTTTCCGCTCCCCTTCCTGGGGCATGTCCTCTCCCTGAACTTCAGAGATCCCATGAAGGCGATGCAGAAGGTAACGAGCTTGCACGCGCGGGCGAGAGCAGGGAGGGCGAAGGAGACCCAAGGGCAGGTGGGAAGGGGCCGTGTGGTTACATGACGCATGCAACATGGGGAAAGAGGTTAATCCGAGCAAAAGCGGCCCACGAGGACCCACCAGGCGAGGAGGAGGCCACAGAGACCCCCCCAAGGGCAGGGAAGGGCCGCGGGAGGTTTGCACGATGTGGGTGACATTTGTCCCAGCACAGAGGAGGTGAGAAACATTGACGTTTCTCTGGGCAAAGTGCACGGCACGATGGAGTTGGCGTCACCGCCGCTATAGGAGTCCCGCGGCTTTGGCTGGAAAGTGAGTGAGACACAAGCTGGGAAAGCCCTGCTAAACAGAGGCAAGACTTGAAAACGTAGCCTGAAGGGGTTTATTTAATTTATTGCCAATGAACACCAACTTCGGATCACTGATTTGGGTAATGAGAAAAAAAGAGACCATCCACAATCAATCATCCACTTAAGTAACCTCCCTCCACCCTCATCCTTCCCTTCCTCTTCTCAACTTCCCCGATTTTCACTGTGGGTTTCACTCAGGTCCCCCCAGTCCCTGATTCCCCTCCACTGCGCCTTGCTCTCGGTGGCTTTCAATCTGCTCAGTGTCCCTTCCCCGACAGCGGTCGCTCCTGCCCACAGTCCCTCAGGGGCATCCCTGCAGGCAAATTCATCATTTTTTTCCTCCCCATAGCATATTGAAAAGTATGGGGACATCTTCAGCCTGGAGGTGGGCAGCATGTCCCACGTCTTTGTCAACGGCTTCCAGATGGTTAAGGAGGTGCTGGTAAACCAAGGCGAAAACTTCCTAGATCGCCCAGAAATGCCTCTCGACCTGGAAGTCTTCAACAACCGTGGTGAGTTCATCTCATCCAGGACAAGTATTTGAGGCAGAAAGTCAAAGCATGGATCCTGCAAACCACCTCTTTGCCCACAGATGAAGCCATCCGTGACCACCACGATGCTCTCGGCTGCTCTACCATGCCAAATGGCAGAGTTCATGCTTTTTCATCCTGAGAATGGAAGCTACCTTAGCTCACGGTGGGTTTTTTCTCCTTTTATTCCAGGACTGATCTTCTCTAATGGACATACTTGGAAACAGCAGAGAAGATTCGCCCTGTCGACGCTCAGGAACTTCGGCCTGGGGAAGAGGAGCTTGGAGGAGCGGATACAGGAGGAGTGCCAGTACCTCACCAATGCCTTTGGGGAAGAGCAGGGTGAGGCTGGCCCCAAAGTGTCCTCCCACATGAATGCCTGTGTGCTAGTGCCTGCTAAAAACCACCTCTCCTTGCAACTGGTGCTAACAACCTTCTAACAGCCCAGCTTCCTTTCACAGGTGGCTTGCCCTCAAATTAACTCATTAATGTAAAGAGGCAACACGCAAAGCATTATTCGTAGCAGGGGTTTAACACTGCTTGCTCTGAGCTCTCCTGAGAAGCATGAGCACCTCTAAGCTCCACTCTTTCCTCTTAACCCAAAGGGCTTTTAGCTCTTTCTGCACCCCTTGCTTTCCATCATCTGGTTAAACCCCTCCTGAACCAGGACTGAGGGCAGAACGCACCATTCTTTCTTTCGCTTCTCCAGGGCATCCTTTTGACCCTCACTTTAAGGTCAATAACGCAGTTTCCAACATCATCTGCTCGGTCACCTTTGGCAATCGGTTCGAGTACCATGATGAGCATTTCCAAAAGCTGCTGCACCTGTTGGACGAGCTGGTGAAGCTCCATGGCCATCCCCTCAGCCAGGTACTGCTCCCCAGCCAGGCCGGGCTGCGCGGGCACTTATCTGTGCAAGGTCTTGGCTGCTCGTCTGGAATTGGCCTCAAAACGTGCAGCATGGTACTTCAGGAAGCGTAGCTTTGCAGGCGTGTGAAGTCTTGATAACACAAGGTTTGTTTCAGTCCTTTATTCAATTCGCCCTTCTCTTTTCGTCCCAAGCTCTATGTTTTTTTCCCAAGTGTAATGAAGTACCTCCCTGGACCCCACCAGAAAGTTCCTAAAAACTGGAAACTGCTGAAAGGTTTTGTGTATGACGTGATCGCTAAGCACAAGGAGGACTTGCATCCCTCCAAAAGCCGGGACTTCATCGACAGCTACCTGCAGGAGATGGTGAAGGTCAGCCAGCCAGAGCAAGCCCTCCCGCGGCTCGGTTTAGAAATCAGGAGCAACTAGAAACGAATCAAAATTCTCCATTTAACCCATGTGTGTATCCATATGGCCAAATCGAAGCCTGGGAAGGACTTGGGTTCGGGACAGCAGGGAAACATCTGCTCGGCTTTTTGCTGGAGCACGTTTGGTGGAGGCGCAGGACTAAACACACAGTTAAATATGGGCAAAACGGGTGTGCTGGGCCCAAAGTTAAGTCTTGACTGCTGCTGGGAGTCGGGTGCGAGCCCATCAGCGAGGGGGAAGGGGGCTCGATGGGACATTTTCCCACCTGGGGAGGTGCAGGGGGCTCGCAGTGTCTGCCCAAAGCAATAGGACGAGCTCAGCACCAGGCAGGACTGAGCACGGTCTCCGGGTGGTCGTGACTGTTTGCGCGGCACTAAAACCCCTTTTTGTTGAGGACGACGGCGGTGGGTGCTTCTGCGAAGAAAATCTTGCGTCCTGCATGCTGGACCTTTTCTTTGCCGGAACAGAGACAACGTCCACAACCATCCGCTGGGCTTTGCTGTACATGGCCAAGTACCCAGAAATTCAAGGTAAAACGAGCAATGGGTCAACAACCAGCTCCTGGCCTGTCCCTCCGATGTCCCACGTGCAGGGGGCTGCTGAGTCCATCCGCTTGTCCGACCGTCCATCCCGCGGTGCCGGCACAGGTACCCCCTTGCCCGTGCTGAGCTCCCGCCTGCACTGCCCCGGGAAACTGCAGAGCACAGGGCACTTCATCGCATGCCACCTTTTCATATCAAGATACATGATGGCCTCCTGAGCTCGTCTTTGGGAGAACTTCACAACCAACTCCCCTGTTGCTCTGCAGACATGTTTTGGGGGTTTTGTGCTTTTTTTTACTGTACTTCCAATGACTTCTGCTCTTCCCACGCAGCGCACGTGCAAGCGGAGATCGACGCGGTCGTGGGGCAGTCGCGGCAGCCGGCCCTGGAGGACCGGGCCAGCATGCCCTACACCAACGCCGTCATCCACGAGGTGCAGAGGATCAGCAACATCATCCCCTTAGGCACGACACGGCTGACCACACGGGACACGATGCTGGGGGGCTTCCTTGTGCCCAAGGTAACCCCGGCCCCTGCCACCGGGTAGCAAATGCACAGGGACATTATTAGTAAAATGGGAAAGCTTTTCTTTTTCACGGGGGCGGGAATCAATGAAAATGACCTGAAGTGAAGCTGTTTTGCCCCAAAGTGCGCAACCTTTGGGGCAGGTGTGAGACGGCTCCCTTGGTCCTGCCAGGGAGAGCAGGGAGCCGCAAGCCCCCGCCGACGTCCTGGCGGGTCCCAGGCGAACGAGGGACTTGAGCCCTGCCTCGTCCTTCTGACAGACGTCCATCGCCACTGCTAACGGCAGAGAGGGAAGGGCAGCGGGGTCACACGTTACACAGGGGCCGAGACGGTGCTCAGTTATTTTCCGTTTCTCTCAGGGCACCGTTTTGATGCTGAATTTCACCTCTGTGCTCTTCGACAAGAAGGAGTGGGAAACCCCCGACGCTTTCAACCCGGAGCATTTCCTGAAGGACGGCCAGTTCTGGAGGAGAGAGGCTTTTCTACCCTTTTCTCTAGGTAAGGGTTGCCGGATTTGTTCCGTCCTTTAGTGCTAAGGCCCTGGGATCGGGCTCCTGCAAAGCACGGAGGGGAATCAGGGCGGCGCTCATGCCAGGCACAGCTCACAGAATCACAGAATGGTTGAGGTTGGAAGGGACCTCTGGAGACCATCTAGTCCAACACCCCTGCTCAAGCAGGGTCACCTAGAGCACGTTGCACAGGATCGCGTCCAGGCGGGTTTTGAATATCTCCAGAGAAGGAGACACCACCACCTCTCTGGGCAACCTGCTCCAGGGCTCTGTCACCCTCACAGTGAAGAAGTTTTTCCTCATGTTCACATGGAAGCGTCTGTGTTTCAGTTTGTGCCCGTTGCCTCGCATCCTGTCGCTGGGCACCACTGAAAAGAGTCTGGTCCCATCCTCTCGACACCCTCCCTTCAGATACTTGTACACGTTGATAAGATCCCCTCTCAGCCTTCTCTTCTCCAGGCTGAACAGGCCCAGCTCTCTCAGCCTTTCCTCATAAGAGAGATGCTCCAGTCCCCTAATCATCTTCGTAGCCCTTCGCTGCACTTGCTCCAGTAGTGCCACGTCTCTCTTGTACTGGGGAGCCCAGAACTGGATGCAGGACTCCAGATGTGGCCTCCCCAGGGCTGAGTAGAGGGGGAGGATCACCTCCCTCGACCTGCTGGCAACACTCTTCCTGATGCACCCCAGCATACCATTGGCCTTCTTGGCCACAAGGCCACATTGCTGCCTCATGCTTAACTTGGTGTCCACCAGCACTCCCAGGTCCTTCTCCGCAGAGCTGCTTTCCAGCAGGTCGACCCCCAACCTGTACTGCTGCATGGGGTTATTCCTCCCCAGGTGCAGGAGCCTGCACTTGCCTTTGTTGAACTTCATGAGGTTCCTCTCCGCCCACCTCTAGAACTAGACTCTGCGCCGCTGAGCACAACCCTCTGAGCTCTGCCATTCAGCCAGTTCTCAATCCACCTCACTGTCCACTCATCTAGCCCGCACTTCCTGAGCTTCCCTATGAGGATGTTATGGGAGACAGTGTCAAAAGCCTTGCTGAAGTCAAGGGAGACAACATCCACTGCTCTCCCCTCATCTACCCAGCCAGTCACTCCATCAGAGAAGGCTATCAGATTGGTTAGGCATGATTTCCCCTTGGTGAAGCCATGCTGACTACTCCTGATCACTTTCTTGTCCTCCACATGCTTGGAGATGGCCTCCAGGATGAGCTGCTCCATCACCTTTCCAGGGATGGAGGTGCGGCTGACTGGCCTGTAGGTCCCTGGGTCCTCCTTCTTGCCCTTTTTGAAGACTGGGGTGACACTGGCTTTCTTCCAGTCCTCAGGCACCTCTCCTGTTCTCCATGACCTTTCAAAGATGATGGAGAGTGGCCTAGCAATAACGTCCGCCAGCTCCCTCAGCACTCGTGGGTGCATCCCATCGGGGCCCATGGATTTGTGGGTGTCAAGTTTGCTTAAATGATCTCTAACCCGATCCTCCTCGACCAAGGGAAAGTCTTCCTTTCTCCAGACTTTCTCTCTTGCCTCCAGGGTCCGGGGTTCCTGAGGGCTGGCCTGAGCAGTAAAGACTGAAGCAGAGGCGGCATTCAGTAACTCTGCCTTCTCTGCATCCTTCATCACCAGGGCACCCACCCCGTTCAGCGAAGGGCCCACATTTTCCCTAGTCTTCCTCTTGCTACTGATGCATTTGAAGAAGCCCTTCTTGTTGTCCTTGACATGTCTTGCCAGATTTAATTCCAAACAGGCCTTAGCCTTCCTCGTCGCATCCCTGCATACTCTGACAACGTTCCTATATTCCTCCCAAGTGGCCTGTCCCCCTTTCCACTTTCTGTAGACTTCCTCCTTCTGGTTGAGTTTTGCCAGGAGCTCCTTGCTCATCCGTGCAGGTCTCCTACCTCCTTTGCTTGACTTCCTACTCATAGGGACACACCGCTCTTGAGCCTGGAGGCAGTGATGTTTGAATATTAACCAGCTCTCTTGAATGCCCCTTCCGTCTAGGGCCCTAACCCATGGGATTCCTCCAAGTAGGTCCCTTGGGGGACGCCCTCGGGGAAAGACTGAATGTCCAGCCCAGCTCACGTGGCTGTGGCAGAGCAAAGCAAATCCCCTTGTCTTGGCTCCGTTCCCACGCAGGGAAGAGCCATAAGGAGGAACAAAATCCCACAAACGTGCAGGAGACCCTAGAAACGCCTTCAAGGCAAGGGCGGCCACCCTGTGTGCTTGGTCCCACGTTGCCTAGGTCATCAGGGGTTTTGCCATGGAGGCAGAAACTTTCTGCAAAAGTTTCCTGAATGAATATCACACTGCTTGTTTGGCGGTTTAGTTGCGTTCGGCATAGGCAAAATGAACCAGCCCGCCTCACGTGGGCACAGTCAGACAGTGCACGTCGGTATAGCTTGTCCAAGCACCAGAGGATGAAGATCTGCTGCTAAAACACATGCTGCTGCGGTTCGGGTTGCAAAACTCATCCTAGAATGCAGTAATGTGGCCAAAGCGGGGGAAAAGGAGAGGATTTTCCCTGCAGAAAGCTCTCCCCTCTCCCCGCAACGCCGGCTGCTGCTCTCTCCGCAGGGAAGCGCGCCTGCCTGGGCGAGCAGCTGGCCCGCATCGAGCTCTTCCTCTTCTTCACGGCCCTGCTGCAGAAGTTCACCTTCCAGCCACCGCCGGACGAGGCGCTCAGCTTCCACTGGAGTCTGGGCATCACACGGTACCCTCAGGCCTACCGCATCCGCGCCGTGCCACGCTAGTGGAGGTCCTGCCGCTGCTCTTGGGGAGCAAAACGCCTCCGTCCTGGTCCCCAGTGCAAAAACAAACCCTCCTCCTCCTCCTCCTCCTCCGCGGGGCTGCAGTAAGGAGCACGCAGCTCTAGGGAAAGCCGCCTTCTTCTGCTTCTTCTAAATCAATCGCAAAATAATTTCTATTGCAAACTGACTTCGTGGTCTGTATCTGTCCGCTATGACCCAAGTGCTGCAGGGGCTTAGAGAGGTGCATTAAAGATCTGGAGAGAGGAAAGGCGACTGCCCAGGACCTCCTCCACCAGCCTGGGCCTGAGAGACATGGGGGGGGTTGTTTTGTTTTGTTTTTTGACAGCATATGAGCAGAGGAATTGAGGTTTTTCTTAATTTTACTTTGGCTAGCTGTCGTTCATAGCGGCAGGCAAATTAGGAATGCTTTAGAGAGGGCAATACTTCGGTGGTGGATCCACACTGTTAAAGAGCGGTACCAGCCCTTGTTCTATGGTATGAGCATGGGTAGTAATTGCCAACAGTTTTGCTTCCGTTACCCTTGACAAATCATCTACAGAAAAAAAAAATTACTCTGTAACGTCTCTCTCTGTTTTTTGCATTCTAATAAATCCTTACTGAAACACTTTTGCCGTAAAGCATTTTTCAAAGCAAAGACCAACGTGGGCGGTTTCTCACCACACCTGCAGCCGGCAACAGCGCCGCTGTTTCCCCGTGGCCGCAGGGATGCAGCGAGCCAGCCCCGGCCTCAGTCGATTGCTGGTTAACTCGAGCAATATATTGACTTAGCAACCGCTGCACCGCGGGGTCCCAGCGAGCCGAAGCAGCACGAAAAGCCCGAGCTCCCACCAGCAGCGCAGGCGGCAGCTGCTGCACCCCACAGTGCCACTAAAACACACCTCCAAATTTCCAGGCATCGGCCCGAGGAAGCGAGGTGAAAGCAATCTGTTCCTGTTCATTTTCTCTTAAACATTTCGTGAAAGGAGTGATTGCAAAACACGAGGAGGATCTGAATCAGTCTGAATCGGGAGATGACATTGATTGCCGTCTGAGGGAGATAAATCGAAAAGGTAAGGTGCGAATGGGGACCAGCTACCCAGAACCAAAGGAATGAGTAGATGAGACTCAGAGCTGTTTCGTTAGGGACACTCGCGCCTGCCCGTGCTTACGAAACTTCAGCGTTACCTTCCCCTCGCTACCTCTTTCACCTCAAACCTTCTGGCAACAGCAGGAGTTTGATCGCTTTGAAAACACACAGATTTCTTTCTCATTTGGAAGTATTTATGCTTTGTCTTCTTCTGCTGCGCTGCGTAGGAGGACGCTCAGGAAACGCGTTTACGGATCTATGGGAACTCGCAGGCCTGTTTCCTACTGTGAAATTTAACATTTAAAAATGCTACCTGCTTCTGAAAGTCCCTATACAGCAAAGGGAGTGGGTTTCCAAGGAGCCTGCAGGGTTTGGGGCAAATCATATAATCCAATGAATGTAAGTAAGGGGTCGAAGCTTTCAACTCCAGCGATCAGGAATAAAAACTAGCAGCGGGACTTGAGTTATGCAAAGACGGTTTGGGATTGGGTCTTTGAAAGCACATCCCTCCCAAGTGAGCTCCATGAGCTCCATACGTCCCATAATTTCCATTCTCCTTCCCAAGTGGAAGGGTGACACCAGCTCTTATTTCCACGAGGAAAACCTGCTGTGCTCCACCCTGGACCTCTTCCTGACCGGGACCGAGACGACCGCCACCGCCATCCGCTGGGCCCTGCTCTACATGGCCATGTACCGCCACGTCCAAGGTGGGAGCACCAGCAGGGAACCGCCTCAGCTGGCTTTGCTGGGCGCAAACCAGCCAGCACCGGGAAGGCCAAAACTAGCCCGTACTGGGCTTGTGGTGCATGCAGTGTAAACCGCGTAGAAGATGATAAGCACTAAAAATAGCATTTTGCCACCCACATCATCTGAGCTGGACGCCCATATTCACTAGAAGCAGTGGACAAAATACCTCTGGAGCTGGTGGAAATCTTCCCCGAACGCAGGGAGCCGTGAATCCGGGCTCGTTTTCTGTCCCTGAGCAACAACAGCTGAAATAGCAGCCTTTTTACCTGTAGGAAACAGCATAGCGAAAATGGGGAAAATTTCTTTCACTGAGCTGTGAGAGCAAAAATCCCGTGGGCTGTGTGGTCTTTGCACTTCCCAGGCACTGCGGCCCAAGGGGAGGGACCGTTGGGTAGTAAATGCAGAGATAACTGAAACTCAGACAACTATTTTAACATGAAAAATCTAGAAGAGAAACCGGCCCCTCCGCTCGCCTCCCCTGGCCCCGCGTCAGCCAGGCTGATCATGTCCCAGCCTCTAAAGTCCTCAGACTTTGACCTGGAAGGGAACCAACCAGCAGGATCTTACCCGGATATTCCAATGACATGGAAAATAGGAGCCATCCAGACGGACACCGTAAAGGTGTTATGGATCTCACCTCTTTGTGCAGGAGATCTTACGGCAGAGCCATGGCGTTGGTCATAATTTTCAGTTTCATAAAGTTTGCTTCTCAAACTTTATGCGAGATCCTCTCCACGCGTTATGGGAATAGAGGTGCAGGAAACATAGGGAAGCCTACAAAAGAGATTTGTTAGGTCCACAGAGTATCAAGAATCATCTAAGATAGAAGTAGCGCTTGGTAAAAGCTAAGGAATGGATATTGATGCATATGTACTGCTCTGGCATTAGGAAAGCAAATTTCAAAAGTTGGATCCATTTAGTCTCCTCCACGAACATGAGTGGTTGCTTCATGGAAAATAAAACGCAAAACCTTTGGGCATTTTGCTCCACATTGCTCAGACTATTTTTCTTTTTCTGATGGAGGATGTGGGCTTTAACCAGATATTGTGCGGTTTTAAATAAACAACACAATAAAGAGGGTCCGCTGGGAGTTATTTGGTTAAGTTGCTTCAAATTCCTATGGGAACACAAGTTTCCTGATTTAAAATTGGCTTATATTAGCATGGCCAGTGACGCTGGCACAATGTACAGACAGACGCTAAGTGATAGAAAGTAGAGGCACATTAAAGTTAACGTTCACACTGGTTTTCACCTTCATTTGATAACATTGGTTAGGAATAACATTTTAGTCTTAAACAGCGTATTTTGCTTCATGTGTAGACCAGAGCTAATAATAAACTAGTCTGACAACGTATCAGCTCTTCTTCTCGCAGTCTCCCGTTCTCCCCCACCTTTCGCAGGGCACCACACTGATGACCAGCCTGACTTCAGTCATGTTTGACAAAAATGTGTGGGAGACTCCGGACACCTTTAATCCTGAACATTTCCTGGAAAAGGGCCAGTACAGGAAGCGGGAGGCTTTCCTGCCTTTCTCTGCAGGTAGAAATGGAGGGGGAAATGGGTTTTTTGCCTATGCAATGCCTTTTTTTTTAAGAACCCCTGTATCAGAGCAGGGGGTACCGCTCCTTGTCCAGCTTTCTGTCTCTGACAGCAGCCCACGTCCAGCGTTTCCATCAGCGAAAAAACCCTACAACAGTTGATACCGACTGCACTGAGCTATACCACGGGGGGAGGGAATTAATTTGTTAGTGCAGGATGAAAAATAAGGCTTTTTCTCTTGCATTAGCTGCTGAAATGGGCTTTTTCTGACTCCTTTTGCCTCTTCGACTCCACGAGCAGCCACGGCAGTTTGCTTCGCACTAAAGTTCTGGGGAAGGTTTCTGCAGAATGTGTGGGTGAACATTGCCACCTAACCTTGCGAAGGAGAAAAGCTCCGGCGAGCTCGGCACTCGGCGTGCGCGAGGGAGAGGAGCCTGCCGCGGTGGGGACGGCGCGGATGGTGAGGTCCTCCGTGCCGGGAAGCTCGGACCCAGTGGCATCCCACGCTGGGGCTGGTCCATCCACGGTGGCTCCGTGGCACCAGCAAACCCCCCAGCTCCTTACACACCGAAGGAAGTATCGTGCACTGAACTAAGGCTTTTGCTCCATTTTTTTAAGGGAAATCCCCATGTCTGTAAACTTGTGATAGGACCAGCTTGGGTTTGCGGTCACATAAGCCCATCACTGACCAGCTGCTTTCTCCTCTCCTGCCAGGCAAGCGGGCTTGTCCCAGTGAGCAGCTCGCCAAAACAGAGCTGTTCATCTTCTTCACAGCCCTCCTTCAGAAATTCACCTTCCGGGCCCCGGCCCACACAGCGCTGACCTTGGAGTTCACGCTCAGCCTCACGCACTGCCCCAAGTCCTTCCAGATCCGGGCGCTGCTGAGTGAGGCAAGGGGCTGCCCTGGCTTCCTGGCGCTTCATCCCTTTGCAATGGGAAGAAGGTCCCTTTCCCCCACCAGCCCGTTACATTTTTGGATGAGGTGGTGGTCGCCGGATGCTCAAGGTCCAGCAGCTCACTGGACAAGCTGGACTGGGATGTGCACACCCTGGGATTGAGCCTCCGTGCTGATTTGAATGTCCAGGTGGACATGGCAAGCAGCCAACGCCAACCTTGACACCTCAGGTCTGCTATGGCACGAGGTCCCCATGCTCCCATATTGTGTGGAGACACCATATCTCAGCCAAGATCCTTGCAACGGCAGCATCCTGTTTTTTATCATCTCATGCATATACGGAAATTTTGATGAGGAAGCTATAGGGTGGTAGAAGCAGCCTCTACCATAGGCCATGCTGAGCAGGAGCAAACACGCTTCCAGGCAGGTCTTGAAGGGCTATGAAAATTTAATATGACACTTGTCTGAGGAGGAAGGGTTTCTCCAAAATGGTTTGTGCTGATAAAAAACACACTGGAAAAGTGGCAAAAAGTCATATTGGAGGTGCTTGGCCATGGTTTAGCCACAGCCAAGGAGAGTGACAGGCAGGAGGGAGCCAGGAGAGCCGGCAGCAGCCGAAGGACGAACAAAGCGGCAGCTTCGTGCTGGGAGGTCACCAGCTTTCCCTTTGCCTTCTGCCCCAGCAGAGACTCGTGCTTGCTGCTACACCAGGTTTTGCTCCGGTCAGGTCACACCGTGCTCCACCATTCCCGCGACGGCCCGGGACGGCCCAAAAACACTGTGAGAAGCTACTCCTGCCCATGCGGGGGGTCGCTGTGAAGGGCGTCAAACCTTAGCCCAGCAAACAAATTAGGTATACAATTTGTACGGAAATTTCCCATTTATGTAACCTAACATTAAAGCTAAGAAAGGGCCTCCTACGCTGTCTCCTCTGTGCTTTTGCTTGCAATATAAACACAGCAAAGATTTTTCTTCCCCTCTTTTTTTTTTTTTTTTTATTTCTAGCCTTTCATAAGTGACTTTTGTATGCAGGCACATGTCAGATGATACTCGATAGCTAGCGAGCAAATCAAGTCGCGTCTCATCGCCGCTGGCTTTGCGCCCCCGTCGCAGGCAGCAGCGGCGCTCGCGGCTGCCGGGAGCGCGGCCGTGCAATTGCGGATTTGTGCCACACGGGAGTGTCCTCTGCACAGCGCATCCCCGCGCCCGCCCGCCCGGGGTTTGCGAATGAGCCGTGCCTTCCGCTGATCGCTTTAATCCCCTTTCACTTTTAACTGGTGGTTTGCAGTTACAGACTCTCTCTTTTTTTTCCTGGAAACGGGAAAACGGAAAAGATCTGTGGATTTTTTTCCCCCTCTGAAGTTTTCAAAGCCGTTCAGGACGGGACGCCGGTGTCCCCCCGCCCGCAGCGCTCCGTCCACCTGCGCTTTGGAGTAGCTCTGACCTCTGATACGTGTGTACAACTTGTGTTATTTGCTTGGGCTTAGCAAACAAGCTTTCACCTGTTTGCTTTTGCCATTTTAAACTTGCTGTTAACTTGCTTTTTAAACTTGCTTTTAAACTTGCGGTTTTAAACTTGCAGCAACTCCTTCGGTGCATGCGCATGGCCAGACATGCGCATCGGGGGCAGTGAAAGACGACACACAGCAGCAGAGCCGGACGGTCACCCGCTGCCGTCACCCCCAGGAGAGCAGCCGCCAGCCTGCGAGCGGGGCGAGCTGGGGAGGACGTGGGCACGCAGGCGCTGCGCTAGCTCTGGGCACCGCGTCTTGGAGCGGCCACTGCCGGGAAGCAGGAGCGAGGAGGATTTCAGACCTGCTCTGGAAAGCTCTTTTCCCTCCTCTTGGCAAGTGTGCTGCAAAGCAGGGTTTGCTGGGTTTTGTAAGGCAGTGGTGGCAGGTGGGAGGAGTAAGGAGGAGCTGCAAGTGTTTTGCTGTATATATTTTTTTAATTAGATAAGAAGAAACGTGTGAGTTTAATCAAGTAGGGGGAGAAAAAATCAAGCATTAAAACTCAAACTGGCTTTTAATTTTAAAATCGGCCTGGCAGGAGGCTGAGCGCCGCACCGAGGCTAGACAGCAGGTCAGCATAAGCCGCTTGGCGCTGCTTGCGTGCGTGCACCCGTCTCCCCCGCGCACTTTGCCCGTCTCCCTTCGCAGATAAGGGTGCACAGCTGTTTCCGGGTGCCGGGCGCAGTGGCTGGGGCTGCCGGCGGCGCGACCCTCTGCGGCCTCCCCATGCTGCGCCTCCTGCGCGAGAGCGTGTCCAGCATGTCCGTCCAGACCCTCCTGGTGTTCCTGGGCATCTTTCTGCTCGTCGCCGACTACATGAAGAGGAGAAAGCCCAAAAACTTCCCCCCAAGGCCCTTTCCGCTCCCCTTCCTGGGGCATGTCCTCTCCCTGAACTTCAGAGATCCCTTGAAGGCGATGCAGAAGGTAACGAGCTTGCACGCGCGGGCGAGAGCAGGGAGGGCGAAGGAGACCCAAGGGCAGGTGGGAAGGGGCCATGTGGTTACATGACACATGCAACATGGGGGAAGAGGTTAATTTGAGCAAAAGCGGCCCACGAGGACCCACCAGGGGAGGAGGAGGCCACAGAGACCCCCCCAAGGGCAGGGAAGGGCTGCGGGAGGTTTGCACGATGTGGGTGACATTTGTCCCAGCACAGAGGAGGTGAGAAACATTGACGTTTCTCTGGGCAAAGTGCACGGCACGATGGAGTTGGCGTCACCGCCGCTATAGGAGTCCCGCGGCTTTGGCTGGAAAGTGAGTGAGACACAAGCTGGGAAAGCCCTGCTAAACAGAGGCAAGACTTGAAAACGTAGCCTGAAGGGGTTTATTTAATTTATTGCCAATGAACACCAACTTCGGATCACTGATTTGGGTAATGAGAAAAAAAGAGACCATCCACAATCAATCATCCACTTAAGTAACCTCCCTCCACCCTCATCCTTCCCTTCCTCTTCCCAACTTCCCTAATTTTCACTGTGGGTTTCACTCAGGTCCCCCCGGTCCCTGATTCCCCTCCACCACGCTTTGCCCTTGGTGGCTTTCAATCTGCTCAGTGTCCCTTCCCCGACAGCGGTCGCCCCTGCCTGCAGTCCTTCAGGGGCATCCCTGCAGGCAAATTCTTCATTTTCTTTTCCCCCCCTAGCATGCTGAAAAATATGGGGAAATCTTCAACATGGAGGTGGGCAGCATGTCCTTCGTCTTTGTCAACGGCTTCCAGATGGTTAAGGAGGTGCTGGTAAACCAAGGCGAAAACTTCCTAGATCGCCCAGAAAAGCCTCTTGACCTGGAAGTCTTCAACAGCCGCGGTGAGTTCATCTCATCCAGGACAAGTATTTGAGGCAGAAAGTCAAAGCATGGATCCTGCAAACCACCTCTTTGCCCACAGATGAAGCCATCCGTGACCACCACGATGCGCTCGGCTGCTCTACCATGCCAAATGGCAGAGTTCATGCTTTTTCATCCTGAGAATGGGAGCTACCTTAGCTCACGGTGGGTTTTTTCTCCTTTTATTCCAGGACTGGTCTCCTCTAATGGACATACCTGGAAACAGCAGAGAAGATTCGCCCTGTCGACGCTCAGGAACTTCGGCCTGGGGAAGAGGAGCTTGGAGGAGCGGATACAGGAGGAGTGCCAGTACCTCACCAATGCCCTTGGGGAAGAGCAGGGTGAGGCTGGCCCCAAAGTGTCCTCCCACATGAATGCCTGTGTGCTAGTGCCTGCTAAAAACCACCTCTCCTTGCAACTGGTGCTAACAACCTTCTAACAGCCCAGCTTCCTTTCACAGGTGGCTTGCCCTCAAATTAACTCATTAATGTAAAGAGGCAACACGCAAAGCATTATTCGTAGCAGGGGTTTAACACTGCTTGCTCTGAGCTCTCCTGAGAAGCATGAGCACCTCTAAGCTCCACTCTTTCCTCTTAACCCAAAGGGCTTTTAGCTCTTTCTGCACCCCTTGCTTTCCATCATCTGGTTAAACCCCTCCTGAACCAGGACTGAGGGCAGAACGCACCGTTCTTTCTTTCTCTTCTCCAGGGCATCCTTTTGACCCTCACTTTAAGGTCAATAATGCAGTTTCCAACATCATCTGCTCGGTCACCTTTGGCAATCGGTTTGAGTACCATGATGAGCATTTCCAAAAGCTGCTGCACCTGTTGGACGAGGTGGTGAAGCTCCATGGCCACCCCTTCACCCAGGTACTGCTCCCCAGCCAGGCCGGGCTGCGTGGGCACTTATCTGTGCAAGGTCTTGGCTGCTTCTCTGGAACTGGCCTCAAAACGTGCAGCGTGGTACTTCGGGAAGCGTAGCTTTGCAGGCGTGTGAAGTCTTGATAACACAAGGTTTGTTTCAGTCCTTTATTCAATTCGCCCTTCTCTTTTGCGTCCCAAGCTCTATGGTTTTTTCCCAAGTGTAATGAAGTACCTCCCTGGACCCCACCAGACACTTCGTAAAAACTGGAAACTGCTGAAAGGTTTTGTGTACGACATGATCGCTAAGCACAAGGAGGACTTGCATCCCTCCAAAAGCCGGGACTTCATCGACAGCTACCTGCAGGAGATGGTGAAGGTCAGCCAGCCAGAGCAAGCCCTCCCGCGGCTCAGTTTAGAAATCAGGAGCAACTAGAAACGAATCAAAATTCTCCATTTAACCCATGTGTGTATCCATATGGCCAAATCGAAGCCTGGGAAGGACTTGGGTTCGGGACAGCAGGGAAACATCTGCTCGGCTTTTTGCTGGAGCACGTTTGGTGGAGGCGCAGGACTAAACACACAGTTAAATATGGGCAAAACGGGTGTGCTGGGCCCAAAGTTAAGTCTTGACTGCTGCTGGGAGTCGGGTGCGAGCCCGTCAGCGAGGGGGAAGGGGGCTCAATGGGACATTTTCCCACCTGGGGAGGTGCAGGGGGCTCACAGTGTCTGCCCAAAGCAATGGGATGAGCTCAGCGCCAGGCAGGACTGAGCGCGGTCTCCGGGTGGTCATGACTGTTTGCGCGGCACTAAAACCCCTTTTTGTTGAGGACGACGGCGGTGGGTGCTTCTGCGAAGAAAATCTTGCGTCCTGCATGCTGGACCTTTTCTTTGCCGGAACAGAGACAACATCCACAACCATCCGCTGGGCTTTGCTGTACATGGCCATGTACCCAGAAATTCAAGGTAAAACGAGCAATGGGTCAACAACCAGCTCCTGGCCTGTCCCTCCGATGTCCCACGTACAGGGAGCTGCTCAGTCCATCCGTCCACCTGTCCATCCCGCGCTGCCGGCACAGGCCCGTGCCCATACCCCTTTGCCCGTGCTGAGCTCCCGCCTGCACTGCCCCGGGAAATTCAGAGCGCAGGGCACTTCATCGCATGCCACCTTTTCATATCGAGATACACGATGGCTTCCTGAGCTCGTCTTTGGGAGAACTTCACAACAAACCCCCTGTTGCTCTGCAGACATGTTTTGGGGTGGGGGGGGGGGTTGTGCTTTTTTTACTGTACTTCTAATGACTTCTGCTCTTCCCACGCAGCGCGCGTGCAAGCGGAGATCGACGCGGTCGTGGGGCAGTCGCGGCAGCCGGCCCTGGAGGACCGGGCCAGCATGCCCTACACCAACGCCGTCATCCACGAGGTGCAGAGGATCAGCAACATTGTCCCCTTAGGTGCGCCCCGGATGGCCACGCAGGACACGATGCTGGGGGGCTTCCTCGTGCCCAAGGTAACCCCGGCCCCTGCCACCGGGTAGCAAACGCGCGGGGACATTATTAGTATAATGGGAAAGCTTTTCTTTCTCACGGGGGCGGGAATTAATAAAAATGACCTGAAGTGAAGCTGTTTTGCCCCAAAGTGCACAACCTTTGGGGCAGGTGTCAGACGGCTCCCTTGGTCCTGCCGGGGAGAGCAGGGAGCCGCAAGCCCCCGCCGACGTCCTGGTGGGTCCCAGGCGAACGAGGGACTTGAGCCCTGCCTCGTCCTTCTGACAGACGCCCATCGCCGCTGCCAACGGCAGAGAGGGAAGGGCAGCGGGGTCACACGTTACACAGGGGCCGAGACGGTGCTCAGTTATTTTCCGTTTCTCTCAGGGCACCGTTTTGATGCTGAATTTCACCTCCGTGCTCTTCGACAAGAAGGAGTGGGAAACCCCCGACGCTTTTAACCCGGAGCATTTCCTGAAGGACGGCCAGTTCTGGAGGAGAGAGGCTTTTCTACCCTTTTCTCTAGGTAAGGGTTGCTGGATTTGTTCAGTCCTGAACCTGGCTGAGGTTGGAAGGGACCTCTGGAGACCATCTAGTCCAACGCCCCTGCTCAAGCAGGGTCACCTAGAGCACGTTGCACAGGATCGCGTCCAGGCGGGTTTTGAATATCTCCAGAGAAGGAGACTCCACCACCTCTCGGGGCAACCTGCTCCAGGGCTCTGTCACCCTCACAGTGAAGAAGTTTTTCCTCATGTTCACATGGAAGCGTCTGTGTTTCAGTTTGTGCCCGTTGCCTCGCGTCCTGTCGCTGGGCACCACTGAAAAGAGTCTGGCTCCATCCTCTCGGCACCCTCCCTTCAGATACTTGTACACGTTGATAAGATCCCCTCTCAGCCTTCTCTTCTCCAGGCTGAACAGGCCCAGCTCTCTCAGCCTTTCCTCATAAGAGAGATGCTCCAGTCCCCTAATCATCTTCGTAGCCCTTCGCTGCACTTGCTCCAGTGGTGCCACATCCCTCTTGTACTGGGGAGCCCAGAACTGGACGCAGTACTCCAGATGTGGCCTCCCCAGGGCTGAGTAGAGGGGGAGAATCACCTCACTCGCCTTGCTGGCAACACTCTTCCTGATGCAGCCCAGGATACCATTGGCCTTCTTGGCCACAAGGGCACATTGCTGCCTCATGCTTAACTTGGTGTCCACCAGCACTCCCAGGTCCTTCTCCGCAGAGCTGCTTTCCAGCAGGTCAGCCCCCAACCTGTACTGGGGCATGGGGTTATTCCTCCGCAGGTGCAGGACCCTGCACTTGCCTTTGTTGAACTTCATGAGGTTCCTCTCCGCCCACCTCTCCAGCCTCTCCAGGTCTCTCTGAACGGCAGCACAGCCCTCCGGTGTATCCGCCACTCCTCCCAGTTTCGTATCGTCGGCAAACTTGCTGGGGGTGCACTCTGTCCCTTCATCCAGGTCACTGATGAAGAAGTCGAACTAGACTGGACCCAGGACTGACCCCTGGGGGACACCACTAGCTACAGGCCTCCAACTAGACTCTGCGCCGCTGAGCACAACGCTCTGAGCTCTGCCATTCAGCCAGTTCTCAATCCACCTCACTGTCCACTCATCTAGCCCACACTTCCTGAGCTTCCCTATGAGGATGTTATGGGAGACAGTGTCAAAAGCCTTGCTGAAGTCAAGGGAGACAACATTCACTGCTCTCCCCTCATCTACCCAGCCAGTCATTCCGTCATAGAAGGCTATCAGATTGGTTAGGCATGATTTCCCCTTGGTGAAGCCATGCTGACTACTCCTGATCACCTTCTTTTCCTCCACATGCTTGGAGATGGCCTCCAGGATGAGCTGCTCCATCACCTTTCCAGGGATGGAGGTGTGGCTGACTGGCCTGTAGTTCCCTGGGTCCTCCTTCTTGCCCTTTTTGAAGACTGGGGTGACATTGGCTTTCTTCCAGTCCTCAGGCACCTCTCCTGTTCTCCATGACCTTTCAAAGATGATGGAGAGTGGCCTAGCAATAACATCCGCCAGCTCCCTCAGCACTCGTGGGTGCATCCCATCGGGGCCCATGGATTTGTGGGTGTCAAGTTTGCTTAAATGATCTCTAACCCGATCCTCCTCGACCAAGGGAAAGTCTTCCTTTCTCCAGACTTTCTCTCTTGCCTCCAGGGTCCGGGGTTCCTGAGGGCTGGCCTGAGCAGTAAAGACTGAAGCAGAGGCGGCATTCAGTAACTCTGCCTTCTCTGCATCCTTCATCACCAGGGCACCCACCCTGCTCAGCAAAGGGCCCACATTTTCCCTAGTCTTCCTCTTGCTACTGATGCATTTGAAGAAGCCCTTCTTGTTGTCCTTGACATCTCTAGCCAGATTTAATTCCAAACAGGCCTTAGCCTTCCTCGTCGCATCCCTGCATACTCTGACAACGTTCCTATATTCCTCCCAAGTGGCCTGTCCCCCTTTCCACTTTCTGTAGACTTCCTCCTTCTGGTTGAGTTTTGCCAGGAGCTCCTTGCTCATCCGTGCAGGTCTCCTACCTCCTTTGCTTGACTTCCTACTCATAGGGACACACCGCTCTTGAGCCTGGAGGCAGTGATGTTTGAATATTAACCAGCTCTCTTGAATGCCCCTTCCTTCTAGGGCCCTAACCCATGGGATTCCTCCAAGTAGGTCCCTTGGGGGACGCCCTCGGGGAAAGACTGAATGTCCAGCCCGGCTCACGTGGCTGTGGCAGAGCAAAGCAAATCCCCTCGTCTTGGCTCCATTCCCACGCAGGGAAGAGCAATAAGGAGGAATAAAATCCCACAAACGTGCAGGAGACCCTAGAAACGCCTTCAAGGCAAGGGCGGCCACCCTATGCGCTTGGGTACCTAGGTCATCAGGGGTTTTGCCATGGAGGCAGAAACTTTTGCAGAAAGTTTCCTGAATGAATATCACACCGCTTGTTTGGTGGTTTAGTTGCGTTCGGCATAGGCAAAATGAACCAGCCCGCCTCGCGTGGGCACAGTCAGACAGTGCACGTCGGTATAGCTTGTCCAAGCACCAGAGGATGAAGATCTGCTGCTAAAACACATGCTGCTGCGGTTCGGGTTGCAAAACTCATCCTAGAATGCAGTAATGTGGCCAAAGCGGGGGAAAAGGAGAGGATTTTCCCTGCAGAAAGCTCTCCCCTCTCCCCGCAACGCCGGCTGCTGCTCTCTCCGCAGGGAAGCGCGCCTGCCTGGGCGAGCAGCTGGCCCGCATGGAGCTCTTCCTCTTCTTCACGGCCCTGCTGCAGAAGTTCACCTTCCAGCCGCCGCCGGACGAGGCGCTCAGCTTCCGCTGGAGTCTGGGCATCACGCGACAACCCCAGGCCTACCGCATCCGCGCCGTGCCGCGCTAGTGGAGGTCCTGCCGCTGCTCTTGGGGAGCAAAACGCCTCCGTCCTGGTCCCCAGTGCAAAAACAAACCCTCCTCCTCCTCCTCCTCCTCCTCCGCGGGGCTGCAGTAAGGAGCACGCAGCTCTGGGGAAAGCCGCCTTCTTCTGCTTCTTCTAAATCAATGGCAAAATAATTTCTATTGCAAACCCCGGCAACCTGCTCCAGGGCTCTGTCACCCTCACAGTGAAGAAGTTTTTCCTCATGTTCACATGGAAGCGTCTGTGTTTCAGTTTGTGCCCGTTGCCTCGCGTCCTGTCGCTGGGCACCACTGAAAAGAGTCTGGCTCCATCCTCTCGACACCCTCCCTTCAGATACTTGTACACGTTGATAAGATCCCCTCTCAGCCTTCTCTTCTCCAGGCTGAACAGGCCCAGCTCTCTCAGCCTTTCCTCATAAGAGAGATGCTCCAGTCCCCTCATCATCTTCGTAGCCCTTCGCTGCACTTGCTCCAGTAGTGCCACATCCCTCTTGTACTGGGGAGCCCAGAACTGGATGCAGGACTCCAGATGTGGCCTCACCAGGGCTGAGTAGAGGGGCAGGATCACCTCCCTCGACCTGCTGGCAACACTCTTCCTGATGCACCCCAGGACACCATTGGCCTTCTTGGCCACAAGGGCACATTGCTGCCTCATGCTTAACTTGGTGTCCACCAGCACTCCCAGGTCCTTCTCCGCAGAGCTGCTTTCCAGCAGGTCAGCCCCCAACCTGTACTGGGGCATGGGGTTATTCCTCCGCAGGTGCAGGACCCTGCACTTGCCTTTGTTGAACTTCATGAGGTTCCTCTCCGCCCACCTCTCCAGCCTGTCCGGGTCTCTCTGAATGGCAGCACAGCCCTCCGGTGTATCCGCCACTCCTCCCAGTTTCGTATCGTCGGCAAACTTGCTGGGGGTGCACTCTGTCCCTTCATCCAGGTCACTGATGAAGAAGTCGAACTAGACTGGACCCAGGACTGACCCCTGGGGGACACCGCTAGCTACAGGCCTCCAACTAGACTCTGCGCCGCTGAGCACAACGCTCTGAGCTCTGCCATTCAGCCAGTTCTCAGTCCACCTCACTGTCCACTCATCTAGCCCACACTTCCTGAGCTTCCCTATGAGGATGTTATGGGAGACAGTGTCAAAAGCCTTGCTGAAGTCAAGGGAGACAACATCCACTGCTCTCCCCTCATCTACCCAGCCAGTCATTCCATCAGAGAAGGCTATCAGATTGGTTAGGCATGATTTCCCCTTGGTGAAGCCATGCTGACTACTCCTGATCACCTTCTTTTCCTCCACATGCTTGGAGATGGCCTCCAGGATGAGCTGCTCCATCACCTTTCCAGGGATGGAGGTGTGGCTGACTGGCCTGTAGGTCCCTGGGTCCTCCTTCTTGCCCTTTTTGAAGACTGGGGTGACATTGGCTTTCTTCCAGTCCTCAGGCACCTCTCCTGTTCTCCATGACCTTTCAAAGATGATGGAGAGTGGCCTAGCAATAACGTCCACCAGCTCCCTCAGCACTCGTGGGTGCATCCCATCGGGGCCCATGGATTTGTGGGTGTCAAGTTTGCTTAAATGATCTCTAACCCGATCCTCCTCGACCAAGGGAAAGTCTTCCTTTCTCCAGACTTTCTCTCTTGCCTCCAGGGTCTGGGGTTCCTGAGGGCTGGCCTGAGCAGTAAAGACTGAAGCAGAGGCGGCATTCAGTAACTCTGCCTTCTCTGCATCCTTCATCACCAGGGCACCCACCCCGTTCAGCAAAGGGCCCACAGTTTCCCTAGTCTTCCTCTTGCTACTGATGTGTTTGAAGAAGCCCTTCTTGTTGTCCTTGACATGTCTTGCCAGATTTAATTCCAAACAGGCCTTAGCCTTCCTCGTCGCATCCCTGCATACTCTGACAACGTTCCTGTATTCCTCCCAAGTGGCCTGTCCCCCTTTCTACTTTCTGTAGACTTCCTCCTTCTGGTTGAGTTTTGCCAGGAGCTCCTTGCTCATCCGTGCAGGTCTCCTACCTCCTTTGCTTGACTTCCTACTCATAGGGACACACCGCTCTTGAGCCTGGAGGCAGTGATGTTTGAATATTAACCAGCTCTCTTGAATGCCCCTTCCTTCTAGGGCCCTAACCCATGGGATTCCTCCAAGTAGGTCCCTTGGGGGACGCCCTCGGGGAAAGACTGAATGTCCAGCCCGGCTCACGTGGCTGTGGCAGAGCAAAGCAAATCCCCTCGTCTTGGCTCCATTCCCACGCAGGGAAGAGCAATAAGGAGGAATAAAATCCCACAAACGTGCAGGAGACCCTAGAAACGCCTTCAAGGCAAGGGCGGCCACCCTATGCGCTTGGGTACCTAGGTCATCAGGGGTTTTGCCATGGAGGCAGAAACTTTTGCAGAAAGTTTCCTGAATGAATATCACACCGCTTGTTTGGTGGTTTAGTTGCGTTCGGCATAGGCAAAATGAACCAGCCCGCCTCGCGTGGGCACAGTCAGACAGTGCACGTCGGTATAGCTTGTCCAAGCACCAGAGGATGAAGATCTGCTGCTAAAACACATGCTGCTGCAGTTCGGGTTGCAAAACTCATCCTAGAATGCAGTAATGTGGCCAAAGCGGGGGAAAAGGAGAGGATTTTCCCTGCAGAAAGCTCTCCCCTCTCCCCGCAACGCCGGCTGCTGCTCTCTCCGCAGGGAAGCGCGCCTGCCTGGGCGAGCAGCTGGCCCGCATGGAGCTCTTCCTCTTCTTCACGGCCCTGCTGCAGAAGTTCACCTTCCAGCCGCCGCCGGACGAGGCGCTCAGCTTCCGCTGGAGTCTGGGCATCACGCGACAACCCCAGGCCTACCGCATCCGCGCCGTGCCGCGCTAGTGGAGGTCCTGCCGCTGCTCTTGGGGAGCAAAACGCCTCCGTCCTGGTCCCCAGTGCAAAAACAAACCCTCCTCCTCCTCCTCCTCCTCCGCGGGGCTGCAGTAAGGAGCACGCAGCTCTGGGGAAAGCCGCCTTCTTCTGCTTCTTCTAAATCAATGGCAAAATAATTTCTATTGCAAACTGACCTCGTGGTCTGTATCTGTCCGCTATGACCCAAGTGCTGCAGGGGCTTAGAGAGGTGCATTAAAGATCTGGAGAGAGGAAAGGCGACTGCCCAGGACCTCCTCCACCAGCCTGGGCCTGAGAGACATGGGGGGTTTGGTTTTGTTTTGTTTTGTTTTTTGACAGCATATGAGCAGAGGAATTGAGGTTTTTCTTAATTTTATTTTGGCTAGCTGTCGTTCATAGCGGCAAGCAAATTAGGAATGCTTTAGAGAGGGCAATACTTCGGTGGTGGAGCCACACTGTTAAAGAGCGGTACCAGCCCTTGTTCTATGGTATGAGCATGGGTAGTAATTGCCAACAGTTTTGCTTCCGTTACCCTTGACAAATCATCTACAAAAAAAAAAAAAAAATTACTCTGTAACGTCTCTCTCTGTTTTTTGCATTCTAATAAATCCTTACTGAAACACTTTTGCCGTAAAGCATTTTTCAAAGCAAAGACCAACGAGGGCGGTTTCTCACTACACCTGCAGCCGGCAACAGCACCGCTGTTTCCCCGTGGCCGCAGGGATGCAGCGAGCCAGCCCCGGCCTCAGTCGATTGCTGGTTAACTCGAGCAATATATTGACTTAGCAACCGCTGCACCGCGGAGTCCCAGCGAGCCGAAGCAGCACGAAAAGCCCGAGCTCCCACCAGCAGCGCAGGCGGCAGCTGCTGCACCCCACAGTGCCACTAAAACACACCTCCAAATTTCCAGGCATCGGCCCGAGGAAGCGAGGTGAAAGCAATCTGTTCCTGTTCATTTTCTCTTAAACATTTCGTGAAAGGAGTGATTGCAAAACACGAGGAGGATCTGAATCAGTCTGAATCGGGAGATGACATTGATTGCCGTCTGAGGGAGATAAATCGAAAAGGTAAGGTGCGAATGGGGACCAGCTACCCAGAACCAAAGGAATGAGTAGATGAGACTCAGAGCTGTTTCGTTAGGGACACTCGCGCCTGCCCGTGCTTACGAAACTTCAGCGTTACCTTCCCCTCGCTACCTCTTTCACCTCAAACCTTCTGGCAACAGCAGGAGTTTGATCGCTTTGAAAACACACAGATTTCTTTCTCATTTGGAAGTATTTATGCTTTGTCTTCTTCTGCTGCGCTGCGTAGGAGGACGCTCAGGAAACGCGTTTACGGATCTATGGGAACTCGCAGGCCTGTTTCCTACTGTGAAATTTAACATTTAAAAATGCTACCTGCTTCTGAAAGTCCCTATACAGCAAAGGGAGTGGGTTTCCAAGGAGCCTGCAGGGTTTGGGGCAAATCATATAATCCAATGAATGTAAGTAAGGGGTCGAAGCTTTCAACTCCAGCGATCAGGAATAAAAACTAGCAGCGGGACTTGAGTTATGCAAAGACGGTTTGGGATTGGGTCTTTGAAAGCACATCCCTCCCAAGTGAGCTCCATGAGCTCCATACGTCCCATAATTTCCATTCCCCTCTTCTTCCCAAGTGGAAGGGTGACACCAGCTCTTATTTCCACGAGGAAAACCTGCTGTGCTCCACCCTGGACCTCTTCCTGACCGGGACCGAGACGACCGCCACCGCCATCCGCTGGGCCCTGCTCTACATGGCCATGTACCGCCACGTCCAAGGTGGGAGCACCAGCGGGGAACCGCCTCAGCTGGCTTTGCTGGGCGCAAACCAGCCAGCACTGGGAAGGCCAAAACTAGCCCGTACTGGGCTTGTGGTGCATGCAGTGTAAACCGCGTAGAAGATGATAAGCACTAAAAATAGCATTTTGCCACCCACATCATCTGAGCTGGACGCCCATATTCACTAGAAGCAGTGGACAAAATACCTCTGGAGCTGGTGGAAATCTTCCCCGAACGCAGGGAGCCGTGAATCCGGGCTCGTTTTCTGTCCCTGAGCAACAACAGCTGAAATAGCAGCCTTTTTACCTGTAGGAAACAGCATAGCGAAAATGGGGAAAATTTCTTTCACTGAGCTGTGAGAGCAAAAATCCCGTGGGCTGTGTGGTCTTTGCACTTCCCAGGCACTGCGGCCCAAGGGGAGGGACCGTTGGGTAGTAAATGCAGAGATAACTGAAACTCAGACAACTATTTTAACATGAAAAATCTAGAAGAGAAACCGGCCCCTCCACTCGCCTCCCCTGGCCCCGCGTCAGCCAGGCTGATCATGTCCCAGCCTCTAAAGTCCTCAGACTTTGACCTGGAAGGGAACCAACCAGCAGGATCTTACCCGGATATTCCAATGACATGGAAAATAGGAGCCATCCAGACGGACACCGTAAAGGTGTTATGGATCTCACCTCTTTGTGCAGGAGATCTTACGGCAGAGCCATGGCGTTGGTCATAATTTTCAGTTTCATAAAGTTTGCTTCTCAAACTTTATGCGAGATCCTCTCCACGCGTTATGGGAACAGAGGTGCAAGAAACATAGGGAAGCCTACAAAAGAGATTTGTTAGGTCCACAGAGTATCAAGAATCATCTAAGATAGAAGTAGCGCTTGGTAAAAGCTAAGGAATAGATATTGATGCATATGTACTGCTCTGGCATTAGGAAAGCAAATTTCAAAAGTTGGATGCATTTAGTCTCCTCCACGAACATGAGTGGTTGCTTCATGGAAAATAAAACGCAAAACCTTTGGGCATTTTGCTCCACATTGCTCTGAATATTTTTCTTTTTCTGATGGAGGATGTGGGCTTTAACCAGATATTGTGCGGTTTTAAATAAACAACACAATAAAGAGGGTCCGCTGGGAGTTATTTGGTTAAGTTGCTTCAAATTCCTATGGGAACACAAGTTTCCTGATTTAAAATTGGCTTATATTAGCATGGCCAGTGACGCTGGCACAATGTACAGACAGACGCTAAGTGATAGAAAGTAGAGGCACATTAAAGTTAACGTTCACACTGGTTTTCACCTTCATTTGATAACATTGGTTAGGAATAACATTTTAGTCTTAAACAGCGTATTTTGCTTCATGTGTAGACCAGAGCTAATAATAAACTAGTCTGACAACGTATCAGCTCTTCTTCTCGCAGTCTCCCGTTCTCCCCCACCTTTCGCAGGGCACCACACTGATGACCAGCCTGACTTCAGTCATGTTTGACAAAAATGTGTGGGAGACTCCGGACACCTTTAATCCTGAACATTTCCTGGAAAAGGGCCAGTACAGGAAGCGGGAGGCTTTCCTGCCTTTCTCTGCAGGTAGAAATGGAGGGGGAAATGGGTTTTTTGCCTATGCAATGCCTTTTTTTTAAGAACCCCTGTATCAGAGCAGGGGGTACCGCTCCTTGTCCAGCTTTCTGTCTCTGACAGCAGCCCACGTCCAGCGTTTCCATCAGCGAAAAAACCCTACAACAGTTGATACCGACTGCACTGAGCTATACCACAGGGGGAGGGAATTAATTTGTTAGTGCAGGATGAAAAATAAGGCTTTTTCTCTTGCATTAGCTGCTGAAATGGGCTTTTTCTGACTCCTTTTGCCTCTTCGACTCCACGAGCAGCCACGGCAGTTTGCTTCGCAGTAAAGTTCTGGGGAAGGTTTCTGCAGAATGTGTGGGTGAACATTGCCACCTAACCTTGCGAAGGAGAAAAGCTCCGGCGAGCTCGGCACTCGGCGTGCGCGAGGGAGAGGGGCCCGCCGCGGTGGGGACGGCGCGGATGGTGAGGTGATCCGTGCCGGGAAGCTCGGACCCAGTGGCATCCCACGCTGGGGCTGGTCCATCCACGGTGGCTCCGTGGCACCAGCAAACCCCCCAGCTCCTTACACACTGAAGGAAGTATCGTGCACTGAACTAAGGCTTTTGCTCCATTTTTTTAAGGGAAATCCCCATGTCTGTAAACTTGTGATAGGACCAGCTTGGGTTTGCGGTCACATAAGCCCATCACTGACCAGCTGCTTTCTCCTCTCCTGCCAGGCAAGCGGGCTTGTCCCAGCGAGCAGCTTGCCAGAACAGAGCTGTTCATCTTCTTCACGGCCCTCCTTCAGAAATTCACCTTCCGGGCCCCGGCCCACACAGCGCTGACCTTGGAGTTCACGCTCAGCCTCACGCACTGCCCCAAGTCCTTCCAGATCCGGGCGCTGCTGAGTGAGGCAAGGGGCTGCCCTGGCTTCCTGGCGCTTCATCCCTTTGCAATGGGAAGAAGATCCCTTTCCCCCACCAGCCCGTTACATTTTTGGATGAGGTGGTGGTCGCCGGATGCTCAAGGTCCAGCAGCTCACTGGACAAGCTGGACTGGGATGTGCACGCCCTGGGATTGAGCCTCCGTGCTGATTTGAACGTCCAGGAGGACATGGCAAGCAGCCAACGCCAACCTTGACACCTCAGGTCTGCTATGGCACGAGGTCCCCATGCTCCCACATTGTGTGGAGACACCATATCTCAGCCAAGATCCTTGCAACGGCAGCATCCCGTTTTTTATCATCTCATGCATATACAGAAATGTTGATGAGGAAGCTATAGGGTGGTAGAAGCAGCCTCTACCATAGGCCATGCTGAGCAGGAGCAAACATGGAGCTCTGCTTCCAGGCAGGTCTTGAACGGCTATGAAAATTTAATATGACACTTGTCTGAGGAGGAAAGGTTTCTCCAAAATGGTTTGTGCTGATAAAAAACACAGTGGGAAAAAAAAAGTCATATTGGAGGTGCTTGGCCATGGTTTAGCCACAGCCAAGGAGAGCGACAGGCAGGAGGGAGCCAGGAGAGCCGGCAGCAGCCGAAGGACGAACAAAGCAGCAGCTTCGCGCTGGGAGGTCACCAGCTTTCCCTTTGCCTTCTGCCCCAGCAGAGACTCGTGCTTGCTGCTACACCAGGTTTTGCTCCAGTCAGGTCACACCGTGCTCCACCATTCCCGCGACGGCCCAGGGACGGCCCAAAAACACTGTGAGAAGCTACTCCTGCCCATGCGGGGGGTCGCTGTGAAGGGCGTCAAACCTTAGCCCAGCAAACAAATTAGGTATACAATTTGTACGGAAATTTCCCATTTATGCAACCTAACATTAAAGCTAAGAAAGCGCCTCCTACGCTGTCTCCTCTGTGCTTTTGCTTGCAATATAAACACAGCAAAGATTTTCCCCCCCTTTTTTTTTTTTTTTTTATTTCTAGCCTTTCATAGGTGACTTTTTTATATGCAGGCACATGTCAGATGATACTCGATAGCTAGCGAGCAAATCAAGTCGCGTCTCATCGCCGCTGGCTTTGCGCCCCCGTCGCAGGCAGCAGCGGCGCTCGCGGCTGCCGGGAGCGCGGCCGTGCAATTGCGGATTTGTGCCACACGGGAGTGTCCTCTGCACAGCGCATCCCCGCGCCCGCCCGCCCGGGGTTTGCGAATGAGCCGTGCTTTCCGCTGATCGCTTTAATCCCCTTTCACTTTTAATTGATGGTTTGCAGTTACAGACTCTCTCTTTTTTTTCCTCGAATCGAGAAAATGGAAAAGATCTGTGGATTTTTTTCCCCCTCTGAAGTTTTCAAAGCCGTTCAGGACAGGACGCCGGTGTCCCCCAACCCGCAGCGCTCCGTCCACCTGTGCTTTGGAGTAGCTCTGACCTCTGATACGTGTGTACAACTTGTGTTATTTGCTTGGGCTTAGCAAACAAGCTTTCACCTGTTTGCTTTTGCCATTTTAAACTTGCTGTTAACTTGCTTTTTAAACTTGCTTTTAAACTTGCGGTTTTAAACTTGCAGCAACTCCTTCGGTGCATGCGCATGGCCAGACATGCGCATCGGGGGCGGTGAAAGACGACACACGGCAGCAGAGCCGGACGGTCACCCGCTGCCGTCACCCCCAGGAGAGCAGCCGCCAGCCTGCGAGCGGGGCGAGCTGGGGAGGACGTGGGCACGCAGGCGCTGCGCTAGCTCTGGGCACCGCGTCTTGGAGCGGCCACTGCCGGGAAGCAGGAGCGAGGAGGATTTCAGACCTGCTCTGGAAAGCTCTTTTCCCTCCTCTTGGCAAGTGTGCTGCAAAGCAGGGTTTGCTGGGTTTTGTAAGGCAGTGGTGGCAGGTGGGAGGAGTAAGGAGGAGCTGCAAGTGTTTTGCTGTATATATTTTTTTAATTAGATAAGAAGAAACGTGTGAGTTTAATCAAGTAGGGGGAGAAAAAATCAAGCATTAAAACTCAAACTGGCTTTTAATTTTAAAATCGGCCTGGCAGGAGGCTGAGCGCCGCACCGAGGCTAGACAGCAGGTCAGCATAAGCCGCTTGGCGCTGCTTGCGTGCGTGCACCCGTCTCCCCCGCGCACTTTGCCCGTCTCCCTTCGCAGATAAGGGTGCACAGCTGTTTCCGGGTGCCGGGCGCAGTGGCTGGGGCTGCCGGCGGCGCGACCCTCTGCGGCCTCCCCATGCTGCGCCTCCTGCGCGAGAGCGTGTCCAGCATGTCCGTCCAGACCCTCCTGGTGTTCCTGGGCATCTTTCTGCTCGTCGCCGACTACATGAAGAGGAGAAAGCCCAAAAACTTCCCCCCAAGGCCCTTTCCGCTCCCCTTCCTGGGGCATGTCCTCTCCCTGAACTTCAGAGATCCCTTGAAGGCGATGCAGAAGGTAACGAGCTTGCACGCGCGGGCGAGAGCAGGGAGGGCGAAGGAGACCCAAGGGCAGGTGGGAAGGGGCCATGTGGTTACATGACACATGCAACATGGGGGAAGAGGTTAATTTGAGCAAAAGCGGCCCACGAGGACCCACCAGGGGAGGAGGAGGCCACAGAGACCCCCCCAAGGGCAGGGAAGGGCTGCGGGAGGTTTGCACGATGTGGGTGACATTTGTCCCAGCACAGAGGAGGTGAGAAACATTGACGTTTCTCTGGGCAAAGTGCACGGCACGATGGAGTTGGTGTCACCGCCGCTATAGGAGTCCCGCGGCTTTGGCTGGAAAGTGAGTGAGACACAAGCTGGGAAAGCCCTGCTAAACAGAGGCAAGACTTGAAAACGTAGCCTGAAGGGGTTTATTTAATTTATTGCCAATTAACACCAACTTCAGATCACTGATTTGGGTAATGAGAAAAAAAGAGACCATCCACAATCAATCATCCACTTAAGTAACCTCCCTCCACCCTCATCCTTCCCTTCCTCTTCCCAACTTCCCCGATTTTCACTGTGGGTTTCACTCAGGTCCCCCCGGTCCCTGATTCCCCTCCACCGCGCTTTGCTCTTGGTGGCTTTCAATCTGCTCAGTGTCCCTTCCCCGACAGCGGTCGCCCCTGCCTGCAGTCCCTCAGGGTCATCCCTGCAGGCAAATTCATCATTTTTTTTTCCTCCGCATAGCATGCTGAAAAATATGGAGACATCTTCAGCCTGGAGGTGGGCAGCATGTCCTTCGTCTTTGTCAACGGCTTCCAGATGATTAAGGAGGTGCTGGTAAACCAAGGCGAAAACTTCCTAGATCGCCCAGAAATGCCTCTCGACCTGGAAGTCTTCAACAACCGTGGTGAGTTCATCTCATCCAGGACAAGTATTTGAGGCAGAAAGTCAAAGCATGGATCCTGCAAACCACCTCTTTGCCCACAGATGAAGCCATCTGTGACCACCACGATGCGCTCAGCTGCTCTACCATGCCAAATGGCAGAGTTCATGCTTTTTCACCCTGAGAATGGGAGCTACCTTAGCTCACGGTGGGTTTTTTCTCCTTTTATTCCAGGACTGGTCTCCTCTAATGGACATACCTGGAAACAGCAGAGAAGATTCGCCCTGTCGACGCTCAGGAACTTCGGCCTGGGGAAGAGGAGCTTGGAGGAGCGGATACAGGAGGAGTGCCAGTACCTCACCAATGCCCTTGGGGAAGAGCAGGGTGAGGCCGGCCCCAAAGTGTCCTCCCACATGAATGCCTGTGTGCTAGTGCCTGCTAAAAACCACCTCTCCTTGCAACTGGTGCTAACAACCTTCTAACAGCCCAGCTTCCTCTTACAGGTGGCTTGCCCTCAAATTAACTCATTAATGTAAAGAGGCAACACGCAAAGCATTATTCGTAGCAGGGGTTTAACACTGCTTGCTCTGAGCTCTCCTGAGAAGCATGAGCACCTCTAAGCTCCACTCTTTCCTCTTAACCCAAAGGGCTTTTAGCTCTTTCTGCACCCCTTGCTTTCCATCATCTGGTTAAACCCCTCCTGAACCAGGACTGAGGGCAGAACGCACCGTTCTTTCTTTCTCTTCTCCAGGGCATCCTTTTGACCCTCACTTTAAGGTCAATAATGCAGTTTCCAACATCATCTGCTCGGTCACCTTTGGCAATCGGTTCGAGTACCATGATGAGCATTTCCAAAAGCTGCTGCACCTGTTGGACGAGCTGGTGAAGCTCCATGGCCATCCCCTCAGCCAGGTACTGCTCCCCAGCCAGGCCGGGCTGCGTGGGCACTTATCTGTGCAAGGTCTTGGCTACTCCTCTGGAATTGGCCTCAAAACGTGCAGCGTGGTACTTCAGGAAGCGTAGCTTTGCAGGCGTGTGAAGTCTTGATAACACAAGGTTTGTTTCAGTCCTTTACTCAATTTGCCCTTCTCTTTTTGTCCCAAGCTCTACGGTTTTTTCCCAAGTGTAATGAAATACCTCCCTGGACCCCACCACAAAATTTTTAAAAACTGGAAACTGCTGAAAGGTTTTGTGTATGACGTGATCGCTAAGCACAAGGAGGACTTGCACCCCTCCAAAAGCCGGGACTTCATCGACAGCTACCTGCAGGAGATGGTGAAGGTCAGCCAGCCAGAGCAAGCCCTCGCGCGGCTCGGTTTAGAAATCAGGAGCAACTAGAAACAAATCAAAATTCTCCATTTAACCCATGTGTGTATCCATATGGCCAAATCAAAGCCTGGGAAGGACTTGGGTTTGGGACAGCAGGGAAACGTCTGCTCGGCTTTTTGCTGGAGCGCGTTTGGTGGAGGCGCAGGACTAAACACACAGTTAAATATGGGCAAAACGGGTGTGCTGGGCCCAAAGTTAAGTCTTGACTGCTGCTGGGAGTCGGGTGCGAGCCCGTCAGCGAGGGGGAAGGGGGCTCGATGGGACATTTTCCCACCTGGGGAGGTGCAGGGGGCTCACAGTGTCTGCCCAAAGCAATGGGATGAGCTCAGCGCCAGGCAGGACTGAGCGCGGTCTCCGGGTGGTCGTGACTGTTTGCGCGGCACTAAAACCCCTTTTTGTTGAGGACGACGGCGGTGGGTGCTTCTGCGAAGAAAATCTTGCGTCCTGCATGCTGGACCTTTTCTTTGCCGGAACAGAGACAACGTCCACAACCATCCGCTGGGCTTTGCTGTACATGGCCAAGTACCCAGAAATTCAAGGTAAAACGAGCAATGGGTCAACAACCAGCTCCTGGCCTGTCCCTCCAATGCCCCACGTGCAGGGGGCTGCTCAGTCCATCCGCTTGTCCGTCCGTCCATC